>NC_067160.1:33610493-34210493 GCF_903995435.1 Acomys russatus | reverse complement strand
GGACTCATAAGATCTCTCTGAAGGCATTAATTGCAAAGAAGAACAAGGTATCCCCCCAATTCCATTGTTTTTGCAGCAAGTGCTCTGGGAGATTACATTTCTCTGGCTCACATCACAGAAAGCCTGAGATTGACATTCACCAGGAGGGCTAGTCAGTCCTTGGAGAGTTTGGCCTATGAATTTTTGAATTGCAAGGGGCAGGGAAAATAGATTGTGTTTATTCAGAAGCTCACATGCAAGATCTACTCTAAATAGGACTGGTGCTCAATGGCACTCCATGCCTATAGCTCATTTTCTTCCCTCTCTGCTCTTCCTGACACCCTCTGAGTGACTTGGACCTCCATCGGTCTCCTCGGAGGTTTGAGTGTGGTGCTAATCATCAGCTCCGAGAACCTAACATCCTAACCCTGCTCACATTAACCACCACAGTGCAAACTGCGCTCCACATTTTGTATCTTAAAACCGACTTCACTCTTCTTAATTTGAAATACAGCTGAATTTAATATTTCTCTTTCTCTGAAATAGTACCCTCAAGCTAGAATAGAGTTCCCCTTTCTCTAAAAACCATGAGTCAGTAACTCTAAGTAGGGAAAAAAAATGATGAAGAAATGGTACAATCACTTTGGAAGATAATGGTTTAATACTAAACATACTCTAGCCATACAAGCCAGCAACCATGTTCCTTACTCATTGTAGCCAAAACTGTCATCCACATACCAAAAGCCATCTTGATTACTTCCCTAGAAAGACTCTGTAGTACATCCTGAATATTATCAGTAAAGGAAAGTAAGATATCAACAAAGGAATATTGAATGACTGAGAAACACTTAAAGAAATGCTCAGTGTCTTTAGTTATCAGAGAAATGCAAATCAAAACGACCCTGAGATTCCATCTTACACCCATCAGAATGGCTAAGATCAAAAATTCAAGTGACACCACATGCTGGCGAGGATGTGGAGAAAGAGGAACATTCCTTCATTGCTCGTGGGAATCCAAACTAGTAAAACCATGTTGGAAATCTATCTGGCACTATCTCAGAAAACTGGGAATAGGGCTTCCTCAAGACCCAGCTATTCCACTCCTTGGAATATACCCAGAAGATGCTCCAGCACACAACAAGAACATTTGCTCAACCATGTTCATAGTGGCCTTATTCATAATAGCCAGAAGATGGAAACAGCCTCAGTGTCCCTCAGTCGAAGAATGGACAAAGAAACTGTGGTACATTTACACTATGGAATATTACTCAGCTATTAAAAACAAGAAATTCTGGAAATTTGTGGACAAATGGATTGAACTAGAAATGATCATAATGAGTTAACCCAGAAACAGGAAGATTCACATGGTATATACTCACTTATAACTAGACACTAGCCCAAGGGGCATGTCCCATGAAAATCTTCACTTACCAGGAAAGTGGGATAGATGTGAGGACATCCTATTAGGTCTCTAGGTGAGAGAAGTATGGGAGAATGGGGAAATGGAAGGATCCAGAGGGTCCTAGAAACCTACAAGAAGAACATTATGATGGGCAGATCTAGGCCCAGGGGTCCTGCTCAAACTATGGCACCAGCCAAGGACAATACGTGAAGTAAACATCGCACCCCTACCCAGATCTAGCCAATGGACAGGACATTCTCCACAGATGAGTGAAGAGTCAGGACTGACTTTCACATGAACTCTGGTGCCCCATATTTGACCACGTCCCCTTGATGGGGAGGCCCGGTGGCACTCAGGGGAAGGATAGCAGGCTACCAAGAAGAGACTTGCTACCCTATGAGCACATACAGGGAGAGGAGGTCCCCCTCAGTCACAGTCATAAGGGAGAGGAATAGGGTGAAACTGGGAGGGAGGGAGAAATGGGAGGATACAAGGGATGGGATAACAATTGAGATGTAATATGAATGAATTAATAAATAATAAAAAAAAGTGAAAAAAGAAAATAGAAAAGTGAGATATTAAGCAATGAAAAGACACAGAAGCAATGTGTATATTGCTAAGTTTAAAAAAAAAAAAAGCCATACAATCTGATTTCAGTCATGTGGCCCTGGATAAAACAGATTTGGGGATACAGTAAAAGAGATCAATGGTGATGGGGTCTGGTGGGAAAGGATGAAAAGGCAGGATACTCAGGATGCTGTCATGAGTAGATATCCATCATTGTACATCTGTCCAAATCTAAAACATGCACAATAACAAGAAGAAACACTCAGATAAACTATGGGATCTGCACAATAATAAAATGTCCCTGTGGAGCCATCAGATAGCTACTGTACCACTTCAGGAGAGGATGCTGGTAATGAGGAGGCTGTGTGTATATTGAGAAAAGGTGTGTACAAATTTTCTGTTTCTTATCCTTATTTTTGCTGTAAACCTAGACACAATCTGAAAAAAAAATGATCTGATTGCTACACATGTAATGAAGAAAATCCATATTATAGTACATACTGCTCAGTAGAACTTACTATGAGAAAAACTCAGTGATGAGTACATCCAACAAACCAACATACACACACACACACACACACACACACACACACACACACACACACGCACACACACACACACACAAGCTGCTGAGCACAGTGCATGACATGATGTTCCTCATCTTTTTGTTTCTATGTAGTAGAATTAAATTCAAGTAAAGAGGAAGAAAACTATTCTCAGACCAAAAAAAAAAAAAAAAAAAAAATTGTTCGTGAAGCTGTCTTCCAGTGGCATGTAGTACAATCAAAGAAAGGTCTGGAAGAATATTTTTCAGTAATAGAATTCTATTAAGACCTAAATAGAGATGCTAGAACAAGCAGAAAATAGATTAAAAACAAACATTGAGCTTTTAATACATTCAGTTCTGCTCAATAGTTGGTTTTGGTAAACACCAAATTTAGCCATGGTCAATTGGTATTTTGATAAACTCAACCAAGCCAGATCACACCTATGAGACCAATTTAGAAGCTATGAAAAAGTTGTCATTTAAAAAAAAATAGTGATTATAATAAAACATTGTAGACTCCAGTATAGCACAAAGTGACAGCCTTACCAGAGGGGCCAATACTGCATAATTGCCCTTTGCTTAACACAAAATCTAAAATAAGTGCATAAGTGTTTTTGACAATATTCAGGTAAGTGATTTCACCGCCACAAAGCATGTAGTATTGAAATCTCTACAACTTGTTCATAAAATAAGACCCAAAGGTTCCCAACTTGTGGAGTTCTTGCATCTTTGGAAAAAGTAGTCTCACACCTCTTTAACACTAATGCTCTTCTGATAACAATGGGATTTTAAGCTTAAAAACAGTGGCTTATACCTGTGTGTGTGTGTTCTATGTGCTCTAAGTTGGCTTGTTAAACATTTGGGTAAATAATTGGTGCAGTTTAGACTGAGGTGTAGGCAAGACGAGGTAAATTTTCATTGTTGCTCAGGGAATAAGGTAAGTCTGGGAAAGTCATTCAGCATTTCCAGTATTCAATGTCCTCCTTTGTAAGGTAGAACATAAACTAAGTTAGTGGCCCACAGATTCTTTGTTTTATTATCCAGTGGTAACTTAAGTAGGTATGAGGCTGTGATGACTAATACTGATGTTCAGCTTAACAAAATCTGCACTCACCTACCAGACAAACCTCTGGACAAGTCTATGATGCAATTCTAGATTGTGTTCATTGAGATAGGAAGACCCACTCTAAATATGGGCTCTTCTGGGTCCTACCCAGACTGCACAGCAATGAGAAGGGGAGTCATGCACTCTGCCATCCAGCTTTCTCTGCTTCTGGACTGTGGACATTATGTGACCAGCTGCCTCAAGCTTAGGCTGCCACGATGGGTTGTAGCATCCAACTGTGAGCCCACATTGATTTTTGTTTTTCCTTCCTTAGATTGCCTTTGTCTGGCATTTGTCATAGCAAAGAGAAAAGTAGGTGATAAAGAGATGTGCCATCAATTTTCAGTTTTGTCAAGTAAGGGTATTCGAAATGTGCCATGTCCTGTCACTCAGCATGGTTTCATAAGGAAAGGGGAACTTTAGCATGCTGGAAGCAGATTTGTGTTCCTGATTAGGCATCCTCTGTATGCTATTTTGTTACTGTAAGGCAAATGGACTAAGACACTGAGTACAAACAGCTGTCAAGTCTTGGAGCTGGGCCGTGTGCAATGTTTATTCCCTGTCTGTTTACTGATGCCCTGTTTGGCGTGTTCCTATAGTTGAGAAATGCTACCTACCCTCAACACTAATTTCACACCACCCTAAACTTAGGCTTGCTAATGGTTTTTTTTTTTTTTTTTTTTCTTCCCCTTACCCTAGAACTTCCTTATTAAGCTTTGTTCGATTACAACAACAAGAAAGTCCAACCTCAATTCAAGGACTCAGTTGCGACCTGTTAGGAGGTGGACAGGAATATTCCCATGCACAATCTTATTTAAGTGGGTAAATCAAGGACTATGAGCTTGCTTCCCACCACCCCCCCCCCCGAACAATTATTGAATAAAGACTTTGGAAAGAAAGAGAAATGTAAAGTTCATCACTCACAGACCAAATTCTAGTGAAAAGAAGCAGGTTTTGTTCAGGGGTTTTCCTAACTTAGATTAAGGCTGTGGTTAGCTGGAACGTTCTCCTCGTATATCTTTGTTTGTCTGCTTTCATGCTGTGTTACTGGGACAAGGAAAAAGCACATTATTGATTTTGATGTCTTGCAACCCAGTTCCAGGTTCTAATATCAAATGTTTAAAGAGTAAGAGTGATGAGTGTGTGAGAAATGTCTGCTTGGTCTGGGCAGGGCTCCCTTTTCCAAGCCTCCTTTCTCCGCCGCCTCCCCTCACTCTCTCCGTTTCGTCAGTGGAAGAGGCAAGCCCGCCAAACAGGCTCCAATAGGCCCCTTCTGCTCACTATCTAATCTCTATTTAAATCAAGCTAAACAAACATTTTCTTCTCTGGGAACACTGGGCACATTTCTGTAGTAGAGTTGTAGGGAAACATCTCGACTCCCATCTTCCACAGCATTCAGTCGGTAATGGGGTTTGTTAGTCTCTGAGCTCTTTTAAAACCATGCTGTGATGAGCACTACAGCTTTTAGTTATTTTTCAGATGATTGTCATCTGTATGAGAGAGAGAGAGAGACAGAGACAGAGAGAGACAGAGAGACACAGAGACACAGAGACACAGAGAGACAGAGACACAGAGACACAGAGACACACACACACAGAGAGAGAGAGAGAGAGAGAGAGACAGAGACAGAGAGAGACAGAGAGACAGAGAGACAGAGACAGAGACACAGAGACCACACACACACACACACACACACACACAGAGAGAGAGAGAGAGAGAGAGAGAGAGAGGCAAAGTCTGTGGTTATTTGGTTAATTAAGTCAGGAGAGTCAGCCACAGCACAATATTACACTTGTCTTATGAGGAAGTCAGAGAGTAACTAACTTGACTTGGTACCTGCCCTGACCTCATCCTTCAGGTGGCTGGAACTGCTATGCACAACTTCTAGGAAAGGAACTATGCCTCTTTGCTAAGAACTGTCCTTCCTGTTCTGTCTGCCCAATTCTCCCAATGAATTAAGGAAAATGGAGCTAACATTACCAGTCTGACTCCTGACATTGTAAATGGACAGAGGGAAAAGTGTACAGTGTAGAAATCAAAGAGAATTTTAGCTGTTTTCAGGAAGTTGGCCCAATAATCAATATCTAATGAACCTTGGATTTGAACCATCAATATATATTTTTAATCATGACAATCTTTGCAAGTCATGCATATACACACACTGTGTGTGTGGTTAATTTTTCTTCAGAGAGTATTTATTGTAACTTATTCCGGTCCCAGAGAATACAAAGTGTCTGTCTAGTATATATAATGAAATCAAAAGACTGTAAAGTTATGTGTAATCAGAAGCTGTAGATGAGCTCTGACCTTTGCTTGCTGACTTCTGATAAGTGCTCAGCTCTGCCCTGATGCAGTAGTGTCATGCTGTCTCCCCTTGCACTGCCTGGTGCACTTTAGACATTAGTAGGCTTGTGGCTGGGCTCATCTTACTCCCTTGCTTTTCCTTAGCATTATTTCCCTCCATGTGTAGTTTGTGGCTGGTAGCCGTGTACCCTGTATTGACACAGACATCATCTTCTAATGTGGTATTCGATACTCAATATTTCTTTAGGCAGTCAAGAAAAGTTGGCCAGGTTATTGTCGCCAACAAGCGATGGCTCCCCGTGTGCTTCGGTGTCACTACAAATAAGGAACCAGATTCCTAGTTACTGACATAAGCAAAGCGATTGCTCTTTTGACTTATACTAAAAATACATACAAGTATAAGAAGGCTGATAATCCCTTGTGTTTGAATGCCTCTTGGGCTTGGGGAAAAAATAGAATAGTACCAGCGCCTAAAGACTTGGTCTCTGCTCTGGCCCTGCCACTTTTGAACATGTGATGTTGCATGGATTCATTGGCTTTTCTGGCCTGATAATTTATCCAATTAACAAAAGAATATAGTGAGCTGTGTCTCCTAGAGGTATGGCATGAGGAAAAATGATAGTAGCCTCTGAAGACAAGGATCCTTTGTCATCCTAGTCTATCCATTTCTGTCACTCAGGACTGCGGTTGGAAAGGAAGTAGGAATTAAATTGAATCTACAAATCTACAAGAAAGGACAAGAACACATGGCTAGGCCAATTAGTATAACACACACACACACACACACACACACACACACACACACACACACGCACACATGCACACACACACCCCCCTCTATACTAAGATCCTGAGGTGTTTGGTTTGAGTTTGGGTTTTATAGTTTTATCAAAACAGAAGGTACAAATTCAGAGGAAAAGACTTAAAAGTCTAGACAGGAATTTGCCTCCACAGAACCTGGCCTGGGCTTGCCTTAGAACAGACATCTGAATGTTGACTGAGTTAATTAACGATGGAGCACATTTGTAAATGACACTTTCCATCATTCGAAAGAGTTCAGTAGAAAAAAATGCTCTGCTCCTCATCCACTTAACTAATCTCCAATGCTCAGACAATGCCATGGCTAAGGGCACTGTCCTTCTTAAGACCCTGGATCCTACATGGTAAAAGGAGAGAACAGATTCCTAAAAGTTGCTCCTGACTGCCACGTGTGCCCTATGATGTGTACGTGTATACATAAATAATTGTTAAACTTCTGGTTCTTTTATCAAAGCCAATTTTAGAAACCTCAAGTTCCATTTAGACTATGATGGAAATTAGAAGAGAGTAAAAAACTCTCAGTTGAAAACTATACATACTAGTGGTTTATTAAAAAATAATGGTCTATTTTTTTAATTTCAAGAATTTATAAGGAAATTCCCTGATAACAAGAGAAAAATGCTGGAACTAACTGATGTAATGAATCATATAGATCTAACAGATATTGAATGAATATTTCACTCAGGTACAAAAGAATATCCATTCTTTTCAGTACCTCACAAAACATTGTCTAAAATTGTCCACACACTCAGATGCAAAGCAAGTCTCAACAGACACAAGAAATCTGAAATAAAATCTAGCATCATATTTGATAACCACAGATTAAAACTGGATATGAACAGCAACAGACACATCAGAAAGTTTATAATCTCATAAAAACTGAACATCTCACTATTAAATGGGTCAAGATAAAAATTAAGGAAGAAATTGAAGACTTTCTAGCATTGAATGAAACTGAATACACAGCATACCCAAACGTATGGGACACAATGAAGGGGATTCGTAGAGGCAGCTTTATAGCCTACATGGAAAAACTGGAAAGATATTATACTAGTAACCTAACAGCACACCTGAGAGCTTTAGAACAAAAAGAAGAAATAACACCCAAAAGAAATTGATGATTAGAAATAATTAAAACAAGAGATCAAAACAATAGGATAAAAAAAAATAGAACAGTAATTCAATGTAACAGAGTTGGTTCTTTGAGAAAAATCAACAATATTTACAAATTCTTATCCAAATTAACTAAAAGGCAGACATAAAATATCTAAATTAGCAAAGTAGAGCTAAAAGAGGGGACATAACAATAGATACTAAGGGAATCCATGGCCATAATGGCATACTTTTAAGACCTATACTCCACTAAATTGGAAAATGTATAACGGAATTATAACTTTCTTGATACATACCACTTACCAAAGTTAAATCAAGATCAGATAAACTATTTAAATAGATCTATAACCCCTAGTGAAATAGAAGCAGTCATTAAATATCTCCCAACACCACACAAAAAAACTCACTAGTTTTAGTGCAGAATTCTACTATACTTTCAAAGAATAATTAATGCTAATGCTTTTCAAATTATTTCACAAAATAAGAACAGAAAAAATATTGCCCAATCCATTCTATGAGACCTTAGAATGAAAATCAGCAAAGAAAAAGAATTATAGACCAATTTCCCTCGTGAACACAGATGAAAAAAAAATCTCAATAAAACACTCTTGAACTGAATCCAAGAAAATATGAAAAAGATCAGCCCCCATGATCAAGTAGGCTTCATCCTAGAGTTGCAGGGATGGTTCAACAAATGGAAATGCTTCAATGCAATCCACCATATAAACAAACTGAAAGTCAAAAACTGCATGATCATCTCATTAGATGCACAAAGGCTTTTGACAGAATCCAACACCCCTTCATGATAAAAGTCCTAGAGGGATTAGGGATGCGTGAGACATACCTCAATACAAAAACGCAATTCATAGCAAGCCCATAACCAACAACAACTGAAATGGAGAGAAATTGAAAGCAATTCTACAAAAAATCAGGAATAAGGCAGGATTTCCTCTCTCTCCACACCTATTCCATATAGTACTTAAAGTCTTAGCTAGAACAATAAGACAACTGAAGGACTGCACATCAAAGGGATACCAATTGGAAAGGAAGAAGTCAAAGTATCTTTATTTGCAGATGATTTGACAGTATATATGTGACCCTAAAATGCCACTAGAAAATTCCTACAGCAGATAAATTCTTTTAGAGAAATAGTTGAATACAAAATTAACTCACAAAAGTCAATAGTAGCCCTTCTATATACAAATGACAAGTGGAATGAAAAAGAAATCAGGGAAGCAATATTTTTCACAATAGCATCAAATAATATAAAATATCTTGGGATAACACTAGCCAAAGAAGTGAACAACTTGTATGGTAAAAACTTCAAGTCAGCGGGGCTTGGTGGTGCACGTCTTTAATCCCAGCACTCTAATAACAGAGGCAGGCAGATCTCAGTGAGTTCAAGAACAGCCAACTCTTCAAAGTGAGTTCCAGAACAGCCAGCCAGGGCTGTTCACCCTGTCTCAAAAACCAAACCAAACCAAACAAAAACTTCATGTCACTGAAGAAGATAACAGAAGATGGAAAGATCTCCCATGCTCATGGATCAATAGGATTAACATAGTTTAAAATGGTCATCCTACCAAAAACAATACAGATTCTATGCTATCCCCATCAAAATTCCAATACAGCTCTTCACAGATCTTGAAAGGACAACTTTCAGCTTCATATGGAGACACAAAAAGCACAGGATAGCTAGAACAATCTTGAACACTAAAAGGACTGCTAGAAGTGTCACCAGCCCCCTATTTAAGTTGTGCTACAGAGTTATAATAATGAAAGCAGCACGGTATTAGACTACTGTGAATTTGTCCCTTTCTTCATTCCCTAATTCAAGGCTTCCTCCTCTTTACCTGTACTAAATTTGAACTTCCTCACAGTTACTCTTCTGTGTCCAGGAAGAAAGGTGACAGTGTATCCTGAAGGTTTATGAGGTTTTACAAGCCAGATCCCTCTCAAATCATCTGTGGGAAAGCAGGAGGAAGTTGTGGCCATTCATAGGGAGAAGTCAGGCGTTTGTGGAACCACAAAGCACAGGGACCTGGAGGTTGAATGTATTCACCGAGATGTTTCTTCTTCAATTTCAGGCTTCTCTTCCACGCCTGACCTAAGCTGCTGAGGTAGGCTACTCAGCCTGCGCTCGGGTTCTGTTCTAGTGAAGCCGTGGCCCAGATCCCCACTTCCTCCTGCCATGTGGTTGCAGATGAGGGTCTCGTTGCTGTTAGGAAAATCTTCTGGCTTTCCCACTTCACCTCGAATTACAGACCTATCAGCCTATAGTGATAACTTTCCCCCGTTGCTATTAGCAACTATCCTTTCATCCCATAGTTCGTTAATCATGTCCTGGCCAAGCTGTCCCAGGCTGAGGACACTGCACAGACCACATTTTCATGCACTCGGTCCCCATCTGGGCCCGCCAGTGATGGCAGTTGCACCATTGCAGTAGACCAGGCTAGCCACTTCTCCACTTAGCACAAAGGGCCCGTGCTGCCTGCCATCCAGCTATAAGCAGCCCCTAGAGCCTATTCTTACTTCCCTCTCTTTCTTTCTTTCTTTCTTTCTTTTTTTTTTCCCCCCCTCTTTAAATATATTTAAAAGAATTTTCTGGAAGGAAATTTGTAAGTAGCCATTAGTTTTCATCGCATGATTAACAGTTTTTGAGGACCCACGACTTGTCAATGAGAACATCTGGGTTGCGGCAGTGATTTTCTGATAGAATCACTGCAGTAGATCTAAGCCATCGGTTCTACCTCTTCCATCACTCTTTACCTACAGGGATTCTGGCAACATCATGAGACGAGACACTGCTGATCGCCGTGAGGGAATGACAATTAGCTTCTACTCTAATGCCACATCTAGGACCCTCTTGCACAACTGGATTTCTGGTGAATACAGGCTTGTGTGGAATTTTGCCTTTAGGGTACTCTTTGTCACTCCTTCTTAGGGGCCTCACTGTCAGTAAATGAAAAGACGGCTAAACAGACGGCTAAACTAAGAAACCAGATGTAATGCTCAGAGGTAACGTTCATGTTTGCCTAGGGTGAGCAAGGCTCCGAGTTTAACCTCCAGTACTAACAAACAAACAAACAAACAAACAAAACAAGCTACATTAGCCCAACAGAGAAGATAGCAAACTACAACTTCCTAAGTCTCAAATGATCCTGGACTAGGTCAGTAGTTTCTATTTGTTCCACATTAAGTCCAGGGAGCAGTAGCTTTACCCTGCTATTAAAGCCACCAGATGCTCCAAGTGGCTGCAGGCACCTCAGCTCTCTCTGCATCTGAGAGCAACTCAGTATGCCCAGGGGGTGAGTATTGGTCCTTCCTCCAATGTTCTCAGAAACACCACTCGTCTGCCTGTAAATTTCTGTAGGAAGGCAGTGTGTCTCATGCAGTGTATTTGTAAAGTCACCTCTAACCTGCGGTCTGGCATACAGTAGATGTAAAATAAATGCAGAAGGCTCAAAGAATTGCTATGAAATGGTTCGAGAAGGAAATCGAGAACAAAGCAGAGCTGCTTAGGGATGAACCTTGTGAATGTAAGAGCTCGTTTTGACTTTGGAGTGCCACGTCCAGCAGATATCTGTACGAATGATTTCAAGCCCAGAAGACACCAAGGGATAAAAGCAACAGTTTTGCATCAAAAGATTACAAATATTTCAACACTTACTGGGAGAACTACTTTTTAAATACTAAACAATATTCCTATGTCTCTTTTGAAGGTGCTGATAGCTATTTTAGCAGAATGTATATTATTATTTTTTGTTTCTGTTTGTTTGTTTAAGATGATGTTTATCTGTGTGACCTTGGCTGTCCTGGAGTCACTTTGTAGACCAGGCTGGCCTCAAACTCACAGGGCTCTGCCTGCCTCTGACTCCCAGAGTGCTGGGATTACAGGCATGTACCACTCCGTCCAGCTCAGATAGTATATTATTAAGCAGAGATATTTTAGCTGTACAGAAGAAAAATGGCAGACTCGGCTATCTCATATCTCCACCCACCCCCCATATTCCTGATGCCTGGGTACTTACAGACAAGTCCCAAGAAGGAATGGCAGTCACTGACTGGCCAAAGGAGAGGACAGTCGACGTCAGCCATCATTCTTGGGCCATCAGTCTGAGCTCTCATTGAAAAGAGTGTAAAGCCCTGTTCTGTGCACACCTGTCTTTCCAGAGTCTCTCAGGTGTTGCCTATAGTCTACGAGTGACACTGACACTGGATGAGGTGGACCAGGAAGGAATTTAGAACAGGAAGGTTGAGTGCTGTGAGGAAGCAAAAGAGAACACTTGCATTTAAGGAAGAGGAGAGCAAGCCATGAAGCACTAGAAGGTGACAGAAACCAGTTGTGGACACAAGAAGGGGCCCTGACCAGAGTGGTATCATTGACATTGAAAATGTACGTCACCAGCACTTAAAGACTGCACAGCAGACCAACAAGAGTAACACACATCCATTGCATTTGATATGTAGGGATCAATATACCTTAGGGCCTCAAAAGAGATGGTAATTGACAAATTATTCCTGACATTATTTAATAGTGATTCATTTGTCCCACAAATGACAATTGAGCCCAAACTAATATAAGCCACTATGTGTGCAGTGATAACCAAAGCGGACTACTAAGAGCCTAGAATGTCATTACTATGAATAAGCTCCCCACTCCACCAATGAAAACATGAACCTTTACAACCATGGCTTATTGAAATTCCTTTCCCTTATGAGATCTTTTAACAGCCATCATAAGTACAGCCAGTGTTGTGCAAATACCTCTCTATGCTCTTCATGAAACCCATACCTTTTACCACAGTGCAGATGCTGAACACAGCCATGAACAGTCATGGGGTGGGGGGGAGCTTAGGCATATGCTCAGAGAGCTACACGTTGCATCATCAGTCTACACCTACTCAACCAGATGCTATTGAGTCTGTACTGTTCTAACTATGTTGTGCAAGTAACTGAAATAACAGAAAAGATACATTTCATTCAAACAACATGTGTATGCATGTAGAAAATTGTATCAGAGGTAGACAAATACAGGTACAGCATTTTAGACATGGACAGATAGACTGTCATTAGATTGTCATTAGATACATAGGAGATCTGTTTTCCTTTTTTCACTCACGTACTTTTATGTAAATGGATAGCATGAGGCTGCAAAAAGAAAGTCAAACACATAGCTAGTGACAGATTTAACATCCAAACCTCATTTTGCCCATTATTGGAATTTGCTGTGGCTCATAGTAAAGCAAAAATAAAAGCAGAACCACCACCACAACAAAGAGCCCACTTGACTGAGTCAACGTTGTTACCACACTTCTTTGCATCACATGCGCAGAAGCCAAATCCCACTTGAGGGGAGTCGGGTTTCTGGGCTTACCTCTGCTGTACAATGAGTGGATTTCCATTCTCTCTCTGGGCTTCTCCAGTTCTGCTGATCAGTAACACTGTTGATTTAGAAGTGGTTTCAAAGCAAGCCACAGCAACAATAGAAGTGAGTTATTCCAGAAGAGAAATGAAAGGGGCTGAAAAGATTAAACACATAGGCTGAAAAATATATATTATTGTGTGCACTGGGTTTGCTGGCTACAGATCCAAGAGGGCATGAGAAACAGTGGGGACGAAGAAAGATAAACAGACCTCAACTACTCATGGGTACCTGTTGAGATAGATGGGCGAGAATTGCTTCCGTGCAGGTCACTATAACTTCAATTTCTAACCTTTCAAGCTCAACAAGAGCGAACACGAAGGGCTTCGCGGAATACAAATGTGTTTCGCAAGTTTTGCAGGACCCAGATTCCTTAAGGCATTCGGCTACTGTGGTTGTTGACGTGTATGGAAAACACAGCACCAGGGGAGTTTCAGATAGCTTGCCACTTTTTCTTAAGGTATATTTTTATTTCTTGTTTAGTAGCCACGAGAAAAAGGTATGAAGCCAAAGAGTCTTGTGCAAAACACAATGCATACTCAAATGGACAGATAAAAAGCAATCATAGTTTGGTACTCCAAATGCCATCTAAGTAAATGACTAACATAAAACACGTGTGTCATGTGAGACATGCTAGGAATATGAATGACAAAATGTGTGGATGCATATATGGGCACCATCACACACATGATTTGGGAGTCAATAAATAATGCTTAAACATAGACAATAAGGCAAAAATGCAATCATACTACCAATAACTAATAAAGCAAAGGCTGAGACAAGTAGCCAACGGTTTTTTTAAGTGGCTGCAAAGGACAAGAATTGGAGTTTTTCTGTGGAATCCACTGTTTGCTCAGCAAGCTCTGAGGAACAGAGGTTTATAATTCTGATTTTAAAATACTATTTAAATCTAAAGTACATGTTCTGATAGATAACATATAATGAACAAATCTTTTTTTATATTTTTATGAAATCTATATGAAGTAATATTATTTAATAATAGCTACATAATATTTCCAAGGAGTGGGATTATAGCACTGGAGAAGAAAAGATGACTTTTATCTGTGTGATTATATCTGATTTAATATTGTATTTACATTCATTCTTTGAGACTTTTACATATGCTTACAACCGCTTCTGGTTATATTCACGCCCACCCACTGCAGTTCTTCTCAAGGACCCCCACAGTGCTTCTGTACCAGCTTTATTTTCTTTTTAATTTGATTTTTGAATTAGCTCATGTTATTTTGTGAAAGTAATATTTACACATAAATTAAAATTCATGGGGCTAGAGAGATAGCTCGGTGCTTAAGAGCACTGACTGCTCTTCCAGAGGACTCAATTTCAGCTGCCAGCATCTACACACCAGCTCACAATTGTCTGTAACTCCAGGATCTACGCAGATACACATGCAGGCAAACACCAATGCACATAAATGAAAATAAATAAATTTAAAACTTTTATATCAATTAAAATAAAGGCATATTAGTAAATAAATAATGAAGCAACTTATTTTAAAGTTTATTTGTACAAAATATTAAACACTATGCCTCAACTTTGAAACTGAAAGGAATTGACTGAACCCTCCATTTTTGTCCTTTGGAAAGTGGGAACAATACAATGGTGAAATGTACAGGGACTGAGGCTGATGGAGTGGCCTTTTTGATGAGGTCAGGTGACATTATTACACAGAAAATAATATTGCACATTTTAAAGTACAGAGCAAACATGTGCATGCATTTTCATGTCTGGAGCAGATGTAGACACACGATAATCCACAATGGGCAATCGTCAGCCCCGAGACTTGGCAATTTTTCACGATGACCCCAAACTACAGTTTTCCAGGACTGATTATCATTCAGATACATGCCCACATTACTAAATGCTTGGCTACTGTGAGTCTTAGACTAAAGTGTAGCATAAATGGCATTCTGTCTCCCTGGGGCGAGATTAATTGGTATACGAGAAGCTTATGTGGTTAGCTAGGTTGCCCAGAGAACTCCCAGAGTACAGCCAAGTTTCTAGCTTTGATCCTCAAGTGCGCTGCCTGGCTTGGTTCTGTGCTTGCACCGCAAACAGTGTTCCCAAACCCACCCACTGTTGTAAATGGCTAACCCATCACCACAAAGGCGATTAGACAGGGGAGTGTGGTTAATCCATGCAAAGCTGCTGTGGGCTGGCTGCAGAGTTCCAAGAAGGCTTTTCTCCATAAGGCAGCAAGGGATGAAGTGTAGAGCGGGCAACAATGCTGTTTCATGGTAATGTTGCTTTACTCTTGCTATTGAGTTGGAAAGTCTGAGAATACGTCTGCCTTCCCAGGCTAAGGCACTTAGGGTCTCAAACTTGATAGAGAGCCTACAGATGGTTTACTCTCCTCTGCTGTGTGGTTAAAAAAAAAAAAATACAAATAAACAAACAAACAAAAAAGCATTAAACAACACTGGAAAAAAATGGTTTTCCGAGATTGATCATTGCTGGTAGTTGCAGCCTTCTATATTATGAGGCAATTATAGTTGTTGGAATGGTATCCTCTCCTGGACTCTTATTCCTGTTTTGCTCTTTGATGGAACACTGAATAATCTCAAAATGTCTTCGAAGGGCATCACACTGTGTTCTTTCCTAACTTTCTTAGTCCAGACATAGTAGTTCTTTATGTCCAAAAAGCTTCCTTTCCAACACTTTATAATTCGAGTGTGTTCAGTTGTTAGTGTCCCTTGGAAATGTTGATGCTAAGAAGTAAAGAAATAGCAAGCCTCTCCCTAGACCACAAGCCTCAGCCTCTGTGGACGTCTCCCCTACATAGTTCCACAAAAACAACATAAGAAGAGCCGTGGCCTGGCTCCTGCAGCTCTCAGTGTGGCCTATGTTGGTCTCCCATCCTCGAGGAAAGAAAGACTACAGGGCCACAAACCAAAGACCAAATTGAAACGCATAGTCTAACTTTAGAAAGCGAAGAACTCTAGCGGCATTTAATGAATTGTTTTGCCAGTTATGCAATCTCCCATCATCGTTTGCACCCAAACCGAGGGCTTAATCCAATTAGCAAAGCAATATCCTGAGAAACGATTATTTCATGGTTGAAAACTATGCCATTATATGATTCAGAAAATGTGAAAGGAATTGCTGTGGCTTGAGTGTTTATCCTTTTGTCCAAATCACATTGAGAGTTAACCTCAATTGTATCAGTTACAATTGTATCAGTAGTCAATTGAATACAGTATAAGGGAGGCAGTGCCTTCCAGAGGAGATTTGGACATCAGAACTCTAGCCTCATAAGTGATTTTACTCCATTTTTATGAGAGGAAGTTAGTTATTGTAGGATAGAGTCCTTATACAAGGACACATCCGAGCCCTATGTGTCGTTTCCCTTCTCTTTGCCCTTCTGCATGAATGATATCCGAAGAATGCCCTCATGCCTTCCCGGCCTCGCAGTGAAGGACTACTCACCCTCCAGGACCATGAATCCATACATTTCTGCTCAATATAAGTTAGGTACATCATGGTTTTCCACAAGTACATCTTAAATGTTTGTGGTAATCACAAAGGGAAGTGGACTAAGATTATGTAATATTTTTACAATAAAATTCTTTTCATTCTCATTTATTACTTTATGTGAATAACTTTTCTTAACACTATATGAACCAAACAGTGATCTTAAGGCTGCATCCTATTTACCATGGCAGTTACCAGTAGTTGTTTGAGGACTTATAAATAGCTTTTTCAAAGCCAATTCATCCTGTTAAGAGTTACAGCTTCACTAAAGTTGTTATGCTTAATAAATATGGATTCAAAATTATAATAATTTATTCTTCTGGTCAATTATATGCTACGACTAATTGTCTTAGTTTAAGCTGGACTATCTTAAGCATTGAGCTGGTATTCCCTTACTGGCTGAGTAGGAGTCACATACTGCATGCTTGCATCTCAGGTTTAGAAGAGTATCTTAAGCATAATTCCAGAAGAACATAGGTTCCACTTAGTTGTGTGCCTTTAAATTGTCTAAGACTTACTGGCTCTCAGAATTCCACCCAGGGCCTCCTTGTGGCCAGTTTCAATCCTGCTGGACTAAACTGGATGAAACCGCTCCCTGACTGCTGATGTTTTTCAGACCACATGAAATGAAACCCTGTCTTCACCAAGTTAAAAAAAATAAAAAAATAAAAAAGAGATGCTGCCACAACCCCTAACTGAATTGGAGGGCCTTGCTTCCTGAGTGATTGAGTTCATGCACTTCTATGAAGAATTACTCAGTTCCCTGAGAATGTTTCAACCCTCTGAGGGAAGCTGGCGTGGGTCACGAAGGAGTTCCTGCCCAAGCACACATAGATGTGCTGTGCCAGGGCCCAGCGAAGAGAGGGCAGGTCTGGAAAAAAAAATGGTTTGTAGCATTAAAAAAAGTAAAAATTTTAAAGGGTAATAAATTACCTGATTTGCTACCAAGAAGAGACTTGATACCCTATGAGCAGATACAGGGGGAGGAGGTCCCCCTCAGTCACAGTCATAGGAGAGAAGAGTAGGGGGAAAGCAGGAGTGAGAGAGGAATGGGAGGATACAAGGGATGGGATAACTATTGAGATGTAATGTCAATGAATTAATTTTTTTAAATGAAAAACAGAGAAAGAGAGAAAGAAATTACCTGATTCTTACCCAATTTTGCAATTGCTTTAAAAAAATAAACCTATAACTATCTCAAGGATTGGCTTTATGACAGCAAGTTCAAGTTCTTTTGAAGTCAAAAGTATTGTCCGTTCCCCCAAAATATTTGGCCCAATATCACCCAAGCCCTGTCCTCTGCTTTCTGTGTCCTGCCATAGCACATGTGTGAGCCATGGAGTAAGAGGTAGTTCCTGTTCCACCCCACTTTTCCTCAAATGACTGAACCATTCTCCTTGAAAAGTTGTACCCTGGAAGATCCCAAGAAAGCTCAGAGCTGCATTCCACTTCCACCAGGCAACCTATAAATGTCTGGGTTACCTCACTCAGGATGATTTTTTTCTTCTAGTTCCACCCATTTACCTATGATTTTCAACCTTTTTATTATTTTTTTAAAGGCTATATAATATTCCACATTTTTTATCCACTCATCTTTTGATGGATATCTAGTTTATTTCCAATTTCTGGACATTATGAATGGAGCAGTTGTGAAAATGGTTGAGCAATTGCCTTTGTGGTAGGAGGAAGCATCTTTTGGATATATGCCTGAGTGGTTTGGCTGATCTTGAGATCGATCAATTCTCATCTTCCTAAAGGACGAGCACACTGATTTCCATAGTGGCTATGTAAGTTTGTAGTACCAGGAATAATGGATGTTTCCTTTACTCCACATCCTCACCAGCATAAGCTGTCACTTGTGTTACTGATCTGAGCCATTCAGAAGGGGATAAAATGAAAATTCAAAGTAGTTTTGGTTTACATTTCCCTGATAACTAAGGATGTTAAAAATTTGTTTGTCAGCCTTTGAGAATTCTGTTTAGATATGTAATCTGTATTAATTGGATTATTTGTTTTCTTAGTATCTAGGGTTTGGGTTTTGTTTTGTTTTTTTTTTTTTTTTTGGTTTTTTGTTTGTTTGTTTGTTTTTGTTTTTGTTTTTGTTTTTGTTTTTAGTCCTGTACGGATTTTGTGTTTCAGCTCTTTATCTGATGTGCAGTTGCTAAATATCTTTTCCCATTCTGTATGCTGCTGCTTGGTTCAAATGATGGTGTCCTTTGCCATGCAGAGCTTTTCAGTTTCATGAGGTTCCTTTTATTAATTGTTGATCTTAATGTCTGTGCCAATAACTTCAAGACTATTCTCCACTTTCTCTGCTTTGAGGTTCACTTTGCTGAGGGTCTTTCTTCCATTTGGGGTTGGGTTTTGTGCAGGGTGATAATTATGCATTTATTTGGATTCTTCTACACGTAGTCATCCAGTTTGACAAGTACAATTTATTGAAGATATTTTCTTTTTTCCAGATTGCCTTTCTGGCTTCTTTACCAAAAACCAGATGTCCATAGGTGTGTGGATTGCTGTCTGAAACTTCAATTTGATTCCATTAATCAACATGTCTGTTTTTGAGCCAATACCATGGTGTCTTTATTACTATAGCTCTGTAGCACAACTCCCGCACTTCTTTTATTATTCAGGATAGTTTTAGATATCTTGGGTGTTTTTGTGTTACCATATGAGGCTGAAAATATTCCTTTCAAGATCAGTGAAGAATTACAGTGGAATTTTGATGGAGATTGCATTGAATCAGTATATTGCTTTTAGTAGTATGGCCATTCTTACTATGTTACTCCTACTGATCCATGAACCTGGGAAGTCTTTCCATCTTCTAATATCTTCTTTAGTTTCTTTCTTCAATTACTTGACATTTTTATTATATAACTATTTCACTTGCTTGTTTAGAGCTACTCCAAGAAATTTTATATTATTTGAGGCTATTGTGAAGGGTGTTTTCCCTGATTTTTTTTTAATCTCATTCTATCTGTCATTTATATATAGGAGGACTGCTGACTTTTGTGAGTTAATTTTGTATCCAACTACTTTTCTGAAAGCATTTATCAGTATGTATTGCCTCTGTGTCTATCATATCATCTGCAAATAATGATACTGTGTATTCTGCCCTACCCCTGATTTCCTTCAGTTTTCGGTTGTTTCGTTGTTCTAGCTAAGATATCAAGTATTATATTGAATAGGGATGGAGAGAGCAGACAATCTTTTCCTGTTCCTGATTTTAGTGGAATTTTATTTGAGTTTCTCTCCACTTAAGTTGACGTTGGCCATAAGTTCGCTGCATATTGACTTTTTAAAATATTTATATGTGTCTCTTGTACCTTAATCTCTCTGGGACATTTATCATGGAAGGGGTGTTGGATTTTGTCAAAGGCCTTTTCTAGCATTTAATAAGATAACAATGTAGCTTTTATTGTGTGTATGGTAGCTTGTTTGTATGGTAGATTACACTTACTGATTCATATATAGAGAGCCACTCCTATATTTCTAGGATAAAGGACACTTGATCAGAACGGATGCTCTTTTTCTGATGCGTTTTTGGATCCAGTTTGCAAGTATTTTATTGAGTTGTTTTTTTTTTTTTTTTTTTTTTTTTTTTTCATCTGTGTTCATGAGAGTAATTGATCTGAATTCTCTTTCTTTGTTGGATCTTCTTGTGGTTTGGGTATTAGGTTAACTTGGGCCTCATAAAGTGAACTGGGCAATGTTTTTCCTCTTCCCTATTTTGTAGAATAACTTAAGTAGTATTTAATTTTTGCAGTGTCCTAAGTAATATATCTCACAGCATCCAATTCTATCTTACAAACATGTGACCTTTCCCTGTATCTAGAATCCAGAGTAAATAAATTATTTGCCCGTTAATCACTTTCTATCAGTCGGTCAGGATCAAACACGCTTGTATTTAAGAACCTCTAATTTTGTTTAATAATGCCCCCAAAGTGTAGGAGAGGTGATTTTATTGATTCTTTTGTACAAAATAAAAGTTACTATTTTTTCCTGAGTTAAAAGGTAAGTATAGTAAGATATTTTGTGAGTCCACAATCAAATTATTTCCATTACAGTACTTATTGTATTTGCTCTGTTTTATATTTCCTTTGATCTCTTTCTGTTCCTACTTTACAAATTCATCTTTATTATGAATACACATATATAGGGGAAATATAGTGTTTATGTATAATTCAGTTATACATAACTGCCTGCAGATTCAGTTATCTATTGGAAGTTTCAATATGTCCCTCACATATAAGGGAGGACCACTACATTTCAGTTATAGTTGTCCAGGTGCCTACTTTGTCTTCACAGAACATTTGACTTATTATTAGGCTCTAAGAAGAAATGATTACCTATTAATGACTCAAAAGGCATGAAGATATTTGTAACAAGTAAAATATATATAAAGTAATATGCCTCAGCCAGCTATAGAAATGAAACTGGAACCCATACATTGTGAGTCCTTGATCAGTAAATCATTTCTGATCCCTTCAGGAAAAAAAAAAAGAGAGAGAGAGAGGAGGAAAAGATGCATATGCCAAAAAAAAAAAAAAAAAAAAAGGAATGCAGATGACAGATATTACTAGTTAACAAGTAAAACCAGCCTTCTGTGGATGGGAACTCTTCTGTTCCAGAATGAGACTTAGGCCAATGTGGAAAGAGGATCCTCGGGTTTAGAGTTTTCCTAGCAAATCAAAAGCCACGGGAAGGCTAAATGGCCATGAATACCCTCCAAAAAGACACACGATTCTCTCTATTATTTACATTTTCCAACTGTGCAAATCAAATGTTTCATCACTGTGAGGGAAGAAAAGAAAAAACATAAAGGAAGAAAGGTCTGTAAAACTCACTGTTTCAGTGGTTCCTGTCCAGTCTGCGTGCTCCACTGTCCTGGACCTCAGGTGAGAGGAGCTCATGGCAGAAGAGACTCTTCACCTGACAGAAGCTAAGGAAAGAAGAAGGGCTGAGGATGGGGCAGGTCTTTCCAGCGTGTATCCTTTCTGACCTTCTAGGCTCCACTACCAAATAATGACACCATGCTAGGACTCCATCAAAAGATGTATCAAGGGCTTCTAACGCAACCACTTCCCCACATACCCTGCTCTGGAGACAGCTGTATTAAGAACCAGACCTCCCACTCTCGAGTTTTGGGAGGAAATACTTCATAATTTAAACCTTGGTGCTATCATTTTATTGATGAATAAATCCCAAACATGTACTTCAAGAGCACAGCGTGGACTTAGCTGCATTCCTGACTTAGCTCAGTAAGCCAACTGAGTCAGAACACAAAAGATACTGTCGAGTGGTAGTTGAAGGAGGGGACTGAATTCATCTTCCCACCATGACATTCCATACACAGTGAGCATTTTTCCACATTTCCTGAGCATCACTAAAGAGTCTATTGGTTATATATGGAAGATAATCAAGCTTCTACAGTTGGTTGGGTAATTAGCTTGTTCATTCATTAATTCATTCATTCACTCAAATATTGTTTGAGAGTTTCTGGCTGGGGCAAAAATGGATGGGAACCAACATTAAAGTTGGAAAAAGAAAATTGGAGTCATTGGTATAGGAATGCATAGAAGGAAATAGTTAACCTTACTTGAGGGAGTTGTCTCTCCAAAAAAGTACACTTTAACTATAAGGAAGGAAAAAAAAAAAGGAATGTTGCTAAAGACAAGAAAAGGCATGTGCAGGGCACCAGTAGGCAACAGTTTCTGTGCACTTCCTACATCCCGGAGCTGTTCTGAACATTCCCTTTTATTGACTCCTGTAGTTTCTACAACAAAGCTATGAGGTGAGCACCATTTTTTAAAAATAGCATATGAGGAAGTGGGTGCAGAAAGACCATGTCTCTTACCAAGGTTTCAGAGGTGGTGGTGACCCAGCTGAGATTCCAGGGCTACCACAGCCTACCACCACCACACCCTGACTGAGTGTAGTGTAGGGGTGCAGAGGGTTTTTATATGGCTAAAGTGGCATAGTATGGAGCACTATGGAAGCAGCCCAAAGCAGAAAAGGCACTCAGAGGGACTTCATTCCAGCTCCGGGCCTCACAGCTGCCACGTGAAGATAGTCAGAAGGGCAGCTGTGAGAAACAGCCATTGTTTGGAACCCTTCTATCAGTATGGCTGGGAAGCAGAAAACAAGTACCAAGAAACATTCATCACTTGCCACGGGCTCCTGTAATTACCCACAGATGAATGAGGCTCAGCCACCTCAGTGTAACAACATTGGTTTTTGTTCTTTTGTGACATTTTTATTCTGTAGCCAGCCCCCTGCCCTTCAAGTGTTACATGACATGCATTCATTTTCGGTACAGATTTTGTATTGGGAATTTTATGACATTGCTTCACGGGAGCTGCCGGAGGTGTGACAATTACCAGAAGGGCTTGTGCAGTGGTTTTCCAGCTCTGCTTGTGCAGCATAACACATATGCCCATGGTTTCCTTCCCTTCTTGGCATTTCTCATTCCTTGTCACCAAGGAACAGAGGCAGCTAGCAGAACACTTGACGGCAGTCGGTGCCAGTGCCACCAGGCTCAGTGCTTGTTGAAAGCCACCCTGAATGGATTACTATATCAGAATCCAAGCAAGATGTCACTTTCCTAGAAGAGGCCGTCAATGGCTTTTCATATCCACTTACCGTTTTCACCTACAGTTTCTATTATATCTTGGTCATGAGCCAAGCCTTTCAGCACTGAGCCATCTCTACAGTCCTTTACCTACAATTTCTCAAACAATGTTTACCCACAATCTTGCCTATGATTTCTGACACTATTGGCAATTATAAAATTATATATACACTTTATGTCACTTAATCTTCAAAACAAATATATGACATAAGTCGTTGGGGCCTCAGAGAGTTCAGAGTGCTTGCATCTGGGCTGTGGAATTGTTGAAGCTCCAGAGGGAAGATTCGAACTCCAACCCAATGTTATGCTTACAGAGCAGGCTGTGAAAGCCCTCACATCACTCTTCATCATCAGTACATTTTATTTAGTACGACTTTGGAGTTGTTGTTGCAAATACTATAGCAACAAGTCTGAAATGGAATTAAGTAAGATATCTGTTGCTCACCCACTTTTATGAGTACTACTAAATGAAAAAATCATCATGTGATGGTTGGAGCCAGCACATAGGCATGAACATAAATGAACTTTAAACTTCAAAATGAAATACAAAATAAAGCACCCCCCCCCAAAAAAATGTAGTAAAACAATGAATAATGGAGGAAGTAGTATATGCCTTTAGTCCCAGCACCAGGGAGGCAGAGTCAGGCAGATCTCTTTGAATCGAAGGACAGCCAAATCTACAGAGTTGACACTATATCTCAAAACAAAACAAAAAGTTCCTTTTATTTGGAACTTGACCTTTTAACACTGAGACATAGGCAGGTGGATCCCTGTAAGTTCAAGGCCAGCCTGGTCTACAAAGCAAGTCCAGGACAACAAAAAACCAAAACAAACAAACAAAAGAAAACACTGAGACATAAAGTTATTAAACTCCTGTTGCTTCCTAACTGCTAAATCATTCCCTAGTATGGCAGCAAAATCTTCACATCAGAGCATTGTTCTCCCACCTTTGTTAGCTACACCAAAGGTCAGTGTTGGTACCGTGGCATCCTCAGGAATAAACCAGGGAAGACGGTAGGCACCCTTATCAGTACTATGAGCTGGTTAACTTTCAGGGTTTTGATTTACCCATGTGTCATATGACAGTGCCAACATCTAGAGTTCCTTGTAGTTTTCACAGCTCGTGTACTCTCTTCCTGTATTAGTGAGGCTTTCTATTGCTGTAAGGAGACACTATGACCACAGCAACTCTTACAAAGAAAAACATTTCATTGGGGCTGGCTTACAGCTTCAGAGGTTTAGTCCGCTATTGTCATGGTAGGAAGCATGGCACTCTGCAGGCAGACATGGTGTGGGAGGAAAGAGCTGACAGTTCTGCATCTTGATCCACAGGCAGCAGAAGGAGACTGTGTGCCACACTGAGCATAGCTTGAGCACATATGACCTCAAAGCCCGCCTTCACAGTGACACACTTCCTATATCGTGGCCACACCTCCTAATAATGCCACTCCCTATGGATCAAGCATTCAGACACATACGCCTACAGGGGGCCATTCCTATACAAGCCACCACATTTCCTTTACTTTATAGTAGCAGTGGGATCTAGGAGTAAGAAACAGCAGTAGACTATTTGTCATAACCCAGTCAGAATGGCGGGTGGCCATCCTACCTTACACATGGACCTTGGAACTCGAAATCATGAGTTTCCTGTCCCAGACTTTAAACATGGAGCAACATTAGTCTAATGTTCTTCTGGTTTACATTTCTTCATGTCTTATCTGCTTAAATGCAATGACTAAAAAAAGATACTCTATCCCTTGATTAAGCAGAATTATTTTGGGGGCCCCAAGTATAATGCTTCCTTCCCATTTTCAAGAGTCAAGATTCAAAAAACATAACATAATGGTGATTTCTAAGTTACATTACTTGGATTGATTGTTTTTACTCTAATAATGTCCCAGGCTGGTCACTGTCACACTCAGCACTTCCCACCGCCATTGCATTCTGGTCTCCTTTGGCAAAGTACCTGACACTTGCCTGTTGGCTCTACTAAATCCCAAACTCTGAGGTGACTGGGACCTCAGCTTCCACCCATGAATGACCCTTGTGTGGAACACGCTTTAGGGCTGACGTTCAGCAGAAAGTAACATTTCCATATACTGGCCAAGAATCTCCCCAACACACTGCCCAGAGAGCTCCCCAAACTTTAGAGTACTCCATAGGGTACTCTACTGGCAAAACATGCAGAGTTCATGAGTCTCTCTTTACTTTGCTTCAAGGGACTGCCAATGGCAGAAACAGAAGAATTGCCAGCCACCTCCCTTGCTACAGTGCCTTAGTGGAAGACTGCACATAGCAGATATTTGATAAAATACGTATCAAGCAAATACATGAGCAAGCCTCCTCTTCTTGTAATTCATATGCTTTGTTCCAGCTTACACATTGGTGTTGCAGGTTTAACTGTATCCTCCAATTCATATGTTGAAGACATAATTCTCAATTGCATGAGTTGATTATTAAAATGATTTGAAAAAAAAAGATGATTGCAATTTGTAGTTAGTTGAACTCTTGAGTGGGTCATAAAGTTATTTGACTCATATCTTATAAGCAGATAAACTGTGGACACAGGTACATGCACTGGAAGCATGTGTGTGGACATGAGAAAAGCCAGCTCCAAGCCAAGGCCAGATTCAGGAAGGGATCCTTCGCTCACTCCCTTCACAACTCTGTCATCTTAATGGCAGACGTCTCACACCTAGGACACCAAGAAAACAAGCATCTGGCTTTCAGCCACCTGATAGTACACTTAGGAAACCAGAACCTGGTATACTCCCAAAGTGTCACCCACAATCGCTTTTGAAAAATGCCCTAGGTCTAAAAATTTCAAGATGAATACTGACGAGCAACCCCAGGCCAGCTTTCTGCCCAGTGGTGTCTCTGTGTCCTTGCCATATCTTCTCAATTCCTGGTACCGCATCATCTTCACCTCTGAGACCCCTTTTTCTCCTGCTGCTGGGTTGCCTGAGTTCTCCATCTGCTCCTGGCTCCTTGGATGGAGACTACAGGTGTGTCAAGTTCAGTGCCTGCAGGTCCTATCCAGCTTCTGTACTCGTTGCTTGTTTTTTTAAGAGTGCTTCGGTTTCCTTGTGAATATAAATTTAGTAGTCAAATTAAAATACTAGGAAAAAAATACTTTCTGGTTGAAAAGAATAAATTGGAGCGCTTGACAACACTGTGTCTTGTTTCCCTTCTGTTATTTCTGCAGGGCCAATCCAAAATATCTGGCAATAAGCACTCCTGCGCTTTTTTTTTTTTTTTTTTTTTTTTTTTTTTTTTTTTGAAAGACAGGAGCCATTACAAATCTTGAAGGTGAATCACCCACTTTGTTAATGCCAATGTCAGCAAAACCTCAAGGCTCTGGCCCCGGGTAGCCTCCAACTTTGACCATCACATTTACAAGTCACAGGCCATAGAAGCTCTTTGATTGTTATTTAATATTCATATAAGCTTACCAAATGTCCCTAAGTATTGGTCTGACAAAAATATTCACAACAGCCATTTCTGGAAAGAAGCCGTTGTGTGATGCTGGCTGACTAATCTTACAGTGTGACTTCTGGTCTGTAGCCTGCCCTTCTCCTACACAACATATCACATTGTTTGGGTTAGCAGCTCTCCACCCTCAACTGCGCACTAAGAATCACCGCGAGGGCTTTAAAGAAAGACTCCAGAGCCCAACCAGCAGCCCCAGAAAATCTGATTTAATGAGTCAGTGGTAAGGCCCTGACTTCAGTACATTTTTAAAAGAACTCAGGTAACTTTAAAGACCAGGGTTGGCAATTGCTTGTGTCTACTGAAGTATTTTAAAATGCATCACTGCCATGGTAACAGCAGTTAGACAGGGTCTACTAAAGAGCTTTAGTTTTGCTAGGCCGCATCCCTTCTCATGCAGAAGCTGCACTGGGATCTAGCAGACATAGGGTTGGGCTTATATCACTCTTAACCACACTCTTACATAAGAGAAGTCTTACTAGAAAGCAGTGTTTATTGCTTCTCTTATTGCTATTAATTATATCACTTTATGTTGTATTTCCTCCTATGAATGTAACTTCTACCAGCTTAGAAAAAGTTGTACACATCCTGAGCCTCCTACATTACTATGTAAACATTCTGATGGACTGAATAGTTGTGGGAGCCTCTCTCTCTCTCTCTCTCTCTCTCTCTCTCTCTCTCTCTCTCTCTCTCTCTTCCCCTTTCTTCATCCTCCTTCTCCTCCTCTTCCTCTTCCTTCTTCTTCCTTGATAGTCTTAAGCTATTTCCACAGTTCTTTTCCCTTGTATTTTAGCTTCAATAGCTGTGAATTGGAATCAAACCTGCAGCTTCCTGGCAATCAGAAGCAACTGTGGAAAGTTTCTCCCCTTGGAGAAGGGAAGGCCTGACTGGCCAGATGTGAGTACTGGGAAAGTTTACAGGGGACTCTTACTTTCTCTTTCCTCTCTCCACTCTAAATACCCCCATCTCTATTACCTCCCCAGAAACATAGAAGATCACTGGCCCTACACCCTAGAGTTTTATCCATTAAGCACCATAGTGGTTTCTGAGCTACTGCTCAGGCCATTACTTGTTGTGTTTGAGGCTAAACTGTTTCCTCAAAGGCATAAAAGAACAAAGAAAATTCCAGTCTCTCCACCACTATCTTCCAATCATAGTTCTTGACTTTGGCTGCACAGTGAATCTCCAAGGAGGTTTTACAAATGCCCATGGTGCACAGGGTAGCACTCATGAACTAAATCAGTGTCCAGAGGCAGAGGGGTACCTAACAATTTTGAATGCATCCAAGTTGGATCCAAATACTGTTTGTTCTAAATGGAGTAACACAAAAAATGCTTCTCCTTTGTTCACCAGATCACTGTACTTAGGCAGTAGCACACAGAAGTCTTTCCCAAGGGGTATAAGCTCGTCCCATTGGCTTGTCTGAAATTCAGGCTCCAGTGGCATGCTGTACATTGTCAACCAACCTCTCCCAGATTGCTGAGCTCCACCCTAATGAAGTCATCAGGCGTGGGTGGCTCTAAGTGTATTTTGAAGACACATTAGCTGACACCATTCTCAAGGCTTGAGGAATGTTTTAGCTCAGTTTTAGAAACACTGCTGTTTTCTGAGAAACAATTTTCCCACTGGTGGCCAATAGGTAAGGTTTCTAGCACGTGAAAATATTAAGATTGAACATGTGACAAAGTTGAGAATGTCACAAAAGGTGGCTCAATACTCAGTGAGTCCAGGAACAAAAGTTGGAATTTGTTTGCTGAGTGTGTGATGAATTCCCATGAAATTTTAGACAGTAAACCACTCAGACGGTAATCTTGTTGTCATCTTGACTAGACCGAAGACTAAGGAGACTGGTAAGATACACCACAGGGCATGGCTATGAGCTATTTCCAGAGAGAACCAAGCCAATGGGGAAGACACATCTTGCATGTGCATGGAAGCATCCTAAATCCTGGAGATCCAAACAGAATAGAAGGAGAAAAGAGAAAACTAGCTACCACAACACAAGCTTCTCTCTGCTTGTAGGCTGTCATGACTCTGCCCTGGCCTCCCTGCCATGCCGACCTCAGTCCCCTGAAATTGTGAGCCAAAAATACAATGTTACTTCCTTACATTGTTTCGTCCGGTATTTTGTCACAGAAACAAGACAGGAGGATTAATATAAGTACCTCTTTATGTTACATTCTGCTGGGAGCTAAAAGCTGAAAATACTAAGACCTTTCCCATGCCTGCTCAAAGTGAGTGATGGGGATGTCAACTACCAATGAAATGACAGAACACAGACATGAACCCTTCCTAGCAAAGGTGAAGAATTTACCTAGTAGCAGGGTCAATGAGAACAATAGAAGTCATAAACATTACCTAGAGCCTGAAATGGTATGAGGCTCTGTGCTAAGTGACAGAGTGAACGTACAAGTCCAGTGTGGTCTTCCTCCACTTTGGGACTAGCATCCCATTGCCCTCTACAAATAACATAAATATATACTAGGAATTTCAATGATCTTGGCTTACTTGTTACATGTTTATTTATTTATTGAAGGTTAATAACCATCCTCTAGTATATAGATTGTTGTCATAACATGTTTAACGAGAATAACTATTTGATACAGAACAATAAAGGTCTGGGCATGATATTGAAATTTTTTTTCAATGATCTAACTTAATAAAAGACAGCTGGAATCTCATGGCTTCTTTTGTGTGTCACTTGATGACTTGGTCTTTTCGTGAAAGTGGTAGGAAGGAAATCTGGCCTCACTCTGGCATGGCCATCAGAACACGAGTGGCACTGAAGGGACAATTAGTGTGACCAGGTGGTGGATGAGACCTAGGAGGAGGCCAAGATTAGGCCTGTGATTTCCACACGTGCCGGATTAAATGTTTTTGTAAATTGCTTTATCACAGATGCATACACATACAAACAGAATGTTCATAATCAATGCAGGCCATTCACTTGCAGTCACTCTCTTTGCTCATTACAGAAGCATACATCCGCATTTCAAACAGCGCTGTAAATTTTCCCTTTTGTTTTTCTCTAAACAGTGAACAGTCAGATTTTTCTAATGTAGCTAATAAGACTAAGTGATGATTCTATCATTCTCTTACTCTTCGTGTATTCTTAACTTCCTGGCATTCATGTTAATCTGGGATCTCTACTAAGGGATCTTTTCAAATTATTTATCCAGGTCATAAAGGCTACTATAGTTAACCAGGAGCATGTATACTCTGTGACTCCAGCTGCCCAGACTGCATGACCTATGAGACCACTGAGCAAATGAGAGCAGCACAGATGTTTCTGCTCTGTTGTGCAACCCCACTCTCCCCCCCTCGGACCCCTTAGGCAACACCACTGGCACTCCATGGCACTCCATCATCTAATACTGAGCTGAGGGAGGGTGCCAAAGCCAAATAATGTGTTAGTTTATTAAACATGTTAATTTTCTAATGCCCTTCCATATTAAAAGTTAGTATTCATTTTACTGGGCCTGTGTGTAAGGTCTGGACCACACCCTTAGGGCAGGTAACTGGATAGCAGCTGCCGTTGATCTCGGGTCTAGAATACCTCAGTGCAATGACATCCTCATTAGGAGCAGCTAAGAAAAGGTATGTAGGGTAAAGGTATTCTTACCTGACTAAAAGACAAAGGCAGGATAAGCCTGTGGTAGCGTCAGAGGTTGACTTTCATTTCCTGTTGCTGATAAAGCACCTTGATAGAAGCCACTTCGAGGACAAAGGGATCATTTCAGCTCCAGTTTCAGTTCCCCCACTAAGGGGAAGTCAAGGCAGGAAGAACTTGCAGCAGCTGGTCACATCCATAGTCTGGGGCAGAGATAGTATGTGCCTGTTTATGCTCGGCTCGCCTCACCTTCTCTACTGTTACAGGAGGTCAGGATCTCCTGCCTAGGGAATTGCACCTTTCACAGTGGCCGGCTCTTCCCATCTGAGTTAAGGAACTCAAGACAGCTCCCCACAGCCAAGCTCACTGGCCAATAGGATCTAAACCTGTGGTTCTCAACCTTCCTAACACTTCAGCTCTTTAATAGACTGCTTCCACTTTGTGACACCTCCAACCATAAAATTATCTTTTGTTGCAACTTCATAACTATAATTTTGCTGCTGTTATGAATCATAATGGAAGTATCTGTGTCTTCCGGTGGTCTCAGGCAACCCCTGTGAAAGGAACATTTGATTCCCAAAAGGGCTTGTGACCCACAGGTTGAGAACCGCCGATCTAGACAGCCTTTATTCCGACCCTTCCCAAAAGATTCCAAATTGTGTCAAGTTGACATATAAACCTAACCGTTACAAGGATGCAAACCCTCAAACAAGAGAATTGGTGTAAACATGGTATTTTAAGTGGAAGGAACTTGAAAGCCCTCTTACAGAAAGTCTTAAAAAAAACTAGGAAGTATCATTAACTGATTGATGGGTGAGGATCAGACACAGCTAATCGTTATACACTTAGTTTGCTCCATCTATTAGCACAATTACTCGATGCGCTGGGTACCGGACATGAGGAAGCTAAGGCTCACAGACAAGCGAGATGAGTCCCTGCTTTATGGCACCTTCACAAAACATGACACTGGTTATTGTTGGTGTATGGATGTTCCTCCCAGGAGAACATGTTAAACAGATGGCTTACTCCCCAGCTGCTAGCACCGTTCTAGGTAGTTCTGGAAACTTTACCAGATGGGGCCTCACGGAAGGAGGAAGACCAATGAGGAATGGAAGCAGATCCTTGCCAGTATCTGGCCCAGCCCCTTTCTATCTCCATTCCCCGCTTCCAGCTGCCCAGAATAACGACTGTTCTGTTGCATCATGCCTTCTCCATCACTATAACCGACCCCTCTGAATCTGAAAACTATTCTGTTCTTACGGTTGTTCACTTAGGTATTTTGGTTACTGTGTTAAGAAAACAACCAGTACACAGAGAAGGGAAACAAAGTGGTAGCAGTCATTCTTAAGTGTGATGAGAGCCGTGAGGGTAAACCATGGAGCTGAGGTAGAAACAGAAATGTCTACACAGTCTCAACAAGAGGTGTTTACATTAGATCCTAAAGGATGTAAGGCTATAGCGACGGCAGAAATGGAGTGGAACCATTGTAAGAATCAATGGCATATGCACATGCTAAGATGTGGGAGTCATCCTTAGAAACTGACTCTTGCCTTTGGCCACCCATCTGTGGAAATGAGCAGAGACGGTGGCTGGCTGCTAGTGGTACTGGCGTTCTCTGACTTCTATCAATAGGCTACATCTCTTCTGATTCCTTAAGTGATTGAGCTATTAAAATATGGACTTGCCCCTTGAGCCATGACCAGTGTGTTGTCATCTAGAGGCTTTTATCATTTTGATAAGATTACTCAGGCATGACATGTGAACAAGACACAGCCTGGCCAGTGCTCAAAAGGGAATCTGATACAATTTGCAGGATAAAGGAGAGTTAAGCAATCAATTATGAGAGTATAGGCACAGTCATGCATGGCTTTGCTAGGAAGTAGAAATATTTATTTCTGAGCTGCATTCAACAATACCGTGTATTATGCATTTACTGTTTTACAATGCTTCACCCTAAAAGAATCTGACACAATAGTCTTGCTGTACAATGGATATATGACTTACCACATAGTGTCAAAAACCCTGAAGAACTATATTTCCAAGATTGCCAGGCAGATGGTGTATATTAGGTGGATCCCACAGCTAATTCTTTTAGTCTTAGAGTCTCAGAATTTTAGATCCGATTCCATTTAAGTAGGGTCTACTGGGAGCACAGGGCTGAAGCCCCAGAGAGAACAGGACTCAGCTGTCTGCGGCATCCATTTTCCTGGTCTCTGACACTCAGCAGCAATCAATGAGGCACTGATAACATTATTGACCACAGTGATGGTGCTGTTGATCTTAGGAGTCATCCTGAGCTCTGGGTGGCCTCTGGGAAGGGTTTCCCAGAGAGAAATGATTTTTCAAGATGTGACAAGTTGGAAGCCGCACCCTCTTGGAGATTAAGAATACTGATAGGAAGAATGAGGAGCTGGAGAGTGGATCTCAGACTCAGAAAGCATCTTGTAAACCTGTTTATTATGTAAAGACATGGGAGGCATGGCTAGGCTGACACCTCCTGCCACACCCATTGTCATGAGCTTGCATTTCCAGCTGTGCCACCATCCATAGCACCCAAGTCTGTCCGGCTGATGCTAGGTGCCATGCCCAGGAATTCTGCCCTGCAGCAGCCCTGCCTCTGGTGAGAACTGCCTGGCAGTGTGATCACTGCATGTGTCATCGCATCTTCAGTGGGAATCAAAAGTCATCTCTTCCCTGTGCCCTGCATTCACACCATTTCACCCTTGCAGGGAAACTCGGGCAAGGCCACAATTGTCTTTTCCTAATGTCTAATCAAATCATAGCACGTTGTCCTTTTAGATGATAAATTAGTTCTCAAATAAGAAATTAGACATTAAGCCAATATGTCAAAAAAAATCAAATATTTTTCCAACTTGAGGTCAGCTTCAGGCAGCACTGACTGTGCTGTCTTTCTATCAGCTTGTCTGTCTTTCCATTTTCCCCTTGTCTTGTCTTATATCTTGCTAGTCAGTTTCTGTCTTCTCCATGAGAGCACAGGGGGCTACAAGTATAGAAGAGGACTTGTTTGGTCTTGTGCCAAGTACTCCTTAGAGATGCCATCTGCTTAGAGTGAACTATGTGAGAAGGACACGGGCTTTTTGGCCAACCCAGGCCATCCTTGTGTTGAAACCAATATGTTCTGGAAGTCGGCACAATGGCCGTCATGCTTTTGAAAGAAGTTAAGAAAGGAAACACACACACACACACACACACACACAGAGCACAACTCATTAAATAAAATTTATATAACCTTCTTTATACCTGGGCATTTGTTACTCAATACAAGCTTGCAGCTCTGTTTCTCCTTACCATATAGGTCTCTAGATTGTTCTTCATTTTCAATCTGTCGTCACTTCAACTTCAGGAAATGTCTAGCCACTAACAGAAAACTAAACCGAAAGAAGTCCCTCCTCAGGCTTGTGAGGAGATGGTACTGGTGGTAAGGCCTGGAGAGTGGACAGTTCTCTCTTAGCAGTGATATTTAGTAGAAATAGAGTGGAGCCACTCACGTGACAAAGATTCTACAATAGTCACATTTAAAAGAAACAAATAAGCACATTGTGGATAACATGCTGTGTCTAATATAATGAAAACTGTCACTTTAATGTCATATCAATATGCAACATGCTTAACGAGTCACATAATTTTTCCTTCATTCTAGTGCTCTGAACTCTAGCATGTATATCAGTTTTACAATTAAAGTAGATCTGAACCAGGATCAGCCAAATACAGCCAGTGACCCATAGGAAAATGAAGATCTATTGGAAAATTTACTATGTATTTTTTAAAATACCTTACTCGTGCCAGGTATAGTGGTGCACGTCTTTAATCTCAGCACTCAGGAACCAAAAGCAGGCAGATACCTAAGAGTTGGAGACCAGCCTAGTCTGTGAAGCAAGTTCCAGGACAGCCAGGAACACACAGTGAGACCCTGTCCCAAAAGCAGCTGGCACGATGTCATATTCTTTGATCTAAAATATATAAATTCAGTGACTTTTAGTAAAGTTTCAGAATGATTGTCTCACTAGAATTTGAGCATACGGACACCATCCCAGAGTGCTTTTACAACCATTCCCAGTTCCTAAACTACTTTCTGTATCTATAGCTTCACCTCTTTGGATGTTTCCTATTACATAAAAATCATAAATGTTTTCTTCTTTTGTTCTGTATGGTTCTGAAGCTTATAGATTATACAGCATGCTTTAGTATTTTAATTTTTATTGCTAATTAATATTCTACTGTCTTAATCTACCACCGATTTGTTTGTTCATTCCCTGGTGCATGGATATTATATAACTCCGGGACTATTATGAACACTGTTATTAGGAACATCTTACAAATCTCTATGTGAATATGTACTTAACTTTTTCTTTGCAGATTCTTTAGTGAACTGTTGTAATGTGTGTTAAATTAATAGTTTAACTTATGGAGAAACAGCTATATAAATTTCCAAAGTAGTTGTACCATTTTTCTCCACTTTTAGGTGCTTTTTAATACACCCTGACCTTATAAAGATCCCAAGCCAGAGAATTTGTTGTTTACAGTTTCCTGTGATTTGACATCTAAATGCTATTACATTATCATGGCTAGAGAGAGCAAGCCTGAAAAGGCTCCATTTTAGCATCCTCTTAGAGCTAATAGAAATGGCTTCTTGTCACCAGCCCCTCTTTGGCAAACTTAAAAGCCCTTTTAATATGCCCTTAGCAATTCCTCAAAGTGAACTAGAGGAGACAGGTGATGAAGGTACTGAAAAATATGTACCCATTCCCACCATGTAGCAAGGGGGAAAAGTGAATAATAATTAAAAAGTAATTAGTAAAAGATCCACTTAGGCAAATAATGTTCAACTTCCAAACAGTAAAGCAAGAAGTCCTAAAGGCTCCCTGGAAAGGGAGAGCATCTGACCCAGGATGTGTAGTGGGGAGCTTGAGTCTGAAAGAGGGCTCACCGCCCTCCAGAGCTCATGCATGACTGCTAAGCTTTGAACGAGAGGGCCCAGATGAGGACAGCTGGAGAGAAGGGCTGGACACAGCCTTCGCAGCTGTTAGAAGGAACTGCTGTGAGTTCTTGATCCTATCAGTTTAATAATCCTGCTGGGGTCTGGGAGGAAGCTTGAAGCCAACATCTCACCTCATGAGCACAGTGCTTTCTCTTGGCGTTCGCTGGCAGGGGGGTGGGGGCCGCGGGGCAGGGCGCAGGGAAAAAGGAAAAGACACCATGCAGATTGAAACAGTGTTTGATTTTCCTCAATCCGTTAGTATGTAGAGAGCAGCAGCTGGCTGAAGGTAATCTTGCTCTTGGGAATTAGCAAGTAAAAGAGAGGCACTCGTTGGCTCCTACAAAGGCAGCTTTCGTGGGGGAGCTACGGAATTACAGGGGAAGCAGCTGTGTTCACCATTTCCATCAAAGTAATTACTGGAAGAGATGGATGGTTTTCAAGGTCACTGATAGAAAGGACCGCTAATGGCCATCTTTCCTCATTCAGATAAGAGAGGATGGATGGAGATGTCAGTTTCCCAACCTGCCCGAAAGAACCAAGGGCATTTTGCAGCCTTGTGAACAGAGCTTTTCTCATTGAGTAGGAAGACCAGAGTTCAAGTCCCACCTTATTAAAACCTTGCTGCTTGACGTTGCGTACCCAGCCTCACCTTTATAATTCTCAGTTTCTTGACTGGTGGGGAAATACTAATACCCTTCTTGCAGATAATTTGCGAGCATCAAATGAGGTGGTACAGGGTGCATTATGTTGGTGAACTAGCAAGCTGCTTTGTCAGCTGGTTGAAGCTGAGCAGATCCTCCCTTGTCTCTTCCAAACTCCCTGCCCCGGGGCAGACTGCTCTCTACCTCTAACAGGGAGAAAGGAAAACAGCAAAGAGCTGAAAAACACTGTCGTTGAGAAGAGCTTGGAGGTAAAGCATTCCTAAATGCTTTGTGTATCTGGTGGAGTAAAGATGCTTCTAATGAGGACAGGAAGTCCAGACTTAGGAAGCTCATCTGAGGAGAGGACACGCAAATAGCTCTCTGCCTGGGGCACTCCTTTGGGAATTCATGGACTTTCTCCAGAAGATTTCCGCTGAACCACTGAAGGCTGGATTTGATGGTGTAGCCTATTGTCTGCTATTCCTTCTGTCACGTGGAAGTGTTGCCTGAGGGGGCACTCGGCTCCTTAGCTCTCCTTTGGCAACTCCAGCTGGCTGTGTCACAAAAGGCTTCCCAGGTGGATTTCTGCCGGGTGTCTGTAAGCCCCATTTGATGAAGTTACTTTTTGTTTGCTCTCTCACTGGGGCTACTCCAGTCATCTCTGCTGGGTTTTCTGCACCTAAGTTGACATTTTGCTGCGGGCTGGCTGGTTTTCTCTCTCTGCTGCCCACTGTGTTCTCTCTTATCTTTTGTTTGTTACTTAATGAACTCATTTTCAAAGAAAAACTCCAGCTTAACTCTCAAGAGACGTAGTTCTCCCTCCACTTTCCTTCCTCCTGGAGGCAGATTCTGAGGACTGTGGCGCACCCACCCTGGAGTTTTGTTTTTTTTTTTTTTTTTTTTTTTTTTAATTCTAACAAAATTATCCTGAAGCTTCCTTGTTATGTCCACTCTTAACTTCTTAACTTAACTGATGAGACTAAGAATCCCAAGAGGGGACCCTGATTTTCCTGATGACAAAATGGTGACTCTGGTGGGTCCTCAAAAATATATGTGGTTACAGTAGTCCTCCCGGAAAACCTAACTCTGTGGTGTCTTGTTACTTATCAATACAATAACTGACTGAACTTCTGAAGAACTTATATTTGGGGAGAGGAGGTATGGACTGGTACGTATGCCCTGATACTTAAGATTTCAAAGAATATCTTCTATGCACATATGGATCAATACGTCCTGGAATGTGGACAAAATTTTCAGAGTCTTGGACCGAACCTATTGAAAAAGAAGAACAATTTTTAAGTAACTTCCAAATGACATTCAAAGAAAAGTTGGAGAAAAGACCCATGCTGTCAGAATAGGAAATGAAACCCTATACAAGAGGTGCTCAGAGGAGTGAGGCTATGTCCCTCGTCCTCCGTGGCACCCATGCTAATTTCCCCTACATTTTGCGGGTCATGTTCCATGCTGATAACTCAGAATCATCAAAGAAGCACCATGCAGCTGGGCTTCCAAGGAAAGAGAAGGCAATCCTCCCAAGGGCTACCGTGAGAGAAAAAGAGCTTCAGAAAGCCGGGCTTCCAGCTACTTGATCCACTTTGCAGGAGAGAAGGCTGTGACCTCCAGTCTCCAGGCTTGAACATTCAGCTCTTAGGCTGGGCGTGGCCACACACACCCTGGTCCCAGCACTCGGCAAGCAGAGGCAAGTGGATCTCTGTGAGTGTGAGGCCAACCTGGGATTACGTTGTGAGTTCCAGAACAGCCAGAGCTACATAGTAGAAAGACCCTGTCTCAAAAGAACCCAATTAATTAATTAATTCAGTTCTTTTGAAAACTAAAGACAAAGTTTTGGGCAAGGGTTAACTCAGGACTGCTTTTTCTTTCTCATGATAGTTATCTATCTTTTCTTCCTTGATTTTCTTATTAAAAGCTATTCTATCGTTTCCTCCTGCTAACTTATTTCCCTTTACGTTTAAAATAAATCAACCTCCTTATACGCAAAGGTTCAATATTTGGAGCTAAAGTCCATTTGCTCCTGGACGAGGCATTCCCCCTAAGGCTCATAAAGGGAACAGACTGCAGGTGCAGCCATTCAGTGGGAGCCCAAGTCAAGATTTCCATATGCAAATGAGGGCGGCTGTGCCCAAGCTGAGTAATTGTGCATGCAAATAGGTGATTAAATAGACAATTACCAAATCTGCTTGAGCAAATGGAGTTGTACATATTCAAAAATCAGAGGGCACCTGAACACTGTGCAAACAGACAGCTTTCCCCCTAAACTGATGAAAACCTGCCCAGGCACTCCTTCCTAGTCCCCTTGACTGAGGAAGGCAGGGTCTCTAGCTTTGCAAGTGGGGTTTAAACTTTGACCTTGCTACTATGAGAATGAAAGATCACTTTCCGGAAGTCCGTGGGAAAGCTTATTTCTGTCATTTTTCTACTTACTGGATTTACAGTAGATAGTAGACCTAAAGATTTTTTTTTTTTTAAGTCATCAGTAAGGAAAAAATGAGGAAGAAATTTCTAGAGGCTATGCGGCATGCCCACCCTTCCAAGCCAAAATTTCAAGAAAGGTGTAAAGAACGCAGTCCCTCTCACGGCATCCCGTCCCTGGAGCTGCTTTGCCACAAGTTCTCACTGCTGTGAGGTTGAAAATGAAAGTGGGGCTTAAGAGCCTACAGGTAGTGGCTTTTGGCTTGACTTCATGGGGGACAGCGAGACACCCATTGGCTTTAATTCAGTTCTCTACCTCCCACATAACAGTGACTGATGCTGTGGTCAGTGAGGACATCGATGAGAGATGATTTCACAGAGCCAGGGGCCCTTGCTGACAAAAGATTAGTTGCACTGCCTAGCCCTGCCTACCTGGGAGCCACAGATAAGTGGAGTTGGGAGTAGCAAAGACTATGACTGCTGAAATCCTCATTTTTTTTTTAAATAAAGCTCTTTTTTTTTTTTTTTTTAATCTTTAGGATATTCTACTTCACATTAAGTTTTCGGTTTTATATGAACAGCTTGAGATCTTTCACTTTACAAAATAAGGAATGACATGACTGTAGACCATTAAATCAGTTACTCAGTTCAATCAATAAACCAGTTAAGTGGAATAATTTCTTTCCTTCGCACCTATCAAGAGCTGACTTTAAAACATTCCCACCGGGGGTCAGAAGTGAATGAAATTAGCCATGTTCTGCAGACGGAGGAGCTCAGTCTCCTACATGGGATGTAAGTGGTCCCATAGTCACTTCAGATAGAAAGAAACAATAAGTGATAAGTGCCCAAGGCAGAGCAAACACCAGAGGGAACAAGCCCCTCACAGCACACCATCGGCATTGTCTCTACTCAGGGGCTTCAGAAAGGATGCTTCCAGAACTGCAGGTCAATTACGTGGACAGTCAGCCTGGTCAGGAATGATTTTAGTGGAGTAATGGGTTGCTTTAGCTTAGTCCAAAAGGCAAAGAGTTTGATCTTTCACCTATGTATAGACAGAACTTTAGGATTTCTGGTTTTCACGAGTATCTAATTAAGTGTTCCACCAATTAAACAAAAACAAATTACATGAATACTGCAAAGATTATATACATATATATTTTTTATTACATATATGTGTATGTGTGTATACTCCATGCATAATAAACATTATTTGCATTTATTACAAAGACTACATAATTATAACAGTAATCATAATTATAATAAAATATGTAAGTAACAAGTTTCACATTATATGTTTTGGGAATGAACAAAATCTACCATGTTCACTGGCTGCAGGATCACACCTGTAATCCTAGCGCTGCAAAGGACAAGGCAGGAGAATGATGAATTCAAGACCCAACTGGGACTTCATAGTAACTTCTAACCAGACTGTCCTACACAGCATGATCTTGTCTCAAAAGTCCCCACCAACACCACCATCCCTGCTGTTGAAAAGATTTACTCTCTAATTGTCTGCCAGCCTGTACATCGGGACCTGTCATCTATTGCCTGCCCATTAGGTGGGACCTGGCCATGCCTTCTGCCTCTATACTCCAAAGTTCCTTGTTGCTACAGTTCTACTCTGTCCCTGCAGCTGGACCATATGGTCAACTGAAGCCAGCCCAGCAGAGTTAGTTACTTCATCCAGCATTCTTTGTGCAACCCCAGAAGCTGAGGTGTCTCAATCCTCCTTGAAATCCCGCCATCTCTACTATGGTTTCATTAGGGCCCTTTTAGAGCCCTTCTGTGACTTCCATAAATGTGTGTGTGTGTGTGTGTGTGTGTGAGAGAGAGAGAGAGAGAGAGAGAGAGAGAGAGAGAGAGAGAGAGAGAGAGAGAGAGGGAAACACTGTGTAATCTGAGCTTAGATTAGTAAATAAGAGTAGCATTTGCCTCAGCCAGGGCTATCATGAACATCACGAGTGTCTGGCAAGTTAGACCACATTTTGTAAATTCACTGTTATCCCATAAACTCTGACATTGTGAAAAGACTCAAACATTTTCATCTGTTTTTGCCATGGCACGCTCATGTCAATTGAGTTAGAGTTTGGTTGAATTATTACTTTCATCTGTCTTTGGCGTGAATAGATTTTTGTTTTGTTTTTTTGTTTTGTTTTGTTTTGTTTTCTCCAGAAAGCAAGACAAAACACTATTAAGTAACTCTTCAGCCTTTCTCCTGCCATCCAGTAGCTACTGCTCCATTTGTCAGTTGGCAGTAATTAGTGCCCCCTCTCTGCTGAACTATAGTGCTTAATGTATGGCTCATTTTTGAGTTTGTCACAATTTTGCCGTATATACGGTCTGTTTGTAAGTTATGCTTTGTTATAAATTCCTCAGTTGGTTACTGAGGAAAGCTGCTGTGGTCGGTTTGGGAGGCAGGTAACACCGAGCCTGTACTTTCGATGGCACAGATGTCATGCCAGACTTCCACAGTGCTTCCAAACTCAGGTTACAAGCCTTGATTCTGCAAGGGCTACTCAAATATTACAAAGAATGGGAACAGGGCTGGAGAAGCAGGGAGCAGTCAAAGCCTGCGATGCAGAACCAAGTCTCAGCCCAGCACACACCAGCCGTGTGACCTTGGACATTTCTCAACCTTTCAAAAGTTTGCATTTCCTCATCCATAAAAAAGAGGCAAATTGATTTATTTTTCATCACACCAAACCATATTTTTAATCAAATTAAGTCATGGCTAAAGGTGGAAAGTCATAAAAAATGTCAAACAATGTTTGAGTCATCCGTCCGTGCTCAACACTGCTCCAATATTGTTAGCACTTATTCTAATTAGTGTTCAGACTGTACGGACTGGTTTGCTCTGTAGTTTTGCTGTTGCTGGCAATGAATGTCTGCATGCACAAGGGAACATCAAGTATTCTTTGGGTCTTAGTGTCTAGTAGATTGGGACATTTCATCTGTCCCATTATCAAGAAAACCCTTTTCATATTGTGAATTCCTACTCCTCCCAAGTCTTCCTGATGTATACGGCAGAGGGCCTGAAACCTGTTACAAATGCCTCGTGGTGACTTACAAGCCCCTCTGGAGATGGGTCTTCCACCTTTAGCCTTTAAGAATCTAGTGGTCAGCTCTAGTTTCATTTTTAAATAAAAATGTTTTGTTATTATTTTGTAGATATGAATATTTAGCCTGCATGTATGTTTGTATACCACCTGTGTGCCTGGTACTTGCTAAGGCCAGAAGAAGGCATTGGATCCCATGGAACAGGAGTTAAAGACAGTTTAAGTCACCAAGTGGGTGCTAGGAACCAAACCTTGGTCCTCTACAAGAGCAGCCAGAGTTCTTAGCTTCTGAACCACCTCTCCACCCCCAAACCCCTTCTCCTTCTTCCCTTTCTCTGGTTGTTTTTTTCCATTTTTTTTAAAAGTGAAAGTTCTCAAGTTGCAGCCTACAGAACACTAGGGGTCCTTGGAGCCAATGCAAGGGACTCAGATATCAGAATCATTTTCATTGAATATTAAAATGGTACTTTCCCATTTGTGTTCTATGATATTGGCATTGATGCTTAAGAAAAAGAGCATCAGTGGGTGAAATTGCTGATGCTTTAGCTCAGATAGTGAAAACAAATTGTCCCAATAGTCATTGCAGCACCAGACATTAACAAGAAAAAATGTGTTTCACTGACACATATCCTTAACGAAGAGTGAAATGCACTTATTAATATTTAGTAAATGTTTATTTTTAATGTGCTTCTTTTTATTTCTTCCATATTGTCTGTGGCGAAGCTATAAGTGTGCTGAGGTGCTTTGCAGCTGTTCACAGTCACCTGATCTGACCTGTGGGAAAGCACATCTGCATCAATTTAATAACAAGTTGAACTAAATACTTTTTCTAGGACACACCCTTGAACTTGAAAGGATAACTGACAGGTGAACTCTGGCGGTTCTGTCTGAGCAGATTACACACATATTTTTGAAAGTGAAGTGAGCCTGTCACTTCAAAGAAAGGAGTTGATGGCATTTGTTGCTAATAATAAAATTACAAACTTCATGCAAAACTGATAATTTGATACAAAATTTGCAGTCACTACTGTGACCTTCACAGCTGCCCAAAAAGCTAAAAAAGAAAAAAGAAAAAAGAAAAGAAAAAGAAAGAAAGAAAGAAAGAGAAATTCTGATACCATTAGTGGTGATATTAATGGGCACAATTTTTTTCTGAGATGTAAAATGAAATTTGTCAGTGTGAAAAATAGCATAATATTGAACTAATGTTTTCAGATATTACAAAACTGTGCTTAGGTAAAAATTCATCCAAAGTGCAATAAAATCAATATCTTTTAATGTCACAGAGTACACAGTAGTATCTGATAGGGATTTTGATTTTATACTGCAGCTAATGCTAAAGAAACTGCTAATGATTTAGTTTGGGTGTGATCTCCAGGAATACCTATGATTATATGTGAATATAATAGGATACACCCTCCACTTCCAACTACAAGTCTCTATGAGACCAGTTTGTTATTTCACATGCTTCAACCAAACTAACATTCAACTTAGTTTGGCACCAAACTAATGACTTGGTGTAGAAGCAGAAATGTGAATATGATTATCTTCTATTAATTTAGAACTGGGTAAATTTGCTGAAGTTTAAAATACTATTTTTTTTTGTTTGTTTTGAAAAATATGCATGCCAATGGTATGGATTTCAAGTATGTGCATACCAACAGACAACACCCAAGCATGATGTTCTTTTTGACTCTAAAAGTTTTGATGATTGACAGGTGAAAGTAAGTACAATGGTGTGAATACTTGGGTCCCTATAAAACATGCATGTTGAAACCCTAACCTTTAAAATTATAGCGTCAGGACAGCAGGTCTTTAGGAAGCTATAGTTCCTGAGGGTGGAGCCTTTACGGACAGAATTAGTACCTTTATAAAACAGACCTTGGGGAGACCATGGGCCTAAAGCCTGAGACTGAGGCAAGAGTACTGTAAAGTCAGGGGCAGCATGGGCAGATTGGCGTGAAACTGTCTCAAAATGAGAACTGTAAGAGAGTCTGGGCCTCTGAGGTCAGTGCGAGTGTACATGTCCAGCATGTGCCATACCTAAGCCCAATCCCCAGTAAAGGAGAACAGAAGACAAGACCTGAGGGAACTCATTGTCCTCTTGCCCCGTGTGAGGACAGAATGGAAGAGGTGCTCTCTACCACGCCCAAAGCAGGCTGTCACCACACACTGAGTTTGCCTGGTCCTTAATCTTCCACCCCACAGAACTGTGAGAAATGGTCTGTTGTTCATAAGCCTCTTAAGTTTGTGACATTCTGTGAGAAGAGCTCAAATGGATGAAGCAGTCATTAGTGTAAATGTTTTAAAAATATAAAACCTGACTGTAAAGAAATGCTTGTACAGCGGGCTAAGAAAATCATAAAAATAATTGTTGTCTGTTCAGCCAGTGAAAACAAAGGCAAAGGCACTCCAAGCTCATTTCTCCCTTACTTTTCCCACTGCCTCCTGACTCTCCCTCCCCTTATGAGTGTCCACTGGAAACCTCTGTCAAGGGGTAGCCAGTGGTCCCAGACAGCGGGAACTGTATTGACCCGGACCTATTGGAGTGCAGACTCATGTGAGGGTTGGCTGTTATAAGGAAGAGTGATGGGAAATTCTCCCACAGATTATGACATCAAGGTCGTCCTGCCTCCCTTTGGGTTTGACCAACCGGTATGTGCTTAGGAGTCAGAAAGCCTCACCTTAAAAATGCCTATAACCACTGATCTCCTAATCTTGGGAATCCCAGGCGAGCACACCCAAAAGTGCTCCATGTGGTGGAAAGGAAAGGTCCTGTCTGCGCACAGGGTGGGTACAGGAAAATTCCTAACACAGTTTTCTCTGAAGTGTCAGCGTGGGATTGTGCAATGGAGGACTCTTTGCCACCCTAATGTGGAATTGAATACAAATTCAAGTGAGGAGGAATGAGATTCAGGAATGCACAGAGCTTCCAGATAGTTCTTAGCTGTAGTAGACTACAGTGAGAACCACCTCTGGGAACACCAGGATCCCAAGCCTTTGCCTCTACTACTGATGCTGGGAATCAATACATAGGACAGAAGCAGCACCCAATCTTTTATTTAGCCATCACCAAAGTACCTCAAATTAAATTCAATCTTACTTCAATATTGCATTCTTCCTAGTTCTGTGTCCCATGTCAATTATGGCATCACCATTCACTCTACTAATAAAGTTAAATCCTTTGAAGAGGTCCTAGAAAGCCTAGAAAGGCTTGGGATGAACAATTGTCTTCAAGAGACTGTCCCATCCAAGCCCAAATCTCACATTTTAATTACATATATATATATATATATATATATATATATATATATATATATATATATATATATATGTATGTATGTATACACACACACACACACACATATGCATAAGACAACAGGGCCAGGGTCACCTGCCTAGTGACTACAACTGCACAAATGCTACTACATCTTACTAAAGATGGTTGGAGTCCTCCTAGTCTGCAGGGGCCAGAGCTTGTTGTCTGCCTTGCCTTGTTACCATCTTTACATCTGCTTCTTAGCCCTCACTTTAGTTACCCAGATCATTTTTGACAAAACCCTTTGGGAAAGGCCTCCTTTCCTTACAGCAGAATAACCAGCTTCTTCCCATTTTCCCTAACCTTCAGTTCCGTTCTACTGAATTTTGTTGTATTTTTAAAATTTCTCCCCTCCAGGTTTAAGTACGTACTTTAGTTCACCTTAACTCAAACACTAATTATTTGAACAAGGGCAATTGCTTTTCCCTAACTCCCCAGGTTTGTTCATAAACCCAGTACCTATATTCATGTCTTACCCTGGTCATAGCATTTATTCCCAGAGCTTAGTGACTCTTTTTTGCTTGTAGAATGATGTTTGAGCTTCCACCTTCCATTCAAAGCTCTTAACACACTTTACTGTCCACTTCTTAGCTCTTGTGAAAAGAAGACATTGCAAAATTAATTTAGTCCCTGGATGTACCACAAGGCCTAGCACAGAGCAAGCCTGGTCAGTGTCTGAGGCGAGCTAATGAGCAAATGATTTGTGTGTTACTCAGAAGCGCTGTGTACTCAATACAACTACGTCTTTCCCAGGATGACGATGGAGACAGTCGTGTCTTCCTCTGTGTGCAGAAATTATACATAATGTGTTCTTTGAGGGCGTCTCTGTGTGACAGGCCTTTACCTCCCTGCTTAGTATGCATGCTCCTAACAGTGCATTGCAGTCACTTGGAGTCCGCCCGCCCTGCCCTATGAAGCATAAGCTCTCGCAGGGCAAAATCCCTTCTTGGTCATCTTTGTACCTGTGTTTGTTGAGCATGAGAGCTGGTGCTTGCCTTCCAGACAGGAAATGTGTGTTATAAAAGTGGGTGAGAGTTCTGATCTGCAAACACTCCCCTTCCCACAACTCAGGTACGAAAGAGTTCAGTATATCAACACTAAGGATGACCTTTGCTGTAGTTTCTCTTCACCAGATAAGGATGACGGACATTTAAGCCCTGTGCCTGAAAATGGTGACTTTGAGAGCCTAGCATTGGAGTACCGGAGACCTCCTTGACTTTTATCGTCCATTTTGTCCTGACCACAGACCTCCCTAAGAAATGCTAATTACATGGACAAAAATTTTAAAAAAACTGCATCTAATAATGAAGAAGCTTCTGAAGCTTGAAAACGCCAGTGATGTGCTCAAGTGGAGGCGTCTTAGAAATCCCTACGCTTTTGTTGTTGTTTTTACTATCGCCACTTTTCAATGAAAAAAAATGAAAGAGAGTGAAGCCTGGGAAAATTACAGTCTTGTTAATTCTGAGTGTGGTCATTCAAGGAGTGTCGGCTTAAAATGCACAGTGTATGTAGGAGAGGCATCTTTATGAACTAAATCGGTAGCAATACAGTGATGCTCTTTGGACCAGAGAGAAGGATCAGGAATAAGCGATAGATTTGTTTGTTTGTTTTGTTTTTGTCCTGTCTCCAGATGAACAGCATTGAAATGTTAGTGTGCCACTTTTTCTTTCTCCCCCTCCCCCCTCTCTTCTTTTTACATATGTAAAAAGAATGACTTTTATTTGACACTGTCTTATTCATTGAGACTGGGCAACATGAATCCTTCTAGCAAGGGTCTGCTTTCCAGTGGTTGTCAACTTACCTTCAAGACCTTTCTTTCACAGCCCTTTCTTAGGTTTTTTTCCTTCTTGACATGGTACCTCAGGCAGAGAAGCTGTGCCATGGAGGCAGGAGGGGCGTGAGTGCGCTGCAGCCTTGGCATGCCAAGTGCCGATACCTGCTCATCCATCACTCCATTTAGATGAATGAAAGATTACAGCCCTGTGAGAAAAGGCAGCCCCAGCCACACAATGCTTTGTGCACAAAGTAAATTGCTAGTTTCCTGTGATCTTTCTGACAAGTAAATTACTGTAGAAAATAGCATAGATGAGAACACAATGGCAAATATGCAGGGACTTGGTCCTTCAAAGGAGTTATTAGGCCCCAGACATAAGCATTCCCAAAGCACCCAAGAACCTCACCCACTCTCAATGGAATGAAGGGTTTGCCCCCTCGTATTTCCATGGTATATCTTGAAGAAAAACAACATGTGGTGGGTTCTGGTGAAATATAGATTCCTCAGTTATCAAATATTCTCTTTTCATGATTAAGAAGCTATTAAAGACTATATCAGTGGAAAGGCTCTTGTCTAGGGGGCTGCTGTCTCCATGACGCCTGTCATGGGACACCATAAGATGGATAATATTCTGCATAAGAAAAATATCACCTTCAGGAAAGGCCGCTGTAGCTTAACCATTCCCACTGCTCGAGTTATGGTTGTTCAGTAATAAAATGTAAATTTTTCCTTTGCTTCATAATGAAATGAAAAAAATGCATCTCATTGGAATTCCTTTTCCTTTGCCTAGTCAAAGCTGACACTCTCAGAAAGTTTTGTCTATGGGCTGAATAAGCCCTTGAGGCAGAAAAAACAAAAGATTTATCAGCTAGGTCTAATAGAATAAGCAAATAACGGAAGATGATAGCCGTGGTAAACAAATCACACATATCATAAATCTTTAGGCTTTAAATTCCTCAGAGAAGCAACTCAGGGCTGACAGGCTTCATAACATGATAGTTAAGTAGGTTTTTAGGGATGTGTGGGGACATGAAAGGGCCTTCCCTGTACCTAAAACAGTGCGCTTGCTAATGTTGGCCCCAGGGAGCCTTACTCAATTAATCCCTGGTGTATCCCACTAATGAAAGGGAGGTGTTTTGGGTTTTCTTTGGTTGTCTTTTGTTTTGTCCTTACTTACTAAAATAAAACCTTACCAAAATCTGTTGTAGCTGGTGAGGCCTCTAGTCACAGGCTGCTTGCAGGCCAACTCAACCCCTCTGATGTGATCCTAGAAGAACGTACACAGAAGTCAAACTCTGCAGACAGCAGGTGGGCCTTGTTGGGGTGGGAATCAGGACTGATGCCCTCAGGGGCCAGCACATGTCAGGAATGTTAGAATAAGAATTTTAAAACCCTCGGTTTTATAGCATAAAAGCCACACAAAGTCAAATTTAGCCAATGTGGCTGGTGAGCTATAGATTAAGTGCATCAAAAAACAAAACAAAACAAACAAAACAAAAAACACTGGAATGAAATATGAAGCTCTTTTTCAAAGGTGACAGCAGCCTCGATGGTCCCTGATGGCCATTCCCTCTTGTTCACACAACTCTGATTCGGTTTGCTGGCTTCTTGCTGCCTCGAGTCCCCTTCCATAGTTGTGAAGGACAGACCCAAGGGTATAAACCCACAGACAGATTTTTTTTAAATTTTATCTTAGACACCAAACATCTAAATTCTTCTTTAAAATCTAAATAGCAGAGTTTCGTTTCAGTTCAACATGCCTTTTGTGCCCTTCGCTGTGTAAATGAGCCTGGGTCCCTCCCTGCCTTTGAGGACACATGTAGACACCAGACAGACATCTTATTAGAAAATGACCTTTGTGACCATGATCAGGTTGAGTCGTCCTGTCTCCTGAGGTGTTTGGGCCACATGAGTGTAACAGAGGGTGGGAGGACACGCTGCGCTCCTGGTATGAAAAAGCAAGGCAAATGGACATTCTTGGAAAGGCTAAATCTATTGTGCCCTTCTCTGCAAGCTGTTTAGCTCAGGGCCAGGGGAATCTAGGGCATTCTTGGTTACACTCAATGGAGGTCCCTTAACTGATTCCAGTGAGTGGAGATCACTTCCTGTGTCTAAGGTGGAGCCTAAGAACTTTTATTTGCAACAGATACCCATCAGTCACCAACACTGCTGGTTCATGACCACACCTGAGAATTCTAAATAACCAGAAAGATGCCTCAGGAGGTGACATACATGGCGTCACTCGAGGACCTGACTTTGATCTTTGGGACCACATGGCAGAAGGAGAGAACTGAGTTTGGAAAGTTGTCCTCTGACCCTCACACATGGGCTGTGACACACCCCCACATGCACATAAAACCAATACATTAAAAAATAATAATAAACACATTTAATTTAGTACATGTCAGTTAGAACTCAATAGAGAGTTTTTTATTAATTTATTTAGATTACATCTCAATTGTTATGCCCTGCCTTGTATCCTCCGTCCGTCCCTCCCTCCCTCTTTTACCCTTTTCCCCTCCTCTAGGTCTGTGACAGGAGGGGATCTTCTCCCCCACTATATGGTCACAGCCTATCAAATCTGATCCGGGTACCCTGCTTATCCTTTCTCTGAGTGCCACCAGGCCTCCCAAGGGCTAATACTACTAACATATGAACATTTTCTATAATTTATGTAAGAAAAAATATAAGCACCATCAAGCAGAAAAATGACAAACAATATGAACAGGAAACTTACAAATAGAAAGGAGAAATACAAACTGATGACATACCTTTTTTTTTTAAGACTGAGCCACACCCCCAGCGCTGACATACATTTTTTTTTAAAGGTAACATTTCTTGTAAAGACAGGTGAAGTAAAACACAGGCTTTTAAGCTGAAATATCAGCATTAAAATAGTAACAATATTGTGTGTTGGAAAGAATGCTTAAGGAACCAGAACCTCAGGCTATCTTACACGGGCTAAATCTGATACTAGCTTTTAAAGATGAAGTTAGGCAAGGCATGCAACAGGAATGCCAGAAGTAATCAAACCCATTGACCTCTGTATTTCCACTTCTTTGAGAGAAAACATAAGCAGATAGATCTGATGAAAGTTCAAAATATAGTAACATATAAATAAAAATTTCCAGAATAGCCAGGGCTACACACAGGAACCCCATCAAAAAAAAAAAAGTTTACTTCAGCAAAGATAGTATTATAATATTCTCAAACAATATCTTGTACACAATGGTAAGGACCCAGACATATGCAAAAAGTCTGAGTTCTTTCAGGGTTAGAAGTAGATTATTATTTTTTTGAGATAACATTAACGATGGTAGCACATGCCTTTAATCCCAGAACTCCAGCACTTGGCAAACAGAGGCAGAAGATTCATTGTGAGTTCAAGACTAGCCTGGTCTGCAAAGCGAGTTCCAAGATAGCTAAGGCTACCCAGAGAAACTCTATCTCAGTAAATAAATAAAAATAAAGATATCATTCACCGATCATAAAATGACATATTTTTTTCTATTCTTTCTTACGTATTTTTGTCTTTCTGCTCTGAAGCCCTTTTTGGTTTTGTTTGTTTGTTTGCTTGTTTTCATGAAATGAGAACTTTATATAAATTATTTAAGGTGTAACTTTGAGAAACAATACATGGTTTTAGTTTGTCTTCTGTCCTGCATGTACACCAGGAGTGAAGACAAGAGGAGAAGACGTGGGAGAGTGTAGGAAGGAGTTCTGGATATTTCCTTTTCCCACAAGACTGAAGCAACCTCAGTAAAATGTTAATAAGCATGACTCTGTCTAATGTTACCCCTTCCACCTCCTCAGGCCCGCTCCACCCTCTTTTTATGTTGCTTTGTCACGCATCATTTCAACGGCCATGAAATCTGGCTCAGGGTTTGTTTTAAGAGAGCTGGAGTGAAATGTCTTGCTTCTAGAGAAATTAGTTTAAGCCAGCCATGAAGAAAATGAAGAAAGACATATAGTCAGAAAAGTAGAAATGGTGGGGAGAGAAAAAAAAAAAAACCAACAACCAAGGTCAGAACGTCAAATTTCACATTGAGCAGGAAGTGAACAGAGGACCTAGAAGAAAGGACCATGTCACTGATGGATAGCCGTGGTGTGGATGGCCTTTGATCAGAGGTAGGGGTGTCATCACCCATGTCAGAGGGTCTTCTCCCAGCACCCAAAGGGGTTCAGGATACATCTGGTTTGGGTCCACCGGGATTCATGAGATCGGCTCTGTAACGAGTAAACTATAATTCCCCGAGGAACAATTGCAGGCATTTTGACAATTCTGAATTATGCCACTGTTAAAGCCTGGTGACCTTTACCATACATCTTATTTTATGGGCAAGTTTGTCAGGGTTTTCGTAATTATAATCCCATTTTCTAGCACACAGTTCTTTTTTCCTTACAGGGAAACAACACATTCTTCTCCACCCCTCGTTTATATGACATAGATTTTTGTTGGAGGGATTGCTAGAGTTTTGAAATAAAGGCTTAAATGTTCAAATCTCGCTCCTCCTCTAACTCCAGCGAATGGCTTTAAGGGTGTTTTATTAGAGAAAAACTGTTCTGTGCATTTGCTGCTGGGGAACAGTTAGCCACAAGCTTGCTTTTCATGACTAAGTCATGAATTTATAGAATTAAGGTGCACACTGCCTCAACTGTCCTTCTCTGGTCACTGAGTCTGAGCACTATGGAGCTCTCCCCGCGCTGTTGCTCAGTGCTCCTGCTACAGGCTCAGCTCTGATTTTAAACACCTGGCATTCCCACAGAGCTCAGGTTTCAAAGGGTCTGCTAGGTAATTATATCTTAATTATATATCTCCACCATTTGGTTTTGGATCCTGGGAACATGTTGGAGTCAGGCATAGTGGCACATATCTGTTGCGCTCATAGGAATGAAAGGAGACCAGAAATTCAAGGCGAGCTTGGGCTACAGAGTATGAATCTATCGCAAAAACAAACAAACAGGAGCAACACAAAATTGCCACAATGGTTCCTGTTATAAAGAGCAAGTATGTGACTTCTATCATAACTGTTTATGTTTCAAAACAACTCTGTAAAAGTGATCATCTCACAGAGGCTTAGGGAAGGAGATCAGACATATTACATATTTCTGAAAAAATGCATCATTGGGTCTTTTTATGGCACACCCAGTACAATGCGCAACAACAAACATCAGGGCACATTTTTATGAGGTTTCTGTTTAGTGGGAATAAAGGAAGAGTATGCACATTGCTAGAGAAAAGGCAAACGTCCATGTGCAAAAATTCAAGAATTAAAAGGCTGTAGATGTTTTGTTGATGTTGTTGTTTGTTTGTTTGTTTGTTTGTTTGTTTTGATTTGATTTTGGTTTGGTTTCGGTTTGGTTTTTTTGAGACAGGGTTTCTCTGTTTAACAGCCCTGGCTATCCTGGAACTGTCTTTGTGGACCAAGCTTGCCTCGAACTCAGAGATCTACCTGCCTCTGCCTCCCAAGTGCTAGCCTTAAACATCAGCTGGTAGAAACTGTAAGATATGTACTTGTCTGACTCACATTTATTCACATCTAAAACTCTAGAGTCAGCTAGACTTCCAGCCCATTATGAAGGGTAGAACAAAGGTACTTTTAGACCTGGGTGCTTTTAAATGATCCCCTAGGAAGCTCTTTGAGAGTTTCTTCTGTTAAACAGGGGAAGAAGATGTAGGTCCTCAGTGAGAGAACGGAGAAGGGTGTCTCCACAGATCAACTGTATGGCAGGAGACCCCCAGCACACACTTTAGCAGCTCAGGAGAAGAGCTCCCACAGAGGAAGCTAGCTGAATACCTGATACCAGAATAAATGCTAAGAGAAGAGGAGTCTGGGCCTTCATCACTGAAGAGCACACAGAAAACCACAAAAGACAAACTACTTGTGTTAATTATTTCAGAATTTCAAACATTCATAGAAGGGATTTTGATCATATTCCTTAACTCCTCTCAGATCCTCCTTCTTTCCCACCCCTCCCAAGTTCATGTCTCTCTTTTCCAATAAGCCACTGAGTCCAATTTGTGCTGCCCATACATTCGTAGATTCTGGTGGATGTACTCTGAAGGAACACACCCTTAAAACCCAACCAAGCAGTCAACTGTAAATAGCTCCTCAGTTGGGAGTGAAGGCTCATGGGATCTCCCTGCCAGCACTGGAAAGCTGACTGGCTTTAACTGTGCAAGCAACCATGCTGCTGTGAATTCATGGAGCTCTGCAACTCTATCATGTCTAGAGGACACCCGTGTCACTCTGGTCCTCCCCAGTAAGATAGAAACATCCTGCTCTTGTTTGCACATGCTTTGGGGACACTCTCATGTGTGTTCCAGACATAAACACACACACACATGCAAATACACATGTACACACACATACACAATAGCCATGGAAATGACAAACAAGCAGTTTGTACATACAGAGGTAATAGAAAAACAAAAGACCAAAAGCAAGTGAATGTGATTGCCTTTGGATGTTTGCCATGACAACCGCTGGTTTACAATAGACCTCTGGAAATACTTCACTCTTCTAAATAATGTGCATCAATACACTATCTAGAAGGATTAATAAAACGTAAAAATGGGGCTGGGAAACTAAAATAAATGCTGGTGCCTCTTATTTGTTTCCATGGTTTTGGATTCAGCCTTTCTCTTGTGGAGTAATCATCCAAGACCCTTCATGCCTTTGCTGCATGGAGACACTGGCTGTAACCCCTGCCTTTTACAGCTTATAATGTAGTAAAAGTAACAGAATATGTTCTAATAAAAACTGGAAAACTGTAAGTGTCCTGGGAAATGAATGAAATGCTCTGAATAATTTAAAGGAAGGAGAGCACATGGGGTTGGGGCTGCCGAGGGAGGCTGTGGAGATGCCTATGTGTGAGGCAGGGAGGCAGTGCAGGGTGCTTGCAGTCTCCTGTGGCTTAGTTTGCTCAGAGCATGTGACTCCTGGCTGCAAACATTCCATGGAGACTGGTTCTGCCAGCTCAGAGCTTCTTGGGATTTCAAATACTTTTCCTGTGTACTTTGACCCTTTGTTTTCAGAAATGTAAATCCATAGCAAGATTATGGCAATGAGAAGCTGTTGAGTTATTTATAAAGCTTGCCTTCTCTTGAAGTTTTTACTTTCTGACTTGTCCTATGTCCCATAGGAGACTTCACCATTCTAATTAACCTAGTTCCCAAAAGGTGTTTTCATGACACAGACATCATCGTATTACCAAAAACTAGTCTGTTTTTCCTTGCCCTTAAACTAAGCTATCTTCCAAATAATAATAATAATAATAATAATAATAATAATAATAATAATAATAATAATTAATAATAATAATAATAATAATAATAATAATAATAATAATAATAATAATAATAATAATAATAATAATAATAAGTGAATACAGAAAAAGAAGTAAAAACAATTTGCTCCTTGAATTATTTTATGTTTTGGTGACACTAACCCACTTTTGTTCTTGTGGTGCACAGAGCTTCTCTGTTTACAAACATCACAAAGTTCACCTGTGATGGAAAGGCTTGTGGAGGAGGCCTGTTTGCTTTGGCCTTCTTGATTCCCTCTTCCCTACGGAGCTCCTTTAGGATGAACTGGCCCTCTAATTCCTTGTAATCTATACTACATGTCTCAAAAACAAATACATCAATGGCTAAACGACCCTTTTTGTATGTAGTTAGTCCCCATATGCCTAAAAGAAAGCCTAAGAGAGCCACCAGTGGCAATTGATCTGAGCCTCTCATGCCTCAGTCCTTGATTTTATTTCCATCCAATTAAGTCACCTCTTCTTCCTAGCTTTTCCTTAATTCTAAACATTGGATTGTTTACAGGATATGTTCAGCACTTTCCTCTGAATTGAAACATTCAGCCCCGGTAGAAGGAACATTAAGACTGAGGTGGTAAGCCAAACTTAGAGATAGGATTAAACAATTCACACTTCTCAGAAAGTTCCTGAAAATAACAAGATCCTCAAGACTCCTCCTCTAAGTTAGTAAGCAGTAATAATTGATGGGTAGAGGAGACTCTCAAGCATATTCAGCTGCCTGCAAGTCATGCACATATCTCTAGGGATATAGATTTCTCACATCATTATGCATGCTTTAAGTAACTCCTCACCCATATTCCTGTAATGTAACTCCAAAAATCTCACTGCTATATTAATCTAGACATGAGAAAAAAATATTTCTTATTGTATCTGGTGTGAGTAGATGCTTAGACAGAAAAAGTATGCAACAGGACCCTAAAGACATTTCTCAGAATTCCACTGTGAATCCCTTCACTGAACCAGTGGGATCTTCCCAAAGCTTTCTTCTAGATACATATCCAATGGAACAGTTGATATTGTAAATTATGAAACAGCCATGACATCCCAAGCTTTTTTTTTTTTTTTTATCATCAGACTTGATGCAATGGAAACAGCAGACTGATTTAGCATGAAGTCTATTTAGCCTGATAACTCACTGAACAATACTGTCCTTTAGGACTAAGGTCTTTGATTTCCATCTTCTCTTCTTATTCATTATCCAATTCATGGATAATGGCCATTTGAGATGCTTATCTGTTGCCCAGAAATACATTTGAGAACAAAAAAGCTGCCATCAGCCACTAAAACAGTGCTGGAGGCCCTAACCTGACACCATGGCCTTGACTAAGATGAGGACCAGGGAGTAAACCAAACACAACCCTAGACTCAGACACTTAAGAGACTCATCACAAAGGCTGGGACTCTAAGGACCAGCTGTGTCTCAGTACTGTCCAAGGCCATACCTGATGAGAAAGAGTAGAAACCCAATACAAATCAAAAGGAGAGGTTTTATTGATTTGCTTACATCTTATCACTTCAGAACTCTGAAAAGGAAAAAGAAAGTTACAAACATTTCAACACTTTGTTAGTCACTTTTGCTGTAGATGGTAAATGACACCAGAATCTCAAGTTTGTTTGTTTGTTTTTTAACAACTTTTCTTGCACTGAGTGTGCAGATTGGTCATGGCTCTGCTGGCCATTTGGATTCAGCCATGTTTGGGTGAGTGGGCATCCCTTATTTTGGACCTGCTGCCAGTATGCTTTATAGTTGCAAGGAAAATCCCAACATCAGTGAAGAGAATCACATGATGCCTGAGAAAGCCTCTGCTTAGAAGCCTCACTTCTCTCTGCTCTGCTATTAGAAGCAACTCCCATAAAACCAATGGACTGAGTTGTTACCAGTGGCATGCACATATCACCTGCTATGAGCCTTATTGGGGATAAGATGTGGCTTGATGACAAAGTCAGTCCATGTCAAACTTTCACCCACAAGATCTCTCTTCTTTTTAAAGCTTATTCTGTCTACAACAGCATTAAGTCATTCATTTTATAAGGAAGTACCTTGAAGCTTAGAGACATTAATTTCATTGCCCACAAACAAGTAAGATACAGAGCAAGGATTTAAACCTAATATCGCTGGTTCTCAAACCCATGGATTTTCTTTTTACAACATGTTAGTCTAGAAGAACCACACATTTCAACATCTGGGCTAAAATTACCAGAAAGATGTTATCCATGGAGCAGAGAGTTAGAAAATCATTTCAATATGGAATTAAAATATGTCTTATGGTTACTATTGCTGTGATGAAACACCATGACCCAAAGCAACTTGGGAAGAAAGGGTTTGTTTGGCATATGTGTATCCTGCTTCACAACCCACTAGCGGGACGCCAAGGCAGGAACTCAAACTGATGAGGAACCTGGAGGCAGGAGCTAATGCAGAGGTCATGGGGAAAGGCTGCTTACTGGCTTGCTCAGCCTGCTTTTTTATAGAACCACAGTTACTAAGAAAATGCCACACAGGCCTGCTTACATTCGAATATAATTGAGACATTTTCTTAATTGAGGCTCATTCCTCTCTGATGACTCTCGCTTATGTCAAGTTGACATTAAAAACTAGTCAGCACAAAATATAAACCTAATGAAGTTTAATAAGTTCACATATTTAAGTCAATTTCTTAGAACACTGTTAGGGGCCAGAGAAATGGCCAGCAGTTATAAGCTCTTGTTGCTCTTTCAGAGGATTAGGGCTTGGTACCAAGCACCCATATCAGGAAGGTCACAATCGTCTGTATCTCTAACTTCAGGAGGTCTATTGCCCCCTTTCTGGCTTCTATACACACCTGCATGCATGTGAACATACACATACATAACTACACATACATACACACAAACCAGTAATGATATAAATATTTTTAAACATTAAAAAAATAACTGTTTACAATACAAACTTTTTATTCGAGAGGATGAGATGAGAATAGGTACTGAGCAGCCATCCTGAAATGAAGTTGGAAAGGCTTGTTTCTGTGCCTTTCTCTTCTTCTTTCATCTATTCTTCCCACTAGAGACCCTCCTATCTGGTCCAGAGACTGACTACCCATCACTCCTTTCTTAAATCCTTCCTTGGGCTTGTCTTTGGTCTGTCCAGGTTCCAGAACCCTCTCTGTCATAACTACCTGGAATCTCCATGACGCTAGTGACATCAGCAGAATGAATGGGTCGTGAAAGAAGATCTTTTGCAAAGTAATGCTTCTCTTTCCTCTCTCTCTCTCTCTCTCTCTCTCTCTCTCTCTCTCTCTCTCTCTCTCTCCTCACCTCCCATAAAGCCATCTAATCTCAAGGTCTATTAAAAGAAAGACATTTGAGTAGGTGGCACTTGGTGATAAGTCTACGACCAAGCATGCACCCTCCAATGGATGCGTTAGCATGAAAAATGATTTAAATCTTGTGAAGGGGAGAAAGCCCTCCTTCCTCCTCATTCATGGTCTAACGTCAAGTGGATTTTATGCCCCATTGGAAATAGATGTGTGCTCGCCAGCTGGGGCGCCTCTCCACCTTCTTTCCCATGAGAGGCTACTTACTTGGAAAAAAAACAAAAGGGATTTTGTTCTGCTCACTTGGGAAAACCATTCTATGCATGTTGATGGCGAGGAATTGTCACAGTGCTTCTATAAGCTTCTCTCAAACCTCTTCTCCAGCCCGGTAACGCCTAGTGACAGTCTTCACTCAAAGAGAGGGCAGCCCTGCCAGTGCAGTGTTTTCCCCCTTCTTTGTGGGAAACAGGAATACAGGTTTCCTAGGCAGCCGATGGCAAACTTGTGCTCTGTTAAATTTCGAAAAGAGAAAATAATTCATAATGCTCTTACTATGATCCTGGAGCATGTTAGTATTCAGTATGCATTTTTTTAAACAAATGGGTGAGTGAATATGTTGTTATTAGTCAGGCCGTCCTTAGTGTCATCTTTATGCCTTAAAGGACTTCATGTGTCAAATGCATATACACTATATACTTTATATAGTATCTAATCATGTATCATATATAACCTACACTTTTATTTATGACATAAAATGACACTGTACTATACAGTGTAAGTACTTTTGCCACCTAAATCCATTTGAAACAGTTCCCTCCAAAAGCACCAGTATGAGCTAGACTGCCTTGCTTTTACATAAATCGCCAAAATGTCTGTAATACGATAGAATTCAGAATAAGTTGCCAAAGGAAGCCCAGTCTTCTGTAAAGTGTGGAGATATTCCTCACACATCTAAAGGGAAGCAGCCGTAGCATAAGAAGCGGTGCTGCCTATTTGAAGGTGTTCTTGTTCTCGTCTGCACAGGTCACATGCGCCATGCACGGTAGCCAAGGGCTTATTTCATGGGCTGCCTTTCCATGTTTTTGTTGAGTTGCTTGAGTGTGACCTTCTACTATGGCTTGGTGTGAAGGGATCTCAAGTGAATGGATCCCCTAAGCAAATCTAGTGTGGCAGAAAGGAAGAGGAGTGGATAAGCAGAACCTTGCTATTGTCAGAATTCCAGGAATGCCTGGGATGCCTGAACATTCCTGTTGGAGTCTGAAATGGCTTAGTAGAATGACCCTTGCTCAGGAGATTCCTGCCACATTTATTTTGCACTGCAAAACCACTAAAAAAATTAAAATAAAAAAATAAATGGTCATCGGCCTCAGCGGAGCACTGACTTATCCTTAAATCGAAAGAAACTGGAAATAGTTTGACTCAAAATCCCCAATGCCAATATGTCTAGAAAAATATGTTGTAAAGGAAAAAGAAGGGGGCAAAGCTTTCATGAGCATAACTTATCTTTGACTGTCACAAAATCAATAGGCTTTACAGAGCAGAGGAAATTCAATAGCCAGGCATTCATAACAAAGATCAGTTTGGGTGATTTGTCTGCCTCTAATAAGGCAGGCTTTGGACCCCAGCTTCTCTTCCTTTAAAACTCCAAAGGGGTGTGGATTTCTTCATCACAGCCAAGTCCTCTGGCTTGTCTATTGTCAGGACTTTACAATGGCACTGCTTGTCTGGCCAGGCCTTGGTTCACCCAGGAGAACAGACCTCACATTAGGGCGTGGAGTAACAGATGCCCAGCTTTACACCAGCAATTCAGCCTCCCTCAGCCTGCCTGACAGCCTTTTCATGCATCACGGATTCATCTGTTTCAATGCAAAACCCACAGCAATGCTGCAAGCCTTCATTTCTCCCCCTGGAGACTACTTTGTTGAAAGGGTCCAGATATTCACTCTGGAAACTGGACCCACTGCAGAAACATGTGGAAAAGACTCCGGTGCCCTGCCCTGACCCAGCTCTCATCTGAGGAGGCTTGTACTCAGGCAGGCACTCCTCAGTGTACTCAGCTAAGGGGCTAGATGAAGGACAAAAGACAAAGAAGAGGCTGGTGGTGGTGGGTCCCTGAAAAGGGAAAGAAAGCATGAAAAATGGGGTGAGTGGAAGAACACATCCAATGCATAATAAATTCCAACATGAGCCAGCCACTTGATACTTAGTCCTAATCTTCAAAACATCCCTATGGGTACATGTTTGTTTGTTTGTTTGTTCTCTATGTTGCTAGTATGTCTGTAATTAGTTCCCTGGAACGGCTTGCTTTGCTTTGACAAAAGTCTGCAATGAGCATTCTTGTTCATACTCACTTATAAGCACTTACGAGTTGTCCAGAGGATATGATAAGGCAGGGCATTGAGAATTCATGGAGTATTATTCAAAAGTACATGTATTAATCCTTTTCTTAGAAGAAGAAGAAGAAGAAGAAGAAGAAGAAGAAGAAGAAGAAGGAGGAGGAGGAGGAGGAGGAGGAGGAGGAGGAGGAGGAGAAGAAGAAGAGCAGCAGCAGCAGCAGCAGCAACAGCAACAACCACCACCAACTAGAAGAAAGCTGTAATTCAGAGAGAATTAAAAGCATGCCAAATGTCACATTCACACACAGTATGAAAAGCAAGACTCCAAGCACTACCTATTTGACTGAAGCCAAGTTCCCTGCATCTATTCCAGTGGACTCAGCTTCACTATTACACAATAGCTGAAGGATAGCTCATGCCACTATCATGACAGTGTGAGCATTAAGGTTCTTCTCAAATTGATGCACACATAACTCTATGGGTCTTTCAAAACCAGGGTTTTGAAAAAAATCATTATGTATGACCTACACTGTGTGGCCTTATGAAAGCTAATGCTTCTGAGCCCAAAGTTTCTTTCTGTAAAACATAGCAAAGAGTTCCACACTACTTCCTTTTCTGCATGGACATATGAGTGAAAAAAATAGGGAAGTGTTTTCTAACTACTAGATAATCTGGCATGTAGGTCATTAATAGTAGAGTCCTGTCTGGGAGCAGAAAGGGTTACCCGCTAATCAGAGGAGGATTTGGGGAGTACCAAGTGGGCCATGGCTCTCTTTCTGACGAAGCTGTTTAAGGAGACTTCTTGGAAAGACAGGAAATGAACATCAGTCAACCAGTCAATAAGTAACTGTTACATGCTGGCTTAATGTTCATCTTGATTAATCTATGACACATACAGTGTAGATCAGCACTGGAGGCTGAAACCAAAATGGAGAAATGAGTGTGGAGAGCCTGCTCAGAGGTGCCAGTGGATGGGACATTCAAGAGATCGGGCCTGTGAGCCACCATAATTGTTCTCCCCAGACTAGTCTCCCCTCTGTTCTGAGCACTGTTGTAGAACTGAGCTGACACAGCCCAGGGGAGTCTCTCCCTTTCCTAGGGTCAGCTTCAAGCAGATGGGCTGAGAAGAGGTTTAAACAGGTGCAATCAGTACTGAGCATCATGGAAGCAGCTGTTAGTTACCTGCAAAAGGATGCATAAAGAACACCAAGCAATGGCTCCCAAACATGTTTCAGAACCCCAGGGTTAAGCAAGGACAGAAAGAGAGGATGAAAGAGCTATTTCAGGGTGGTAAGACCAAAGTGCTGCCATGTTTTATGTGTTGCCCTTGTTTACTGTGGGAGAAATTGTAAATCCAGTGGATAACAAAGTAGCTGTATATTTGTCACATGTGTGCAAATGCATACACACACGGTCACATAGAAGCACACAGAGACACATAAACACACATACCCATGCAGACAAACAAGCATATACACACAGTCACAGAGAGAAACACACACACACTCACTCAACTTGGGATCTATCTAATTGTACATGTTAAAACCTCAATCAGAGTCTATCATCTCTAAACTCCAAACCTATAGAATGCATAAATAGAAGCGAAGGTAGACAGTTCTCCCCTTTTAAAACTGAGCTTTGCCAATGGCTTAAAAAAAAAAAAAAAAAAAAAAAAAAAAAAGCCTCTACTTACACCCCCACTGGCCCAACCATAACCTAGCCGAAGGAAGTTAGAATGTGCCAGATCTGTCATTAAGAAGGGGGGGCAGAAGACCTGCAGTGGCAGTGCACACCTTTAATCCCAGCACTCAGGAGGCAGAGGCAGGCAGATCATGGGGTTTGAGGCCAGCCTGTTCTACAGAGTGAATTCCAGGATAGCCAGGACTACAGAGAAATCCTGTCTCAATAAACCATGGTGGGGGGGGGGGAGAGGGGGGATCAAAAAAAGAAACAAAGAAACAAAGAAAGGAGGGAAGAAAAAGGGAATGGTAGATATTAGAAAACAACTAGCACTATCTGCCACCTAGTTTCCCTGTCTTAAACAAGGAGGCAGGAGTGCTTCTCAACCACAATGTCTAAAAGAGGCCCTCAGAAAAGGCCAAGAGTAAATGTCATTTTTATGTCTTCAAATGAGGGGATGACAGCTATTTCCAAGCCTTTCTACCTCTTTCTGGACTCTTGCTAGCTGGTTCATCTCAGCTATCCTGGCCCAAACTCCACTCCAAACTGATGGATTCAAATTGGCTTCTCATGGCTTCTGACTAAATTTTTCTGCCTGGTCTCGAACTAATTCTGGCAATATGCTTTTATTTTCTGGCTCCTTCTCATTCTTTGGCTTGTTCTGTCTTTACCTGTGTCTAGCTTGTTCTCTCTGAAACCTGTCTTAGTGCATGGTGCTGGTTAAACAACAACAGCAAACTCTCAGTTAAAAAAACAAAACAAAACAAAAAAACACTCCCTCCTCTCTCCCTGTGCTGCTCTTAAGTACCCTTTTTTTCCTGTCTGTTATAGTGAGAGTTGGGCATATCCTATCTCTTACTTGCTCTGTGAAATCTTTCTCTGATTCATCACTTTGTCTGCCCCTCAATTAGAAGTCACTTTCAAATATGGATGCTTCCTTCTATAAACTGACCTTACCTTCACTGTTTGGGATTAAAGGTGTATATTAAGTGTCTGTATTCCATCCAGATCATACTGTAATCCAGGGCATGTCTGCATTCCATCTTTGGATGTGATTCCTTGCCAGAGCATCCATGTTGCTGCATTAAAATTCCTCTACAGCCAAGGCCTTTGCAGTCCTGTCCAGAGATCTGACAGGTCCACTGGCATTTTGCCAACTGAGTGTCTTCAGAATAGAACTACCGAGGAAAGAAAGAAAAGAGCAGATAAGTTCAGACAGGGGGAAATTATCAAAATGATGGCAGTAACCTGGGTATGGAAACTTTAGTATTGCAAGCAGTTTGGCACACATAAGCAGAAGTCCCTAGAAGCCAATTCTTAGCCTATTGCAGAAATATGCCCACCAGGCCTGTAAGCACAAATACGTACATTTCTATACCCCCTACCCACGCACCTTCAACACACATATATGCATTTTTATAAACCCACAGTCTTGCAAGCTCACAACTCAAATTGCTCATTCTGATGCCATCCTTACATTCAATGGGACCTGATGACGGACAGCTCTTGTTTGAGAAATACTGTCATAAAAGATAACTTAACATAAATAAGCCAAACATAGTGAACATATAAAAAATTCTATTCTCTGGAACTTTCTTTGCAAGTGCAAGGCATGAAGTGCATGAGGAGAAAGAAGCATTTCCTGCCTTAGCCCTCTGTTGCTGAAGGTGGGTGTTGGGAATAAAATTATTTGACCTTTGCTTTAAAAGAAGATTTGGGAAATTGGGGATTTGAGACAGCCCTTCCTCAGCCTGGTAAACCAGCTAATCTGACTGACAGTTAATTTATTAATGTGTACAGGGGAAATTTTTTTCTTGTAGATAAGTACTCTCTATTTACATAGTAGATTAGTTAATAATAGGTAAAATATAACTTTAGATTGTGCTAATAAATAAAGAGTCAATAAAAAACTTAGTTCTTTTTGGCAAGAAAGTAAAGTTAATTGTTTATTTTAATTGCCAATTGTGATAAATTACATATATAAAATATATATATATTTCTTCTGTATATAAATGTCTTCCTCTATACTTCTCAGTTCCTCACAATTAGGTTTAAGCACTGGACTTTGCCTACTAATGAGTAGGTGTTACAGGATTGCCAGTTTGTGACCAATTCTTTTTTTTTTTCCTTTTAAGATTTATTTAGTTATTATTATGTATACAGAGTTCTGCCTGCATGTACACCTGCATGCCAGAAGAGGGCATCAGATCACATTACAGATGGTTGTGAACCACCGTGTGGTTGCTGGGAATTGAACTCAATTCTTTTTTTAAAGAGTATTTTTACTTTTTTTTCTCTTTGGTTTTTCAAGACAGTTTCTCTGTGCAGCTTTGGCTGTCCTGGACTTGCTTTATATAGACCAGACTGGCCTCGAACTCACATCGATCCTCTTGCCTCTGCCTCCCATGCTGATGTATACGTGTAGCTGCTGCCTGTACACATGTGTATCACACAAATGCCGTTTCCACAGAGTGAGTTTCTGATTCCCCCAAGAACTAGAGTTACAGTCAGTTGTGAACCATAACATGGCTGGGAACTGAACCTGGTCCTCTGCAAGAAGCATACGCATTCTTTGTAGCTGAACCATCTCTTCAGGCCCAGTAGCCACTCCTTACATTTTCTCCTTTTTTCTATCACTATAACCAAGGAGTCTTCACGTTCCACATCCTAGGTCTATAAAATGCCAGATCTTCCCTCTGTTCGGATTCCCGCATGACTCTGGTGGATCCATGAGGGACATGTCACGGGGATAATAAACTTTGTTATGCTCTGGAATGAGATTATTCCCACAGCACAACAAGCAAGTTTTGAAGCAAACAAAGAGTAAGTAATTACACACCCGTGGATAACTTGCCTTGGAAATTAAAAATATAACAATCACAATCCTTCAAAACTCCTAGTTTCTCAAAAGCTTTGGAAGCTAGAATGGTGCTTACTGATAAAAATGCTCTCTCCTGTAATCCCAGCACTTGGGAGGCAGAGACTCGTGGATCACTGTGAGTTCGAGGCCAACCTGGTCTACAAAGTGAGTCCAGGACAGCCAAGGCTACACAGAGAAACCTTGTCTCAAAAACAAAAACAAAACACAAAACAAAACAACAACACAACAAAAGAATGTTCTCTCTAAGCTTAATTCCAGCTCTGCTCTTTCAAGTTCCCAAAGTGTTTCTGAATTGTGCAACTCTAGATCATTTCTTGGTTCATCAACTGGGTCTACAAAAATGCTTTTGTTCACTCAGTTTTTGCCAAGCCATTTTTACCACTAGTTTACACAGAAGCTTAGAGTGTATAAGCTCTTCTCTCGGTGGCTGGACTGTGGGTTTTCTTATAGGGCCCTGAATTGCTGCAGGTCTGGTCTTTGACAGAGAGAATTACAATAGTTTAGTTTAGGAAGAACACGTTTCATAGACTTTGGCAAATGGTATAATATATTGCAACCATGTGCTAGAAAATGCCCAGTTACAACCCCAATTGTAAAATGTTAACTAGACAAATTTGTAAAAATGAGAATAATGTTGAATTGGCTGCCTGGAGTGACGAGTTGATGGGAACCCATGTCAAACTGCTGGGAGAAGGGCTCCCACTGTCCTCAGGTGTCAACTGATGCACCCAAGGTGACTCTCTAATTTCCTGTTCTTCTGAGAGCCCCAAGACCTGAAGCCACCCACTGAGAAAAAGGTAATACTGAGTGAATGTGTGTGTGTGTGTGTGTGTGTGTGTGTGTGTGTGTGTGTGTGTGTGTGTTTCAGAGCACACATCCATCTTACAGATGTGGCAACTGAGGCTGAACAGACAGCAACTCATGGGACAGGGTGGGACCCGCCTAGGTCCTGGCATTTCAATTATATATCACATGGGAACCCTCAGCAGCATATAAATGGGTCCACGTGGTCTACACATTTTGGTGGACAGTTCTAATGAAAATTGATACTATATTTTTAACCAAATACAGTCATCATTGGTATAAATGGGTGCATAATCACACAATCTTGGTAGGCAAGATGTAAAGATTTCTGGAGTTCTGCTTTTATAATGGAAGAAGCAATAAGGAAGATCCATGAGACCAAGACATCAGACTCAAACAGTACAGTCTATCATAACGGCTGGGGAGTGCTGTTATGTTACTTGGCAGAGTGGGAAATGTTCCCTCATTCTGTGCTTTTTTTTTTTTTTTTTTTTTTTTTTTTTACTTTTACTTTGTATTGATGCTTCTTAAAATTCATTGAGATTTTTACCTTTACTTTTAAAACACAGAAAAGCAACGAACAGAGACAAGGAATCTAATGCTCAGCACTTTGATTTCATTCTTTTCTTTCTAATTGATTTAGAAGTAATAGCACCCCTTTCCTTTGAAATCTAATCCCAATTAGTAATACCACCCCTGGCTTATTTTATTTCTTCAGCCAGTGGGTTTCTTCTTACCATGCAAGGGGTTATATTCCTGTCACCCCTCCCCCTTCAATTCCAGTTATATCAGAACATGGAGACCTCTTAGGGTTTGGGGGTGGACGGGGCAGGCTGAGAGAGCTAAGACTAGAGATTCCTTAATGCACTGCCAACTCTGCTCCTATTAAGCAAAAGCCAACAAGTCTTGGAGCAAGACTTCTTGAGCTTGTGATGCTCTCCCTCCTGACCAGGAAGTGAGGATTCCCTTAGCAATTTGCTCATTCACCCTGAGATAAACCTCTCTGCTCTCCAAACGCTGGAACATAAACCCTGTCCCTTTCAAGTATGTTATATCTGAAAAAGAAAAGAAAAATCTGAAAAACAATGCCTTAAACAGCAGGCCTGATATGTTATATTAAAAGGTAAATTACTTGGAATAAATTTAACTTTCAAAAGCAAGCCGGGGGAACTGGGCGTGGTGACCCAAACCTTTAATCCCTGTTCCTTAAAGATAGAAGAAGGCGGACTTCTGAGTTTCAGGAGACCCAATCTCAAAGGCAAAGGAAAGGACAAAAAAGGAAAGCAAAGACAAACAAAAAACAAAGTCAAAATGCAAGGTGTGGCTGTTAATCTTCACTTTCAGTCTGACTGGCTTCCGAATCCTTAAGGAGCCATATCTCTGGGCATCTGTGAAGGCATTTCCATTTTAACTGAGAGGAAAGTCTCTGGCTGGAGGCAGGACCACCTAGTGAAACTGTTTAAAGAGGAGAAAGAAGAGCCATCTAGTTGAGCACTCTGCCTTTACCGGACCTCCAAGACTGTGTGACCTGCTGGACCACTCCCACCCCAACTCCTGCTTCTCACAAGATTCCCCGCCCAGATGGACAGTTCCTCCTGCAGTGCGGAAACCAAAGCAAACCCTTTCTCCCTGAAGCTGCTTTGGTCTTTTTGTCCAGTATTTTGTCACAACAACAACAACAACAACAAATTTACAAACTCACAAGGATTTTTCCAAGTAAATAAAAACCTTTTTCGCTGATAGTTTTTCTTTCTCTGCAGCCTCACACACACATCAGCTCGTTCTCTTCCAGATCTCTCCCAAAATGTAGTGTCTGTACTGAATGCTCACTAGTGTTACACACCTGATCATGGGCCCTGTATGGACACACACATTTAAATACTTCTTATTACGTCAGACAGCCGGGCGTGATGGCGCACGCCTTTAATCCCAGCACTCGGGAGGCAGAGGCAGGCAGATCGCTGTGAGTTCGAGGCCAGCCTGGTCTACAAAGTGAGTCCAGGATGGCCAAGGCTACACAGAGAAATCCTGTCTCGAAAAACCAAAAAAAAAATAAATAAATAAATAAAAAATAAAAAATAAATAAAAATCTCAACTAATGGCTATGAGTTTGCAATAGCTGAGAGTTCTTGCATCGGCATTCTCATCCTACCCCCCCCCCCCCCCCCCCAGAATCTGCCTAGCACCAGCTTGCAGATGCTAGTTCAAGGTTTCAGTTTTGCCCAAGCTTTTCATTCAGGGTGATTTCTGATCTTCACTTGTACTCTAGTTTTAAATTTTTCTGCAGAGTGGGGTTTTGTGAAGAAGTGGCTTCTAAAACCATCCCTTCTGATGCTGAACATCTCAAGCTAGCTAAAGCCACTGGAAAGCCTGAACAAGGCCCTAGTCACTTAGAAAGAAGTTGATGGGGGCTAGAGTGATGGCTTGTTGGTTAAGAGCATTTGTTTGGTCTTGCAGAGGACCCAGGCTTGATTTCCAGCATCCACACTGTGTTCCATAACCATTCATAACTCCAGAGGATCTAATGTCCTTTGGTGACCCCCATAGATAACACACACACTTGCATACACACACACACACTGCACATGCATACATGCAAGCAAAGCACTTATGCATACAAAATAAATAAGTTTTTTTAAGTTTAAAAAGAAGTTGACAGGTTGTTTTACTTGTCTTTGTCTCTTCAGCTATTTTATATCATAGGGGAAGCAGGCCTTGGTTTTCCTGTTACCTTTCACAGTGCTATCTAGCGTGTGTGTGTGTGTGTGTGTGTGTGTGTGTTTGTATGTGCGGTTTTTCGAGACAGGGTTTCTCTGTGTAGCTTTGGGTGCCTGGACTCCCTTTATACACCAGACTGGCCTCGAACTCACAGGCTCACAGGGATGCACCTGCTTCTGTCTGCCGAGTGTGGGATTTAAAGGCGTACACCACCACTCCCGGCTCTGTCTAGCTTTTGTGTGTCTGTACATATCATCTTGCATTCTCGCTTCTTCTCTTTTTAACCCTCCATTTTTTCCCCCATGTTAACATTGTAAATGATCATTTTCTGGCCATTTTGAGATAATGATGGCTTCATTTTTCCTTTTCTATTTTTAGTTAAAAATATAATAATTCAAACCTTTGTTTGAAAGAAAAACAAGCCTGCAGACTTTGTACATGCCTTTGATCTGGAAAGATATCAAACCAAACCAAACCAAACCAAACGTTTGTTTGTTTGTTTGTTTTTCCCCTCTGTCTGACTTGGCTTTGATTTAATCAGACAGTAGCTGGTCTCTGTCAGGCAGATCTTGTCCCGAATAGTACTTCTTTTCATGGTATCTTCTCATCATCTCAAACCTTGGTGGGGGCGGGGTTATATCCAGAGGACTTTATTTAAGTCACCAGAATCAAAACCAGAAAGTGGGGTGCTCAACCAAAAGGATGTGCGGTTGCCAAGGGTGGGTAACTTAATATTCTAGTTATAATGGTAGGATGGTTTCTGGTTGTGCCATGTGGTCACCCTCCATCTACCCACAGCTCTGTTCAGTAGAGGGTGAACTAAGGACCATCCAGTTAGGCAAGTGTCCCAGAGTAGACTGCTTGTTCCATGTTCATCAGAGAAGGAAGCAGAGAAGGCCATGAAAGGCTTCTTTGAAAGGCTTGTAGAAAAGCTGAAATGTATCACACGAGAACAGAGAGCCATCTACTCAGGAAACCTGGCTAGATTCACCTTTCAAATCTGTTATAAACTAACTACTCAGGGTCTGCCACTGGCCTGTGTTCCAAGTGGACTTAATGGAAACACAAAATTGACAATGGCTCTCTCCATTACTCAGATCCCAAAGAGGAGGTTTGGGTTTTTTTTTTTTTTTTTTTTTTTTGGTTGTTGTTGTTGTTTTTTCCTCAACATAAAATATATTTTAGAAGGTGTCCTTTTGGGCTGGGAAGATGACTGAGTAGGTAAAATGGCTGCCAAGCCAAAGAAAGGACCTGAGTTTAAATTCCTAGTATACACAAGGTAGAAGCTAAGTGCAGTGGTATGTGCCTGCAATTCAAGTGCTGAGGATAATGAGAAAGTTATTCCGGGGCTTTCTTGGCCATCCTAGCCAAGTCTCATCTTGAGGTTAAATAAAAGACCCTATCATGGAAAATAAAGTGGAAAACCAATTGAAGAAGACATATCAAAGTCAACCTTTGGTCTGCAACATACAAGGATATGGGCAAGTATACACACATAGCCCCCTTCACCACCCCCGACTGCTCCTTTTGTCTGTGTCTTGATGTATTTCTCATCTACTAAACAATTATGACCCAAGAAATACATGGGACTTTATCTTTTTCCTGACTTCAGTTTCACCTGGAAAGCCATTTTCGTCTATTTCAAAGTCATTCTTTTGCCATTTATTTTTGTTATTGTACATAACATTATACATTTTGCTGATAAGTCTTTTTTTTTTACTACAGACTGCCACATATGCCATGCTAGATTATTCTCTCACAACTCCAAAATTGCCATTCATTTGTAAAATATATGATCTGTCAGTGTGAAAGCTCTGCCTACACTGCCAGTATTAATAACGTCATTACTACTTGTTAAACATAGCTGACAATGGCTCTCCTACCGTGGTAATGATTAATCATCATTGCCAACTTGACTGGATTTGAAATCGCCTAGGAGACACACCTCTGGGTATACCTTTGAGGGCATTTCCAGATAAGACCAACTGAAAGAGTAGACCCACATGAAGTGGATGGCACCATCCCATGTAGGTTGGTCTGTGATTAATTCAGACCACACTGAATAATGGGGGAACATAGAGAAAGCCATATAGATCTGAGCCTTTTGTTTTCTTTACTTCGTGATACAAAGAGACGTGAGCAAACAGTCTCCCATTGGATGACAATATCTGGTCTCATCACCATGTCCTCCCTGCCATGGCAGACTATGTTCCTTGAACCATAAACCAAGATGAACCTTTTTTCCCCTTTGTATGCTTCTTGATAGACATTTGACCACAGCAATGAGACAAGCAACAGGTACAGAAAGCATTCTGTGTCTCTGGTTCCCCAAACATGTGGTTTCTAGGCTTCTGAAACTGATTTGTGGGAGCAATGAGGAAGACTCTGGACCTGTAAGGGAGAGAACCCCAGGGTGTTGGAATCAGGGCATAGTGTGCCAGCCTGGTAAGGTCTCAGAAGACCACAGTGCTGAGAGAAATATGGGCCCAAGAGTATCCAAGGGAGACGAGTATGCTGATAGGAATTAACACATTGAGCACTGGTGTTATAATCTAGCCAAAACAAACAACCTAACACGACAAACAAAGCCTGTCCTTATTCTGCCCACACCCTGACAACTCGAATGAATCTGAATTCAACGTGATGGACTAAGTTGTTTGCCAGAGGAGATTTCAAGATGTCAGTTTTCAGACTATGGTGTGGTTATTATTGTCTGCATTTACTTATGTTTATAATGAGAACTCAAGTAGGGAAATTGTGAAAAATATAGAAAATTGATGAAGAAATGAGTGTGAACACTGTTAAAGCTACAGACAAGGTAGATGTGGGAAGCATGTCTATAATTGCTAAAGAAATTGACACTATTAGAAAGAAACCATGGCTTTTCCCTGGGTACAACACAAAAAACTCTCCATCCAGCAAAGGCCCCAGCTTGAGAGTGCCACCACAGTGGTGCCCTGAATTAAAATGGTTACCTGGGAACATATTTATTAAGTTCCATCTATAATGGGATTCTATAATAGGATACAGAAACTGTGGCAGCTATGGACCAAGGTGCAAGTGTACGTCTCAACCTAGAAAATGAACTTATTGTCATTGTCCATATAGTGCTGGCTTTTTAGGCATGTAAGCTATTAGAGAAATATGGTAATGGAAGATTATAGCAAGGCTCCAGACAGTTCTGAGGGTAGGCAATCTGGTCCAGAGTCTAATTCCCTTCCTGCAAGGAAGCCTTCATTGCCTGAACCCTAAGATATAATAGAGATTTGGGGATATCGGAAGTGGCAGGAAGATTGTTCAGTAAGGAAAGCTGCAGGCACTGAGTGAAGCTGGAAAGAGTGGGGTCACCTATGTCACAGGAAAAAAAAAAAAAAAAAAAGACAGAGGTATAGGGCTACCCAAGGTCACTGATTCAAACGTGATACCACCAATAGTCCCAGATGCTGAACACACATGCAGAATTAGAGGATTCAGGCTCACTTCGGCCTGGTATTGCCTTGCTTCTGGAACAGACTGTTTATGTCCCGCCATTGTATATTGAAGTATACAATTTGTTTTTGTTTCTTCAGAGGTTGGAGTCTCAGTAGAGAGTCTACACTTAGACATTTAAACAATCCCGGAACTCTTAGACGTAGTAGCAAAAGGTTTACTTGGGGATTAGTGTTCTAGAGGGGTGAGTCTGTCAGCATCATGGTGGGGAAGCATTGCTGCAGGCAGACATAGTTACTGAGAGCTGCAAGTTGAGGGCTGAGGGCTTGTGCTTCAAACAATAAACAGGCTGCTTGGGGGTGGGGCTTGAAATAGTGCATGGTTTTGAAACCTCAAATTCCACTGTGAGTGACCCTGAAGATGTACCCTCAGGGGATTGTGGAACCCTGGTCTCTTGTTCTGTCCCTTTGACTTCCTGAATTCCACAAGTCCTCAGCTCACCATGAAAGACTGCTTCACCGCCAACCAATTAGAACTGAGACGCTCAAAACTGTGAACCCAAAGAAACTTTTAATTAAAGCAGAGCATTTCAGATATTTTGACTCAGTAATAGAAAGCTGACTAACAATCAGTTTAGCAAATTGGGATTTAAATGTAATTTAAATACTGTAAATGAGCTTTAGCGTAAGAGTAAATATTCTGTCATTTGCCATTTATTCATCCATTGATTCTTGAGCACCTATATGTGTGAAGTCCTTATAGACTTTGGGATATGCCAAATTCCTGCCATCCTGGAGCATGTACTCTAGGAGACAAAGACACATAATAATAATAATAATAATAATAATAATAATAATAATAATAATAATACAAATTAAGGAAGATTAGACTTAGGAAATACATGCTATGGGAAAGGAGACAGGCAGAGGAAGAAGGTGAGGCGGTCCGTGTGAAATATTTAGGGTCATGATAGTATCAGCTAGTAGAACACATTGAGAGTTGAGCAACTGTCTGAACAGAGAGAAAAGGTGAGTGAGGCTGGCGGAGTTCTATGGAAAGTATAACTCTGGCAGACAGAACATGCTACCCATGATCCCTAAGAAGGAGGAGAGGATGGCCAATGCTGCCGGACAGAGAGAGGAAGTAGTAAAGGCCAAGTAGAGATGCTGCTGCACTCTGAAGTTTGAGGGGCAATGGCTAGAGCCAGTTGCTGGAATACAAGGTAAGGAAATTAGTTTCCTTGGTAAAGGAAATTGTGTGTGAATTTCTTTTTTTTTGTTGTTGTTTTTTTCATTGTTGTTTGTTTGTTTTTTGAGGCAGGGTTTCTCGGCCTGTAGCTCTGGCTGTCTTGGAACTTACTCTGTAGACCAGCCTGGCCTCGAACTCACAGAGATCCGCCTGCCTCTGCCTCCCACATGCTGGGACTAAAGGCCTGCACCACCACCGGCCTGCCTGAATATTCTGCTACTATGAATTTACGAACTTTTTTTTTTCATGCTCACATTTACCGATGTCCTTTATTTTTACATGGCCAATGTAGCAACATCAATCCAGTCCAGGGTGGAGAGAGAAGAGGCTCAGTTCTCTATCTGTGACTCTGACTCTCTACGCAGCATCCTCCTCTCTCCTTGGGGAAGACATTTCAATGCTTAATCTCACAAACTATGGATTCTAGGTCCCGTACGCTGTGGTTCTAGGTTCCGGAGTACAAGGTAGGAGTCTTGACTAATACAATTCAAATCATGAACCCAACAGGCAAGACTAGGCAGTACCGGAAACTGAGTTTGTGTCTGTCTGGTGCATTCACTCCTTGGCTGGGGACAGCTCATGAAGGAGCTGCATGCATATGGCTGATGTGTGGAGGAGTCAGTGCAAAGGACATCCACACTTAGATTCCTACTCCAGTCCACGACAGTAATTGCTTACATAGACATTTGTGGTAGCATAAATAGCAAATGTTATAAAGAAAACCCCAGGGTGACTCTTCATTGGCATTTGCACCAAAAAATCTGTATTTGTTTTAAAGCATTGAATTTCAACCTCCCATTCATTCACAGTTCTACAGTCATGCCAGGTGATGAACTGGGCCTTCTAGAACCATCGATTTCTCACACTAATCCTCCACCATCAAGCTCTTCCCTATTTTACTGATTACAATGTTAAATTTCCTACCCCGACTTCAACCCTGCTTCGGTGCTCATAAATCCCCTATCATAGACTTACAAGCCCACCTGGAGGGCAGATGCTGAAGCCTTGGTCTAAAAAAATAAATAGTGTTTGGATGCCCTCCTGGACCTGCACACCTGCACTTCTCTCTTTCAGAAGCTTTGAAAATACTGGTGACAGCGATTTCACAAACTTCAACTGATTTATCGCCAGATTTGGTGATATATTGTGCCCAATAACTAGAATAATGAACTGCCACCACTGGAGCTGCCTGTTGGGGTGGCAAGGAGGCGAGGTGTCTGCGATGAGAGAAATTCCTAAGCAAACTCAAGTGAATGAAAGCTCGCTGCTTTGGAGAGGGAGAGTGTGAGTTCTGATGTGTAGGGCTGCGGAAGGCTGTTGGGCTCCACAGAGCTGAATGGAAATTGTGCCCAGGGGGTCACAGGCAAACCCCATCAGGAACTGCACCATTATAGCTGGGAGTGTCCTGTCTGTGTTCCCTGTGGAGCTGGGGCACCTTCATTTCATACATCATTTATTCCCCAATGGACGGATTTCACAAAGGACTGGTCTGGAATAGTTATCAAGCTGCCTGTGATTCGAGTGTGTGTGAGGGTTCCCCATGTGGAGGACGGTCTCTTAGACATTTCCTTTCAGGATGGGAAACTCATTTGTTAATTCGTCTATAAAACTCACTTTTGCGCTTTTGCACAGCCATGCCAAGAGTTGTGTTACTTATTGTTGTTGTAGAAGTAATAACATTCAGCAGAGAATTTTCTTGTCTTTTCTTCTTTATAAACACACATTGGTAGCTGGCAAAGCAAAGGAACCATCCATTTGCTATCCATGTCAGTAAATAACTTCCTGAATCACTCTCAGGGGTTCTGTTGAATGACCCCACGCATCTGTAGACTACTCAGTCCTCAAAAAGATGTGCTTATCAAAAACTCATTGCGGGAGCTTGTGGTTAATAGCACTAATGGTCTGAAATGTATGGAATTCCTGTCCTTCGCTAGCGATATGACAGGACAAGTTCAAATGACTTATCTATATATATTTTAGACAGGATTTCCCTATATAGCCTAAGGTGGCTTTGAACTCACGGTTTGTTTGTCTCAACCTCCAGAGTGCGAGAATTTTATGTATGTCACCTTGTCAGGCAAAACTGTTTACTCTCCTTCCTTCTGAAACAGCAGTATACTACGGCATTCTTTCGAAAGGAAAGGATTTCAAACAAGTTAAGAGTACCAAAGAAGCTAAGACCTGAAATTTATTGTTCCCAAGCATTGGGCAATATTCCAAAGTCTGACACCTGTTTTTCCTTGTGCAATTTAGTTTAGAAACCCTCCTTGCTTAAGGAGCACCCATTAGGTGCCAGGTTATGTGCGGGTGATGTGACAAGACAGCTTTTATGGCCTCTTATCACAGCCATGAGAAACAAATTCTTATACTGTAATCTTTTAACATCTTCCTACCGAGCCTTCTTTTTCCCCTCATGTTAGACCCATTTCATCTCCTAAGCCTTGGATCACTGGCCTAGAGAGGGGCAGCAGGGGACAATAGCTTTGCTGTCTGCCTCTGAGTTCACCAAAGACAACTCGAAGCAGTTGGGGCCTGGGACACCACCCCACAGTAGATTTGTTCCCTTTGTCCATTAGCCAACGTGCTGTTATGGAGACAAGCGTAATGGCTGTTCAGCCTGTGTCGGAATCCCTTCCCTCCTCATCCTTTGTTGTCTGTCAACTCAAACTCCTACTAGGACACATTGGGAGAAAAGCTGTCACCGTGACAGGCTTCAGCTGCCTCGCAGCGAGCTGTTCTGCCAGCTCCTCTGGCCTGGCCACTGGCATCAACACCACGCTTCCATTTAGAGGAAAATGAAAGAGTGAAATGAATAGACTTAAGCCCTTTTACACCTCCTTTTCAAGGACTTCCCACCTCTAGGCACCCCCAAAATGGCCTCCTCAGGTTTTTCTGGCCTTCTTTTCTGAGAACAAGACAATGGAATTGAGAAGAAACAGGCTGTTCAAATGGGAAAGGCTTTAATACTTGATTTTCTATACAAGCCCAGAATGCTGCTTACCACCACAATAGGAAAGTTTCCTCTTTTCATCATATTAATTTATGTAGCTGTGGTCTGCCCCCGGGGTTCCTTCTCCTGTTAGACATACTCAGCGACATGAAGTTTTCGCTCCCATTCTAAAGGTCTCTGAGCTGAAGTGAAGGCACTGAAGTGAGGAGGCGAACCAGTCTAAGCTAGTCCTGAAAAGTTGAAAGCACTTAGCAAATCAGAATCGCCCAGTGGCCAAGGTCCAGAGTGCAAGAATGCAAGGGTTTGTGTATGGAAAGAGAAGAGAGCTATCTCCCCAGCTTTTGAATATTTGAGCTTTGCCACTCTCTTCTCTTTCTCAAGCCTGTTCAGCAAGCTGACCTCTTCTCCTTCCTGGACGATCACATGGATGTCCACCGGGCCCCAAACCAGATGATGATGGTCTTTTGGGAACCAAGATGTGGACCATAGTCTGATGCAACGTTAGGTGCTATTGTGTGTGAGAGGGAAAGGGGATGGTCAATAAGGAGGAAGACATAAAAGGAAGGCAAGCATGAAGAGGTGTTGTGGTGTTGGGCACCTCTGTTCCGCTGGGGTAGACCTATGCTCTGTTGCAGATGAGCCTTCCTCAGCTTCACCTTTCCCTTTGATGTGCTGACTCTAGCCATCTTACAGCTGTGTCATCAAATGTATCCTCTGCTGTGCCTGGTCGCTATCAAACACTGGTTGGGAACTATCCACTTGTTTATGAAGAAGACAACAATCTTTATATATATAGAGAGAGAGTTTATTAATTTATTCATATTACATCTCAATTGTTATCCCATCCCTTGTATCCTCCCATTCCTCTCTCCCTCCCGCTTTCCTCTTACTCCCTTCCCCTATGACTGTAACTGAGGGGGACCTTCTCCCCCTGTATATGCTCATAGGGTATCAAGTCTCTTCTTGGTAGCTTGCTATTCTTCCTCTGAGTGCCACGAGGCCTCCCCAACCAGGGGACTTGGTCAAATATGGGGCACTAGAGTTTGTGCGAAAGTCAGTCCCCACTCTCCACTCAACTGTGGACAATGTCCTGTCCATCGGCTAGATCTGGGTAGGGGTTCGAAGTTTACTGCATGTATTGTCCTTGGCTGGTGCCATAGTTTGAGCAGGACTCCTGGGCCCAGATCCACCCGTCATAATGTTCTTCTTGTAGGTTTCTAGGACCCTCTGGGTCCTTCTATTTCCCCATTCGCCCTTGATTCTCTCACCTACAGTCCCAATAGGAAGTCTTCCCCTCTGTCCCAGTTTCCTGGTAAGTAAAGACTTGAAGACAACAATCTTATCTTCTTTTTCTTTTCCTTTTCTTTGTTTGTTTGTTTGTTTTTTTGTTTTTTTTTTTTTTGAGATAGGGTCCCACTGTGTAGCTCTGGCTGTCCTGAAAACTCAACTATGTAGACCAGGCTGTCTTTGAACTTACAGAGACTCTCCTGCCACTGTCTCCAAAGTGGAGTGCTGGGATCGAAAAGCAAGTGCCACTACACCAGGCAGAAAAATGTGATGATTTTAAAGGCATTCTAGAAACTCTGCGTGAGGCAGGGCCCACTTACTGACTCCTTCACTTCAACTGAACTCCACGCTGCTACTGATGAATCCCCACCCAACCGATGAACTCAAACTTGGACCCACGCTTCAGCGCCAGCACAAACTGATACTCACCAGTCAAACTCCGTGTGGTCTTCCAGGCACATTGCCACTTCAGCTGCTCTGCAAGCATCCTAAAGAGGTGTGTGGTGACTGTCACCTCCCGTATCTATCTAACTGCAGAACAAGTGGCTCCTAATGGGATGACACCTTTCATCTTTAGAGCTGTGGTGCCTGGCACACAGTGGGGAATTGCTAAGCACTTTCCCCATATGTTTAAGTCATCTTCTCCCCTCCTCTTTCTCACCCTTTTATTTTGCCCGAATTTCTACTAATTGACCCAGAATATTTCCTTTATCTAAATTGTGGCCCACTGGGATAATGATGCCCACCGCCAAGCCTCTTTGGGTTTAGAGTGATAAGAATATTAAACAGCCTGCCTGTGGATGGGCTGAACACTTGGTAGATGCACACACAGGGTAGCGTTTGCATTGTTTTGTAAATTGGAGGCTCATAAGGTTTTTTTTTTTTTTTTTTTTTACCCAGAAACGGATTCCCAGACTCAACTGTCCTGAAGCAATTTATTTAATGAATGTGTTGACACTCCTGTCCTCCCTGTGAGAGGCAGGGGTTGAGTGAGTCTCTCTGGGGTCTCTTTCAGGTCTGGGTGCTCCCTGAGGATCAGCCTCGGTGTTGGGGGCAGGTAATGTAATAATCAAGGCCCACCCATCCTGTAGCCCTGCAGGAGCAAAATTCCTCAAAGAGCTATTTTGGTTAGTCCTCCAGGCTGCCAGCTGTGACTCCTGCATGGTGACAAGGACTAGGTGATAAACTGCTCTCCCCATTAAGAAGCCAACCTGAGAAATGCAGTGAGGGGCCGAACAGAGCATCAATGGTCCAGTCATTTCTCGTACAAACTGAATCTCTTCTTCCTCCACTTCATATCGTCTAATAGCAACATAACAGAACCTGTTTTCAATGTAATTTACTGATGGTTTTCCCAATCTAATAGGAATTGGCACAATGTGACAAACGTGTTGGGACCAATCATCCAAAACAGACTCAAGGAGACATGAAGTCATACGGTGTCATCACAGGGCAGATTAATGTTTCAGAGACTCAGCTTTATGGAACTTATTTCAAGGCAGGTACTTTAAAATATAAACACGTGCAGAAAATATCTAATTGGAAAGCATGGGCCATAAACTGTAAAAGCGATGGAATGATTATTGTCACAAGTTGTTGGGTTTTTTTTGTGGTTTTTTGTTTTGTTTTTTTGTTGTTGTTTGTCTTTTTTTAAAGAACTTATCAATGAGTGTATAAGTAGGCACTGCCAGGTCCATAAAAATAAAATAAAATAAAATAAAATAAAATAAAGACATTTAGAAACTTCTGGTAGCTGCTTTCTTACAAAGCAATAAGCCACACCCCTTTCTGCTCCATTTGCTGTAAATTTTGTCTCACAGGTTTTTTTTTTTTTTTTCTGTTTTCCAGAACATTGAAAACCATGAAAAGAATATATATATATGTAAGGGCCTTCCATTTTCTATAAACTATTATGTAGAAAATTTCACTCACATGTTTTGACACTCAGAAGATCCTGCTCACAGAGATGGTAGACTGATTCTGCTCTGTTGTGTTGAATTTGGACACAGGTGTGCACAGTGCATTTACAGGTGATCACACCCACTTCTCTCCTCTGTGCACACACATACACATGGAGGCAGATGGACGTTTCCTTTGACCACTAAAGTACACCTGGTCCTCTGTCCTGTTTCGATGCCCTGAACAAACACAGCACTTACACTGTTAGGCTCAGAAAACTTCTTTTAATCCATGGTGCTTTAAATTCGACACGGGGTCATTGAAGATGAAATTCCTGTGTCCATCTACTTGACGGAGGGACAAGAAGCCAATGCCTAACTCTGAAGGAAACGGGGGATTCCGTAGTAAGCCTGGTGCTTTCCACTGACTCTGGGTTATTTCCTCACTCAAAACGGCTCTAGGATGAAGCGGAAGAAGTATGAGAAGGATGGAAAGTGTGGGTTACGGCTGCCCCGTGGTGACCTCAGGAAGCAAACATCACATTACCCACAGCTCTATCGCTACGGAGAAACTGACTGCAAATAGCGAGCCATCTCCCTGCCCACCCCCCACCCCGAAGGCTGGCAAAGTCTTCTTCCCGTAGGTGTCTGGATGCCGTTTGAAAACTTACAAGTGTCAAGAGTGTTACTCTGCTTCTCTCTATCGGGAGAAGGGTAAGCGGCTGTGTCTTAACACTTGGAGGCTTCCTAAAGACTTCCTCTGGACTGACTTGTCTCAAGACTTGTCCCAGTCAGAAGACAAAGAAACAGAACCAGGGTTGGAAGACTGTAACCAACTTGAGGGAAATTGCCAACCTCCCCCAGGGAGGCATTAATAGCTATTGGGTACGGAAGCTGTGTAGCAAAGTAAAGGAAGAGGGCCAGTAACCTTTAACACTAAGAAAAATCACTATGATTGCGACCAGTGTAGCATGAAGCACAAACAGCGTACTCTCGGGGCAACAAAACGTCACATGTAGCCCACCAGAGCAATTAATAAAGCGAAAGCCTTGCTCCTTGCAGATGGATATGCGGGAGGATAATGGTGCGGGGCTGAGCTGAGCTGTCATGCATCAGATCCTACATCTGTTATGGAAATCAGGGGAAGTGGGGGCCTTTTGTTCATGCGAGAGCCCTCCCAATAGGGATTTGGCTAGAGTAGATTTTCTTGTTATTAAACATGATTTCTAGCTAGTACAGAGCAGATGCTTCTGCAGCATTTGGAACAAATAGCCAACCTTCAAATGGATGCCACCCCTTAAAGAGGCTGGGACCGGAGAGGAGAGACCAATTTTGGCTCAAAGATAATGTGTTCAGTTCAGTTTCTACTTTGCACATGAATGACACTGATACCAGATGAGCCGCTGGTGGGTGGGGGCAGGTGTGGGGAACAGTAAAACAATGGCACTGGTCCTGAAGAAGACAGTCCATGAATGTGTCTTACCTTTGCTTAGAAGCTTCTCGGGTGTCTTTTTGAGAGACAGACCCCAGTCAGCTGTCTGGCGGGCTGCGGTTGAGAGCGATGGGAGGATGGAGGGAGACACACACAAATCCATGCTGACTGTTCCCTGTCCCAGGACCTTCCCAGGCTCTGACCTCTGGGCTACGACTTGTTGAATAATTCATGAGCCTGCAAGTCACCATCTAATTCACTAAAGAAAAGCCTGCCTTCTTGATAAAACCCACCAAATTAAGCTGCTCAACATCATACCACAGAAGACACTTTAGTAGGAGTAATATTTGGTTGGGTCCACATTTTCTTTTACATTTTTCACACACATACCCAAAACCCCACAACAAAATGAAACAAACAAAGAAAAGAAAGAAAGGCAGAGGAAGAAAATTTTAAATCAGAGCTATAATCCATTGTATCCTGTAATCCAGACACTTAGCATATAAATGGGAATCTTCACAGTTACAAGTAACGAAGGTAAAGAAACTCCTGGAATTTTCTACAGTGCCACAGAGAACAAACAAGTTGTCCAGGCTTTATATTTGTTTTTATTTACAATTCCTGTAAAGGCAAATGTGGGAAAGAGGTGACTATTAAAAACAACAAAACAAACCACCACCACCACCACCACCACCATCAACAAAACAGTGCTTATATTTTTAATTATTTAACTTCCAAATCTCATTTGAAGATCTGTCCTTCAGCTACTATGCTTTGCTTTGTTTTGTTTGGGGGCTTTGTTTTGTTTTGTTTTTTGAGACAGGGCTTCTCTGTGGAACAGCCCTGGCTGTCCTGGACTCACTTTGTAGACCAGGCTGGCCTTGAACTCACCTCGTAGAGATCTGCCTGCCTCTCTCTCTCTCCTGAGAGTGCTAGGATTAAAGGTGTGCACCACCACCACACCCCGCCGCAGCTACTAGTATTTTAGGGACTGAAGTCTGTGCCACCATGGCCCAACCTAAAGCATGCTAGGTATTTCTGAACACAGGCACAATATTTAGATTTTTGTTGTTTAGTTCTGCCTAACTTTTACAGGCTGCACCTCGAGCTTGATCACCCAACTCAGTCACAGCTTGAAAGAGTGGTCCTACCTGTGTGTGCTAGAGTTCCTCACCACAGAGCATTGTGGGGAATTTTCTCTGAGATGTCCCATAACTGGCTGTTTCAACCAACTGCCTTCTCAACTACGATGTATTCTCTCCTCTGTGAGACAAATCCAGTTCAACACATAAATTATACATCTAGAACACATTTTGATTGAATGCAATCATACTGTTTGGTCAACTGATTAAGTCAGTGTATGAGCAATGTGCCTATCTATTCATAGCTGAACCCAGGAAAGCTGCCCTGTGTCACTGCACAAATGACTCTTGCATAAGCCGAGACCAGAGTACCAACAGTTCACATTAGTGAAGTGCATTTCATTTGTCTTTTCTGTTCACTTGCTCAAGGAATTGATTGCAGATTCCCTGTTATGTAGAGAGAGAGACGTAGGTGGATATTCCTTATCCTCATTTTCCAAATAGAAGAAGTGAGTCTAGCACTGACAGGGATCCGGTGGCTATCCCAGAGCTGAAGTGGAGGGCCTTGAAAGTACTGTGTGGGACTTCCCAGTCACTAACAAAAGAGCCATTTAAACAGAAAACAAGGCAAAACTCAACAACAGTAAACCTTAAAAACTTTTGTCCTGGGCCAACGGTAAATGCTTCCCTAGCATATGCCTGAGGCTTTGGGTTCAATCTCCAGCGCTACACTAGTGAAAACAAACAAACAAAAGCAGCTAAAATACTGCTTTATGCAATGTTACTTTGGTGAGACTGGCCACACTGATGGCTGTATGGACTTAGATCCCAGTGCTGTCGTGAAAGTGGAATTGAATTTTCCCCTCAGATCTTCATTAAAATTCTTGTTAAAATATCCAAGGGTAATGAGCATCTTGAAGCTGGTGCTATCTTCCCGTGGCTGCTAAGTTGTTTTTTGTTGTTGTTGTTGTTTTGTTTTGTTTTGTTTTTAGGTGTTTTTTTTTTTTTTTTGGTTTTTTTTTTTTTTTTTGCCAACTTTTTGCAGGTGTAAAGGGATACCACCATATATGAAGAATCTTTTAAGTGAGACATGAACTTGAACATCTAAGATACCAAGGATCCATAGACACGGAGTGGGTAGATATTTCTTTATTATTATTTTGCACAAACTGTGTTGTTAACCCTAATGCCCTGGCCAGTTTCCAGAAAAAAGGATTACAATTTGCCTTGCTAAAAAACCGTTCCCAGCTGCTCTAATTAGATGACCCCCCCCTTCCCTCCCTTTCCACTCCGTGGAGCTGCCCTGCCTGGCCAGCCAGCTGCTACCCCTCGCACTAGGAGGGGAAGGCGTTTCTTCAAACACCAAGAGACAAAGCAAGTACAGCGCAGCGGATTTTAAAACAATATGCAAACTTCAACGACTCAGAGTTAACATTTTTTAAAAAATGAAATATTAGAGTGGGAAAGGCCAGGCCACTTCCACAGGAAACCAGAACACCAAACTAATTTAGTCCACTCTGCTTCTAAACAATTCACCCAGTTCTAGAGGGAAAAATAAAGAAGTCAAACCAATTGAATTTTTTAAATGGATGTCTTTTTACTCGATTTGTTATTTAACATACATGGTAAGAAAGATCAACATACTTCTAATCATTTATTTTATGCTATAAGTAATTGGAAATTCTCTTGGAGTATCCTAACTTTCATCAATAGGCATTTATTTAACTGAAAACCAGTGGAGTCAGGGGCTGAGAAAGCAGAAGGGAAAACGAAAAGAAAAGCAGCATTCCACACTTTGCAAGGGGATTTGTGAAGAAAGATGAAAAATTTCTCATGTGTTGCTGCGACGGTTTTACGGGCTTGTGTGCAAAGGCTATATCCCATATGGCGCTACCAGACTGCTGTCCCAGGCCTTGCCATAAGGTGAGAGCTGGCTTGACAGAGGCAGTGCCCATCTGCACTTGACTGCTGCCACCCACAGATCAGATCTCCCTGTCTGACTGTAACTCAAAAGCTGGACATTCCTCCTTGAGCCCACCAACCCTATCCTTTCCTTTACACTTGGGGCTACCCACTCTTTGAGGACCTGCCACCCTCATTAAAAAGAGAAGGCCCATTTTGGATTGCTTTCTCTGAACTTAAACATCTCTGGGATCCAATCATTCATAAGAACTTGATAATCTACACACTTCCCACTTGTTTCTTTAGACCCATTTTCAACCTTTCTTACTTCTTTTTTTTTGTTTTGGAAAATATATATTTTATTTTATTTCATGTATATGAGTATTTTGCCTACATGTAATGCACGTGCACCATGTGCGTGCCTGGTGTCTTTAGAGGTGAGGAGAGGGCATTGGACCCTGTGGCACTGGAGTTACAGATGCTTGCAAAACACTACACGGAGCTGTCCTCCAGACCTACACTTCCTTCTTAGTTTACTGTAAAGCTGGAAGGTGAAAGTTATGGCTCTATCTACTCTTTCGGGAAATTATAAGGCTCTGATTTGCTTAAATCAATGGAGTTTAAATGCAGGACACAAAACCACACAGTGCTGATGCATTAGCAGAGGAAGCCTGTCATGAATGCTTTTTTTTTTAAATCATTAAGTGACAGAAGGAGACTTAATGTACAACAGTAGAGAGGAGCTAGAGTTATGGAAACCTGGCATCTTCAACTCAACACCTATTTTTATTTGTAAATTATGACAACAAATATAAAATTGTAAGATGCTTTGGCAAGGTCAAGCTAAAGAACTATGGCCCCTGGCTGTGTATGTATGCCCTCAGAGGAATGTTTAGAATGTTGCTCTCATAGTAAATTAGATCAATAAAAGGCCAAGCCACAGAACAGTGTGAACTGCTAAAAGACAGCTGGCTGATTTTCCTGTCACCCAACAAAAGCAGGAGGAATGTCCTCCAGTAGAAGTCCTATAAAGAGATCGATTGACCGTGGGAAGGACAAATTCCATTATCTACGTCCATGGCATCTAACATTGCTTATGATGTCCCCGAAGACTCTCTTAGAATCATCTAATGAAAGCAGAAGTAGGTGAGTGAGCCGCACAGAACAAAAAGCAAATGAGCAATGCAGTTCTAAAACAAAGCATAAAGCCTGAGAGGATTGTCTGTGGTTGATACGCCAGAGTGGCTGTCAGAGCTGATGTTCCAGCTCCCACACTCTTGCAGCGCAGGTCTGTGGACATATCACTCGGTGTTTCTTTTAGAAAATATGGTTAGGTAAACTCTTATTTAGAAGATAAGGTACTTAAACTCTATCAATCTAGTCATAAGTGTGGAGTATATCAGTAGTGGGGTTGTTCTTAAAATAAAGTCAACTACTGTAAAAAAAAAAAAAAAATTAGGCAGAGCAGATAAACATAGAGCTGCTTGCCTGGAAGCTTGTAGACAATGTTCTTTAGTAACTCCAATGTAGAGAGACTATCTTGTGTATTGTATGGATGCAACAGCTGTCGATAAAAAAATATCTATGGCCTATAGGAAGGGGTAAAATAGAAGGTGGGGCATCTGGCAGCCAGAAAGGACCCTGGGTTAGGATACTCACCCAAGAAGATGTGAAGAGGAAAGACTCATGGTACCTGAGCAGAGGTAACCAGTCACGTGGCACAATGTAGATACGTATAAAGGAGTTATTTTAAGTTATCAGCTAATCAAGGAAGAGCCTAGCCATGTGCCCTAGGTATTTGAATATATATTTTGAGTCTCATGAATCATTATTTCAGGAGCTTGGGGCTTGAAGGAAAAATGGCACCCTACTACTCGCCAAGCATATTCTGAAACCGGTAGGCAAATTACACCTGTTTTTTTGTTGTGCTTAGATTCAAAACTTGATCAAATATGCATTCACTAAATTCTAACTAATTTTTATTTAAAATAACCTTTTCCCTAAACTTTATCATTAATAATGACAATAATCTTTTAAATTTCTATTGTATGCTGAAAACAACATTCTTCCTAAAATTTTTTTTTTTTTAGAAAAACAACTATGTCTATATTGCATGGAGACCAAGCATGTCTGGTTCCTTTAGAGATCAGAAGAAGGCATCAGCTTCCCTGGAAGTTGAGTTACAAGCCATCCTGGGTGCTAAAAAGTGAGCTCAGGTCCTCTGGAAGAACAGAAAACACTCCTAACCACTGAGCCTTCTCTCTAGCCCCAGAAAACACCATTCTTTCTCAAAGATCTGGTGATCAGGATATTTGCAAAAGACTATGAAGTGAAAGGCTACACTTATAAACTAACTTAGTAAAAGGAGAAATACCCTTTACAAACCATGATTATACGCAGTGAACAAGGCTCATTTGGTAATAAAGTTAACTTTATATGATGATACCAATGACATTGGCTTAAACTTTCAATATTATAATAGTCTCAAGTTATTTCTGAAAACCCCTTCAGTTTATCCCTCAAGAATCTGTATCTTGGAGTCATTTCTCACTGTCCCAGTTCCCTCTGCGGCTGTCGGGCTCTGCTGATGACACAGTTCTCTAAGATGTCTGGTTTGCTAGCTCCAGTTGCTATGGAAATAAGGAGACACCTCTGGCTCCCCAGAGTATGCCATATCTGTACATTTCTGTAGGCTAGAATTACTTTTTTTTTTAATTCAATTATAATTTATTCAGATTATATCCTGAACGTTATCCCCTCCCTTGTATCTTCCCATTCCCACCTCCTCCCTCCTCTGCCCTATTTGCTATACCTCGGTTAGAAGGGGGCCTCCCACCCCCATATGGCCATAGCATATAATGTCTCATCTAGATAGCATGGGGAAGTGATCAAATCTAGGGTACCAGGGTTCATGTCAGAGGGAATCCCTGCTCTCTGCACAACCATGGAGAATGAGCTGTCCATTGGCTACATCTGAATACGGGTCTAGGTTTGCTGCATGAATTGTCCTTGGTTGGTGCAACAGTTTGCGCAGGCTCCCCTGAGTCCAGATCCACTAGTCTTGATGTTCTCCTTGTGGGGCTCCTGAACCCTCTGGGTTCTTTCCTTCCCCCCATTCTTCCATATCACTCTAGTGCTCCACCCAGAATCCACAGCAAGTCCCAGCATCTGTCTTTATCCCCCGCTGGGTGAAGTCTCTCAGAGAACATCTACATTGGGCTAACAACCATTTATAAGTGAGTATATACCGTATGTGTCTTTCTGGGTCTGGGTTACCTCACTAAGGAGAACAGTGGTAATAAAAACAGCCTGTTACTTGTATAGAAAATGGCTGATTGATCGATGGAATCGAATTGAAGACCCAGAAATAAACCCACACAGATATGGACACTTGATTTTTGACAAAGAAACCAAAACCATACAACGGAAAAAAGATAACATCTTCAACAAATGGTGCTGGCCTAACTGGATGTCTACATGTAGAAAAATACAAATAGATCCATATTGATCATTCTGTACAAAACTAAAGTCCAGGTGGGTTAAAGACCTCAACATAAAACCAGACACACTAAATCTGTTAGAAAAGGAAGTGGGGGAAGAGCCTTGAGCTCATTGGCACAGAAGACAACTTCCTGAGCAGAACACCAATAGCTCAGGCTCTAAGATCAACAATTAATAAATGGGACCTCATGAAACTGAAAAGCTTCTGTAAGGCAAAGGACACTGTCAATAGAACAAAACAACAGCCTACAGACTGGGAAAAAAATTTTCACCAACACCACATCTGACAAAGGGCTAATATAAAAAATATATAAAGAATTCAAGAAATTAAAGAACGTTAAACCAAACAACCCAATTAAAAAATGGAGTACAGAGCTAAACAGAGAATTCTCAGAAGAATATTGGGTGGCAGAGAAACATTTAAAGAAATGCTCAATGTTCTTCGTCATCAGGGAAATGCAAATCAAAGCAACTCTGAGATTCAATCTTATACCCTTCAGAATGGCTAAGATCAAAATCCCAAGTGATAGCACATCCTGCTGAGGATGTGGAGAAAGGAGACCACTCCTTCATTGCTGGTGGAAGTGCAAACTTGTACAGCCACTTTGGAAAAGAATCTGGTGCTTCCTCAGAAAAATGAGAATAGTATTAACTCAAGACCCAGCTATAGCACTCCTGGGCATATGCCCAAAAGATGCTCCACCATATAAGGACATTTGCTCAACTATGTTCATAGCAGCCTTATTCATAATAACCAGAATCTCGAAACAACCTAGATGCCTCTCAACTGAAGAATGGATAAAGAAACTGCGGTACATTTACACAATGGAATACTACTCAGCTATTAAAAACAAGGAAATCTTGAAATGTGCAGGCAAATGGATAGGCTTAGAATGACTCTTTCTTTAAGTTTAAAAACTTTTTTAAAAAATATTTTTTATTAATTTATTCATATTACATCTCAATTTTTATCACATCCATGGTATCCTCTCATTCCTCCCTCCCTCCCATTTTCCCCTTACTCCCCTTCCCTATAACTGTGACTGAGGGAGACTTCCTCCCCCTGTATATGCTCAAGTCTCTTCTTGGTAGCCTGCTATCCTTCCTCTGAGTGCCACCAGGCCTCTCCATCCAGGGGACTTGGTCAAATATGGGGCACCAGAGTTCATATGAAAGCCAGTCCCCACTCTCCACGCAACTGTGGACAATGTCCTGTTCATTGGCTAGATCTGGGTAGGAGTTTGAAGTTTACTTCATGTATTGTCCTTGGCTGGTGCCATAGTTTGAGCAGGACCTCTGGGCCCAGATCTACCCATCATAATGTTCTACTTGTAGGTTTATAGGACCCTCTGGATCCTTCTATTTCCCCATTCTCCCTTGCTTCTCTAACCTAGAGTCCCAATAGGAAGTCTTCCCCTCTGCCCCACTTTTCTAGTAAGTGAAGACTTTCATGGGACATGCCCCTTGGGCTAGTATCCAGATATAAGTGAGCATATACCATTTGATTCTTTCTGCCTCTGGGTGAACTCACTCATTATGATCATTTCTAGTTCAATCCATTTGTCCACAAATCTCGGGAATTCCTTGTTTTTAATAGCTGAGTAGTAATCCATAGTGTAAATGTACCACAGGGTTAGGGTTAGAGGAATGCAAACTAGTACAACTACTTTGGAAATCTATCTGGCGCTATCTCAGAAAACTGAGAATAAGGCTTCCTCAAGACCCAGCTATTCCACTCCTTGGAATATACCTAGTAGATGCTCCAGCACACAAGAAGAACATTTGCTCAACCATGTTCATAGCAGCCTTATTCATAATAGCCAGAACCTGAAAACAGCCTAAGTGTCCCTCAGTAGAAGAGTGGATCAAGAAACTTAGAATGACTCTTAACAGCTTCCATTGTGGCTCTCCTTGCTTGATAGTCTGCTGTAATCCCTGGATGAAACTGCTTAGCTCAACCTCCTAGTGTTTAAGTAAAAATGTTTTGGTTTTTGCCGAAAGACCGCATGTACTTAATGTGTGGAATAAAAAGTGTGGTTTCGGGAGTTTCTTCAGAGTTGAAGGCAGGACTAACAACAACAACAAAAATTCTAAATCTTAGTGACTGAAAAATGGTATAGATTAATTTCTTGATCATATACTCTGTTTATCCTGGATGTCAATCATGATTCCAGGGAGTGTGGATCAGTATGGAGAAACTTGTCCTAAAAGTAGACAAGTTGCATTACATATTGTTGGTTGAAAATAGAAGGAAAGGTGTTAGGGAATCCATACTGCTTATCACTGGAAGAAGTGCATGCTACTTAAATTCACAATGCATTGATCAAAGCAAGTCATACGATCAGCTCTAACTCAAAGAGAGCAGTGATACACCATGGGCTTGGAAGGCAGAGTGCTAAAATAGTTACTATAGACTAATGAGTACCATATTTCTTTTTAAAATTTGTTATCATCACCATCGTCATCATCATTAGTAGTAGTAGTAGTTGTAGTAGTTGTAGTGTTTACCTGTTTGAAAGGGATTGGTAAGTGTATGTGAGTATAAGTGCTCAAACAGGCCAGTGTTAGAACCCCCTGCATCTGGAGTTACAGATGTTTGGGAGCTGCCTGATGTCGTGCTGGGAACTGAACTTGGGTCCTCAGGAAGGGCAGTGTGTGCTCTTTACCACCAAGTCATCTTTCTAGCCCTTGTTATTATATTTTATAAACAATTTTCTTCAAAAATGAACTTTCAACCCCCCAAAATTACATTTGGAAGTTCAAAGTCCATCCTCACTGTTCCTTTCACCTCTCAATGTCTAAAAAAAAAAAACCTCTAAAATTAGTATTATCGGGGATGGATAGATGGCTCAGCAGTTAGGAGCAGTGTATGATCTTCCAGAGGTCCTGAGTTCAATTCCCAGCAACCACATGGTAACTTACAGATCTATAATGGGATCTCATGTCCTCTTCTGTCATTCAGGCACACATGCAAATAAAGCACTCATATACATAAATAAATAGGGTTTGGTTTTTTTGTTTTTTGTATTATACAGTAATTCAACTCAACTTATGGTAGTGTATTTTGCATTTTTTTTTTTTTTTTTTTTTTTTTTTTTTTTTTGACAGAGTTTCATTTTGTAGCCCTGACTGGCCTGGAACTTACAATGTAGACCAGGCTGGCGTTGAAACACACTGCTCTGCCTGCCTCTCCCTCCTAAGTTCTAGATTAAGGACGTGCACCACTAAACCTAGCACAACCTGTGGTTTCTTTCAGTGCCTTAGAGGAATGAGTAGCAATTGGTACTTTTGGCAGAATTCTGAACTGGACCTCCAACGAAAGGTCATAGACAGAAAGCAAATGAACAGGACTGGAGAGACGGCTCAGAAATTAAGAACAATGGTTGTTCTTCTATAGCGCACGCGGGTTCAGTTCGCAGCACCTACGTGGCAGCTCACAGCCGTCAGTGACGCTAGTCCCAGGGAGTCTAATGCCGTCTTCCAGCTTCAGAGGGCTCCAGGTACACACACAGTCTACAGCCATATATTCAGGTAAAACACCCATACACATAAAATAAAAAGTAAAGCATATGGAAGTGAATGAGGAAGAACTCTGATAAAAATCATATACTTGGGAACACATAGGCAGAAGCGGACACCAGAAAGCATGTGGTAGATAGAGAATAGAGTGGTTTGCCTCACCAACAGGTCTGCAGTGCAGTCATCTTTGACATAAACTTGAGTGGCAGTTAGGAAGCAGGTCATGGTGGGCCACGGGAAAGAATGTGCTCTTTGTACGATACAAGGGTCATTAAAAGTTTTGCAAGACAGGTTGCTGACTGCAATGTAAGAAGACAAATCTGTTCGTGGAGCAGCTGATGGATGTGAAGAGGAAAGACTGATAGAGGGAAACTAATTAGTTCACTATTGCAATCATTGAGGCCAGGACAAGAAGGATGACGGCAGGGACAGTGGAGGGAAATGCTGGAGAGCCTGGGAAACACTTTGGAGGATTGGGTGGAGGGATGAAGAGAATGCGAAAGGGATGCTAAGCAAGCCCTGACCTGCTTAGTCTGGTTAACACTGATACTGGTTAACACTGTGTGCATGCATGTGTGCGTGAGTGCGTGCGTGCATCGTGTGTGTGTGTAGGAAAAGGGAGAAAGAGGGAGAGGAGAGTCTTATCTGACTCACTGCATCACTTCTAAATGTCCCAGGGGCTCCTGTAGACTCTTCTTCCCTTCCTGTAACTCGCAAGGCTCTAGTTATTAGGAGGGCAGGTTTGGTGTGCAATAGACAGGGCAATGCCACCACGAGCAGAATCTACTATTTCTAGGGTAAATCATAAACGTGCTTACTAAGTTCTTTATGGTGGACTTGGTAACCCTCCTTTGAGATTTTGATTTTTTAAAGAAATCCTCTTCTTGGGTTTCTCCATTCAAATTCCTATCAAAAGAAACTAGATTGGGACCCTCAATACCTTCCTTGTTTGTGCAGATCCTACCTTAGAATTTCTTTTTTTTTTTTCTCTCCGCCACCTGCTTGGCAAATGGATCAGAGTCTAGACTTCCAGGGTGTCATCAGCTTTATCTGCGAATGCGTTTGCAGAAATACAGTCTTGATATTTGCAAGTGATTCATTCTAAGCCACTCAAGAGTCTTTGCTCAGCGCCGTCATTGGCTGACAGACTCGGGGTAGGCCACAGCCAGCTGTGATTTCTCTAGGTGATTAAGGGGTGGCGGTGGTCTATCCTCTCTGTCTTCCTTCATCTGCAGCTGGCAGCCTTGCTGGAACAGTACTGTTCTCACAGAGGACACAAATCCACGCTTTATTTCTGTTCCTCCTCTTTCTTTGAGATCAGGCTACACTGTGTGCTGGCTTTAGACAAGTCTACGTTTGCATTTTGCCGTCTGAGGTTTGGGCAGCACAGCCAGCCGCTTCACAGCAGAGGTGGGCGTTCATTACGCTCTCCAAAACATCTTGCTCTTTAGCTGGATTAAAGCAGCCATGGCATGTGGGTAAGAAAGTAGATGATTTTCAGAGGAATTGCATGTGGGAGAATCATTATTGTCTCCAGGCATGGTAGTGGAGTTGTAATCCAGCCATTAAAGCAGGAAGGTTTTGAGTTCAAGTATAAATGTTGGATGAAGACATTTCAAGTCCAGCTTGGTTAACTTTGTGAGACTCTGTCTCAAACTTAAAGAGGAAAAAGAGGACTAGGGCTAGAGCTAAGAGCACTTGCCTAGCAGGCGTGAGGCCCCGGCTTCAAGTAAAAAAGAATTCCATATTTTTGTTTGGGATTATATGGCTGAGTACTTTCTTTTTTTTTTTTTTAATTCTCAAAGTTAATGTGGAAGCTTTAGTCACAAGCTGAGCTAAACTACACTAAGGAAGGCATCACACTATTGTGAGCATACTTATAAGTATTATGTTTTTGTCCAGGGTGTTGGGTATTCCATTTGGCTTGGCTCCAGAGACTGCACTTTGAACTATCAATTCATGGGTTCATTTGCCTATATGCTGTCAAAGCACTATGCAACTTTAATAAAACAGGGTTCGGTGGCCATAATAATAGATGGATGGACCACAGAAATAGAAAATAGATTGCAAGAAGGCATCTGTATCTATAGAGATTTGGTATATAACAGCAAGGGAAAGAACATGGTTCTATAAATAGAGTTTGAAAATACATTTAGGGTAAAAAATAAATTGTGATCTCAAACAATGTACAGAGACCCTTTTTGAATGATTAAAACAATTCAATGCAAGCCAGTATTGGTTGAGTGAGCTTTAATACATCTATTCAGGAGACAAAAATAAGAGGGCCACAGGGCCACAAGTTCAAGGCCTCTTTGTGCTGGAGAGTGAGTTCAACAGTAGGCTGAGCAACTTAGATAAAGTAAAATAGTGAAAATAAATAAAATAAAATTGCAAAGAAGTGAAAAGAAGTCCTCAGAGTCCCAGGTTTAATCATCAACACTAAGAAGGGGCAGGGTGGGGCTAGGAAAGCTGAGTGGAAAAAGAATCTAGACTCCAAAAAGCAGTAGGAATATGTGGAATTACTAGAGTAGGATTATACCTTTATGGTTTTTGTATATTATTATTGAAGTGTGAAGAATAAAGTTTAATGCTGGGAAGAAGGCTCGGTCAGTTAGGTACACGCCATAAGCAGGACTTAAGTTCGGATCCCAGGAAGCTTCATTAGGGCAGGCAGAGTATCCCACTTCTATAACTTCAGAGCTCCTATAGTGAGATGGGAAGTGGAGACAGGAGAATTCCCAGAAGCTCCAAGGCTAGTGAGCCTGGTGTACACAGAATGAACACAGAGAACCAGCCTGAAAAAGCTGAGAAGTAAGAAATGCCCAAGGTTGTCCTCTAAACTACATACAGGCACTGCTGCTAACCTGCATGTTTTGCTTAGCCTACTTATCACACACACACACACACACACACAGAGCAAATTTTGTGTGCTAATATGGAAACCTATCTCAATGAAGTATAAATTAATTTCCTGACAAAATAGATATAATCCCTTTATGTAATGTGTGAATATATACATGTATGAATATCTTTGTGCAAACTATATATACTCATTACATGCATACATGTATTCATACACATGTGTATGCATAGGAAAAGTTAAAGATAGATAATACTCATTGTTAACAAGAAACTGGTGAGAAGAGTTTGTAGGTAAACAGCAGTTACTTTGTCTCTTGTTTCTCGCTGTTGTTTAGAGTATATTTTATAATATTTAAAAATTAAGCTAGCATTATTGGTTTTAAATTAAAAGAATTTGTCACATTCCTTCAAATAACAAATATTTTCATTTTCTGATTCTGATGAAGTAAAGCAGCTACAATTCTAGTCACTTCCAAAAGTCCTTTCTTTCTGTCAGTTTGTGATACATTTCTCTAACGTCTCTGCATAGGGGATGATGCCACACAGCATGTGCAGCAGCCTACAGCTGGACCAGCTCAACGGCACTTTCTCCACAGATTCTACAGTCTATACTACTGTGATGTCCTCAGGTCCCTTTCATCCCTAACGGACAACACCGCCCAACTTAACACTTGGCGGTTTCACATTTCCTCATTTAGTGTGCTTACTGTCCCATGTCTTTTTGCTCCAATCTCAGACTTCATCATTAAACCCAGTTCTTCGCAAGTAGTGATAGTAAAGTAAGTGATCGTAAAACAGTAAATATTGAGTAAGTGAATACTGAGTCAGTGAATTGCACGTATAAATAAGGAAATAAGTTACCGAAGCCAGAAACCACCAATTGTAATGTACATATGCTAAGTTGAAAATATAAACCCAAATAGCATTTACGTGTAACCGGAAGGAGATTTAAACACAGGTACCGAAAGAAGCGAGCAACAAATAAACAGCACCTCCGGATTTTCCTGGTCTTTTCCAACAAGAACCACACGGTGCCACGCGATGGAGGTCAGATTTGTTATCTACAAGGCTACCTGCATTTTCCAGCTGCTTTTCAGGTCAGGACTGGCAAGACAGCCGGATACCCCGCAGAGTTTCTGTCAGTGAATGTTCTAACCAGAACCAACTGGTGAAAGATCTACCCCCGGCCCACCCCACCCCGACCCCACACCCACCCCGGCTCCACACCCTGGAAGGGCTTAATGCAGGAAGGCCCGAGGGAGGGCTAAATCAATGGCTGCCACCGCGGAGGAGACCAGCTTCTTTAGAGCTAATGTTGGCAAAAGGGGAACCCCCAGAGCCACTGAGACTGGCACCATCTCCATCCATTTCCTCCGGCTCTGCCTGGTAGCAGATAACAGCGGGGCCTGAGATGAGCAGGGCTTGCCTGAGCCGGAGAGAAGACATCAGGGAAGCCTAGCTGGCCTGTGCCTCCCCTACTCCGCCTTTGGAAACCCACCAGGCAAAAGCCTGACCCTGGGAACATTAGTTATATTCTTGCATTGAAATTAGAGCTCAAATCTTGAGCCTTCCCTCTGTCAGCCATTGTGTTCGGTCGCATAATGGGGGGAAAATGAAAAGATTTCCAAAGTTACCGTTTCACCAGCGAGGCTGATGTGTCTAAGATGGTGGAAGGAACAGTGGGTAGGCACGGTCTTCGATCCAATTGGTTAAAGGGGCACAGAAGTTTTCAAGACCCAACTTTCCCAAAGAGTCTGCATTCTTCCCAACAAAACAAAAACGCCGTTCTATGCGGGTATGCCCTAATCAAAAACAATAGCTACAATACAATGTTTTGCTTGTTTTTGAGAGAGGAATCGCCCCAAACAAACAAACAAAACCTCTGAACTTCGGAGGCACATAGTCTCAGCCCCACCCACACTGAAGCATCACTTCCTCAGGTGAGCCCTGATTTGCTTTTCCGAAACAATGACATCAGCTAACTCTTCAGCCACTGGCTCAGTCTGCCCATTTGAGGTTTTGTTTATTTTTCTTTAATATAGGCTTCAGATTCCAGGTTTTTGTTTTGTTCTTTTGCCTGACTTTAATGATGGCATCAGTGTAAAAATTACACAGTTGAGGGAGGCTGGTCATCTCATTATGGTTTCTTTTAGAAGTAAAAACATCTCCACCGCCGTGCTTGTCTCATATTTCTGTGAGAGGCACTTAGCCCCAGCTTTGAGTGTACTGCACGTTCAATGTTCCCTGGGTTTGAGGCTCTTAGTATTTATGGGTCAGTACGCTGACTGTAATAAGTGCTAAAGACAATCTAACACCAGAGAGAATTAACTTAGGGTTAATTTGACTTGAGGTTTGTAATATGTAAAGATAACATAGGACAGGAGAAAACATTAACTTAACATGAGAGAGGAGACTTCTCTGTGGTTCGCATTTTCTAGTGTCTATTCCGAATGGAAGGTCTGACTATAAGCCAGTATTTTCTCATTTGCTATTTATAGAGTGAAAATTATTACTATCCGTGGAACTTCGGAGCTTCAGTGCAGTCCGTGCCAGTGCCTCTCCTGGGTTCCTCTGATTTATTGCAGTTGTTTCCCGGAGTGAAACACGGAGAAAGCCCACCTGGTCTCAGTCCCAGACACACAGTCTGCCTCGCTAAAGCTAAGATTTGTGGGGCTGAAGTTCCGCCCCTTTTCCTTGCTGATGGCAAGGGAATTTGAGCTCTGCTGGGCTCAAAGGGAGGAACTGGGAGAGAAAAAAAAAAAAAACAAGCCAATATAAGTCACGCCAGTCATTTTGCATTCTCTCATCATAATTGCTCATATCAGCATTTTTCAAATGCAAAACAAGATCTTCCAAGGCCAAGGAAGAAGGCAGAGTAATGCAGGCTCCAGTTATTAAGATCTAAAATGTTCTGAGTTCAAGTACACATTAGCTACATAAACTTGCACAATGCTTTTCTCTTGAAGCCAGGGTTTTTAAAAATCTAAACCTAATATAAATGACTAAAACAATACAAGTAAGGTCTTTGACAGGCCAGTCAGGGATTGTCATTTTGAATGGGTGTGTGTGTGTGTGTGTGTGTGTGTGTGTGTGTTTATTAAGTTAAAACATACCAAAAAAGAAACTTAATGTTCCTATTTTAATGGAGCTATTATTTAATGTATCTATTGTTAATAGATAACAAATACTCAATAACCCTTTCTCTTTTTCTTGTGAATGCATTTAGTTCAATAGTCTTGACAGTAAGTGAAAGCAACCATAAATGCTTTTTCTAAAATTAATATTGCAGTCAGCAATCCAGTTTTGGTTGATTGTCCAAGACTAGTTGAAATGCTTTCTCAAATGCATAATCTTGTGATGGGTCCATATTGTAGGATTAGTAAGAAAATGTAACCCATTTATATAATGAAACAGGCAAGGTTGACTGTACCATTTGTGATACCTAGCCTTGCCTGTAGGTTCCCCTGTCAATCTCCAGGAGGAGGCAGCTGGACATCCACATAGACACCGTCCAACCTGCATTCACTTATTCACACCGGCTGATAAGCATCTCTCCACAGATATTTATATTTCATGAGAGAGAAGAGTTTTATATGCCTGATTATAAGAAGTACTTTTTAAAAATCTCTGGAAAGGTAATCTACAAGCATAATTCTATAAGTGTTGTTTCAAATGTTAGCGTGCTTATTTTTTAGTATGTGATATAGACATATTCACTGATGGAGGCATTGTTAGTATTAGAAATACAGACTTTTAGAAGCACTCAATTACACCATGCAAATAAACTGCTATTAACCATGATTAATGGTAACCAAGGGTTTTAATTACTACACATTTTGCACATAGCGTAACTGTAATGTTTAGTGTTGTCAACTTGACAGAATCTAGACTGACCAGAGCAATAAGACTCTAGGTATGCCCGTTGGGGGTTATTGTGATTGTATTAATTTAAGGCAGGAAGAACTGCCCATTATGGTACCATCATTCCCCAGCCAGGGGTTGGTGTCGCGCTATGTATTCTAATGCTAATTACTGGCATCCAGGACCAGGTTACACCCACGATGAGCACATTCTCATGTACTGAAAATGACGTCCTGTGAGCCTTGCCTTCCAAATGATCCCTGATTGGTTAATAAAGTTGCTGACAGTCTGGTTGGGCAGAAGAGAGGTAGGTGGGTGTTTACTGGGCTTGATTGGAGTTAGAGTTTAGGTCCCCAGGCTTGGGGTTGGGGAGACCACAAAGAGAGAGAGAGAGAGAGAGAGAGAGAGAGAGAGAGAGAGAGAGAGAGAGAGAGAGAGAGAGAGAGAGAGAGAGAGAGAGAGAGAGAGACAGAGACAGAAACAGAGAGACAGAGACAGAGACAGAGACAGAGAGACAGAGAGATAGAGACAGAGAGGCAGGCAGAAGATGTAGCAAGAGAACAGGAAGCCAGAGAGAAAGAATCTGCCATGGGGCAAAATGGAGCATGTGTCCAAGAGCAGCTTGCTCAGAGGGCTGGCCTGATGGAGCAGAAGTTGCCAAAATGCAGCGCGTGCAAGTTTTTATCGGGATTTTAGATCGGAAGCAGACAAGACAGCTTAGAGGGTTGACAGCTGCCCAGCTCCAGAGTGTTAAGGCTTATAATAAATCTAACAGGTCTCTGTGTTTTTTTATTTATTTATAAAACAGCAGGTTAAGGAATAACAGCCACTTTAATAATCATATGAATCAATATTAAATATTAATAGTTCCACAAAAATTGGCACTCAATGTGGGGCACCAGTTTGCTGTGGAATTAAACAATATAAATAAATAGCTTTAACTAATATTAATAGAATAATTGATTCCACAACATTTTGTTGTTATTTTATTTGTGTGTGTGTGTGTGTGTGTGTGTGTGTGTGTGTGTACATGTGCCGTGGATGTGCTGTTGCCCACATAGTCCAGAAAAGGGCATCAGATCCTCTGGAGCAAAAGTTGCAGGAATTATGAGCCACCCCATGTGGGTGCTAGAAGCTGAGCTCAGGTCCTTTGGAAGATCAGCAAATGCTTTTAATTGCTGAGCCATGTCTCTAGCCTTACGATTTGTAATTCTTTTTCCCCCACACAATAAATTTTAACCATTTTTGTTTTCTCTTTCTCTAATGAAATGTCACTGGGTATAAATTAACCACAATCCCTTACAGGCCCTGTGCCCAGGAATAGTATTTAAAAAAAAAAAAAAAAAAAAAAGGCGATTTTTATGGGTTTTTATTTGTTAGTTTTCATGGGCTTTTTGTTTAGTTTCATTTTTTTCTCTTCACCTTATTGGAGATTTTTTTCTTTGTTTTTGTTTGTTTGTCTGTTTGTTTTGAAACAGAGTTTCATTACATACCTCTGGGTGGCCCATAACTCACTAGGTATACCAGGCTGGCCTTGAACTCACAGAGACCTGCCTGTTTCTGCTTCCTGAGCACTAAGACTAAAGATGTGAGCCACTGTGCCCATCTTGAAATTCACGACTTAATAGTTTTCTTCCTCAAAGCCCTGGTAAGAGTTACTCTGATACTATTGTTGTTATGATGCTTTGCTGTGCTTGCTGAGAAAGTTTGTTTTACTTCATTTTAAGTAAACCATCTTCTTTAAATCTCCCTCCCACCTCCACAGTCTCACTCTGTAGCCCTAGCTGGGTCTCAAATTAAGAGAGATCCACCTGTCTCTGCTTCCTGAGTGCTGGGATCAAAGGTGTCCGCCATTATGCTTGACTCATATGATTTTAGGTTTTATTGTACTCTGTGGCCAACACTATTCAGGAGGAAGTATTTTTTTTTTTTCTTAATTGACATTGCCTAGAATGGGGAGATTCAAGGCAATGTACACCTTTTTTTAAGGAGGTGGTTTACATATTTTATAGTTATATATATTTATATATATACATATGTATATATATATATATATATACATTTTAGAGTAGCTCATCTCTAATATTGCTGGTTCTAGGGCCTTTACTGCCCCTTTGTGTTTTCCTTCAACCTTCCCCATCTTGCTGTATATATGCTTTTATTTAAACCTTCTGCTATGTTCTTTTTGCCAGAATATTTACTCATTTTTTAATAATAATTTTGTCGTATTTTTCCAATTTCTTTTTTTTTCCTCACTCTATGAATATTTGTTAGATTTGTCTTTGTTTCTTTTGCACCCAGGGCTGCCCACCCTTTCCACTTTTCTTTCCCACTTAATCTACAGCTTTTACTGGTTGCCAATATGAGGAAACATGCCGAAGGAGAACGTGGTTTATCGTGGGAAGCGTCCACTGACAGGATGGAGCAGATGCCCAGCCCTTCACTATTACAGACTCTGAGTATTGTAGCAACAGAAACTTTTTAGGTATGAAACCTTTGTACACTTTCTTTAGGGGGTCTCTTTTTCAAGACAAAAAAAAAGTGTAATATATCAAGAATTATTGTGCCACAGGGCTAAGAGGTCACTGGTGGTGAAACTCTCTTCTAAGAAACCCAAATTAAAAAATATATATATTTGAAATTCTATTCTAAGAAACCTAAAGAAAATTAAAAATATCATAATTCAAAAATGCAATTAATACATCCAATGGACTCAATCTAGTTTGAATGAGCTCATATACGTCTATCAGCTTACACTTAGACAAAAATCATTTAACCTAGAGTCCACTTTAAAAGTGTTGAATATTCATGTAACTCACTGATGGCTGTATTGAAAGAGAGAACAAACAGAAGGGATGCTGATGCTTTCATACCATTGGAGAATTTAAAAACCAGAACTTATATTTTTCGGAGCAGCCGCCGAGATGGCTGAAGTGGAGTAGAAGAAGAAGTGGACCTTCCGCAGGTTCATCTCCTGCAGCATGGACCTGGACCAACTGCCGGTCATGTCCTAGGAGCAGCTAATGCAGTTGTACAGAGATGGCACCTGGACCATGGCCTGAGGCAGAAGCAGGACATGCTTCTCAAGCACCTGAGAAAGGCCAAGAAGGTGGCTTCACCCATGGAGAAGCCAGAGCTGGTGAAGATCCACCTGAGGGGACATGATCACCCTGCCCAAGATGGTGGGCGTGTACAATGGAAAGACCGTCAACCAGGTGGAGATCCAACCAGAGATGATCAGTCCCTACCTGGGCAAGTTCTCCATCACCTACAAGTCCATGAAGTGTGCCTGGCCTGGTATCGGTGCCACCCACTCCTCCCACTTCATCCTCCTCAAATAGCTCAGCCAATAAAGACTCTTGTTCACTCAAAAAACAAAACAACAACAAAAAAACAAACAAACAAACAACAAAAAACACCACAGGACTTATGCTAACCTAAGCCAGGCTTGGTTAAAATGATAATGTCTCCACTGACAACTGTGTGTGACTCAAACTGACTTCTTCATGCCTCTGTTGTCCTCAGTGGAAGAAGAGGAAAACTCATAGGAATGAATTGTCTTATTTATGTTCGATTGTTGTAGGGGTCAAATGATGGGTGCAAACCAACTTGTAGAAGCTGTGGCTGCCTAGCAAAGAGTAAATATTACTGTCACTGATGCTACCGCCACGAGCCACAGACAACCTGATCTCTATAGTTACATGCTATTAGAGGAGGCCTAAGTAGTGAGTCTTTTGAGAACTACAGATGTTGCTGTTGTTTAAGTGCGCACTGTCTTTTTGGCCATCCACAGGGAAAGGTGTTGAGACGCTTCTGAGGGGACTCTTTGGAATAAGATGGGCCTCCCAACATGAGGGTACTTTCCAGACATTCTGCAGAATTTTTTTTTTCCCACTAGCAGCATTTTGAGTGATTTGCTGATTTATTTGCAGCAAAAACGTGCGGACATGAAGCCTAACACCACAGTTCATAACCCTGGAGATATCTTGTTCCATTAGAACGATGGAGCAAATTGTAGGGTGTTTCGAAGAAACAACACTGATTTAAACATCTTGTGTGTAGTTTTCCACATCAAACGCTGGTCCAGTCCTCTCTGGCGATAGCCTACAGTTTACCTCAGTACTCACACCCATAGTGAGTGTAAGCCCCGTAAATGAAGAGCTCTGCAGCACAAAAAATGCTCCCACTTCGCTCACCTGTTGCCGGTCTCAAGCGCTGACTGCTCTGACCAACTGGCTGCATAGGAATCTCCTCCCTAGAGCTTCCTAACTGGCTAAAACGGCTCACAACTCAGAAAAAAGTGAATTACTTGCTATTATTAATCTATTCTAGCAACCACAACACAGCAACAACTACATAGTGAGAGGCATCTAGGCAGGGTGCAGGGCAGGAATCCATACAACTTCTCTTGTCCTCTCTGGTGCCCAGCCTTCCCAGCCCTTGGTGTGTTCACTAACCCAGAGCTACTTCATAGTAGGGTGTCAGAGGTTTTATGGGTCCTAGTGAACTGTTAGATCAGTCTTCAGAGCCGCCTCCTCCCAGAAGCTTAGGAAGTTGGCCTGAAAGCCATTCACCAACCAGCGCCCACACCTCCCAAAGTTACCTCATTAGCATAAACTCAGATGTACTTGAAAAAAAATTATCAGGAATAAATAACAGATGTTTTTCTCAACACTCAAAATATTGTTTCTTAAATGTAAACTACTTTTAAATTACTGCACGGGGTGTGTGTGTGTGTGTGTGTGTGTGTGTGTGTGTGTGTGTGTGTGTGTGTGTGTGTCTGTGCAGGCACATATGGAGGTCAGAGAACAACTTGTAGGAGTTGGTTCTCTCCTTCCACTCTGAGTTCCAGGGATCAAAACTGGAGTCTTCAGGCTTGGTAGCAAGTGCATTTACCTCCTGGTCCGCCTCACCTACCCCACTCAAAAGTTTCCAAGGGTTTTAGCTGTTCTGTATCTGAAACTAGGGACAGCCACTAAGTACATTTCCCATCTGTCCCAGGTGACTACAGCGGTCCACTCCTGTGAAAGAGCCATCATCACCATGTGATTTGCCTGGGTCCAAACCTCAGCTCCTACGGGTCTGCTTTCTTAGGTTTAACACAGCTCAGGCTAGCTCCAGGGTGTGTAGGAGAAATGATAAAGGTGCAGACTATACTTGCCTTAGGCAACAGGAGAGCAAGTAAAACCACTGTGCCCCCCCCCCCCCCGCCCCATTCCCCCACTGCTTTATCTCCTTGAGTTGTACAGGCTTTTGTAAAGCAGCTGAAAGAAAAGAATAAAGATGAAAAATGGCCTCTAAAGATAGCTATTGATATTACGTGTATTTTTAATCCATGCTTTGATGTCCTGGAGTTTCTAACACTGCCTTTTATCATTTGAAGTTCCAATAAGAAAGTTTTAATAACATAAGAAAAAAAGAAAAGAAAAGAAAGAAAAGCCAGGGAGATGGCTTAATGGTAAAGAGTTGCTCTTGCAGAGGACCCAGGTTCGAGTACCAGCACTGACACAGTGGCTCACAAAATCCATAACTTCAGTTTCAGGGAACCTGAAGCCGTCTTCTCACTTCCATGGGCACCACATAAAAGAAGGTAATTTGAAGCAATACAAAAATATAAGTAAGCTTCATAAATAATATGTCCACTAAGATGTCTACATGAATATTTGTATTTGGTTTTCAAAATTAAACTCTCAAATTTCTGCTCTCCCTTTATAGACAGATTCACAATGTGGAGTTTGACCTAAATACCCAGAATTACTAACAAAAGAGAATGTTCTAGATCTCAACAATCTTTCAAGGCTAAAATAATGCTATTACGGTTGTAGCTGAGACCTTTTCAACAATTTCAACAAGTCAGATAATGTATTGAGCATCAATTATATAGACTCAACAATCGTATGGATACAGCATACATTCATGGGATTATCCAATGTGGAATAATAAGCTGGACTCTCTACAGGGACTTATCCCACAGTTGCACCACTAGGAGCAACTCAGTAGTCAACAGTATGTGTGCCGTTTCTGATAGTCCTACCCAACACCCCGAAAGCCATTGTATTGTTGTAAGTGTATGGTTTAATGTAAAATGCCAAATTGCAAAATAGTTTACCACATCAGGGAATGAATAAATATCTTCTTGCTTGTGACTGTTCCAGATGGAAGTTCGGTGGCATTTTCAAAAAACTAGTTTTGCTTTGGTGCTCTTTCTGAAATCTCTGCGAAGAGCCAGGTAAGACACCAGACATTGAACATGGGTGTCTCCCTGTGTGTTTTCCCTTGAGTGAAAAATACAAATATTATTCTAAAATGGAAGAGCAGAAAAGACCACACATGTCAATGAAAGCAACATCAGAGACAAAAATAAAACTAATTGTGTACACAGAATTCTTTCTGGCGGTGCCTGCTTTGAAGAGGACAAGCCAGGAGGTTTTGTGTGTGAGAAGCTACAAGGAGAAGCACGCCTTTAGCCAAGAGGCATGCACCAACTATGCTATGTTTCTGCTCCAGAGCAGAGGAAGAGCAAGTTTTTTTGGTTCAGAGTGAACCCATACAGGAAGCAATTGTGCTTCTGAAGATGAAAGCCTGTCAGAGGTCCTGGGAACCAGCCAAAACCCACTAATGTCTCTGACAGGAAGCAATGGATAATTTAAAAAACAATGCAAAGAATAGAGATATGATCTTCAGGTTAGTTAACTGATCCTTTGAGAAGAAAAGTTAAAATATACATAAATACATAAAACCTTAGGCATTCTAACATCTAAGAATAAAGAATTCATTCTAGTGCCATTTACTACTTATCTAATTGAAAAGCAAATATGAGTGTCTCAATAATACAATTACCTTTAAAGTGATATTTTTAAGGACAATGTGACAATTTTAAGGGCAAGCCTAGAATAATCTAGAATACTGAATATAGGATAAAGACTCATAAGTGTTTTATATATTATTTTGTGCTACTTTAGCATATAGTTTACTAAATGTTATGCATAATTAAAAAACAGATATCTTACATATATGTCACTTTTAAAAATGTATTTCTTTGTAAATTTCATACAGTAGAAATTTCAAATATTTTTCAAAAATTAATTTATTTTTCATATATACCCAGTGGTTTTGTATGCATGCACACCAGAAGAGAGCACCAGGTCTCATTACAGATGGTTGTGAGCCACCATGTGGTTGCTAGGAATTGAACTCAGGACCTTTGCAAGAGCAGACAGTACTCTTAACCTCTGAGGCATCTCTCCAGGTCCCAGAAATTTCAAATTTTTATGTCATCATTTGCAAACTGCTTCTAAACTTTAATCTTAATAATTTAAAGCACAAACTAATTTATGTTTGGGATCTCATTTTATTTGCACATATCTGTCATGTTTTTAAAAAACAGATTGACACCTGTGTAGCCACTCCGGCAATAAGGCCCTCCCCAAGCTTTGTGAAAAAAAATCTAATCTCCATTTTTTTTTTAACTGTGAATTGAACTCAGGACTCTTGGAAGAGCAGCCAGTACTCTCAACGGCTGAGCCCCCTCTCCAGCCTTATCCTCTCTCCCACCAATGCAACTTTCAGATGCAGGGGACTCCCATGGAGATTCCCTTTCCACACCCAGTGATCTTGACACTCCTCTCAAACTCCACTGCTTGTATCTGGAGGGCTGCTTTCTGCCTTTTCTGCTGTCTGCCAGTGTGCTGTACTGCTTTACTTTCCTTTTTAAAAAGCACTTTTATTCTTACAGGCTTACGGCCAATTTTGAAATCAGAACAGAGACAAGCTTTACTTCTCTAATTTGGGTGCTTCTCCCTCCCTCCCTCCCTCCCCCCTCCCTCCCTCCCTTCCTTTCTTCCTTCCTTCCTTTCTTTCTTATTTAATCGGTCTGGCTAGAACTTCTGGAACTGTGCTGAATAACATGGAAGAAGTAGGATTTTTGTCATATTTCTTTTTTAGGGAAAAGCTTTCTTTTTCCACCACTGAGTATGATGTTAATTGTGACAATCTTGCCCTTGAATCATTTTAAGCTCTACCGAGGCCTAGAGGAATCAAGTTGACCTAAAACAGATAAATCAGATCTCTCTCTCTCTCTCTCTCTCTCTCTCTCTCTCTCTCTCTCTCTCTCTCTCTCTCTCTCGTGTGTGTGTGTGTGTGTGTGTTCACACACGCACGTGCGTGCATGCCATTCCTCTGCCTGCATGGTGAGCAAGTCACTTTATACACTAGTGTATTAAATAATTTATGAGACAAGGTTGCTACCATAACTGTGATCATAGAATAAATGTTAAGCATTAAATATGCTTCAAGGTGCACATTAAAGCCTTTGTATTTAATTCTCAGAGCTTAATGCCAAGAATTCTGTTTTTCTCACTAGAGGAAACAAGATGGTCTATGATCTTTATTATCTCTACAAGAAAGGAAGTGAGATAAAAAGGATTGTGGATTTTGGGGGTTTTATCTACTGAATTCTTAGATATACTGAGGCCTTAATGATAAGAGTACACTGTCCTGTGAGAACCACCAAGTAATTTCCCTAGACAAGATATAGAGTTGATAAGAGCCTAGGCCTGTATCTAAAAATGGGCCATCCTGTTCCTCTTAATTGTTTTCCATTCTTTCATTAACTTATTCACCAAACAGTTACTGAGTGTAGGTTCCAAGCAACAGGCTGGATACCAGGAGCACATTTGTGGAAGAACTACAGATGTTAATAAAAGGTAAATGACGTGTTATGCTAAGGAGGGCATGGTGTATTATGGGCAAAGTGTAGTCAAGATGCTTGTGACAAACTCCTAATGTACCTATTATTACATCTACCTCTGAGATGAAAAAAAAAAATTGAATCTCAGATGCACCTAGCAATAATGCAAGTAAATGAGCTGGGATATGATCTTGTGAACCGCATGTGCATGCAAGATACCAGGTGGTTCTAGGAATCCCTCTCTTACTTCCATGGGTTGTGTATATACACCTGTCTTCTCAATTCATCTGAGTTATACTACAGAATGTGGACTGAATTGTGGACCAAATAACACAGAGACTTAGATATCTAATGTCACTCTGAAGATTGACTAAATGATGAAAGTATACTGGGTAGATGATGATAGCATATTCAGTGTTGTTGATTTATCAAGAGTATATTTTTAGAGAGAAGTGACTTGGTAGAATTTTTGTTGAAAGTGTAAACTGATGCTGTGTCTTTCTTCCCCTTAATAATATAAGAACTTATTTCAAATTTGTTCTATGGCACAGAGGCTAGATATACATATTTCCTATTCTTTAAAAATGGCCTTTGTGGCCTATAGGCATTTGATTTTCCCCTCTTTGTTTTGTTGGGAAAATCAAAGCCAAAATTATGTCTTATTTTAAATAAATCATGGCTCTGCGTGATGGGCTTGGGCTCCATCTATTTTCTTCATGTATTTATTTTATTATCTTGTTTGGTACCTGTTTTATGAATTATCTTTACTCCTTCTTGGCATAAGGCAATATGTAAGTGTTTAAACATCTTCAAAGTCCCCATGAGAGAATTTAGAATTATTTTTTGAACCAAAATTCCATAAGTTGGATTCAGTTTATTTTTAGAACTGAAATTCCATAAATCTGATTTTGATTTCAATTTTTAACCATGTCGTCTAGAAACACTAAGGGAAGTCGTTCAGGAGAAAATAAGACAGGAAAGGTGAGAAGTGATGCATGCAGCCAGAGCTCCTGATGCAGTTAAGCCACAGTGTCTGGGGGACAATGATGGCTGTGATGATGATGGTGAGGCGGTGGCTTTTTAACATCACTGTGAGGATACAGCCTATTCGACCTCTGCCCCAAGGGCAAATGGTTCTGTCATCCGGTTCCTGATTCACTGCCAAATGTCAAAATTGACTGGGTGAATAAAGGCAATAAACAAACAAACAAACAAACAAAAACCTATGTGTGTGTTGTGACTGGTGAATGAGGAAGTGAAATGGGGAAAGGAGGCAGAGTTGACATCCGGGCAGAGGGTGGGAGACAGAGAGGACAGCACGACACACACCACACTAGCATCACAGGGACTTTGCCTTCATCTTGTTTTCCTAAGAGAAGTAAGTGGCTTAACTTTGCTCTCCCAGCAGATGCCCACAGAGCAGCTGTGTGGCTAGGCTTCGCATACCCTAAAAGTTCACCTGTGTCCCTGTCCTTACATTTACAGGTGTGTGTGTTAAGAGTCCCAAACTGATTCTCTCTAACATCCCCAGGTGCTGTTAAATCTTAAATTGAGAGCCATCATTTTTCAAAAACCACAGCCTCTTCCTAGAGATGTGTGATTCCATCTAAACCAACTACAAACATAAGTTGTTAAGGCAGATGCTAGATTTCAGTGAGCCAAGCACAGCATGACAGTCTGAAATGACAGCATTCTCTCTCCTTTTTTCTTCTATGATTAGCTCATTTTTCTTTTTAACAAATTTTTATTAAATGTATTCATTTATTTACTTTACATCCTCATCACAGCCTCTTTCCTCTTCTCCTCCCTGTCCCACTCTCCCACCCTTTTCCTTCTTTCCCTGGTCCCCTTCCCCTCAGAAAAGGGGAGGCCCCCTTACAAACCCACACATGTAGGAAGAGGGGTGGTGGTGGTGGTGGTGGTGAGGTGGGAACAGGAGGCTAGGAGAGAGAAGGGAAACTGAGGCGGGAGGGCATCCCTGAGACAAGCTGGGGACCTATGACAGAGAAGGGTTCTGGGAGGATATGGGGGTGACTCTAGCTGAAACTCCTAGCTGAGGGGGACATGGAAACTGAAGTGGCCATCTTCTAGCCAGGCAGGACTTCCAGTGGAGAGAGGGAGACACAATCTACCCACAAAACCTTCGACTCGTAATTTACCCTGCCTTTAGGATGTGCAGGGATAAAGATGGAGTAGAGATTGAGGGACTGGCCAACCGAAGGCTGGTCCAACCTGAGAGCCACCCTATAGGAGAGAGCCAACTCCTGACACTATTTATGATGCTATGGCAGTTTTACAGGTAGGAGCCTGGCATGACTGTCCTTTGAGAGGCTTCACCCAGTAGCAGGTTGAAACAGGTGCTGAGATGCACAGCCAAATATTGGGCAGCGCTCAGGAGTTTTGTGGAGGATTGTAGGGAAGGATAGAAGGTCCTGGAAGGGACAAGACCTTCTCAAAAAGACCAACAGTTTCAACTAACTTGGTCCTAGAGGGGCTTACAGAGACTGAAGCAACAACCAAAGAGCATACATTGACTGGACATTGACCTACGACACATATGTAACTGATGGGCAGCTTGGTCTTCAAGTGGAGCGAAGGTTGTATCTGACAAGGAACTCTGTTGCCTGCTTCTAGATTCTTTGCCCCTAGCTGGGCTGCCTCAGTAGAAAAGGATGCACTTAGGCCTGACAGTATTCTCTTAACAATGGCATCCTTTTGGAATGACCCAAGGTAGCTGATAGTCCTAGCTTTAAGGAGCACTTGAGTTTTGTGCAAATATGTCCTCTGAACTAACTTTCCTGTCTAATTTACACATAGATATAGACATCTGAAACAAAGAAAAAGTCAGGGGATTTGAGAGACGGCTCCGAGGTTAAAAGCACTTATTGCTCTTGCAAAGGACTGGAATTCTGTTCCCAGAATCCATCTCAGGGAGCTCACAAACACCTGTAACTTCAGCTCAGCACTCAACATTTATACACCCACACACAAACGACACCACACACACACAGACACACACACAGACACACACAGACACACACACCAGAAATGAGCTAAATCTTTAAAAGGTCAGGCTTTTATATTAATATGTGTGCAAGCATTCATCCTCATCTCATGGAAGATTCAGCTTGATTCTTTTTTTTTTTACTGGAAGAGCTAGTCTATTCAGCTTGATTCTTTAACAAGGTCATATAGAGCATTTCCTAAAGAGAGAATGTCAGTTAGCAATTTCCACCAAACCAAGTTACCCTTAAGACAAAAGGAGGTAGAAGAGAAAGGTGCATAAATCAACTGAGGAAATCCCTGTTTCATTCATTCATTCATTCATTCATTCATTCATTCACTCATTTATTCTGCACTCATTCATCACTCAGTAAACTGTCATCCAGTGAACACAAGAGAGTGAGTACGGTACAGACACAAGCAAGAATACAACTGAGTGGCCCAGTCCTCCCACCTCAAGCCTGTCTAGCTCCATTGAGGTACACTGGACTGTAATTTAGACATAATTTGAATAACTTTAGTAATGACTTAAATCCCTTGTAAGTTGCCATGCAAATTAACTGATACTTTAAAAAGATATACCAGGTTTTTCTTGACTGGATTAATTTTTACTTTGGTCGCCACAAGGAGAAAGGACCAGAAATCCTTGGATTTGTTTTGTTTTGTTTTGAGACAGGGTGTCTCTGTGTTAGCCTTGGCTGTCCTGGAATCTGCCTGCTTCTGTCTCTTGAGTGCTGGGATTAAAGGCATGTGTCACCATGCCTGGCTTGGAGTTCTTTTCTATTTTCCCTAGAAAGTTATTCCAATCATCCTATGTGATTCTAGGCTATAATATAATCCAGTAGTTCTTATTTATATAGTGCAAAATAAATTGCACAAATATGCTTTGTATGAAGAATGCACATTTCAGGGTGCAGGAATTTTTTTTGCTTATTATGCAAATGTGTATGGACTAAGCATTATACACAGATGTTGACTCAAGTGCTGGCCACAACACCTACCCTACAATTCCATGTTTTTAAATTTTTGTTTTGTGTTTTCTTTGTTTTGCACACACATGACAGATTTCAGAAGATTTCACAATGAAGTTCAGACTTAAGAGATCAGGGGTCTTATGATTTTTAAATCATCTTTTACTGTGAAAGTATTTTGAAAAAATTTTTTTAACTTTGTGAGAAGGAATCTATGAATTTTGTTTGGCCTCAGCAGTACCCAAGACTCCATGAAAATGATATCAGGAGAAGTGTAATTATAGAGGGTTATACATAGTAACATAGTTACACTGGTCTAAAAGAACAAGACCATCAGACAGTGAGAGAAAAGCAGACAGGATTAAAAATGATAGACAGGCTCGCCAGAAGAAAGCTCGCTACTGTGTAATTATCTGTTACCGAAGCATGTGGTCCTTGTGGTTGCGGGTAGACGTGTTGGAGGCATGTTTGTCTGCAGGGCCAGTGGAGATTGTACGTGGAGAGGGGAAGACACAGAAAATTAACCCGTTCTGTGAAGGCTTCCACTTCCTAAAATCTGCCAGTTGTCTCCTGGATTGCCTAGCTGCCAGCTGCAGAGGCTACACAGGTTGGTTAAGAGGGAAGCAAAGGAACAAAAGAAAAAAGTCCTCATGCTATTTTCCCATGAGAACAGTGGGGGATGTTCCTAGCCTGGGACACAGTGTCACCCCGAGGGCTAGAAAGGACCTCACTTTCAAAGGCTTCATCACCCTCAGCCCTGTAGGTGGATTGCAACATGTCTCTCAACGTCCTTTCTGATTTTCAGGCCTTCACATTGGCAAGGTTTTTTGTTTTTTTGTTTTTTGTTTTTTAAGCCAATTATATATCAACCATGTTTTCTATGAGCCACTGTTACTTATTCACTAAGGAAAAAATGGTGATCAAATTCCCTCCCAGTTAAATAATGACAGCTGATCAGTAAAGCTAAGTTCCATCTGGTGTCAGATATTAGTAAGTCCCTCTGAGGAGCTTACAGAATACAAGGTCCTTCCAGAGAGTTCTCTCCTCACCACAACCCTACCCTGACTTACTATAGTTTAAAACATAACTGCTTCCCTTTTCATGTATTCAGTTGAGGTCATATTAAAGGCATCCTAGATTATTTTCATCTATTTAAAGGATAACTAGCTGTATTCATATTTCATTTTTGTAATTGTCCACATCTCTCTTCCCTCGGTGTTGTGTTTAAATATCATGTGTTCTTAAGCAAGTGTGTATCTCTTAGCTTTGGGTGAACAGAGCCATGCTGTGACCTCCCTTTCTACTTAAGTGGATGGATATTGGAAGGGAGAATGAAAAGAACAGTCTTAATATCGCCGTTCCCTTAACACATATCATATATATGTGTATTGTACATGTGTTTATAAATATAAAACCCTATACATCACAGGAACCAAGCCGGAAACTTAGTTATAAGAGTAAATAAGACAATTACGTGCACACTCAACACACTAGAATACACTTTATGATATGGGATGCTTCACAGAACCAAATAACAAGAACATTTAACCAAATTGTATGGACAAAAGAAAAATATTTGGACTAGTCAGCTGTATGTTGAATTTTGAAATATCAGCATGAGCTTGCGATGTAACTCTGGCATGGGAAGACCAAATAGCATTAACAGCAGGAGAAACAGCATATGTGGATGTCAGAGACAAGAGGACGAGAAGACAGGGCCCTGCTTTGTCTCTGTATGAAGTTTCATCCAAGCCAAGGAATGTAGAACATGCATTACAACTTTATTTTATTCAAGAGGGAACAGAAATCTACACTATGGCTGTAATAGCATATAAAGAATGTAATTTTATGGAATTATGGTCTATAACTTTAAGAGACCAATTATGATCCACTTGGAAGCTATTTAGAAGGACCAGGGATCCATGATTCACGAGACTCGTGGGCTTAAGGAGTTTCAAGAAACTTCTGTGGCTAGAGCAGAGACCGCAATGAAGAGAAGGAAACTACAAGGGGGAGAAGAATGTGGTAGAGTTACAAGGAGTGAGGGTGCCTGGTCCCCACAGGCACTGCATGCCTTCCACCACAGTGGTAAGGGTTATGGGAAGTTACAGCTTCAGGCCAACTTCTGCTGTTATACTGAGGTAGGTGGTGTTGGGGGTACATTGTGTGAGTGTGTGCCTCTGTATATTCAACTGTTGTTTCAGAAACACACAAGAGAGCTGAGCACTAGCCAGATCTTGGAATTGCTGTTCCTATGGGCCCATCACTGCTCTCTCATTTTGTAATTATTTGTCCTTCCTCACTTGCCGATTGGTTCTAATCACGAGCTGATTGCCAATAGCTGGGCAGAGTGGAGGGCGGGACTTCTGAGAGACAGGGATGGGAATGGGGGGTAGGGGGTGGAGGATGGGGGTGGCGGGGGCATGGTGGTGGCGGGGAGGCCAGGATTCTGGGAGAAGAAAGGAACCTCAAGATTCACCAACAAACACGGAGGTGGATGGATAAACAAGAAGAACTGGAAGAGAGGTAGAGCTAGCCACATGGCGGGACATGATGCCAGGATTAACCGAGTAAAGCCAGATAGTCAGTTGGGAGACTGCCCAAGCAAAAGGCCTGAACTTTAAACTGTGTTAAAAGACTCTGTGTCATTATTTTACCATTGGTGGATCCAAGAGAGTGCCGCTATAAGGTAGTAGAGGTCATGCAAACCATTCCTTCTTCAATTATTTCCACCATTCTCCATGAAACGGCAATAAAAAATAAATTGGCACAATAGTATATATTTTTTTATTCCCAGTTTTATAAGAAACAGCCTCGTTGATAACTCTAGTATGTCTTAATTGGACAAATGCTACACGCAAGTTATCATCCTAAAGGATTTTTCTCAGCATCTGTATTTGGCAGGGCTATTTAGAGGAACAGAAACAATAGGTACAGGCATTATAAAGTGGGGGGGGGGTTGCTATTGGTCTGCAGGATGGTGGGTTAGTAGGCAGCGGTCTCTGTCATGGAGGAATGGAGAGTCCAGTAGCTGCTGAGCCCGCAAAGCAGGCTTTCTCAGCAGTCCCACCCTGTTGCTGGGGGCCTGCAATTTCTTAGAGAGTAGCTGGTCTTCAGAGTCTGGTGTCAGAGACGGTGCTAGACTCACACTTTCAGACAGATGTGCAGGCAGCCAGGCAGAAGACTGTACTCCAGAACTGCCAGTTTGAAAGTGCTGCAGACTTTGAGGGCAGGAGATGTGCCCCCCCCCCCATTAATCCTCTCTGAAAACACTCTAATAGACATGTGCAGATTTATGTTCCCTAGGTTGACTTCCATCTCATCAAATAGGCAATTAAGACTCTTTATCAGAGCATCTACTTGTGGAAAGCACTTATGAGAGTGAGAAAAAAATATAGAGTATCAAGAGTCCATTGTCTGGAAACGTCATCATTTACAGTTTCGTCTGTTGTCTTGAGCAAACTGCCATCATCTTTCTGCCTTTTCCTGCAGCCTGCTCTGTCTGGTTAGGAAGCCACAGCCACCTCAGGAGATGCTAAGAAAGGTGTTTCAATATTGCAATCTGAAAGCTATTTTCCTTCTGTCTCTCTAAGAATGCGGAGAAATGACACGTTTTGCGGTGATATGGAAAGGATGACAGTCACATTTTATTTTTTCTTACATTCCGGGACTCCCTTGCCGGCCACATTTTTTTTTTTTTTTTTTTTTTTTTTTTTGGTTTTTCGAGACAGGGTTTCTCTGTGTAGCCTTGGCCATCCTGGACTCACTTTGTAGTCCAGGCTGGCCTCGAACTCACAGCGATCCGCCTGCCTCTGCCTCCCAAGTGCTGGGATTAAAGGCGTGCGCCAACACGCCCGGTGCCAGCCACATTTACACCGATGTATCCGGAAGAATGACTTGGCAAGTCTGAATGCCTCCTTAAAAGAACAGGGGCAACCTATCCTTTTCCTCTGCGTACCCACTTCCTTGTTAAATCAGTATTGAAGGAACTTCCTGCCATCTTTATACAAAGCTTCAGAGAAGATGGCAAGCTCCTGCTGTAAGCTGTTGAACAGATCCTGGACTGCGGAGTGAGTCTGCCACAGAAAGGCGGCCTTATCTGGGATGGAAAGACGCTGTTCCCATGGGCCCTCTTCATTGAATCAAGGGTTTGCTTGACCATCTGAATTCTGTGCTTTAGCACAGTTCAGCTGTCACTGTTATTCTGCTTGGGTTCAACAGATGGTATCATATATACCAGTATTTTGCTTTTTCCAACAGGCTCTTGTGTTTGTCATTAAAAAAAAAATGTTCTTCTCTTTTCATTACAGATTATGATCATCACCATATCCAGCTGCCATATATGTTTTTGTTTGTATGGAGTAGGTTCTCACTATGTAGCCCTGACTGGCACGGAACTTGCCAGCCTTGAACTAACTGAGATCCATCTACCTCTACTTCCTGATTTTATCTCATGAAAAATGCAAGTTTTTTGCATTTGAAGCACAAACACATTTCTTTCATCAACAGGATTAGATGACAATTATCTCTGGTTATCTTGAGGCACACTCTGAGACTTAAAATGCCTATAGTCAACCACAATTTGAGAATACTAAATGGTCACTTTTAGAAACTGGACACTTTCAAGCTTTCTTATGCTATACTGAGTTGCGGCTGTCACCTCATGCTGTCTAGTTCCATCCCAACTGACAAGTGAATTATTGTTCTGTTCAGCTCACCTTTGCGGACTGACTGCTAAAGTATCTTTGTGCACATTTTCAAGTAATACCTTGAAATACCCAAAGTGAAAAAGGAGTGATACTGGCAATTTTATTACAGTAAAATTTTAATGGCTCTGTTATTAGTTATTATTGATAATCTCTTAATGTGTCTACTTTATATATTTTGGTTTGGCATATATGATAAGTCAAGTCTATTCACAGAGATTGGTACTATATTTGGTTTCAAATGTCCACTTGGGGTCTTGTGGGATGTATCTTCTACAGCTACATGCCCACACTCCTACAGAAGAGTGGAATCTTTTCTCATCTTATTTGTTCTGTCACATGTTTAAGAATCATCAAGATTTAGGGCATGAGCAGAGAACATCAGCAAGACCAGTGTCAGAGAGGATTCTTTATACACGCTAGCAGCATTATTTATCATCTAACTTGTGGATTCAGCTATATTCTGTCATCCCTAAGGACAAAGATGGCCTCTAATTTCTCTGTGTGTTGCCAGCACAGAACAGTGTCTGATACACAAGAAATACTCAGAAAGTATTTGCTGGCCACTTAAATGTCTGGGTCGACAGCAGCCAAAGACCTCATTCAAACAAGTGTTTTCATTGTTTTTATTTTTCACTCTCAGAAAAAATTGCATTGCTTTGCCACTGGGGCAACATCTAGCTATCAGGAAGCTCAGCATTTTATTCCCACCAGATGACCAGTGCATTGTGCCTAGCCCTTCTTTACTGCCAAGGGCCCCAGGATAGCTGTTCACGAGATTCTGAAGTCTGAGATTCCGTGTCCGTGAGCTTTGTGACCTTCGGCAAGTCCTGGGCATTTGTGAAGATTTTCTTCACGGAGAACAGGAGTTATTTCCCATTAAATGCTCTATACTTTTTGGGAGCAGGGCCAGAGGGCTCATTTACTCCATTTGGAGGGCACCAGGGCCGATGAAGCGAAGGGCGTGTTTGTTAAGGATGCTACATGGAAGTGGGTTCCACGCTTGTAAAATAGACATGTTGAAGAAATGAATTTCTAAGCCAGAAACTACACCAGTGGATGAATATCCAGGCAAGACAGTGGATTCCTTAAGCCTGTGCATTGTGGGTATTTGAATGTATGGACTCATGCTGCTTTCAATAAAAAAGGCTCGAAGGTTTTGTGGGAAAAGGGCTTATGTTTTAATAGAATTTGGGGTTTAAAAAAAAGATTTATTTATTTATTATTTATGCAGTATTCCATCTGCATGTGAGGCAGCAGGCCAGAAGAAGGTACCAGATCTCATCATAGGTGGTTACGAACCACCATGTGGTGGCTGGGGATTGAACTCAGGATTTTTTGAAGAACAGCCAGTGCTCTAAATCTCTAAGCCATCTCTCCAGCTCAGAATTTAGTTTCTTAACAGAAGTAATTAAAAGTAATAAAGGTTAAAATATCCATGAAGTACTGACTCTTGATATCTCCCTTTCCTATAAAATTTATACTCTTATACGAAAACTGAGCTAGCCCACAATATGTATTTTTCCCCTCTGACTGTTCCTTTTCTGCCTCATCACTGATCACTTTATGATGTTTAATGCCTGTGTCTTTCTCTTCATGCCCAGGCAAAATGGGTCACGCTATCTCTAGCCTCTCAACAGCTCAGCACTTCAAATATCACACAAGAATGATCATAGTTATGCCACAGTAAGTATCAAATGAACATTTTGGAGATTTTCTTTACCCAGAACATGGTCTATCCCCATCCCCAGATGCTTTATGCTTCTCAGAAGTAAGACCAGAAGAATCAGCTACTCTAAAGGAAATTGGAGGGCACAGTGGCTGTGCAGTGAAGAGTGTGCTTGTTTATAATGCCACATAAGAGATCAGTGGGTCAGCGCCCAGGGAATTTGTGACGGTGGGTGATAGAAGAAGGCCAGTCAGACCTGTGACACTCAGGAATGGTAGGCACACTGTTTTTATGAGTGGTCTGGATCTTTAGAGGCAATGCCATGCTCCAAGCCCATCATCTCTTACTCCAAGGAAGCCAGTATTAAGGGGTAAAATATGAAAAGGGCGTGTTTATTGTAGCTGTATTGGATCCTGTGGACCATGTGATTGGCTTAAAAGAATGAAATTCAAGATTTTATCTAAAAAAAAAAAAAAAAAAAGTTTACAGTCCTTCTGCAAGCTCAGGGGAGGATTTCTTTCCATGACATTTCCAGCTTCTAGGAGGCAACTGTGTCTTTTCAAACTCTGTCTTTTCATTGCCTCCCTTTTCCATCTTCAAAGGTACCAGCATGACACCTTCACATCTCTCTCTCCCCTTCAGCCTAAGCCTGTCATGTCACACTGCCACTGGCCAACTCTGGCTCCTCCTGCACAACTTTTATAATGAGTTGTAGCTCTATGGGACTCCCCAGGGTACCCAGGATCTCAAGCCTGTTAGCAGAATCCAGAGCCAGTGTCCTTTGCCATGGGAAACAGCATTCGTCTTTAACTTCCACCAGATGGTAGACATGATTTGGAAGCCACTATTTAGCCAACTATAATACCTTGTGTTTGCTTACTTTTATCTATTTATTGTTAGTTAATTTATTAATATTATTTATTATTATTATTTAATTGGTTATTATTTATTATTTGCATGAAGAGTTTTGTCCACAACTACAGAGAAGGAAAAAGCAGAAAGAGAATTTATGTGGCTAGGTCTATGAATTATGGTCAGAAAAGAGGGCAGAATTGTGTGTCTGGAATTTGAGTTTTTGCCAAGTCATCAACTGACTCTGGTGGACATAAAAAATAAGAACTCTCCCTCATCAAAGAATTGTCAGACCTATCTTTATACTATTCATGTAGGGGCCTGGAAAAATGGAGAAGGGTTTAAACTAAATGATAATAAAATTACACATTATCCCGCTCAAACTAAGGCACCAGCCAAGGACAATACAGGAGGTAAACTTTAAACCCCTTCCCAGATCTAGCCAATGGTCAGAATATTCTCCACAGTTGAGCGGAGAGTGTGATACGACTTTCTCACGTACTCTGGTGCCTCACATTTGACCATGTCCCCTGGAGGGGGAGACCTGGTGGCACTCAGAGGAAGGACAGCAGGTAGCCAAGAAGAGACTTGATACCCTATGAGCATATACAGGGGGAGGAAGTCCCCCTCAGGAACAGTCATAGGGGAGGGGAATAATGGGAAAATGGGGGGGGGGGAGGAATGGGAGGATACAAGGGATGGGATAAACATTGAGATGTAACAAGAATAAATTAATAAAAAAAAAGAAAAAAAAAGAAAAAATAAAAAAAATAAAATTCACTCTGATTAATTCATGTTAAAAAAAAAAGAAATATTATACAGTTCGACATATTAATGCGAAAGTTTAGAAATGTGTTCACATACTGCTGAGTCCCTCTGTGATGAATACAATAATAGAACGTCTAAGGCCAAGTAATTTATACAGAACAGAAATTAATTTTTCCTAGTTCTTGGGGCTTAGAAATCTAGAACTAAGGTACCAAGAGCTAGTAAGATCATTCTTACTGCATTTCACAAAGAAGAAGCCAGAAGGACAGCAGACAAATTTTGTGTTCTCCTGGAAGCCATTTTTGTACTATGAATGCTTAGTTAGTTCAATTCAACACTTCCCAAAGGACCCACATCCCAACAGCACCACACTGCAATCAAATTCCCAGCATAAAATTTTGGAGACACATTCAGACAACCACAGTTGATAAGTGCTAATGTTCTGTGTGTAAGGGACTAACCTGGAGATTTGGGGCTGAGGTGGGACAAGTGTAGCTACAGAGCAGGTAGCCTCATGGACACAAGCCTTTCCTATGCTTTCCCTTTTCCTTAGGGGTTTCCTGGTCTACTGAGCTTCTCAGGAACCACAGAGATCACTTCAGCTACAGAATGATAGAGAGAATTAGATCAGGGGTTGACAATCCTAAAAGCATCCTTCCTTGAAAAGTTCCAGTCAGGCATTAACTCATTAACTTGCAGACTACTATAGCAGGCTTCAGCGTAGTGATGAATCAAGCACAATTTCCTGCTAAGTGCTGGGCGTCTCACATGACCCTCGAGCAAGTGCATCTAGGAAGGAGAGGACTCATCTGTCTACAAACTGAGAAAATTGTTGTCAGGTGCTGGCCAACAAAGTCTTAGATAATTTTAAAATATAATAAAAGTTATACTGGCTGATTGCTTATTTCAAAAGAACTATGTTTGAAGAAGGATGAAATAATAATGGCTATATGTTAACTCTTGGACAGTACACGAATAGAGATTAGCATTGGGCGAATTGCGTACTAGAAAGACAAGCACAGTGAAAGAAATGTACAGTAGTCAGGAAACACACTACAGAGACTGAAGAGGAGAAAGCCCTCACTACACAATCTTGACGGTGGCATGTAGCACCTCAATGGCTGTGGCCCTGATCACGGTCAGTTTAGGGGAGCCACCATATTGTGTGAGCTGACTCCAGTTTTCCATTTCCTTCCCTATTTTCCCCATGTAAAGAACTAGCTCACTCTCAGCTATTCTTTAACATTTTAAATAGCAATTTGTTGATGACACGCCCTGGGGTAAATAAAGGCAAATGAGGCAACTTCCTTCTCTAGCCAGATTCATCATACAATCAACACAATGTGGCTAATGTATCTGATCACTTCCTTTACTGCTCATCTTAACCACAATTAAGAACAGAGCAGAAGACCCCCAGCAGGCAATATCAAATCTTTTCCATGTTTTGATTTCAATGCTGGTACCCACAGCATCCAGTGTAGTTGGATTCTAGAACTATTGCTCTGGAGCCCCTTGGTTCTTGTACAGTTCCAGAAGCTCCGAGCTGTGCAAGTCATGAGTGTCAGCCCCCAGTGGAATTCCTTTCATCATCTCATAATAGTCCCACCACTCAAAAAGCAGGAAAAAGATAGGGGCAAAGGAAGAGAGGCCATAGGCCGGGAGACTGACAGGTGTCAGGAAATAGTATGAACCAGAGGAAGGTTTAGGGAGTGGGAAGAGCTAGGGAGGCCAGGGGAGATACGGCCACACCCTTTGGCTCACACAACAACTCAATGACTGTGATGTTATCCTTCCTTTACACCGCCGACACCACACCAGACTCATGGATGATTGTCAGGGACAAGATGATGCCGTGGTGGAATATTACTCTATCCTGTTTGTCTGAGTTCTATTCTCAGATTTCCCAAATGACCCTGTGAGTGACAAGGCATTATGCCCAAACAAGGAACCGCATAGTACTTACCACATAGACTTGCGTCGGAGAAAGAGTGAATGGCATGAACCATTTCAATCAGTGTCCGACACATCCCTATCTCACTGGTGCTATGATGATGCTGGGTCATATATGGACCCAGTTTTCAGTCTTACTGTGGACAGTCTGTTTTTCATTTGTGTTTAAATTACAAGTGATCAAAGAAATGAGGCATGAGAGAGGCCCTCAAAACAAAATCCAAAGTAAAGTCCTAAAGAGACATGGGCTTTGAAAAGCCTGTAAATTTGTGTACGTGTGTTTCATTTAGTTTTGTTTCCATATTCTCAGAATGAGGCATAAATGAGAAGGCCCTAAAACTCACTATTAGTGAGTACTTGCTTAAAACGACCATCTTTTAGACTACCAGAAAAACCACAAAATGCACATCTCAACAATAAGTAATAAAGCCTCTACTTTGAAGTAAAAGATGTTTATAATTAACTTATATTGTATCAATGTCTTAGAAATAGCTCCAATTTTATAATAGACTCATGGATTTATGGCACTTTTCATTTTGCTCTTGAACGTATTTCAGAACTTTAAGATCATACAGGAGAAAGTTCCCAGGTGTAACAAAGGCCGCACATTTTACCACAGGTTTCTCTGTGGGGTGTGTCCAGGCTTAATTGGGAAGGAAGATTGTCTCCTACTGAGCTTTTCGCAAGCTACCAATATTTTGTTCATTGTGCGAATAACTCAGTGATGACCGGCCAAGGGTCATTGCTCTTCCGCCATCATTAAATGGAGTCTAGCCACTAGTACACACTAAGAATTCTTCCTGCGGACTGGATTACAGCATTGTGAATGTGGTGTAACAGGTGCACTGGCTACTCACAGACATATTAATTTACTGGCAACCCAGCATCCGAGAGTCAGTTCGTACCGGTGCAGAGCAGCGCTTCTCAATGGGCCATCATCTGCCTCACCGTCCACCTTGACTACGTTACCTTGACTACATTACATCACAAATCCTCCATGCTTGTCAAGCAGATTGTGCTTAAATCACAGTTAGGTGCTGAGCATATAAGAAGCGACTCGACGCGCATCGGGTGAACGAATGGGGAAAGGGCCAAAATAAAACTGCATTGTGTAAACCAGAACACTGATGTCAAAATAACCTCCTCAGAAGAAGACAAAGTCACCTGGAGAGTTTCAAGTGTCTTCAAGAAGGAAGCCATTTAAGACTTTCCTTTAGTAAACCTAATCCCCAGGGCTGTTTTTCAGTTTACACTCAAGACACACTCTCTATAAGACTAGAATCTTCTGAGCTACTCTTTCTGAAAAAAGATTAATAGGAGTGAGAGAGACACAAAGTCTTACTGGGGGTTTTAAGACAACCTTTTAGCATTTAAAGAGTTCTCAGTTGTGGTCACATATCAACTGAAAGGGCTGTTCACACAGTAGTCAGGTGACATAGTCAAGTCAAAAAGTCAGGGCAGAGGTGGACAATGCGGCCAGTGCTAAAAAGGCAGACTTTTTCTCTTTTGGCTTCGACAAATTAAAGCTGCTGACAATAGACCAGAGGGAACATGACTATAGAGCCAGAGAAGCAGCCAAGGTCAGCAGAACCTCAACTAATTTCCCTCCCCTGTCTCCTTTTTTTGTAGCAGAGATAGTTGAGAAAGAAGTTGCTTGCAAGCCTGACCTAGACACAGGCATAGAAGCTACCCTGTAGAAGGGCTGGGCCAGTGTTTTCATTTCCTTTAGTTCTGGACGACAGGAATGAGTTACAACAAACTCAGCAAATGTCTGAGCTTCAAAATCTTTTCTCTGACTATCCCATAATACCCATGCTCTTAAGACTGTTCGCTCATTGTAGGAGCCTCTGGTTTTCTCTCTGCTTTGTTCTTCTGAGAATCCTTTATAAGCAACTAACTATATCACAAAGATTTCTAAAGCCATTTTTTTGTTTGTTTGTTTTGTGTGTGTGTGTGTGTGTGTGTTTAAGACACAGGATGCAGTTTTTATAGGAAATATCTTGGCTGTGTCAAATCAGTCTTGAAGTCTCATGGAATATTTTGAGACATTTATTTAAAACGTGTAGACATCTTAACTAAAGACCCACTCAGCTGGGCTGATTGAAACCTATGATCCTCTCTCCCCTAGGCCACTCCATGTGTCCTTGACAATTTTTTGTGTTAAAGAATGCTTCTACCATGAATGGCACTGGTTTTGTTTTGCCTCCACTAAGTTGCAATAGTGGGATCCTGAGCTATCCATGCTCTGTCACAAGAACACACTTTGCAAGGCGATGTCCAGGTCTCCACAAGACACAGTAGAGACTAAGGTCATATTAGATTTTCATGTACAGGGCTGGAGAGATGGCTCAGAGGTTAAGAGCACTAACTGCTCTTCCGGAGGTCCTGAGTTCAATTCCCAACCATCTATAATGTGATCTAAAACCCTCTTCTGGTGTGCAGGGGTACAAGCAGGGAGACAATTGTATACATAATAAATATTTAGATTTCCATGTACAAACTGGGCCTGTATCATCTACTTCTGCTATAATAGACATCCAAGGAATTCCGCTACTTTCTACAGATCAATCCAAGCCAGTGTTACACCTTGTTTGTGTATGTCCAAATCTCTCACAGGCAGCATTTTCTTCATCTTTTAAAATATCATAGAAACATCTTCTATGCATAGAATCATCTTTTTTCCAAGAGACATTGCCAAATATCAAAGTCTGAACTCTCCTAACTCAGTAAATCTTAGCCCGGATTCTATAGTTATCTCTATGAAAGAGCAGAGCGGAACAATCAAGAAGCAGAAAACATCACGGGGAGACAGACATGGTTACTTTTTTATTTGAAGAAAAGAAAAACGTAAGTTTTAATAAATACTGTGGAAACACTGACCAAACAAACATACAAAGTGACTTCAACATTAAAAAAAAAAAAAGCAACAAAAGTTCTGCTTCATAACAGTTATAACTTATTTTCTTTTTACAATATTTAAATACAGAAAGCACTCGCCAGCTATTTTGTAATACTGCCCAAAACATAATGCTGCACCAGTCAGAGCGTATCATGTTGGTAAAATGTCTGAGTTTCATGGGAAATGACTGAAATGGCATTTTCTTGCAGAGACAAAACAAAGTGCTTGTAAGACACAGACTGGGTGTTATAATTACTCTAATCTCCTCTTCTGCCACAGTTTAATGGAAACACAGCTTCAACACTTCAAAAATGAAGCGTCATCATTGTGGGGGAAAAGAAGCTTGTTTTCAACAAGCACCAACTATAAAAGGGTCATATCTGATTTCTTCTCTGAAAGGAACTGCTCAAAAGGAGAAACCTGTAAACTGTTTAAATGCAGATCATCACTCTAACAATCATCAAGTTTTGAACCTGACCCTGGCTAGGTATGGTTAAGTGAGGTTTAGCAATTACTTGAGAAATGCCCTAGGCTCAGATCAGGGCAGACGTTATAGGCTTTTTTTTTTTTTTTTTTTTTTTTTTTTTTTTTTTTCTATCTGGGGTTTCCTAAAGCATGGGCAAGTGGAGGTTTTGTCAGGACAACGTTCGTTTGAAGGAAGTGGCATGAGCCAACAGCTCACTATCTGCCCATCTGGGGGCGCCATCCCCAGACGACAGTGCTTTCGCTCTGTGCATTTGAAGTACAACTTTCTTCCAGACAGCCTCACTCACAAACTGTGCTCTGCTGGCACTTCTTTACCCATTGCCTCTCTTGGTGGAAACAGTACCCATCTGCTTCCTCTTGGACATCACTCTATCACGGCAAACCAAGACACCTTTTATTTCACTTCTCATTTTTATCAACGATGGCAAAAAAAGAAAAACAAAACCACACAGTCTCTTCTAAACAGCGCACAAAATATTACATTGAGCAATTTACCACTTGTTAATGACGATCACAAGGAATGAACAAAACCATCAGACAGAACAAAAAGCAACACTCTTTTCTATTTGAGCTACGCAATCTCTGCAGTGCTGGTCTACGCATCTTGTAAGGCCGCAGAAGCCTTTGCTTTCAAACCATCTCGCTCAGCAGCGACCTTCAGGAAGTCAAGATTTCAAAGCCTCTTGAAGTTTTCCTCTCGAATCCCACGGGGTCCCAATACAATTTCCATTTTAATGATGAGCTAGGAGAGGAAATGACATCTCATCCTCTAGAAAACTAAATGCTAAGGTCACAGTGCGAGTTCCCCAGCGAGGACGGTATACTAATATATACTTCTTGAAAAAAGAGATAAAAACATTGAAAAACCAAATCAAAGTAGAGATCCATGATGAGGCTGTAACGAAAACCCACACAAAATAAAAGAAACTGAAAATACGCAAGCACCACTCAGAGCCTGGATTTTCTCCTCGGAGGTACTGGCGTTCCTCTTTCTCTACCTCTAGCCCATTTGTAGCTCCCTTTGTTTTTTTTGGCATATTTTTCAAGTCACACTTCAAAACTCTTCAATGTGTTCACTTCTCACCACTCGGTCTACATGCCGAACCTAAGGACAGGATTCCAAAAACTGGGCATCCTTTCAAGGGCCTCCTAAGCCTGTGTCTATGTGACTTTGGCTGTGCACTTCATTTGACTCCACCATTTCGTTTTGCTCTCATTTTTTGTTTTGTTTTGTTTTTCTTTTTTAACTTTTTCTTTTTCTTTTTCCTAACACCAGATTCCTGCATCCTCAAAGACAGTGAAGCCTCACATCACAGTGCAGCTCTTCGCTTTGTCTTTTCTTAAGTCCGTAGCAACCGCTGAGAGTTCTGGTCGGCTAGGCATGTGTGAAATCCGCTTTGTGGCCCTCTGTGATTTGTTCCGCTTAACGTTTTTATTTGCCTTATTTACACACGCCAAGGTGGCGACGTGAAAAATGTCTCTGACGCTGTTTTCAGACTGTAAGGCTGAGCACTCGATGTAAGTGGCTGCTCCGATCTGCTTGGCCATATTTGCCCCCTGTGAAGTTAAAGAAAGAATTTCCATCATCGGTGAGACTTTGGAGAGACGTTGGAAAGCGTTGAAATCCCACAAAACAGTCTTGCATTGGAAAATACCTAATATGCCAAATGGATTTCCCGAGTGTTGTCAAAAATAAAAAACAGATTTTTATAAAAATGAGCTACTTTGTTACTTCCCTAATACTGAGGACCCGACCTGAAGGCCCTCAATTCTATTGCACAGAAGAAACTGCCCCAGCTCCCCACAGCTTCCAAAATGCTGATTAGCTCATCCAGGAGAATCTGGACCATCCACTCTCAATAGGAAGACACAAAGAGACAAGGAAGGGGCAAAGGCGGCCATTGCCAGGTAACCAGGAAGTGAGGAGCTTGCCCTGTAGTTCTCACGGGGGCAGTTGGGAAGCATGGCCTCTCATTGCTGCTGCAATAAATCTCCTGATACCAACAACACCACATCTCCCACAGAAAGCTGACAAAGGCCCTCAGAATGATTCCAGCAGGAAGCTCTCACTTCTTCTTAGGGGCTAGAAATGGCCTTCAACCCCATCCAATAGGTTGTACAGTTGTACAAAATGCAGGGCTGACGAGTGTAATTTAACGTCAATTTAAATGAAATCGTCTTCTGATTGTATTCGATTTGTTAATGAGAAATGCAAGATGAAGATGAGTGTTATTTCTCTGCCCCGCGCCCCCCTTTTTTTTTTGTCATGCTAGGGATAGAACCAGAGCTTCCCTCCAGCTGGCCTAGTGCTCTATGACTGAGCTATGTCCCCAGCCTCTAAGAGAGAATACTTTAAAGGATGCATACCACATATAGCTGTAGACATTTTAACAGGATCCTTCTTTAGAATCTGGGGGTGAGTTTTAGAAAAATCAATTTCTGAACAGATTTTCCTGTCTTTGGGGGAACACATGTGTCATGATGAACTTCCAAAAGACAGCATCACAGAGTGGTCTGTTTCATTGACAACAATTTGATTCAGGATTTTATTGGGCAACTTAGGACAATTAGCTTAAAGAGAACTCTGAATTTGGCCACATTCTCTCTTAGCGATGCTGAACTTTAAAACCATTGGTGTGGCAGAGACATTCAAGGGTGGCACATACCAACCGCTTATGTGCTCTGATTCCTGATGATTTTTACTACAGAATGACAGGACATTTTATACTTCAGTAGACCACTGCCTCACCTCTTGAAAAACTGTTACATTTTATTTACAACAATTAATATTCCATTTCTTTCATTTTTGTTGAAAAGCGACCTTTTGGGACTGGAGAGATGGCTCGGCAGTTAAGAGCACTGGCTGCTCTTCCAGAGGACTCAGGTTCAATTCACAGTACCCACTTGGCAGCTCACAACTGTCTGTAACTCTAGTTTCAGGGGACCCAAACCCTCACAGATATACGTGCAGGTAAAACACCAATACACATACAATAAAAATAAACAAATCTTTTAAAAAGGAAGGAAGAAAGGAAAGAAGAGAGGAAGGAGGGAGGAAGGGAGGGAGGGAGGAAGGGAGGGACGGAGGGAGGGAGGGAGGGAGGAATGATGGTAGGTGACTTTTCTATTGACAACACACATACCTGATCATATGACACAGGAGTCTGCCTGTGATTTGAGAGCTCCACCAATGTACTGACATCTGTCCGGAGATCAGACTTGCAGCCAACCAACAGCATCTTGGTATTGGGACAAAACTCTTGGATTTCACCTTTCCACTGAAGGGAAGAGGAGGAAAAATTAACAAAGTATTGACACATATACAATGAAAACAGTTTCTTCACTGGCAGACATTGAAATGCAACTCCAAGTGAAGAAGCAAGCTTGTATTTAACTAGTAAGTAGATACTAAACTTTAGAGAGTGGCCATGCGAAGTTTTATGTTCTGTGTGACTCATTGGTTCCTCCCACAGTCAACTTATTGGACATCAACAGAAGGTAGCTTCAATAGTGACTTAGTTATGGAGGTGTTTGAAAGACAAAGGCATCTTAATAATCACAGATCCAAATTATCCAACCTAATATGTGGTAAGTGGAAGGCTGGGCATAAGGAATAGCCTGTGCCAGCAAAAGTATGAAAGCCTGGGCCATGCTTCCCTGTGCTGGGGGCTCTGTCTAAGTGTCTGGCCTCTGATTACTAAAGCAGGATGTCCTGTTTCAAGGCTCTTCCACTCAAGTGGCCAAAGGGACACACACCATAGCTTCAGCAGAGACCTGACTCCTGCTTGAGCTCCCAGGGCAGCGGCTGGTTTTGTAGCCCACAGGACTTGGCGCTTAGCTTTTCAACTGCTAAGCTGAGCATTACTGTATAGTCTACAACTTACCTAACCATTTCCTCTCCTATCCAGAACTATGAGAACTTTGAGAAGTCCCTGGCATGGATTCCAGCTGATCCTTTTTAAAGCAAGCCAAGCCAGGGCTTTTTGATGGCTTTGCTTCTTTTAACTTGAGTTCTCCATCATCAGACAGGAGAGAAGTACTCTGAGAAGACTGTTCTCCCAGAGAGGAAGAGGCTAGTGGGGCTGAGACTCTTCCTCCTCGCACACCTCCTGATGTCTCCTGTCCTCTGGGGAGTACTGTAATGTTGATGTGGCTATGTCTTCCAGGAGTTCACAGAGCAGAGGGGCAATAAGGTTTTGTAAGTGTAATACTGGCTAAGAGTGACATTGGGAAAGAGAGATTTAAGAGAGTATCCAAGGAAGCCTCTAGGTCTCCAGGTGAAGCTGAGGCAATGGCATCTAGTATAAAGTACTTTAGCACATAGAACGCAGTGACAGTCTGTCATTGAGGTTTCCTTCCTTCTTCCTGCCAACAATTATTTAGCACCATCTATCAGCTTCTCCTAAAGAACTGAAAAAAGAATAAGAAAATTTTTCTACCTTAAGTCACTCAACACTCTCTGATAAGAATGGGCTTCAAGATTCAATCAAGACAAAATAGAAAGTTATCGTGAGCCCTTAAGTGACAGGTAAAACACATTCATTAATATCCGCAGGCCCAATGTCACTATTTGTTTGGTCTCAGGAGACAAAAGTAGAAGAGAAGAGGCTTTCTGTCATAAATTATGTATAGCCTGATACTACATCAAGTACAACCACCAGTAAACAAGTGCCCCTTTCATCTCCAGACATAGGCAGCCATGCTGTTATGTGGTTCTCAGCTGTGGTGTGTTGTCACCCTCCCCATGTACTTGTTTACAGCCTTGAAGACAGGAAAGGTGTATTCCCTGACAGAACCTGACAAAAGCCAACCCTGTGTTTCATACACTACTCAGAATGAAAAGGAGTTAAGAACTAAAAAAAAAAAAAAAAAAAGACCCTTTGATCTATCAAGAGTACAATTTCACCGAACTGCTTGTGATGTTTAGTAGAACCGAAGGAGGGCTGTACGTCAAACCTTAAGTTTATGATGGCATACCCAAGCAATTCAGGGCCACATAGGAATGTAAACTAATACAAACGCATAAAATGCAAACACCACCTAGAGTAGAAACCAAAAGAACACAACCCAAGTGAAACAAGCACGGACATCTACCCAGGTGCTTCTCCCTCTCCATTCCATCTGTCCTCACTCTGACTGGGCGACAAGGACAGCCACTGAGGGACATTCTGTGCTCTTGCCACATTTGCAGTGCACAGAAAGAAAGGGATGGTGCAGCCAGAGTCTCACTCTTAAACCCACAGCACCCTCACAGTGGTGAGTGCTTAATACGCACATACGACCATGGAACACAGCCTAGGTTGCTGCAGGCCAAGCAGAGTTCTTGCCTCCACTGAATTCCCTGGAACTCATCTACGGCAAGTTCCTAAAACTACCCTGAGGGGGCCAAGGCCCTGGCGGCAGAAGGCCAAGCATCACTCCCCTACACAGGCTTAGGCCTCAAGACCCATCTGCAATAGGGTTTCTTCTGTCCACAGCTTCTTTTAGCCCCATCTCCACCTACAAGATCTGAGCTACCTTTGCTTCCAGAAACCAGAGCTGTGTGATAACATACATGTTCAGCATAGCTGATGCTTTAATAGCTTTTTGGTATATCTGATCATAATTCACATTGTTGCACTGTCTAGGGACAAGCCTCCTTGCAGGTATTCCGCTTATACTAATTTCACTTATGTATTTATAAATAATAGAAATACAACTTCCTCGTCAAAATAGTTCTTACTAAGGTCAATATCTGAATTGAGATCATCAGTAAACACATTTGGAGCAGTCTGTCTAGCAAATGAAGGAAGGCTCAGGTAGGCCATTGCTGGAACTATTTCCTATATTTTCAGATCATTTCCTCCCCCGCAAAAAAAACAAATATGGAAGTTCATGAGAAGTATTTGAGGTTTCAAGCCAATCTAACCACCCAAACTCGTGGCATCCATGTATGGGAACTTTGTTTTGTATGGATGTATCCTTTCCAGTCCTGTCATTAGAAGACATAAAGGTGAAAGTTCAGAATCTTTGTGCTTCTAGCCAACCATCTCTCTCTAGACCTACACCATCAAAAGTGCTGGATGGTGTCCTCATCCCTCAGCACTTACCTTTTTTAAGACACTGTCCAGAGTCTCTGGTCTACTGATGTCAAAGCAAATGAGCACAGCATCAGAATCTGGGTAAGAGAGGGGGCGGACGTTGTCGTAGTAAGGAGAACCTAAGAAGCAAAGAAGACACACGCCTCAGACAAAAATCTCTACTATCTATGAGGGATGACCTCTACCCTTTGTGATAAATCCCTTCCACATTATAATCCAATGCCCCCACTTGCCCATTCCCGACCCCCACCACACACTACTTGTAAAGAGATGCAAACACATACACAAAAAGACAGATTAACAATATATTCACTAGTACGAGAAAAATCAGAGTGCTCTTATGCATGGGACCTCAGTTGCTGGGAAAGCCAGGAACTCAAGGTGCAATTGGTACACTCAGAAGGGCCCTAGATGAAGTGGGGAGTATGTGGGGCCAGGTGACCTTGAGTGCAAACCCATTCTCACCGCTAAAGGGGGAGAAGCCCAAGTCTTAGGAGCGAGTGTTTCTTATTCTTCAGTCATAAAGTGAAAATAGTGACAGGCTATATCCGTGGGATCTGAGTAAACTCAGGGAGCAGCTGGAGTTTAGGAAGAGATGAGTACATATTAACTAGAGGTTTTGTGGCTGTGCTATCGCTGTGGTCAAAGGCCGAACGGCAGTAGCCAATGGCAATGTAGCTGCTTCCTGGGGAAAAGATCCAAACTCCAGATTAGTCCAACAGTTGAATGGGGGAATTGGGTGGGGGGGGGCGGTGGGGGGGGGGAAGGTCGGAAGAGGGCAAATTTAACCATGCACAGAAAGCCTCCGCAGAGCACTTGAGTGTCCCTCTATCTCCAGTTACAAGTCTGGATCAGCCATTGACCTTTGAGCTCGCTTGCACTTACCCCCAAGCCCTGTGTAAGTTCACTTCCTGCTATGCCAAGAATGTCATAAATGCCATGTTAGATCATGTTACCTTACTACACAGTTCCACCTGCAAACATGACAGCAGGACATAATCCAAGGTCCCTGACCTGAGTTAAAGCCATGGTAGTCTAAGAGTTCAAATCACCAATGAGTTGAACCACAGAACTTTCTGGTCATTTAGGACTTCCCTCCCCCCACCTTTTTTTTTTTTTTTTTTTTTTTTTGTGGACGCCTTTATGAATTCCAAATGTTGGGAATTCAGACAAGGCACAAAATAGTTCAACTATAAAATTGAAGAGAACTTGGCAACTGCTATTTTTAAGGATCAATTCTCAGCATACAGCCATTCCACAGACAACATGGAAATCACTAGGCAAATGCAAGCACACTAAAGCTTTCTTGACTTTTAATTTAGTTTTGACGTAATTTTTCATCTCTGGCAGTAAAACATACAAATTTCGGTAGTCAACATCAGAGAGAGAGGGGGAGGGAGGGAGAAAGAGAGAGACAGACAGAGAGAGAGAGAGAGAGAGAGAGAGAGAGAGAGAGAGAGAGAGAGAGAGAGAGAGAGAGAGAGAGCTTTCAAAATTGTTTCAGTCAGGTCTGGTGGAAAAGTAAAGTAGGAAGATTGCAATTTTGAGGCCTGCTTGAGCTGTAGAGTGAATGCAACTTGTGAAATGAGCTGGTTTATCTCTACATCCAAATAAACTAGTATCTCCCTATTAGTTCTCCACTGAGCAACTTTAGGGAGAACATGTCTCAAAGAAAAAAAAATACAAAGACAACTGGTGTTTGGGAGTCTGTTCTAGGCCCTGGGCACTCACTCTACCATCCCTGGCAGCACTCTCTCTGCCTCCCAAGGGAGCTGCTTTAGTGCTGGGGGCAGGAAGAGAGGACTTTGGTAGGAATCAAGCAGGAGCACGTCAACACAGAAGACACTCTAAAGAGTTCTCAGGCAGGACTGAAGATTCCCGCTGGCCTGTGGGAGGCAGGAGTGTGGTAACAAAGCCTGGCAACAGAAGGTATTTTCCCACAGCTGAAGGCCTTAGGTGAAAAAGTCACATTACTTAAAATACTATGATGCATAAAAGGGTAGGTAGCAAACTACTGAAAATGACAAGCAGTGGCTAGCTTTTCAGCCAGCTGAAGAGATCAGGGATGATAGAATAGTTAACTTAGATTTCAGCTTAAGTTTCTCTTGAGGGGCACCAGGAAGGTATGGCTTCACCCTTTATGAATATATTGCTATTTTACATTAGTTCTGCACTTCTGACTCGCTCCGCTCTAACCTTCCTTGTTCGTGTGTCCAAAATCTAACTTTGGCACAGCTCCTGCTGTCTGCACTAGGAGATCTCTTTCCTAACAGCCAGCCACAAAACCCCAGACTGTACAGAGAGGAATTCGAATGAGGACAGAGGAGCCTCTCTTCTGTTCTTCAAAGCCAGAGTGAAGGACCTGACCTGACCTAAGCAGTCAGAGCCAGCCTACTGTGTAAAGCCAAACAGGTGTCGGAAAGCTCATGGCTTAAGCTTTGCAGTCTTCAGGCGTGGGCAACATGACTAGCACCTGCAGGTGCCAGGCTCCTTCGGGGCAGGATGCCGCTGGCTTGTTCCTGAGTGGCAGAGCAGTGTACTCTACCGGACAATGGGAACCATCTTTTCCAAAGGTGGCTGAAGAAAGTCAAAGGGGCAAAACTAATCTAATTAAACTTGGGACTGCTGGGAAAATCCAGAGGCCCGGTTTGCAACATTCCAGTCACCACGTGGCTGCAGAGAACACCCCGCCCTTTGTGAGAGCTGTTTCCCCTCCCCCACCCATTTTTAAGGCCACAAAGGGATCTGGTTTTGTGCTCAGCCCCTTGTGCTCAGTGGCTGCATGCAAATAAAAGTAAGAAATTTACTCTCTGGATTGACTTTAAAAAGAAACAGTTCACTTCCAGTTAAACAAGATTCTCTCATGGAGGCCTGCTTCTGCTTTTGTTTTCATTTGGTTTAACAGTTTGGAAGGAAATACATATGTAGTGTAAGGCTTCGGGAGAACTCAGGCATTGGGCTCAGAGCTAAAGAGGTAACTCTTTAACAAGACCTAATTAGGAGCAGCACTTTGATCTCAGCCTGGTCCACCTCCTGCAGTAAACAATATAGCTTTTTGATCAACAAAAGGGCACTAATAAAACCGATCCTCAAATTCACTAGTCATAACTGTAATGTGACCACCAATGAGAAGAATAACTTGCTATACAAGATAAGCCAACTTAATCTTTAAAAAAAAAAATAGCCTAAGGTTAATTTTTTTTTCTTGATAGAAATAAACAAACAAACAACAACAACAAAGCCAACCTAAAACTATTGTCTCCATTTTTTCATAGGAAGAAAAGTGAAGCACAGAATTACAGATTTGCTCTAATAGGGAAAATCTCACATTTCATTGGGTAAGGAGGACCCTGTCTCTTGTGTTCTCCCCTTTAGGGCCTTGGGACTGCACAAAGGAAGCAGGCAAGCAAAGGCCAGATCACCACAGGCCTGTGTGGGATAACTCAGAGGGAAGAATGCTAGGAATGCCCTGTCAACTAAGACAGAAGGAGTGGGGAGTAAGCCCTAGGAGTGAAAACAGTGCCTCAACTCGGCTATCTTGCTGGCATTCCAAGGCTGAGGAAGTCCCAGGACACCCTGGGAAGGCAAGCTACCAGAAGTATTCATTTCTATAGGTTCTAGTTAAGGTTGTAAGGTGCTAACTGAACAGGCTTTTGCGGTGTGCTTGCAGTCTGCACTTCAGTACCTAAGAATGTACTATAGTTAAAATCCAATAAATCTAGGAATGAAGCTCTGCTTGTCAAATCAAACTTCCTGGGCATGTGGAATAAGCTTCATGCATATGGACATTTTCAGGGCAGTGTTTTCCTTTAAGATACAGAACTGCTCTTAAGGTCCTTTAAGAATGGCATACCAGACTTTCCATAGGCAAAATTCAGGGGGCTGCATTAGCATAAAGCTGTAAGTGGACTCTATGCAAAACAAGTGTCTCACCCTGTCCTCCCTCCACCCCCAGGCTTTATTTAGGCATAGATTAGCATAAGCATCCTTTAGGGCTCTTCTTTGCTCATGTTTGGCAAAGGTCAGCAAAGTTCTAAAAGGCTTCTGAAATTGCAGGCCTACCCATCCTTGTCTTCAAGATCGTTAATTTGTGGTAAGAGGAAAATTTCCAGCCCCAGAATAGTCACAAAGTGCCTCACCTAGAAACGAATTCTTCAGACACATACCTGCCTGCTGAAGTCACCCTGTTGCAGAGATACCATATATGTACATAAGTAAGCGTGTATGGAAGAAGAGTCACGCCTAGAAGGCAGGCCTTTGGACATTTTGCAAAACCAGTTCAAATGCTGAAGCTTTAACTTTTAAAAGTCTGCAAGCTGAAAACCTTTCTCACTGGATATCTTAAAAATCTAATGGGTTAATTACACTTGAAGTAACTTGAAAGCTACACTTGAAGTAAGTTCAAAGGTTGTTCTACAAGAAATTCAACCAGCCTCAGGAAAAGTTGGGAATAGTGAATATTCTAGGCAGGGAAAAAAAAAAAATGCAATAAGTTCTGGTATTTTCAGTGTGCACCAAGAACACATGGGTAGCAAGTAGCATGAGAGGCCGTGGCAAGCTCAGGAATGTGAGTCAAGTCTGGACAAGACCCTGAGACTCTCTTCAGTATGTGCCTCTGCCGAACTCTTTCCTAGCTGTCTGCAAAGCAAACATTAAACCTCCAGGAAGCCACCAGCACCCGGCCTAGCAAGGATGTTTCATTTGTATTTTGTACTGAATCACACTCTTGGGGATTATGAAGAGATCTTATGGAAACCTGTGGTCAGCTATGTGGGTCCATAAAAACCCAATCAGTGTTTTCTATTTCTGGGGGTGGTGCAGATACACAGTTGGCTAGCTGTTCAGATGGGTACAATTCAAATTGCTATTTGAGGGCTCTAAATACAATTTTGGTAGTAATTCCCAACCTTGGGATACTTAAGAATAATAAACTGCTCACATTTTACACAGTGGAACCACAGAGCTTGAAGGGATAAGATTACATGGATCAGTTTTTATTTTTTATTTTTTTTTCTTTTTTTTTTTTTATTAATTTATTCTTGTTACATCTCAATGTTTATCCCATCCCTTGTATCCTCCCATTCCTCCCCCCCCCCATTTACCCATTATTCCCCTCCCCTATGACTGTTCCTGAGGGGGATTATGTCCCCCTATATATTCTCATAGGGTATCAAGTCTCTTCTTGGCTACTTGCTGTCCTTCCTCTGAGTGCCACCAGGTCTCCCCCTCCAGGGGACATGGTCAAATGTGAGGCACCAGAGTACGTGAGAAAGTCGTATCACACTCTCCACTCAACTGTGGAGAATATTCTGACCATTGGCTAGATCTGGGAAGGGGTTTAAAGTTTACCTCCTGTATTGTCCTTGGCTGGTGCCTTAGTTTGAGCGGGACCCCTGGGCCCAAATCTGCCTATCATATTGTTCTACTTGTAGATTTCTAGGACCCTCTGGATCCTTTTATTTTGCTGTTCTCCCATGCGTCTCTCATTTAGAGTCCCAATAGGATGCCTTCCCCTCTGTCCCAGTTTCCTGAAGATGCTCCAGCACACAACAAGAAAATTTGCTCAACCATGTTCATAGCAGCCTTATTCATAATAGCCAGAACATGGAAACAGCCTAAGTGTCCCTCAGTAGAAGAGTGGATAAAGAAACTGTGGTACATATACACTATGGAATATTACTCAGATATTAAAAACAAGGAATTCCCGAAATTTGTGGATAAATGGATTGAGCTAGAAATGATCATAATGAGTGAGTTAACCCAGAAGCAGAAAGAATCAAATAGTATATACTCACTTATATCTGCATACTAGCCCAAGGGGCATGTCCCATGGATCAGTTTTTAAACGATCCACATTATCATTCAGTCCAGACTGAAACTATTATTTTTCCAATGCCATGTGAGAGTCCATTATCTTCATGTGAAGTCCCTCAAGTAGATTCACCTTTCCACATATTATAACTTTAGGCTTGTGTTTCAAAACCAATGTGTTCAACACCTGGCCAAACTTTTGAAGCAGCTCGCAGTCTATGTCAGAAAAGTCTGAATTTTTGCCAAAAGGGACTCTGTGAATGTTGCCAATATGTAGTAAACCAGAAGACATTCTGAGAACATCAAAAAAAAAAAAAAAAAAAAAAAAAAAAAAAAAAAAAGCGAGGTCTGGCCTGGCTGTTTCATTTGGCACAGTCCACCATGCATCACGAGCTGAGTGGAGACGCTGGTGTCCATGGTGTCCTGTTTCCTTGTAAAAGAGCTCCGTTCATAAGGGAGCACCTCGTTTATTTTAGGAGCATTAGGAGGACCAATCTGGATACCTTCCTCAAATATGCAACTTAGGAAAAACCAAATTGGAGAAAACGCTAGAACTGAGTGGATTTAGGAAAAAAAAAAAAAAAAAAAAAAAAGAAGGAAAGGAAGGAAGAACAAAAAGAAAGAAAAGGAAAAAAGAAAAAAGAAAAGTCTAGGGACCATGAAGACTTGCTTCCAGCCAAGCTGCTTGTCTAGCCCTAGCCAACACTTCAGTGTATGGAATCTAGTTTACAGCTGGGCCCGATTTCGTAACCCTAAGTTCCAAGCATCATAAATGACTTTGTGCAATAGCTGGTTCTCTGCAGTTTGTTCTGCTGTTCAGATCAAAACCATTTTCTGATTAGTTTGTAAACTCTGAGCCTAGCTCTACGAAGCTTAGGTCAGAAATCTCAACTCTGAGAATCTGGTTTTCCCCTGATAACCATTAAATGTAAGCATGTTTTAAAGTACAGGGGATTTTGAGGAATTTGGAACACACAAGTCAACTTCTACAGCAGCAGATCTGGCATGCTGGGAGCTTTAATGGAGAGGAAGGCCTAAGCTGAGGACTTGGCCTTGGCACAGGCATTCACTGTCTCTTTAGTCTTGTTGCTGTAGGCGAATGCACCATTGTCACTGAGGCCCATCTTCCTGTAACCAAGAGGGGGAAATATGTTCATGTCCCTGTTTGACTATAGAGTAGTCTTCATAACAGATGCCCTGGGGAGGAGTCCTTGCCTCGTTCCAGTCCACAGGCATTTCTTCTTAGTGGCATGCCACATTTATTTTGGGCTCCTAATTTTTTTTTTTGTTTGTTTGTTTTTTGTTTTTTGTTTTTTTGGGGGGGAGGTTTTTGTTTTTTTGGTTTTTTGCTACATCATGGAGGAATCATGGGTCTTTTAACTTTTCTCCTGCATTCACAACATTTTTGTTTTGTCTCATCACCCTAACTAGAATGTAAGTAGCTTGAGGACAGCAGCTACTCCTGTCTTGCTCAGTGTCGCGCCCCCCCCTCCCAGCCCCGGCGCCCCATCATAGCACTAGCAGTGTTTGCAGATGGCAGGCCCTGACACTTTATAGTCACAGCTTCATGTCCTGCCCAGATGTGTTCGTTTATATTTTAAATGACAAAAAGAGTACTGGTAATCTCTCTTTAAATGACTTTTGTTGACTAATATATACACGATTCTCCAAAACTGTTCAACCATTTCCATTCTTGCCCAGGAATATTTCATTAGGTGCTTGTCGCACAGACTGGCCTTCCAACTTGATGTAAAATCTGAAATATACCACTGTAGTTAGATAAATGTTGATTCTGAAGACTTTCCTCAAAGTAAAGTAGCGGAAGTTTTTCTTTCTTATCTGTTGCTTTAAATGTAAAATGTAGAGATTATGTTGTTTTTAGCTAACGATACTAGAAACAAATATCCAAAGTGCTAACTTTAGCATTCAGGACCTCTTTCAAGAGGTTCATAGCATATTAAGGTTCAAAGGAGTTTTCACAGGGCAATAATGCAGTTATTAACTTGGCATCACCGATAGAATTGAATACCTAAAACCAATAATATGCCTTAAATAAAATGTACATTAGCTTGCCTTGGTTAAAAGTTGGCATGAATGACTGTTGCTTCTTAAATCGCTTATCATGAATTCTGAAATTACAGTGCAATCAAGTTCCAAGGAAAAGATATGGTGATCTTTAAATGCCTAACTCTCTATTATTAGTAGGCTTTTGGCTTCAGGTTACAAATTGCTTCTATGTTTGGCAATTGCAGCAGATTTTGAAGCACAAAGTGTTAGAACTGCTTTGATTTCACTTATCACGTTAAAACACCCCCCCCCCTCTCTCTCTCTCAACTCACTGGGATAATGTGAATATTTTCCAGCACATTTCTGCAAGTTTTAATAAACTCATTTTTATAATGAAAAGAAACTATCTCTCAGTAAAATAAGACATGGACTCAAGATTACCTTTAGAAACCTCTCATTTTAGAAGATTTTCATGCCTGTGTAATAAAATTGTGTTACCTTTGGAGTATTTTAAGTAGCCGTAATATTCAATTGGAACTGTGCCACCATGCCTGCTGTAATTGGTGAGTGCTTGGTGGAAAGACAGAAAGACTGTCTCCCCCACCCCCACCAAAGACTGCAGAGAGCTCTACAAAATACTCAGAAAGCAGAAAGCCTCATAGGGAAACACATTAGCAACCAGGTAGGAGAGGCCATTGGAGTTCAAAAGTTAAGTTCATCGTAGGTTGACGTTCAGCTAGCCCTAATCCTAGGCCTGCAGAGGACCTGCTTACAGTAGACACAGAGAAAAGGAAGAGGAATAGAAAGCAAGAAAGTATTAACTGCCTGGGATCCCAAAAGAGAAATGAACAGTTTCCTCTCCTCACACTCTACTTCTTCTTAATGTTCTTTCCCACATTCAAATTGGCAGTTGGGCTTTGCATGATCATATGACTGCTTCAGGCAGAAGCAGATTACTTAGGAGATGTGGTTCCCGGTAGAAAAGCCATAATAGAGTTGCCTCTGTTTCCTAGATGCTTGTTTCTCTCCTGGAAGGTTGAACATAATACCACCAAAGGGCACAGTTTATACTTTCTCTCCACCCAAGTTTCCCAATATAAATCTCTCTCACATAGTCTTGGAAGAAAATAAAAAAATGACATTTAGAGCTCTATAAACTTGGCTTGGATCTCTTCTTCTCCAGAGATAAGCTGATAGCAGTTGGGGAAAACCAAATATAGGAAGAGGAATAAAGTATATGCAATTATTTTCACATCTCAACGAAACAATGTCTTTGTGGGCAGAGAAAACGCCAAATGATAGTAAAGAGCATCTTCAGGAACTTGTCAGGAAAAGCAAGGGAATAGGAAAGATGGTAAAGTTACTGGGAAGTGGGAACTTCCTGCTGGAAGCATGCTAGTCCTGATTGGCAAGCCGCTTTTGCTGGAAACATCCTACTCCGAGAATTTAAGCAGTGCTCCATAATTATGTTTAATTAGCTAACATCTCACTTCACAGGCATAACAGAATTCCAAACAATTCCCTATGTCTCTTTTTCCATTCGCATAAATGTAAATTTTAATCAATGGTTCATAATTGGATACTTTTGCAATGCAATACTGCTGCAAGCAGCTATTAAACCTTTGTATCTTACAGAAACATGCATAGGGTTTTCTTTTACTAAATAAAAATACAAGTCATTATCTCACTACTGATTTCATTTCAAGCGATTTACTTTAATTTGATGCAAAGCAATACTTATGAAGTTGGCAATCTTAAGACACAGGTAATTCAGTGGTAATTAAGTCCAGGATCCCTATCTCCTTGGAATCTACGCATATCCTTAGTAATTTGCTCATTCCTTGTCTTTTATTAGGTGATTACTGTATACAAGCCATTCTGCTATATGTGTAGACTGTGAACTATACAGTTGTACATAAGATTTGGAAATATCTGAAGTGATATTTGCATCGGCTTCCCTCTATAAACTGTTCAGATACAGTTGCTAGCCTTTGTAGAGCTTGGGCCTTTTCTCTCTTAAAAAGAGGGAGGTGGCAAGTTCGGCCTTTGGGCACCTAATCTAAAATCTCTGTTGGTGGTCCCGTGCTTCTGGGAGCTTGAGACAGCGATGTATAGCCCCGCATTCCTAAGAGCCCACCCATCCCCCTCCTTATCCAAATAGTATCATTCCTAAATCCACCAGGAAGCCTGGCTCAGCCCAGAATCTGGCGTGGCTTCGCAGGCTGTGAGAACCTCAGCACTGGATGCCAGATCTGCTGAGACTAGAAGCTGAAGCCAACCAGCATCCTGGGAAACAAAAAGATCTGCCTGTCCAGGACACTAAAGCCAAGAAGCGATAGCTGGGAGAGATCTTGTACATTATCCAGCTCCGCGTCTGCCCTCTTTTTTTTTTTTTTTTTTACAGATGATGAAAATGAGACCCAGGGAGGTAGAGGATTTGCACACAGAAACCCCTGGTAACCAGGAGCTAAGAGCGAAGAAACGCAGCTTTGTATCAAAGACTGCGTCAGACCCGCTGCTCCACTCCACGCCTAAATAATTCTTATCGAGTTTAAGTCCAAACAGGCCTGGGTAGGAGACAGGGGGTGCTGGTGCTAATTACTGGTACCACACCAGCTGTCCTGCCCAGTAGGCATGACAATTACCGTGATACGTCTGAGAACAGGAGCCTAATAAAATACTGGGCGATGTAATAATTCTGATGATAGAAACTAGTAATAAACCACTCGAATTCCGCCAACACTTTCTCTATAGTATCAAGTCTGTGTTTGCAATCCCATCAACCAAAAAACACAAAACGCCCTTGGCACAGCTCAAGGAAGAGTCTGACTCTCCAGGGGGAAACTAGATACATCCTTCTAGCTGCAGCAGTCTGAGCATCTGGCACCGACCGTGAGAGGCGCCGGTGCGAGACTTTCCTCTAGTCTTTTCCTCTAGCCTTTGTGCCTGGGTGGGGGTGGTGGCCAGCCTCTGGAGAGCTTGTGACTCTGGCCCTTTCTCCCACTGTCTAATCCCCCAGGTCCCTCAAAGGTTCCAGCCCAGGGTGTGGGAAGCTCGCAGAAGCTCCACGAGGCCACTCCCAGCTGAGAGCAGCTCCACCTCGGGCCACCCCGCCTGACAGCAACCCTGCGTGTTGGCGCTTGTGCGCGCCTCCTTGCCAGTTTCGCCCGAATCTGTCTGGCAGCCCAGTTCCCCATGCGCACCGGCCTTTGCCCTCCTTGCCTGGTAGCTTCTGTTCCTCTGGAGAAAGTATGGTCCTTACAAACTGCAGACCTTCTCCGCGGGCGTCTCTGGCCTGACTTGCTAGAGCTTGGGTACCTGGGGGGTGCTCAGTGCTCTGTCCTTACTGTCCCTGCCCTGAACTCAGAGGAACGGCCAGCCTCCTCCAACCCCCACGAAGATCTGTCCTCCCCACTACCCAGTGCCACGTAGGTGGGTGGGCGCATGGGAAGGCAACAACCGACTTTGAACACTAGACCTTAGGACAGAACCCATCACGGCGCCAATAATTCAAGCAGACAGAAAGGTCAAAGGCGAACTGTGCTGCCTGAGGCCCCGCAAGTGGGCAAGGCCGAAGCAGTCGGGTAGGGAGTGGCATGTTCGGAGAGCTGGCACGAAGTGATTCCCGGCAAGCGCAGAAGCCGCTGTGCGCCGGTGGCACAGAGGCTACGGGGGCGGAGGCCCCGGCGGTGGCCGCTGCCTGCACCACCAGCGCATTCCTGACAGTAGGCGTCACGGGCGCCGGCTGCGGCCATTCATCCCTCTCCTCCAGCCCACACGCAACCGGGAGGCTTCGGGATTTTCTCCCAGCTCAGCCTGCGCGCCTCTGCCCCGCTACCAGATGGCTGGTGACACCCACGAGAGGCTTCTTCTGCGAGCCGGAGAGCTCTACTCTGCTGAGCATGCTCCAATACTCGGCCACCCTGGCGGCCCGCTCCCGCACGGCCCTAAGGACCGACAACACAAGGCCACGCGGCCACCAGAGGCTCCTTCAGCAGGGTCACCCCTGGACACACAGCGTCCTCCTGTCCCCACGACCACAATCACCCTCTTTGCGGCCCCTGTCCAGAAAGGATAGCATTCTCCCGCGGCTCGGGATCTGAAAGTCCCTCAAGGGGCCACGTTAGCAGTTAGGGCACTAGATCCCGAGCCCCGGGGCGCACCGGCCCAGACCACCACGCGGTGTGCTGAGTCTTACCTGAAGTGTCCCACAGGCTCAACTCTATTCTTTGTGTGTCGATTTCAAAACTGGCTGTGTAATTCTCAAACACCGTAGGGACGTAGTTCTGCACAAACGAAAGGGGCAGAAAGAGGAAGGAAAGGTGGCAAAGAGATTGTTAAAAAGAGGACACTCATCGAACACTTTATGAAAAACACCCAAGCCTCCAATAAAAACAAAACCAACCACATTCTCCCTACACACAACACGCAATCCCCTCCTGAGATCCCAGCCAGGTCTCCCCACCCCGCCTCCCACACTGAAACCAGCAAGTTTCGGGGGGCTAAGAGCCCCGGGTGCTAGCGCGTTCCAGACCAGAGGCTTCCAGGACGCTTTCCCTTCCCAGCGGTGTGGCGGTGAGAAAGACTTTAGAGAGGAAAATCAATGAAGCAGGAGAAGCGAGCAGTCACTCTCTTCCAGACTGGGGACCCCACCAGCCGCTCCCCTCCAAGCCGTGCGGGTCACACTCACTTCAGGGAAGCAGTCCTTTGCGAAGACGTGAAGCAACGCTGTTTTCCCACACTGGCTGTCGCCCACTACAACTATCTTGCATTTCACGTTCTGATTAGGATCCATGATAGATTTACTGGATAATTTCTGGCTGGCTCTTCTCTCCTTCATTGATGTTGCCTTATTTTCTCTTGGAACAGGAATTTTCTCTTTAGAAGAAAAATATATATATATATACTTCTCTATATAAAAAAAAAAACAGATATAAAAATAAATCGCAAGGCCGGTGGGAACCCCGTAAGCGCGGCGCAGTGGAGGAGGAGAGGCAGCGGCTCTTTACTCCCCTCCAACAAGTTTTCTGCCTCTCCGCGCCTCTTCTCCCAAGTCCAATTCCGATGAGTCTGCTTTGTTTCACGCTCTCTGCGCGCCTTTATACGCCCAGTCTTCCAATCCGCTCTGCTTTCTCAATGAGAGAAGGAAACTGATCCGCCTCCTCCCCTTTTATGGAGCCTGGGAGCCAGCTCCGCCGCCTCTTTGGCAGAAAGTGTAGGCAGCGCGCCCTCTAGGGTAGCGTGCAAGATGGCTTGCAGACCTAGGTTCTGGCATAACCTGAAGGAGCCAGGCAGGCTTTGCTGATGCACCATGGGTTTGCACATGGGTTTGCCCTGGAATTTCTCTCAAATTACTTTCGAAGGGGCGCGTCTCCAGAAGCCTCGTGATTATTAGTGAAAAAAAAAAAAAAAGATACTCCCCACTCCAACTATAAAACCGCAGGAAATCTTGGATGGGAAAAGACTAAGTGGTTGTACCGAAACCCACAAAATAATAATATTTTCAAAGGTTGGGTCAGATGCATAATGGTGGCACATTTGCTAAATCGGGGTGTTTCAAACACAAGGAATGGTTTTCCTTGGTCTTTGTAGACAACTGGCTTTTGAAATCTTGTCCGTTTCATCCATTCTAGAGGAGGCAGCCGCCTTTGGGGGAGTGGATAAAGTAAATGGGAGAGGTAGGGAGCGGGGAAGGAAAAGAGAGATGACGAAACCTATTAGAAGCCTGGCCCCCTCTGCCACTCTCAGTCTGAGGAATCTGGAACCAGGGGTCTTAAGAGCTCTTCAGTCCCTTCAGCCTTCACCACCCTGGAATCAAGACATTCTGCACTGAACTGAAAAAGCACTTATGCCCATAGTTGAAAACCCAGAGACTCCCCTCCTCCACATCCATACCCAACCATTGCTCCTTCCCAGCAAGTCTTAGAAGGGACCAAAATAAAGACCGTGTTTGTTCTCTTGTTTTCTGAGAACAGTGTCTTCATTGCTTGTATCTCCAATACTTAGTTAGGAGCCTTCGGTTATTACATTTGCAGTGAAGATGTGTGGGAGGATAGCTCAGTCTGTACTGTGCCTGCTCTAAGAGCATAGCTTGTGTCTTCCTCCCAGCACCCAGATAAGGAGCTGCGTGGGGAGGCATTCCTAGAATCCCAGATCTGAGCAGAACCAGAGCATCCATGGGGCTAGCCAATCTGGCCAAATCGGGGAATTCAAGATTCAGTTAGAGACCATGACTCAAAATAATGTAGAGAGAAATTGAGCGAAATACCTAGTTCAACCTCTGGCTTCTGTATATATAGACATATACATGTGTGTACACACACACACACACGGATCTTTATGGAAAGTATGGTGGCTAAATAAGCAGTGAATTGCTAGGATTGTGAATCCAGGGGACCCACGATATTATCTTATTCCTTTCAGAGCTGAGACTTTTAGTCGTCCCCTGAAGGACAGAGCCCTAATTCTAACTTTGTGGCTAGGTCTGTTTTATACAGGCTGGCTATAGAAAGGGGAAGGCCGGTCAGGTTTGTATGGCTGCTTTTGACAAAGTTTGCTTGGAAGAGTTCCCGTCCCTGCTCCACAGAGCTCACAAGGGAAACACTGCCCAACATCTTCTTCTGAAGACCTATAAGGCACTGTGATGTGCACAGAAGGGAAGTGCCCTGTGGAGAGACTTTATATAGTTCACCCTAGCATTTCCCTACCCTAGCTAGCTGCAGGCAACATTCATCAGGTTATTTGTTTGGTTGAGAAGCAATGGTGGGAACATGCTTTCAGAAAGGGGTGTGTTTAGGTCCCAAGCTTTCCATCTTCTGCCTAAGTGACATTGGAACACTTATTTCACTTCTGTAAGCCTCAATTTCAACCTCTTTAAAATAGGATTTGTGATGGCCATTGTAAGGAAATGCAAATAAAAGTGGTCCTTACATGGTATTTCTCTATAGCTCCTACTTGCTTGCCGAGAACCAAGATTCATATCTGGGTGAATCTTGGATTCATTAGTCAACTTACTGACAGGAAGGGAGCATAGTCTTTCTTTTCTCCCATTTATAAACCATGATACTTTCCCTCTCCGGAGATATGAGCTGATCATCCATATCCCTGAATGGATATAGTTTATATGGTCAACTATAATTAATTATTAGTTATTTTGAATTGACTTATAAAGGAACTGGGCATCAGATAAATTATCATCTCAGCTATATCTGAGAGCAAAATAAGATACCACCAATGAGATGGCAGCTGGGCGTGGTGGTGCACCCCTTTAATCCCAGTACTCAGGAGGCAGAGGCAGGCGGATCACTGTGAGTTCAAGGCCAGCCTGGTCTACAAAGTGAGTCCAGGACAGCCAGGCCTTCACAGAGAAACCCTGTCTTGAAACAAACAAACAAACAAAGACCCAATGAGATGGCAAGCCTCCAGCTATAAAGGAGGCTATTCCATCAAATAGTATAGTGCCTTCCCCAGGGACTAATCTGGAATCATAGTGGATAGCTATTTTTGGAAATCAGGTGACCTGAATCTCCAGAAATCTGCCAGCTGCTGAGTGAAATTTAGTGGATGTATGACTGAGTAGAAACCAAACTTCCTGAAGCCACCAGATTTGAATATTTCTAGGAAATGAATTATTTCTTTTTGCCTTTTGAATGTACTTTTAAGCTCAAACATTTAGTTCAGTAATTATTTATTAGATGTCTGCTTTCTGCCAGGCTCTGTTCTCAGAGCTTCACATAGGGCAGTAAACATGCACATTTTTCTCTGTTCCCACAGAGCATACACTTCAGACAGTGCTCAGTAAATCATAACAGAGAAAATACACAAGTCAGAAGAGTGTGCTAATCTCTGTAACGAGAACCAGGGTTCTGTGAGAAAGCACCGTCTAGTGAGGATTTCTCAGCGTGTCTGTGTGGAGATGGATTCCATGATGAGGAGGAGAAATCGCCCATGAACAGGTCTTACAGAAGGCTGCTCTGGGCAGGAACAGACAACAGGATGGTCATAAGAGGGACAGCATTTGTCAGGCTTGAGAGACAGAAGGACAGCTAGACTGACACCCACTGACAGAAAGCATCCAGAGCAGGAGCTACCAGGAAGCTCAGGGGCTAAGTAACCAGACTTAGAATCTGGCTTTTCTGGGAAGGGCCACATAAAACCAAGTCATGGGAGGGTATATAGTCAGGATCACAGCATGGTTACATGAACGAAGAAGCAAGGAACCGGAAGTCCCTGACCTGGGTCTACACCTGCCACTAGCCAGGCAACCTAGATGAAGCCTCATCTTCGCTGAGAATATTAGGTACGAGCCCACCTTAGGCCTTAGACAGCATAAAGATCCTAGAATTCAATGAAATCTTTCCCTGGAGAGCCAGAATCATCTGGAACCATCTAGGACATAATGGCCTTCTTTGTGCTGCTCTCCTTGTTAGTGTTTCTTTGTTTACTCACGACTCTTTCTTACCTTGGTAAATTGTGACGATCAAGAAGAGGGAAAATAAAAGCAAAAAAATGTCTGTATGGCTTTGTTGTTTGTGCATGTTTGGTTGTTGAAATGGTTTGAGCAGGGACTCTATTTCTCTTGTGGCTAACCCTCTCATGTTAGCAGGGTTCCTCCTTCTATAGTGAATGCATTCCTTTTAACAACAACAACAACAACAGAAGATGATTTGATACCAGGAGAGAGGCCTGAGAGTCAGGATCTAGGGCCAGCACAGACAAAGGAAAGTTCTGTGTTCTTTCTACTGGGAGCATCTACTGTAGTTCTGGCTAACCCGCTATGTATACTGTCTGACCTTGGACAGTCTCAGAGTTCTTTTGCTTACTGGCATGAAAGGAGCCATCATTAGGTGAGCCCTTTACATTGCACAATAGGGTTGCTTGGAAAATTGCAGGCCTGTACATTAAGACCTTCCTTTTTAGACACCCGACAGACCACCCTGGCTCCACACCCCAAGTTTATTGTGCTCGCAGATATCGCCCACAGAAATCCACACAGTGTGATGAAACATGATCCTAGCTGTTTACATAGGGAGCCTGCACATCTTTGGACGTCAGCAGATGTGTTTGAAACCCGAGTTGAGAGAAAGCACAGGTCAACTGCAGCCACAGCCCAGGAGCAGAGAGAAAATTGACATCAAAACAAGAAAAGGAGCAGGGTGCCCTCAGAGACATGATGTCAAAAAATATGGACATGACGCATCAGCATGCTCTCTGGAATTTAACCAGGCAGGGGAGAACAAAGAGCTCTCAAGTTGTGGGGAATAAGGGAAGCAGAATAAGCTCACACTTTTCTATACTGAGCCGTGATGACTTCACTGCTGTCTCTTGAAGAGGGTGCTCACTCGACCAGCCCTATACATTAGCAACATAGGAGCAGTTTTCTTTTGTTCTGGAAAAAGAGTTGAAGAAAGAAGGTTCATGATATTCAATAGGTTGAACCTGGGGAGCAGGTTCCTCTCATAGAAAGGATTTTTTTTCTTCATTTTTTTTCCTTAAGACTTTGCCTATGTGCACTGCCCAGTGGCATTGAACAGTTTTCTAAGCTGTGTGGTAAGAATACTCCAGTTCGGTTTGAAATAACTGGTCTTGTTTATCTTCAGTAATGCTAATATAATTACTGCTATTATGTGGACTCAGGCCTCTCTGTGGACAACAGAAAACACTGCCTTGTGGATGTGAATAATAAACTGTTGGATGACTGATCATCCTTTTCCCTGTTCATAACAAATTCCAGAGAGAATATCTTGCCTTCTGTAGAGACCCACATCATATACATTTGGGTCTATAGATTTTAAGGCATGTATAATACTTTCCAATGGCCTCTCCTTAATTTAGGAGTTTTTGATTGATGATGCCATCTTCTATATTTTAGTATTTTCCAGAAAAGAAAATGAACAACAGATTACTGCAAAATCACCACACAGGGTGATTGCTTAATATGCTAAGTATTCAATTATACTTTGTACCAGTTGGTAAATAGAATATGAAATACATATTTGAGAATGACCTTTAGCAAAAAACTTTTTGGTAAGTTCCATTTAGATTGCTCTTTTTGAAAAGTAAGGGTAGTAAGTTCCAGAGAAGTACCTTTTCTAAATGTTTTAGGTACAGTCAGAGGAAAACAAAAGTTTTACTGTGAACTAATCAAATCAGCTTTCAGCACTGCTGGCACTTCACTGTTAACCTCAGGAGATACACTTATGGCTCTGTAAGTGGCATTTCATATCTTAACTCAAGACTTCAAAGACGCAAGAAGAGATATACTATTAAGTTTCTGGGGAAAATCCCCTTTGGGAATCCTTGCCTCATAGGCCAAACTACTTAACTAGTTGGTATATAAAAACGTAATTGAAACTTGTGCTTGCTTAATGCAAAGGAAATAACTGCTATATTAAAAACTATTAGGTAAATGAAAACATCGTGTAGCTACTATTTGACCATTTCTGGCCTCAGAGTGAGAGAACGAAGATAGCTGACTGGAATAATTTGAGAATAGTTACTATCTTATATAGACAAGCAAATAAATGAAGAAAGGGAGGTCTAGGGTGCTTAGCCTCGTCTTGCCCACTCATCCCTTTTTTGTTCATAACAAATTTGACAATGAATTTGTTGCAGTCGCTCTCGGGTGTATTTGGACTACTTCTCTCATGAACAAAACAATCAACCAATAAAGAAAAATATGCAGCTGTCCCCTAAAGTTGTTCTCTGCTCAGAGTTAGAGGAGAGGTGGCAACAATCTTGATAAGAAACCTAGCAAGTGCTCCCCAAGCCTTTTACTCTTTCTATACAGTGTCTATGAAAGTTGTGCTATATCGGAGCCTGACTTTTTATGGCACACAAGCCAAGGATAGATTTGGTTACTGGTGTTTCCTGGGCCTGGGCGTGATGAGTGCTGCAGACCTTTTGGAGATGGACAGGCATGAAGAAATGGGGTGTTCTCTGGACACAGTCAATCTGACTCTGGCAGAGCTTATTCTCACCCGGGGAGGGGACACTAAACTGTAATCACCAAGTGTGTGGTCATGACAGCAGAAAATGACAGTGCTGGCTCTTTCCAGCACAGACACAGAATCATAATGGTTTCATTTCGCCTTCAGTACAGTATTGGAAATGCATTGTTTTCTGATCCTAACCGGTGTTTCTAGTTAGTTTTTGCATATGTCCAGGTTGTAAGTTGAGACTAGACTCTTTCCTCTTGAAAGAAGAAGCCATACATGACATACACAAAAGTACTCAGAATAGACCATAAGAATGTCTAAGGTAATGTAGGCCCAGATAAATTCTGACAAACATTGATTTTTATTTTTAAATTACATTTGTTTTGCGCCATCTACCACATGGATCCTGGGAACAAACTGAAGTCATCATCTATCTTTTGGGCCTCAAATGCTGCTTTAAAAAAAAAAAAAGGTTTGTAAGCAAAAAAAAAAAAAAAAAAAAAAAATAAGGAAAGACCTAGGTTTAATGGCACAAGTCTGAGGCAGAGGGATTGCAAATTCCATGCCTGCCGCAGCCACAGAGTCAGTCCAAGGCAAGCGTGGGCAACTTGGTGAGACCCTGTCTCAAAATAAGCAGAAAGATGGCCTGATATATAACTTATTCATAGAACCTCGCATGTGTGATGTCTGGAGTTCTATCCATAGTACAAGGCAGAAAGATGGAGGCATGGGGGAGAGAGAACTCTTGATGTGCCTGGCTAGCATCCTGCTAGAATCTTCTACACGCCTCATGCCTAATGACCTGAGCTGAGGGAGAAAGCTGACTGCTAAAAGTTGTCCTTTGACCCCCATCCCACGAAAACAAATACTTCAATATTTAAAATTAAAAGCAAAGAACCACGCCTTATATACACATCTCCCGAAACTGATGGTCCCCTGCCTTTTCCCTTCATAGCCTCTGAAACTCTTTCTGGAAGGCACCACTTTCCCCAATGCTGGCTGCAACATCATTTATATGCCACTGTGAGATGACTGCTAGCACTTTGGAACCTGCCACATGAGTAGAGGACAAATGACTCAGCCTAATCCTGGCTCTTATGTAAGATTTTTTTTTCCCTGTAGGTCACATTCCTTTCACCAAAGCAGGGCAGACTGACCATAAGTTGAATGAATATGTAAGCATTATGATGTAATGTCTGGTGACTAACAAGGTGTATAAGTTGCATGGGGGTGGGGATGGTCCTGTCCTTTAGAAGCAAAGAGGAGGTTCCAATGTATCCATAATGTCATCCATCTTAATTCTGACTCAGAGCAAGAAATTGCCATCAGCACACAGTATGTGGTCATCGATCTTAATAAATATTTACTGGGCTTTATGCTGGCACAGTTTGTTCTCATGTATAGTTTCATAGCACCTCAAAAATACATCATAATGCATCTGCGCTGTCACAGCACCTCTATGAAATCAATCCAGTGCCTGCTCTCAGGAGTATCCACATGATCAGGATTGGCTGATATCAGATGAGGTTACCAAGGTCTCAACACGCAGGCAGCAGGACACACAAGGTAGTGCCTACACAATTAAAATTTTGCGTATATCAAAAGGAGTCCCAAAGGGGTTGGAGAGACTAAATTTAGTGTATGGAGTAAATTTCAACACATTTCTGTGTTGAAATAATGAGTAATGGCTGAGAGAAGCATCCAGATATAGTGATGACACTGTGATAGGAATAAAGACATTGTCACTTCAGCCTTAAGTTGTCACTCACCAGTTCTGTCTTCCTATGCAACTACTGAACCTCTCTGGCTCTCCGTCTTACATTTGGAGGGATGGTCTGTGTGACTCTGAGATCTTGTATGAATTGGTACCATGAGTCCAGGCTCCTAAGCCTGGATTATGAACCTTTCTAAGTCCTGGATTTTTAAAGTACTTAAATGTACAAATTGAACTTTACTGTAGGTTGAGACTATTGGCAGATGAAGAAATACACTCCCATTGTGTATAACTAGTACTGTGTATAAGGCATTGCAGTTGATAATCTTCTCTGTCAACTTGTCTAGGTTTAAAATCACAATGGAAACACACACCCATAGGTTTATGAAGATGCTTCCAGAAAAGTTTAATTAATGAGTACAGACCCATCCTGAACATGGGTAGAAGCATCCTGCCATGGCCTGGCGTCCCATACTGAATGAGAAGGAAGTGTGAACTGAGCACCAATTCTCCACTCTGTGTGCTTCCTGTGTGCTACAGGACAGTGTGGCCAGCTGCTTTAGGATCCTGCACTTTCTTTCTCTGCTGTCATGGACTGTACTCTCAAACTGCAAGCCAAAAGAAACCTTCTCCTAAGTTACGTCTTGCATGTATGCATGTTTGTGTATGATGGGGAGTTGAACTCAAGACTTTCCACATGCATGCTGGGTAAATGTTCTACCACTTAGCAGAACTACCACTCCCTTGTGTCTCTTTCTGTCAGGTGTTCTGTCACAGCAGCAGCAACAAAAATGCTGTTCGAGGCAGTATGAGGAACCCATCCAAATCCAAGTGAGAAAGAGAAGATGGCAGCATGGCCAAGCAAATGGTTTTATTACATGCACATGCAAATCTTTCTGCATAAAGATGTCACATCACATGTTTATTGAGATATAACTACAGGGAAAAAAAGCACAGAAATTAAAGTAGACAGATGAATACATTTTAACCAGTAATATGTGCTCATGTGCTCCATACCTGAAGGGAGACTAAAGATCATACTAGAAGCTTTTGTCACAACCTTGCTCAATCAATCTCTCTTCCACTCAGAGCACTCATCATGCTAATTTCATCTCCATGACTAGCTTTACTCATTATTTGAATTTACATATGTATCCTACCTCATTCTTCCATGAGGCGGCAAGTATTTGCACTTTGTTTCCATTTGTTGTGAGCAGTGGATAACTCTATCGCAGTTCACTAACATGATTCTTTGGAAGGGTATTTGGACGACTCCCAAATTTTAGGGTTATAAACTAAGTTGCTATGGACATTTCCATATGGGACTGTATGTGATTCTTTGTAGATACGTTTTTATTTTGAGAAGTAAATGCCTAGGCGTAGACTGTTGGAGCCAAGCTTTACGTAAATGCTCAACTCAAAGGGCGAGTATGAAATGGTTTTCGGGACAGTTATACTAATCTACTGCCCACCAGCAATGTGTGAGCAATTCCATTCTTTTTTTTTTTTTTTTTTTTTTTTTTTGGTTTTTTGAGACAGGGTTTCTCTTTGTAGCCTTGGCCATCCTGGACTCACTTTGTAGACCAGGCTGGCCTCGAACTCACAGCAACCCGCCTGCCTCTGCCTCCCGAGTGCTGAGATTAAAGGCGTGCGCCACCACGCCCGGCTGCAATCCCATTCTTCTACAATATCACTGGTATTTCACAGTTTTTATTGTCGCCATTCTAATCAACAGATAATGGAATTTCTGTATGGTTTTGATTTCCGTGCTCCAATATATATACTACACTTTCACGTGATTATTATAAATGTTCTCTCATGATCTAAGATTTTGCCCATTTTTGTCAGATGCCTAGCTTCTTATTGATAAACAAACTTTTTAAAAAAAAGTCAAGATTCCAGCTATATGCCAGCTATTCATACTGAGACTATATTTGCCTGAATTGTGACTTGAGTGATTTTTAGGATTATTCTCCATTTACTTCAGTCTTTACATTTGACAGTATTCTCTCTCGTGCATTTTCCAGTTCTCAGTGCAAACTAGGCATTGTGAAACTTGAGCAGATGAGGAAAGGTGCAGACACGTGATACAACTCACTTTAAGGGGAAAATGTGAAGATAAATAAAACATCTATAATATAGTTTGTAAACTACAGAAAGAAATAATTCCATAGTAGCTATTATATAAATCATAATAGCTCCCCAGATATTTCAATTTAAAAATACATTATTAAAGTGGAGAGATGCTTTTATGGAATAGACATACATACACACACAGTAAGTTGGTTACTGCAGTGACTATATACAAATACACACTCACACACACATATATATCATCTTGCATAAATTATGTGGTGGTTTGAATGGGAATGCCGCCCCGCCATAGGCTCATATATTTACATGCTTAGTTCTGAGTTAATGGGCTGCTTTTATTCCACAAGTGATGGGCTCTTTGGAAAGGATGAGAAGAAGTGTACTTGTTGGAAGTGTGTTGCTGCGGTGGACGTTGAGGTTTCAAATGCCCATACCAGGCCTAGGTTCTGTTTCTGCCTCTACCTGCTGCCGCTCTCAGCTACTTCGCCAGCACCATGCCTGCCTGCCACCACATGCTCTGCCATGATGCTGAGGGACTCAGCGTTGGAAGCAATCCCCTAATTAAATGCTTTCTTCTATTAATTAGTTCCATCGTGGCATCTCTTCCCAGCAATAGAGCAACCAAGATGATTATTCATATTTTTGTGGCAAAAGCAGTTACAATCCACCCATTCAGAAAAAAAACCCTGAATACAAACATGAGTATTAAGTGCATGTGTTAGGTATCTAAGATAGTAGTATTTAGAGTTGGCTGAAGTGATTGTTAAAGCATCTTACAATTTCATGCAGCACTTACTTGGCAACTTTTGCTTGTTTCTCATTCCTCTTGGGAGATCACTCCAGGAACTGGAGCTACAAGGTGAGGCTAACTGAACGCTCTTTCTGTTTCCCTAGGAAGCTGACTTGCTGCTAAGCCTCAGCTGTGATGCCACTATTTCTATCTTATGCCAACTACAAGTTTAAAGTATCAGATGGGACAATTTATTTATGTACGTATCCTGATTGGCTAAAATATATCCACAGGTGCATTGGTGAGCATGCCACCCAGGTCAATAACAATCAGAATCCTTAATTAAAAAAAAAATAACTAGCAAAATTTTAGACTGTTGATTTGTGATTTTTTTAACATAATAACTTGTTGTCAGCTTATCTGAATACTGCAAGATTTGCAAAGACTATAATTAAATATGATTACCTATGGTGGGTTGCTGATGTGTTTCTAAATGAAAAGCATGTCCAAAACATTAAAGGCTGCACCACATTATTTCCAAGGACTATTTTAATAGTCCTAGAAGTCCAGAGCTTGCTTTATGTTGTTATGTATCTCCTCTCCAGAACATTCTATTCTATAAATAAAACAATAGAGACTTTTTGATAGCTGAAAGTAAAATGAAATTCCTTTTTAGTCCAGTGCTTTCAGTCGAGAAAAATCAATGTATTTCAGTTCATTTCAAGGTTGGTTCTTTTCCATTATGGAAGAGTGTTTACAAATGCTCCTGACAAAGGGCACACCAGCAAATCATTATTCTGCTTTCAAGAATGCACCTTTGTAAGAGATAACAAAATAAGAGCCAACCAAGGAAAATAAATAAGGTTGTTTACTTCTTTTGAAGGGCTGTAGGGACTATCTGACTTGTCCACATCCAGCCTAAATTACAAGGAAGAAAAGCAATTACTATGTAATAGCTGCCTCTTTAGAATAGCTTTGGTGTTTTGGACAGTAGCTAATATGTTAGGTGAGTTCCCCATTGAGCTCATGTACCCCACTTTTGCATACTTTGGAGTCTGTATCATACATTTTATGTTCAGTTGCTCTTTCTTTATAAAGATGTCTGTGTGTACTATTATGTGGAAGGCCTTGAACAATGGAAATTGGCAGACCTGGTTCTGGATATTTGCTCTTTCTACACTTTCTGTAAAGGAGCTCTGTGGAACAGACACTTTGAGTCTGTGCATGGTGGCACAGTTACACCTGCTGGTGCCATAACTGGAAAGTTCATGTTTCCCATCTGATTCCCTAATGTTCTTGCTTATCCTGGTGGTACTTCACTATGGACAAGCAGAGCAACTTCTGCACGATGAAGAAAGTTCCGAGTGACGCTTGTCGCCCTGTAAGCTGTCCCTCCTAGTCCATGCTTTCCCGCCTGGAGGGGACACCTGTGCCTTTCTCCATCTTGGACAAAAGGAGTCTTAAGACTTCTCCTGCATGCAAATGTATAGGGCTTGCCATCATATAGTTCAACTACGCATGTGCTCTGCGTTACCTGAGAAGTCAGTCCACACAGCCTTGTGCTAATCCTAGATGTGCTGGGGCCAGACCTCCCCGCATAGGATGATTTGTTGCTGTTGTTGTTGTTGTTGTTGTATGCCTTGTTGTCTCGACAGGCATGCATTTCAGATAGCATTGCTATAGAGCTACTCCGAGGAGTGCCATGGATTTCGATGGCACAATACTTTATTCTTTTCTACTGCTTTTAATGTGCATGTCAAATACCTTGGTCAGCTTACAGGGCTATAACAAAATGCCACAGACTGTGCGGTTTAAACAAGACACATTCTTTTTTATGTGTGTGAGCGTGTGTGGTTCTCGGACCTTAGAAGTTGGGCATTTCCATCTCTGGCAAAGTCTCTCCTCCTGGCTTCTAGATTGTCACCCAATAACAGTGTTCGAATGCCACCGTCCTCTGTGCATGTGCAGAAAGGAATCTTGCTGTTCTGAAAAGGCACCTGTACCATCTGGAAGATTCCTTGTATTCCAAACCTTTTTTTTTTTTTTTTTAACACATTTTTATTGAAAGATAAAATAATTCATATTACATCTCATTTTCTATCCCATCCCATACATCCTCCCATTCCTCCCTCCCTCCCACTTTCACCCCAATCCCCCTTCCCTATGACTGTGACCAAGAGGGACCTCCTCCCCCTGAATATGGTGCTAGGGTATCAAGTCTCTTCTTGGTAGTCTGCTATCCTTCCTCCGAGTGCCATTGGGCCTCCCCAACAAAGGGACATGGCCAAATATGGGGCACCAGAGATCCTGTGAAAGTCAGTCCCCAGTCTCCACTTAACTGTGGAGAATGTTCTGTCCCTTGGTTAGATCTGGGTAGGGGTTTGATGATGGTTGCATGTTTTGTCCTTGTCCAAACCTCCTTTAACCCTCATTACTTCCTAAAGACCCTTCCTAAAAAAAAAAAAAAAAAGAAAGAAAGAAAAGAAAAGAAAAGAAAAGAAAAGAAAAAATAAAAAGAGAAATTACAACGGGAGTAAGTTTTAGTATTAAAATTTGAGTGGAACAAAATCCACCTAAAGCACAAAATGAATGTTGAGGTTCAATGGAAGCAATTTAATAATGTAAATCCATTTTTTTCTGAGAAAGGTGACTTAATTTTTGTTACGTTTTTTTAAGTTTTCAATTTTTTTTAGTTGGCATCTCACTGTAGCCATGCTACCTTAGAACACTTGATGTAGCCTAACCTGGACTCAAACCCCCAATCTTCCTATCTCAGGCTTGTATTATCACTATGACCTGTGGCCCTTGGCAGAGATTTTTAAAGCAGGATACTTGCATATGTTCAATTGGTGTTATTGACTATTTTACAAAGTAGTAAACTGTCTTTTTACATCACAGTTTTTGGGGTCATAAGATCCCTGCAACCTTCCTAAGAACTATGTCGGATGAGGACGTTCACATCACATTACAGGGTCAGTGGGGCACAGGTCAGGGCCTCTACTAAGAAGATACCAGAACAGAGGTCTAGAAGAGCCTCAGACGAATCAGCAGCCAACAACCCCAGCCCTAGCTGTTGACTCTCACTTCACTGCCCTGGGTCATTACTCTCTTATGCAGATTCCTTTAGAGCCTAGAATCAAGTATAAAATTCTCCTCAAGATGCATTTAAAATGTTACCAGAGTCTGTAACTAAGAAGAGTCCCGTGGATATAGAATGCTAACACACCTCTGGCATCGATGCAATAAATCTGGATTTCAAAGTAAATAGAGCCTTAGGAATTGGATAGGTTGTAAGTAGACCTTAGAAAATCAGATGGTGTCCTAAATATTGTTGGCATATTTAACAACTAGCAGATAGACTTGCATATTGATAAGATCTTGTGTAGGTACTTGACCAAATGTATTTAGAACAGTCAAGTAACCAGAAAATGCCACTTAGTAAGGGATTGCTGGGAACGCACTATTACATAAGAGAACAGCACTGTGATTCTGCTTTCCAAAGCACAGACAACACTCTAGTGGCTCTTAGAGTATTTTATGCTAATGCCAGACATGCTTAGCAATTAAAATTTAAAAATCAAAATCACAGACACTTTGAAGGAGTACATATTAGTGACGGTTTTATTCTATCCGAAGTCGTGGTGCTTCTTTGCAGGGACAGCTCTCAAGTCCGTGTTCAGCGAAGGTCAGACCCAGAGGTTGAGAGGAAGGCAAAGGGAAAGGACTATGCTCCTAAATAACAGGTTGCCCAGGCCAATGTATTCTTGGAGTCTCTCTTGCTCAACTGAAAGACATCTGACTGCAGCAGCGTGTTAGCTCGCTTAACTTCCCTGGGCCCTTCTACCTGCTCAAGCGCCTTAGCAAGAACTCTGAGAAAAGTAACTCTACCTAGACAGGGAGTTGTAAGATGTTTTGTTTAATAATGGTGTAGTTGTGTGCCTGGTTCAGAAGGGGTTAAACGGAGGGCAGGGAGCATTCCTGCTTTGGGTGGAAGAACTGAAGTGGTGTTACTGAGCACCAATGTCACGTTAATTACTGAAAAGCAATAATTAAGCTCATGCCTTTACCTTTGTTAAATGAATTATCTGTTAAGCTCCACCTCCTCTAGAAAAATAAATTAGGCAGTGCGAGTCTGCTGTTGGCAACTGCGGTGATGATGTGGGAAGTTTAGTTCAGGGTTAGTTGGTTTATGAACAAAGTGTATGTGTATAGTGACTACTCAGGAAACAGACTGTTTCCAGGGCATGTTCACTCTTACATGCTGTGAGCACATATCAGATAAAGGCAAAATCTCCCCCAGAAAGGAATCAATTCGTATCTCATACTTACATGTTTAAATATGGAGAAAATATGTACACTTTGTTGAGTTCTTAAGATAATAAAGTTGTGCATTGTAAAATTTTACTAAGTGCAACTAATAAATAAGAGACATATTTTTATATAGGCCAATTGAAAAATATTGAATAAACTACATTGAAAATAACCTCTAGATTTTCAATGATACAATAAATTCAAGATAGTGACAGTGTGAGAAATCAAAGAAACAGAGACCTTGTTCTACTTAAAAGAGATTGATGAGTAAAAACACACAGGTGTTAAATTCATCATCCTCCACTGAGGTTATGGACTTAAAAAATGACTCTGTAATTTTCTTTGATCTGATTAATTAATGTGCATATATGTGCCTGCACACAATCGACTGTGCTGTGCTTGCATGACTGCTGTGATATGTTGACGGTGCCATACATTGGAACAGCTTATCAATGAATGACCTTCTCCAGAAGGTCGCCACTTACTAATTGATCTTTACTAAAGAAGCAATGAGTAATTGATTCCTCCTACCTAGAAGAGATCACTTTTCTAAAGAAGAGTCTATTTGTTTTGTTTTCTCTGCTGAACTGCACTAGAAAAATTACCTTGGAGATGTGCAAAATGCCTGTGGACTCTGGTTACCTCATGTTCTAGAGTCACACCACTCAGATACCTAGAGGCATCTCAACTAAGTGGGCATGACTATTCCAATTAGGCAAGAGTCCTCACCATTAAATGTCATTAGATTTAATTTGATGCCCTAAGAAAATTGTTGATGAAGCCCATCCTGCTAAGGGCAGGGCTTTGTGTACTTAAGCCCAAGCAAGATGCTTAGAACACACTTCTACAATAATATCCATTAAATTTCCAACAATAGCATTTGGCATCATATTCATTGCATCCAAGACTTTTACTTTACAGATGAATGAGAGATGGCTAATTAGGAGAAATAAGAATAGGTTTAAAACCTCACTCATCTTCCATTCAAGGGCTCTTTACATGATATCATCAAACCTTCTAGACATTACAGTGATTGGAGCACACATTTAAGGCGATGAGCTCTGAGTGTACTTGTGTTGTTGGTGGTACACACTAATCATGAAATCACAGTGATATGAGTTCTGACTAGTATTTTTACCCTCAAGGCAGTCTACGTTGGGATGGCTCCTTCGAGAGATGCACTGCCCATCAAGCCTGATAAATGGAGTTCAACCCTCAGGATCAATTACGGTTGTCTCCTGGCCTCCACATGTTTGCCAAACATGTGTTCTTTAAATGAGGAGTTCAATCTTATCACATTTGATACTTTTGACATTTGTAATTTAGAGATAATCTTTCATATGACATGAAGTCAAGGTAAAGAGTTAATAAAGTACTGAATGACAGGGTGCTTTATGAGTAGTAAATATGTCTGAAAATGTGTTGATAAACCAGTGATGAGAAATTGTTGTTATGGCCATACTTGCACCTTTTAATTCCAGATGGTCATGCTATGTAATCTTTCTTTTCCTACTCTCACTACCCTACTTCACATGAAGTACCAAAAAATAATAATAAGAGAGAAGGAATAAGACAAAATCCTACCACGAGGAAAAGTGACAGACTTCGATATACACGTGGTTTAAACATGCATTTGGAAGACACATGGATGGATGGTGGACTGACAGACAAAGTTGATCAGTAGAAAACACTGCTGTAAGTTCATCTGTATCCCTGCTCGGAATTTATTGTTCCAGAAAAATCATGAAGAAGATTAAGAGGAAGAAGTAACTGGCAGTGATCAAGAGAAGGAAAATGTACGAGATGATGAAGCAAAAAAATTTCAGAGCACAGTTCAATTGATCTCCACTAACAAGAAGCCCAGTACCAAGTATCTACCCAGCACCCAAGCATGACCACCATAACCATGGCAGGCAGAGGAGACACCCTAAAGAAACTGAAGCAAGTGAATAGTCCAGTTAACGAAATCTAGCAACAAAGAGCTAAAGTCAGATGGGAAGGCATCTTTTAAAAAATAACAAAGCAGAAATAATTTAGCAGGGAAGGACATGAGCCTTCAAATGGAGGCCTCAGGAACACATACCTGAAGGATGCCTGTTGGAAATGTCAGATTGTTTAATAAACAAGAAGCATGGAAAACTCACAGAGAAGACGCGGACACATTAGTCTGGTTACTAGAAGAAATGACAATCTAACAGACGTAGTGCACAGACACACAAAACCAACCAACCAAACCAACCACCAACCACCACCACCACCAATACTACCACTACCACCACCACCACTATCACCAATAATGATAATAAGGATGATGATGATGATGATGATGATAATAATAATAAAAACCTTCAAAACCAGGAATGGGGTATACAATCTGGCCAGATCATCAGAGGCATTGTGTTATATTCAGCATTCCAACCACAACAACAGAAATATGCCAGATAAACAACCACAACAATAGAAATATGCCAGATAAACAACATATTCATTATGACTCAGCACTTTGAAAGTTTTAGTCCATGGTCGCCTATGGCAAGGAATAAGACACACCATGCCTCCCAGCTCCCCCAACATAAAGACAGGAAGGGTCTAGAAGTCCATCATCCCCTCGAAAGGTGCCCTCTTAAGACTGGACTTCCTTCAATTAGCCTACACATTCTAAAGGCCTACACATTCCACCACCACTTAGTGGCACTGAAGGCCGCTACTTGCGTTTCAGCACCCAAGTCGTCCAGAGGCATTAAATAACTATGGGATTACATGTGGCTTTAGAATACATTTGTTTTTAAAGATTCAGCATTGCAAGCAAACATTCTAAAACATTTGTAAGGCTGTTTCTCAGCAAATGTGAAAGAAACTAAGAAAAGGAGAGACATAAAAGCTCTGGTAAAAAATATATCCAGGCCAGAGATAGAGTTTACAGAGGTCCTCGAAAGGCAGCTGAGCAACCAGGGTGGTTTTGGCTTTGGCTTTTTGTTTGTTTGTTTTAAATGTAGCCTTTTCTGATAAATCACTCTTCTTTTCACATGCGCATTTGTCATCAATTATTTTGCCATCTGATTATTTGTCTTTTTCTGAATTATGTCATTTTTTGTATCTTAGGAATATATATTTTAGTACATCTGATGCAATAATTTTCCCACATTTAGTTGTTTAAGTTTTTAATTTGTAAATATCCTAGTGTGAAGATATAGAACTTTTATCTGACCTTTCTTTAACCTTGTTAAGAATAAATTAGAGCAATATTAAACCATTGAGCACACCTCCATGGGGAAGTCTGTCATTGACTGCAAAGGGCCTCAGTACTAGGAGCAAGTGGACCTCTAAAGGAAGAGATTATAACAAAATACATCCTGGGAACATATGGGTTATGGGGAAACATCTTATAAAACTGAAACACACATTGATTTGACGTGTCTGTTAAGTTAGACATTAATACAGTGTCAACAAAGTATCTTTTGTAGGTACTTAGCCATCATAGATGATTCTTATATTCTTCCAATCTTAAAGTCTTCCAATCTTAGCAATCATTTGATTCCCCCTTCCCCCTAATCATTGGATTTAATGATCAGTTGAAGAGTTGACTTGGACACTCACAAAGTCCATTTCCTTTGTTTTTTAATCATTTCATCCAATGTTTTATTCCTCCTTTTAATACTCTGAAGCTCCTCATTTCACAGAGATGTCAGCCACCCAACAACTTTCTAGAAACTATCCTATTGAGTCTAATTTATGAGGTTATGAAAAATAACATTTCCTATTAATATTTTGCTTAGAGCCTCCATTCAAACCCACCCACTTTTAACCAAAAAAGGAAGTAGAGGTAGCTGAGCACCTTGTCTAACCCTCCCTTGACTCATCCTGACCTGACTGGCATTTGAGTTCTGCATTAGTCAACAGTGAACCAGCACAAAGGCTCACAGTCTCCTGGCAGCCCTTTCATCTGTAGGCCACCAAATACAACTGATGAGCTATTCTACAGCTTCGGAGAAACCTTGGAGCTTGAAATGCTTGTCAATGCCAATACACAGCCAGGTTCTGTTGACATACCTGTACCTAGCCACCTGCTCAGCACAGGTTTTTCTCACTCACCAGAAGATACACATTTCTCATTCAACTATTTTGTCTTTCCTTCATTCCAACAAAGATCATGCATAGTCTCAGAATACCTTGAATTTTCTAGTAGGAAAAAAAAAAAAGCCAAGGAAATTGCTCTACCTGCTGTACTAAGCAATCAGAGATTCGTTTCTGAAGAGCTTTGGGGGATTTCGCCATATGACTCCCATTAATGAAATTGCTGGGCTAATCTCTCTGTGTGACATTACAAACACCAGTTTCCTGTCCAACTTCAGCTGAAGCCTTTTCTGTGTTTCTTTTGCTGTTAGAACCAGAACTGTGAACCTGGAAAGGATTTCCAAGATCAATCAATCCACTCATCCTGTTTTACAGATGAAAAAAAAAAAAAAAAAAAAAAAAAAAAAAAAAAAAAAAAAAACCAAATAAAATAAAAAGGCTTCCAAGGGCTGTTACTGGCTGTAACTGGCCAAGTGATTGAGCAATTTGCTCTACAGACTGCACAGGCTGTCTTGGAATTTAGGAAGCATGTTTTTAGGTGTAGTTTGCACTAAGTTATGGAGTAAATAAAGAAATGTGGAAAAGGACACAGGTTACCCAGTGTCAAGGTTGAAAGACTTTGCTTTTATCTTGCAAGGAGTCTAATTAACAATTGTATCAATATTTGGAAGATTCTTACTTCAACAATTATATTATAAGGTTAATATAGTAGGAAAAATCTCTTTAGTGTGTGTTCTACCATGGTTTCCAGAGTTTGAAGTCTATAAATGTCAGTAGCATCAAACAATTATATGCTAAGGAGCTGGGGAAATGTCTCAGCCTTTAAGAGCATTTGCTGCTCTCGCAGAGGACTGGAGTTTGGTTCCTAGTACTCATGTTGGGCAGCACTCATGTGCCTGTCATTCTAGATCCAGAGATCTTATGCTCTCTTCTGTCATGATTGGGCACCTCCACACATGTGGCACAAAGACAAATGTGCACACAATTAGCTTTGGTTCAACTGGAACTCTTGGATTTTAAAAATGAGGTTAATTCTGAATAACTCAGAAGCGAGTTGTGGAAAAACCACAAGAGGTTTGAAAACCTTATCTATGTCTCCCCCAAATCACTGTCTTTCTTGGGATTGTCACAGGTCTAAGCAACTTGTAAATGAAATTCTTCTGTCTTCTGCCTGCATAGATTCGGCCAGTTTATTAAGAGCAAATGAGATGTCCATCATTAATTTCTGTTTTCTTTTTTCAGTTATTTTAGTTTTCAGTATGGAAAAATATCCTTTTGCACCTTTTTGCTGATACTCTCCCATAATATAATACTTTCATACACCACTAGAATCACTCAAACATATGGTGTGCTTTCTAAGCCGTGACTCCACCGTCATGCAGCTCATTGGGTGGATCCAAAGCATTTGGTGTTTAGTGTGTAGCTGAAGATCTTTCTAGATCCATATTTGTTGCAGCACCAGCAACCTAGTGATCAAAGTCTTAGAGGCACACACATCGTTTCAGGTCAAACTGGACTTTCATCTTTGTCTCCTTAGCTTCCATTCCAATGAGGTGGAAGGCTGAAGAAACCAAAGCTTTTCTATATCTTGTTTCCATTCAGGAAGGGACAAATGTGGGACTAGCTAGAAGGAAGCCCATCTGTATCCACATTCTGTGTTCAAACCTAGTGTAAGTACTTCTGTTCTGGCACTTCGTAGTTCATCAAATAGTTCTGAGAAATGAAGAGCCACTTATAGTTCATGACTATCACAGTACACTCGGAATCTCACCTTTCTCTTTTATATGTTGACTCTCTCATTGCCTTGAAAACAGATGACCATTAATTCATGGGTATGGCACTTTAGCATGGTAACTCAAGTTTGCAGTACAACTGTGTAAGTTACTCCTACCGGACCCTTCCTTGGGAAAAGCTTATATTGACATCAAAGCCTGATTATGCAATTAGAAACAAGTTATTGACTGGACTTTGCAAAAGAGGAAGTAGAATCATGTTACACTCTTCAAATATAAAGAGGAAAATACAGGGCCCTGCCCCTCTAGTTCCTGGCATTTGCTTACTCCTTTTAGCTTTTACTCCTTTGTTTAAAAAAAAAAAAAAAGGCTGGAGGAATTGTGAACGAAAGACCTTAGTTGTAAAGAATTCCTTGGGATCTGAAAAGAAACAGCAGTACACATTGATTGAGCTTAGACAAAGTCTTACATAGTTTTGGTTTGCTGTGCACAATTCCTCACCCAGCCTCCTAATTTAGCAATGGCACCTGGACTGTTGCACACATTATATGGAGATTAGCAAGCTCATGACAACACACCCCACAAACCAAAACTAACTTAGAAGCTCAAGTTGTGAGGCAGAGCTCATGCGCAAACAATCACTCAAGACATCCTACCTGCTCTGAGAGAGGAAGCAACACTCCAAGCTGGGACCCTCTACTCTTACAGCTGGCCTGGCTTTTGGCAATTGCTTTTGAGAAAATGTAAGGATCTGTCGATGAAAGGATTCCTGGGATATTGACAGCAGGTGCCTCCTCTCCTCTTCAGAAACACGGATAGAGAGAATATGGCCAATAGCTTATAATTTTCAAATGCTACCATTCTTTATTTGGGTAGAAATCATTATTTTTAAAGCACAGAGTTTCAATGATGCATACCTGATTTACGGCTAAAGAGTGGAGTTTCCCCGTCTTTATTCTATATGAGCACCCCCCTGTGATAAATAGTTCTCCTCATGAACTAATATTGGTATGGTTTATTATAATCCTGAATATGACATTACCAACTATATGTATGAGAGGGTATCTACATGATTTTTGAAATAAGTACAGAATTGACATGACGACGTGGATAGCATAAGGCTAAAGTCACCAGAGATATGGAAAACTGAAATGTTTCATTTCATGGACTTGAGGTAAAACTCCCTGTCCATCTACATTTGGCAGGCATAGCTATAATGCTGACCTGCCTGATTTGGAGAATCTTTGCTTTTCTCTGCATCTTCGTCTTGTCAAGATGACATGGGTGTGTGAGCCTGCTTAGACTTAATGAGATCTGAGCCTGAACACATATTTCAAATGCAAATCACGTCTCCATTGTTTTAACCATAAAAGGCATGCACATGAATTCCAAAGTGGCTTTCACATGAAATGACGTGGATAATAACATTACTTCCTTTGTGATCCTCTTCCCACAGGTCCTGCCACTTCCTTACCTGTCTTGAGGCTTGTTACTACACGTTCATAAACATTTCTGTGAATAAACTTATAATTAAAAGATATGCCCCAGTCCTCAAGCAAGTAATTATATTGACTATTACTCACCTTTTACAAGAAGTTCCTTAAAGATCCAAAGAGTGACAGCCCCTGAAGCTTTCATGGCCTACCTTGATGCATGACTATATTTGGAAACCCCGTCTTACTTTCAACTTTACATATAGGGACATAAAATGAAACTCAAATAAAGGTACCTTGAAAGGAGATCTTCATTAAATAATTTCCAAATTGGAAAATTACATAGTCAAACATCATGCGCAGGCATTAAAAGATGAGATATGCATGTGTCTGCATGTTCATATGGGGATGCGCAGTCTCTGGGATATATAAATATGCATAAGTTTCTCATACAACATAATTAGAGAAAATTACGTATCTAGCCAATTAGTCTTGCGAGCATCTTTCTCCCTCCTTGCCCTCAGTGCCCCTGATAAGCCCACTTTCACTTTCAGCGGTTGGGCTCTCCCACTTGCCTCCTCTGGTCCCTCCCCTGATCCATCAAACACCGTGCTTTCCCTGCAGGGCAACCTGCTTCCTCCTGCTCCCTGTTTCCATCCATTTCCCCCAGCTGCTTCCAAGTCTCAGATACTGGGCAAGACTCCAGCGGTTTGTGGGTGGACAAAACAATTACATAGAAACGCTAATAGAAACAAAGATGATTTTCTGTGTGATGTCATAGATGGCCCTGGACCACTGCTGGTAGCCTCTATCTCTTTGTCCCTCAGCCAGAATAAGTCATCACTCTAAGCAGAAGGGGATCGCTGACGTGTCTTTCTATGCTAGCCCACTGGCTTCCAGAAAGCCCGGTGTGAGCATGAAGGGGGCAAGCCTTGCAGGGTTTGGTGAGACACAAGCTCGCTCTGGCTAAACTCTGCCTTGCTTAGGGTAACAGGTGCAGAACCCAAGCCTGAGCTCCAGGGAAAGCTCTGGGAGGCCCCATCTTCCAGGGTTAGCACACTACTCCTAGGCAAGTCTGGGCGGTTCGTAGTCGGCCTCTGAGTTGTTACCTTCAGCTTTGGCAGAGGAGATCTGCAGCAGTCAGTTCCACCCAGGCTCAGAGGACGAACAGACGGACAGACGCTCGGAGGTGAGAATTTTCTCCTAGGCTTACCTCAGTGCCCCCTAAACCCCACCCCCAACTCACACCCCCGGGAGAGCCTTTCTTAGCTTTTCTCATCATTGCTTCTCCTAAGAGCATGTGACGACACTAGCCCCCAATACGTCTTTGAGTCAACAAAATTTACCACAGGATGATCGATGCCATGGATACACTTACCGCCTATCCCTCTATTTATTTGCCATCTGCTTATGTAATATTTATGTGTATATGTGTTGTTTTACATATAACACTAGTTAGATGTTTTCACTCCCCAAGAATTAATCTCAGAGGTAAAGGCATATCCATTAGTATTCCGGCTGTATGGGTTATATATTTCTCTGAGGTAATGCTGACATGAAATTTGGCATGCCCAAGGTCCTTCTGTAGCCTCGAGGCTGCCAACTTGAACAATCTCATATATCATTTTCCCTGTCTTTTCAGCCATAGTTCATGTCATCGTGTATCCTCAGAACACAGGGTTGCACAGGGAGGATGTAGGGCTGCAGATGTGATGGGGAGGGTGAAGTGTGTAGGGCATTCCTGTGGGGTTAACCGCTCGGTGGGGGAACATTTCCTTTATCTCAGGCTGGTTTTGCCCAGTTCTTTCTCTAAACACCAAGCTATGGAGAGGAATTGCACAATACATGCATTGTTTAGGAACCCTTCCCAGTGTAAACAAGGAAGGGTTGATTACTGGAGGGGCTTTCTCTTGAGGCCTGACACAAGAGCCATCTGGGGGTGTTGGAAAGGGTGCGGCATCTGTGAAATGTGGGCAGACTTGGCAAAGAGTCCAGAATGATATTCTCAGCACGGGAGTATTACACGCAATAGTTTAGAGACATAGATATGCTCACTTTGTACTTATTTCATTCTTTGCAGTTGTTCAACATAAAATTTGAGGTTTCAGCAGGGTCAGGATAGCGTTTTACCAAGATCAGTTATTATATAGATAAGCCCACTTAATGCCTTCAAACTATCTACTGATTGAAATGTGTTCATACTAAACAAGCAGCTTGGTTCCTACTACTCATTTCTCTTTTAGTAGTTTCTGACTCGCTGACTACATTCTCCCTGTGCTAATTCTAAAACCACGGCCTTAGCATCATCTCTGCTGATGCCATGTTCTCTACTGACCCAAGTTTCGCCTTATTGCCATCTGCTCAAATCCTGCTCTTTCTACCCCTGTGCGCCACCCGCCCCCCTCCACCCCCGGCCAACTTCTACTAGAAAGTAACTTCTGATATTTCCAAGTAGTATTTAATTCCTCTTTCTTTAATAACTTTTACTTCATCCTGTTGGACAGCCACAGGAGAGGACACTAGGGTATCATGAAAGGAAGGGTGCAGTGTTTAGCTTCTCCATGACGCAGCCAATCTGGGTCAAAATGCACCACACTTTAAACCTTTTTCGATGGCGTCTTGCTGCTGCTGAGAACCTAGTAAGACTGAGTGCGTAGCGCTTCGTTGGTTCTGTTTGTGGATTTGCTGGTGGGCAGCAACTGTGAAGGGCTTGCCTGGAAACACCCATCTCGACCTTATCTACCTTTCTTCTGTTTGTCTTTATTTCCTTTGCTGGGGGAAGAGATTGCTAGGACCAATGAGTTTTAGAATCCAGAGAGCATATCTGCTTGTATTTTAATGTTGTTTACATTTGCAAAGCTAAAGCTGAAAATGGGGCCCCTCTGCTGGGAGCTGGTAGGCGGCTTTCAGAGAATTGACAGAGTTGACCCACCAGCTCAAACATTCCTTCACTCCATCTTCCCAGCTTGTGTTTTTGTTTTCTAATTTTTCTGACAGCATTTTTTCCCCCTGTGGGGTTCCCTGCTGGCTAGTCCTATCAGACTATTTAAACAATGTAGCTCTGAAAGCTTCTCAGTGACAGTGCTCTAGTGAAGTTATTTTGTGTTTAGAATTGAACAGCAAGGTGGGTTTGTTGTTCTTCTTGTTGTTTTTTCCCACCCCTTTTTGTAACCATGGGGACAGAAGACAAAACAAGCTGGTCGGAAGGGATAACCTTGGAAATTCTCTACTGAGGAATGACTAAAACATTGTGACATAGAATCCATAGGGTGCAACTTTCTGTCAACCAAACCAGAAAATCCAGTAGCCAGTGTGCAGTATAAGTGCAGTTACTGGAGCTGCTGCCACTCCTGGGAAATAACACATGGAGGGGAGGTGTTTTTTCTAAAGTCACTGCAAGAGAGCGTATGTAAAATAGGAGGCGCCAAATGATGTTTTCATCGCAATATTGGGGGGCATAGCATTAGTACTCCTGTATTGTATACATAACACCGTGAGCAGCTCAGTTTTGATTTCTAATTTAGAGGATGAGAAAATAACCAAAATATATATATATTTTTAATCTGCCAGTATCTAGGCATACATTATAATCAAAACAATGCTGCTCCGGTTGGGATTTTTACTCTTCAGCCCGCAACTCCTAAAGCAGACACGCAGACACACATGCGCACTTACACGTTTTTTAGTTTAAGAGGTTTCTATGGTCCGTCTGATATTTATTTTGTAGAAATGGTTACTTTGAATCACTCTTCGAAGCACAAGAACAAATGGGAAGGGACACTAGTACATCCCAGGAAGTGGGAAAATCCGTGGATTTTACTCTCTAAGTTGCCAGAGAGGGTCTGAGAAGAATGTAGGTGCAGACGCTCCGCCCGTCTAATCTCTGTTTGCCTAGCTGAGCATTTCATCAGACACCGTTTTGATTTTTTTTTTCTTTGCTTGTATCACTGATACGAAGAGCTGCATCAGCACCACCCGTCACTTTGTAGTTATTGACATTACTGAACTATACGTTGTGCTCCTGAGAACTCCATTAGACAAAACAAAAACGCTTTAGTTTTTAAGTATTTCTATATGCTACAGGCATCAAATTCCTTTACCAGTTACTCAGTTTCCATCTCACCTTCACTGGCTTTCTTTGCCACAGTCCAAAGATAGGTTCATCGTGAGCCATGCTCACTGTCTGAGCTGGCAGAGTACCTTTCACTCCACTCTCTGGGCCCATCAACAGGTGCCATGCATGCTGATCTCCTGCTGTTCCACAGAGTGACAGGAAATCAAGTTTCCTTAATCTGTCATGTTCACATTCTGTCTCCTCTCTAATAACTACTACATTAAAATTATTGTTGCTGTTACTATTACTATTATTATTATTACTATTATTTTATTGTGTATGTATATACATGGTATGTGTGGGGGTATAAATGTGGAGGTCAGAGGGAAATCTGTGGCGTTATTATGCCCATCTACTTTTCCTTGCTTCCTGGGCATGGGACTCAGATGCCTTGCTCGGTGATACAGCTTACACGGCAAGTGCCTTTACCAGCTGAGCCATCTCAGTGCTCTTCTCTATGTTTTTGATGCTTGCTTCACTCTTCTGCACTAAGCGGTTTGGCTTTATTACTTGTGCCCGCTCTTGCTTCAGCTCAGATGACTTTCTTTTTAGTTATTCTTTTTTGCCAGTTCTTGCTCTGTACAGTGAGCACACTTGTAGGTATAGTCTAGGGTGAGTGAGCTGTGGGAACCATATCCTAGGATCTCACATACAGCCATAATAATTTATTTTGATTATCTTCCATGTCACCTGTCACTACTATTTACTGAAACTTGCAGGACTATCCGAATCCACTCTGCCTCTGAAACAGGGTTTACCTCCCAAACGGGTTTAAATTCACCTTGTCAGCACCAGATACTCCGAACTCTAGCACATTCTTCATACCTTTACTGCTCAACAGTCTTCGTTTCTTTACATACTTGCTCTCCCTTAACACTCTGCTGCCTGGAGGAGGATGACGTGTGTGCTGCCCCAGACCTCCCTTCATGCGCAGCATGGGACCAGGGCTGCCAAGGAGCAAAGGTAAAGAGTTTCTTCTACTTTGCCTGGCAAAATCTGCCTTTAGTATGACTGTGAAGCTACTACCGGCTCATAATTGGAAGTCTGTAGTCTACCAGGTTCCATTCCAGAAATCACTTCTGGGTGTGGATGAACCAGGAACTCATCAACTGTCTGTGGAGATGGAGCCTCAGAGATGCTGTGCTGTGACCTCACGAGTGTGGTAGAGGGACTAGGTTGATTTGCCTAATAGGAGTAAGGGGCAGGGCATGGCATAGGAGGGAGGAAACAAGACAATTTCTCTGGTACCTGCTGTGGATTTGTCAAAATTCCAAAATAAGGTTCACTTAGGACATTTTTTTTTTTATGTTTCATTTTTATTTGCAATTGTCCTCCAAATCATACTGTGCACTTCTTACCAGCTCCTACTCCCCACCGCCTTGGTCACTTTGCTGTCTTTTACCTCCTTCAGGTGAGGAGAATTCTGCATGGGTGGATGATGACAATTCTGCAGGGGTTGGTGATGACAACAATGGTTACCTGAAGAAGTCGGCCGACAGCAGCCCTGATTGTACTGCTGCCCGCGTGGAGTTGAATGACTAATAACATTTGAAATTCCTGTGTTATTTGGAATGTGAAGTCTCTCCCCGTGGCATATTGGATTAGTTATTGCCTTTCACAGGTTTCCCCCTTCACAGCTATACCTCACACTCAGAGGAGAAAGAGTTCTTCACGTGTTTACATGATAAAGCGACAGTTGTGGATGAAGGTGAGTGGTGGCTCTGAGGAGGGAGGGAAGCTGTAGGCCTGACATCCTGATGGATGAGTCTGGTTTGAGGTTAGAAATGTATAGTATATGGGAAAATGTTGCTGCTTCAATCTTATTTTTGCCTCTATTTCAGTCTTTTCAGTTTAAATAAATAATCCCATGAAAATCTTGGGCGGAGAATGTCACCCTCGAATTAGATTTCTTTATCCGTTCACAATTCTAGAAACCTGATTATGTCAATTAGGCAAGTTCATGTTTCCTGGTTTCCTCCAGGGAGTGTCACGCTTTACTCTTTGGTAATTACCTGCAGTTATGAGTGAGAGCAAGACTTGGGCACAGCAGGACATTGCCAGCTTTCTTAGGATCCATAAGAAAGAATATTCTTGGGGTCAAAGACATGAAAAGAGGAATATATGAACTAAAATGTTATTGCCTTCACTGTTCTCCTTTGTAGCTAATGTAGGTGTATGCAAAATCCAATAACATGTATATTTTATATTCTATATATAGAATCATACATGAGCAAACAAATATATATACTTTATTTCTACATGGTGGACAAAATATGTGCATGTACACATAGACCTACAAAATGCTGTGCCTAACCTAAGGTATGGTTGTTTCTAAAACACAATGATTATATTAACATCATGTTTGAATGTAAGTTAATATGAAGGCCTGCCCTGATAATGTTCTCCAGTTCTCCAGCCGCAACAGCTGACTGAGCGCATTCCCAGCCCCCACAGGCATCCCTCAGCCATGTGCCCTTAATCCATGTGGCCTTGAATTAAAGCATGGGCTGTGTGTGTGTGTGTGTGTGTGTGTGTGTGTGTGTGTGTGTGTGTGTGTGTCTGTGTCTGTGTGTATGTATGTGTGTGTGTTATTGACACATGCTTCCTTGCTCAACTGGCAGCCCTCTATGGTTTCAAGCAGAGGGTTTTTTGCTTAACTGTGCTCATCACTTCTATTATGGAACATTTTTGTCCACAGTCAACATCTGTGTGATGAGTCTACCTGTGCAGCTACTATAATAAAGAAGCTATTCCTTTATCTTTAGAAAGTTCATGTTCTAGAAAGGGCCACCATCTTGTAGTGTGCAAGCAAGTTATAACTATGTGCTTAGAAGTTCACAGGAAAGGCTGTGGTGTTCATATGCAGAAATATTAAAATGTACGGTCATTACATTGCACAAATATATTTTATAATTCTCACTGACTATCTAGGCAGTAGATTGTACTTCAAGAAGGTAACATAATGAGAAGATAAAGTACATCTAACAAATGAAAAATAGAGTTTTTGGCCTGTGAAGGAAAATATAATAGTAAAATGCATTTTTCTGACAATGATGGGTGAGTTTCCAAATATATGCAGCCTAAAGTTATTAAAGTTAAATAGTAAACCAATATATCTTCGTAAGTCCTTATGTACTTAGACTTTATAACCAACTGTGTTATTGATCAAATATAGTTTCCTTTTCTGAAAAAAAATAAAAGCCTTTAAAGTTTCATAGCTCATTGGTGACCATGTGCCTTGTGGAAAGCCACATTCTGATGAAGAAGGAGAATGAATCAGAAACACATGGCTTATATTACCTCTGAGCAGACAGACCTTTAGAAAAGCCATAGGGGAAATTCCTGGCAAAAAGCATCTTTAAGTTAGAGTATGAAAATATATAAAAGGTGGGTACTAGAAAAATTTAATATAGAGACTCTACAAGACTTTGAATAGATTTCTCCATTCAAAAATGTGTAGGACTATTCTAGAAATACATAGACATCACTGGGAAGACTGGTCTGTGAAAAACTAGATCTATGTAGCAAGTCTGTGGAACAGCACAAAGAACCAACTGCACCATTTTACACATATTACTGAATAATGAACGATTTCTAATATGTAACCTGGGAAAACAGTGGAGGTTTATATAGAATGTTGAACATCTATGTGAGCATGGGGGGCATGTGCATGAAAAATACCAATCAGCATACTTTTGGAAATGAATTTACATTGCAACAATGCATTCCCTTATCACTTTTTTTGTGATATGGTTGCCTTAATTTTACTTACATGTGCAATGGTATCCAATATAGTATTTTTACCTGGTTAACATAGGTATTCTCCTTACCATGTGGAGCTCATGGCTTCGGTCAGTTCTCACATCTCTCCCTTACGTTCATAGGATGTGTCAGGTGATTCTCGGCTTTCTAAGAGAGCCGCGGGTCTGCTCTTTCCACACAAAAGTTTCTCAGAGAGGAATGTCATTTCTGGGCTTTGATTTCCATGTGCTATCACAGCATCAACAGCACCAACAGCTAGGATAAGCTTCTCTGTGGAGATTCATCATTGACTGAATATTTTCTTCTGTGAAAAATTTTTATAAAATATTTTGGCTTTTTCTGTTCAGACCAGAACTTATAACTAGGCCTGTTTACTTGTTTGTGTTAAATTCAGTTTTAGAAAACACCAGTTACTATAATCTTGTTGGAATAGGAAACAGGAAGGTATAACATGGTTGCCCACTTGAATATCTTGCTCCTTTTAATCCCAGGTGTAACTCTAGCACAGAAGGCAAGTCCTTAACACATGTACAAATTCCACCAAGGAACCCAGTTGGAAAACGCCTGCTCTTCACTGTAGCCACATTAACTGTCAATCACCACAGGCACCTGGAGCTGTTCTAGGGCATGTGGGCATGTGTACGGAAATTCCCAGGCACAGAGGATGTCACCACCCTGCACTGCATCCTAGCTCAATACACTGACAACATTCTAGTTAACTGTGAAAAACCCTGCATGAGAGAGTTCCTGCTGCACAATCAGGCACCTCTGAGCATCTGGAGAGGCTACCCTTCAATGAGACTGACTCAAAGATGGTGATATTTACTGCTTTTGTTCTGGTCTGTTGTAATTAATCTACATGGCACCGTTATGCTGAGGAGTAAATTATGGTGATTTTAAAAGCTATTTCATCACTGGGGCCAGAATAGCACCCCTGGGACCAAAAGCCAGTTGTGAGATGATAGAGAAAACCTGCTTCCTCGCTGATGTGCCTCGATGTCCCATGGGCTCCCAGACTTTCGTGCTTCTGTACTAGAGTGGCTTCTAGCAGGTGTATTGTCTTTCCCATCCCAAATGCATGGCATGTATTCACACCATGAAGACTATTCCACTTTGTAACACACACACACACACACACACACACACACACACACACACACACACCACAGTAAACCAGCTGTCTTCACTGTTCCCGCTCTCAATGCCCTGAACCGGTCCTCTCAACTGACCCAGAATTAATAGGGCAAAATCTACTTTGGGCCTAGTGCTAAATGTTAACTTATGAACTGATTCATACTCGATGGATCTTCTTCCTCCCAATCAATGGCAGCCAAACTCAGCACATCTGGAGATAGTCATGAGACATCGATAAAACTGAGCACTGCCAACTTTAGTATAGTCAACATACAACACTATTTTAAAAATAATTTTCTCCTGCTTCTGAGATTTTATATATGTATATATGTTTATATGTTATAACGTTATAACATAGGATATAAAACATATTATACAAATGAAAATATATTATAAATTTTATTTATATTATATTTTGTTATGTTATACATATTATATTTATATAGTTTTATATAAGCAAGTACATGTAGAAAAACTCAGAAGTAGAAAAAATATTTTATTTATTAATTTATTTTATTAATATCTATTAATATAATATATTTATATATGGTGGAGGTGAAAGAAGAAAGGAAAGAAGGGGCAAGGAGAGGAGAAGAGGAAAAGTAATTATTAATTAGGAAAGAAATTATGTGTCTTGTTATGTGATTTTTTTTAAGAGGAGGAGAAATCTAATTATAAAGGCTAGTTAATACCCAAACACCTTTAGGATGTGATCTGTAGCAAGCCAAGTAGTTAACATGACAGTCAAGTGGGCCGCAGGACTGCAGTAAAATGCCTTCCAGAACTGAACAATACAGGTAAGCTTTAGGCAAACGAAAAAAGCAAGAGTGCAGTCTTTCACAATTTGTTTTGAGTTTAATGACCTTAACACAATTATGTACTGATAACTGTTAGTATTAATTTTCAGTTCAGTAGAATCTAAATAACCTAGAAGACCACCTTTAGCATGCTTACAGGAGATTGCTGACTATCTTGATTATCTCAATTGAGGTGAAAAGGCTTGTCCACAGTGGGTGGTACCATTCCATGGGCAAAAGATTCTGGATTACATTAAAAAGAGAATAAGAACCAAACACCGATTTGCCTCTCTCTGCTTCTTTACAGTGGATGCAATGTGACATCTTGGTCAAGCTCCTGCCGGGGTGACTTTCCCGCTATGACAGACTATACCTTGAACTGTGAGCTGAAGTAAGCCCTTCTCCCTGAAGTTGCTGTTGTCACAATACGTTATACAGCAATGGAAAAAGGAAGTAAGATGATATCCAGGAAGGATTTAGAAGTTTGCTCATGCCCAACTTCCAGGAGCCAGCAGGTACTCCTGTAGCACTCTGTTGACAGTACTTTCTGGAATTCCTGTATAGTGGTGCACATGCATTTATTCAGCTCTTGTTCTTTCCGTATCCCCAAAGGCCACACAAGTGAAAACACAAACAAAACAACAACAACAACAAAATCAAAGGCAGATCGGGGATGGAGCTCAGTTAGCCAAATGCTTGACTGGCATACACAAAATCCTAGGTTTGGTCTGCAGTCCTTCATTAGCCAGGCATGTAGTGCATCCCTGGAGTCCCAACATGCTGGAGGCAGAGGCAGAAGGGTTAGAAATTCAAGGTTATTGTTGGCTACTTAAGCAAGTTGAGCGCCAACCTGGGCTACTTTGAGACTGTCTCAAAAAAACCAAACCAAAACAAAACTACAAAATAGTCAGAAAGATCTCAACATATCTTTCATTCTACTTTCTTTAAATTTCTATGGCAGTGTATTTTTAAATTCAAATTAAAGTTTTAGCAGATTCATAAAAATAAGAATTGTATATACTAATGATTTATCATATAATATTTTAATATGTGCATATGTTGTATAACATTTAAATCCTTAGTAGGTTTACTTATTTATAACAAAACCCTCAAAAGTTATCTTTCCTAGATTTTGGAACTATGCAGTTTTTGCTCTTATGTGTAGTGATCCCTCTGGTCAGAAACACACCATAGCTACTGACTCCTCTCAGTCACTGAGTACCAGCTGACCACCCTGGCCTCAGCCTCCCAATCACCCCTGTTGGTGGTACCATTTTAAATGTAACAGACCACAAAATATACTCCTATTTGCATTTTATATGGATTTGATTTGATTTCAAAAAAGCATTGGCACACTTGTCACCTGGGAAATCAAAGTTTCCCGATAGGTCACACAGCCACGTGCCAACCATCGTGTCCCCTTTTCTTAGCCCATGGAAAACTCTGTGTTCTCCATTAGAGCTTGATTATAGTGAAACTTCTTCCATGTGCTTGTGATAGTTCTAAGTCACCAAGAGTATCATAAATTGTCAAGTACAGAAGAGCAGTCTCCAGAAGGCTGACCATGTCTGTCGATCTAGGCTTAAGCAAAATGAGTAGCAAGTAATCTCTCAGCCCTTGGTAGGGAAGCCATCCAGACCAGCTCAAAAACACTAGTCAAATCATGCAGACTTGACCTGATTGGCTAGCGGTACCAACATTCCTTCACTGCTGAGACTCAACCGGCAGGAGAATTGGAACCTTTTCTTGCTCTTAAGGTCAAACCCTCCCTCCTAAGAAATCAGAAAGCTGATAGTCATCACAACTCACCCAGGCTCTCCATACCTCAGAGCAGTTTTTAACTTCATGGAGACTTTGTCTTTCTTACCTGAGTGGTCTGTTGCTGTTGTCATTCCTAAGGTAACTAGAGCCATGTGTGCATTTTGTCACCCCACTCGTGAAGTCCCTCAGGGGGAAAAAACTCACATCTTAAAACTGCTTGATGTAGTATGACATCATACAAAATAAACCAAAATCTGTTTTCTAGCGTACTACATATGACAATAAACCCTAAGATATGGCTGGTGTCCAACTTGCACTCTGTTTCAAACATTTAGTTGGAGAAGAAAAGACATATTATAATGGGAAAAAATGCTCACATGAAACATCAGTTACTAAAACTGCATTGTTTTACCTTCATCCTTGCTGGGTTTTCAGTACCCTTTTAAAAGTTTATTATCATCATCATTATTATTATTATTATTATTATTATTATTATTATTATTATCATCATCATCATCATCATCATCATCATTATTATTATTAATTATTGCTGCTGCTCATACTGAATGTATTTTTAATACACGATATAAGATGGCCAAATGCAATTTTCTTCACTCACATTACTCAAGCAAGGTCTTGTGATGAGCTGGGAAAAACCCCCGGTATAAACATAAGTCCACAACCTTAAAACCACAGATTTGATCAATTCAACATGACTAAAACTTCGCAGGAGAAAAAAGTGTGCTGGTATCCTAGCGACCAATGGTGTTTGAAAGGAGCAGCATTCTTTACATTTGAGCCAAATGTGGAATGTAAACATTTCTGTTCAGTTCACCCCAGGCAAAAGTGTGAGCCCCAAAACGCTGAGCCTTTCCTGGTCCTTATTGAAGAGTGGCCTCAGTCATTTGGGCACACAAAGGGTGGTACTCTGAACTTAGAAAGTGAATCTTTCTTTCAGAACTTCCATCAAAGTTGTTTGTATACATGACAAACTGTTTCCCAGAAAAACAGGACAAGCTTAATTTGTTCACTACATCGTTGACTAAGTGCAGTAACTACTAAGCCTTAGTTCCATTTTTTTGGAGACAGTTGGTTCTATGTTGTCACCCAGGAATACCCATGCCCTGCTTAAGGTAGCAGCCCCCCTTGGCAGCCCTCACCGTCTCTCAGGTTTCTCTTAAGATTCCTTAGGAATGGAACTGATGGTATCTATTTCTCAGTCCAATCAGAAAAAGATAATTTTTTTTCTATTCTGATATCGATCCTCTGCCATCTACTCCTCGGAGTGGACAGTGGCTAGTGTGAAAGGGATTATTACAACATCAGTACTTGAACACACCGTTTCCCACACCCGCAAGATGTGCTTCATAACTTAGTCCTGGGATCTTATAGCCTGAATAAGCTGCTCACTGTTTCAAACCACATCTTCCTCCTAAGTAAACATCTCCCATTCAAGGCTTATCTTTACAGGGAATGAGTCGCTTGTGTGTCTCTTTTAAGCCATTTTGTCATTTCAGTAGATGCACTTCTGCATGTCAAAGGAGGAAGAATGAAAGGAAAGAAACTCCCCGTTGTGAGTTGAGACTGAAATGGCCCAGACAGGCTGACGATGCCTTTGAGCTCTCGGTCTCTGGCTGGTTTACGGAACTTTTGGCACAAGTCAGCATCTCGCTGGTGGAGGTGAGTCACTAGCAGCAAGCTTGCGGATCTTCCAGTGTACCCAGAGCCTCTCTACCACATACATGCTCCTGGAGCATAGACTGCCATGCCTTCCCTATGTTGGTGGACTGAAACCATAGCCCTGCAAACTTTTCTTCCCTCAAGTTGTATCTGTCAAGTGTTTTGTCATACCAGTGACAGAGGAACTAAACTAGTAGGGTGACTGGTACAGAGAGTCTGGCTGGCACCTGATTGGGCCGTTTGCAGGCCTTCGGAACTACGTTTCAAGAGGAATAGGCATGAGTTCGGACCCATAGGCTGGAGATGTCTTCGAATTCTGGAAATGCTTACCACGTCCTTATGGTAGGAGTAAAGAAAATCATAACGCGGACAGAGATGTGGACAGTGAAGGGCAGGCTCGTGGGTTTCAGAGGCATACAAGGATTTTACCAGGGAACTGCGCAGGAGGTCATTCACACTGTCTTCCAGAAAGAGTCTGGCTACCTTCTACCTGCATCCTGAAAATGCAAGTGAGACCAACTCTTTTTGTTTGTTTGTTCTTGTAGAGGAAATAAAGGCAGCATAGTTACCAGGCTTGGCATGGTCATAACTTGCTGCTTTTATGCTCACCTATAGTGAGAATGGGAAGTAAAAAGTGGAGCAGAAAGATGTGAAAGACATGGGAGGATGAAGTTGCAGCTGTGCACACAGAAAGCACAGGCAGAATGACTGTATTTGTTAAAGAACTCAGCAGCATTAAAAAAAAAAAATCACGCACTTTGTGCAGAGACAGTAGGGGAAAGGCTTGGAGGCAAGGCCCCACCCATCACAGACAAACACATTTGGAGGACTTCCTTTTGAAAAGAGGGTGCTGAGGAAGAAGTGGCCACAATCGGAGTGTCTGCTCTTTCCTCTGGTTCAGCCAAACAAGCTCCCCAAGAGTCTGCAGCCTGGTGGGGGTGAGGATGAGCGTGGGGGCTTGTGGGAGAGGGGCTAGATCTCAAGCTGACAGTAGCAGTCTATTTTGATCAGCAGCGAATACAGGCATCTGTCACAGGAAGGAGAAAAGTAACTAACATATTCTGATAATTTAAAGAAAGTCTGATGGGGCCACTGAAGAAGGAAAAACAAAATTTGTCACTGCTTGAGGCTTGAGGCAGATAATCCCATTTTCCAATTTACTCCAAACAAGTGAGCAATTTTCTTACTTGTGTGCGTCACTTGCACAAACTAGGTAGCTAAGAAATTGAGCTCTGCATTTAAGTCCAGCGAGGGAGTTTCTAGCCCTATTGTAATCTATCCGAGCCCCCACTGAAGAGCTAGTAAAACTGCATTGTCAGGGTCGAGCTGAAGGCAACTTTTACCTGTGAAAAAAACCAGGGTTAGTTAAATATTGGTACCCTTGCTAGCCACCATTAAACTATTGGTAGGCTATAGATAGTCATAGATTGAACATTTAACCACTGATTTTGGCAAATTCTATATGTACATCAGAGTTTTTCTTTCCATTCTTTTCTCTCCCTTGGAACCATTTACCAGCACATCAAGAAATAAGCCCACGAGGAAGCAACTCCGAGAGGTGAGGAAAACAGATGGGACCCATCAACACGCATTAGAAGCAAAGAACTGGCTAGTCACGCTGTAATTGACTTTGCTGAAGCAAACGGGAGAAGCATCCAGAGGATAGTTCTTCCCACAACCAAGTACCAGGGAAAAGGTTGTTTGGTGTAGAAAGCCTAAAAACATTTAACAAGTTCACCTCCGTTACCTGGGAAAGCAGAATGACTGGAAATAGGAAATAAAGTTGAAAATCTATTTGTCACTGTTTGTTTACTGGTATGACCTAAAGTTTATTATTAGGCTTATAACTAGTACGTCTGTATTATCTAACCAGCTTTTACAATCAATAGAGTCACAGACACCTGTTGTATTTTAGAACAGCCTGTTTCCACCTGGGGCAAGGCAGGTATTACCTCCTAAACGGTCTTCATTTATCTCTCAGCCTCCATCCCATGCCATCTGTTTCTAATAATTTCTATTAGGCCTACCTCCCACCCATAATCCCAAAACACTTGCTAAGGTTCTTCATCTGGGACATTTCTTTCCATGTGGAACTCCAGGGTTCCTCCTCTGCGGCCATGTGGCTCTTTCCTACAGCATGATGATTCTCCTCTCTCTTTCTCCTCTGTTACCATCTGCTTCTTCCTCCCAAGATCCTTCTCTCAAGGCCACAAACCTTTGCCACTCCTACCTTCCTCTGGCTCTGCCCAGGTATCAGCTTTCTTTATTACTCAAACAGGAAGGCAAGGTTAAACAGCAATACTTGGGGTATGTGACAGGCCGAAGTAAGAATCTCGTGGGCATGGCAAGAAATTAAGAAATACAAACCACCACACCATACTCCAACATCTATTAAAAGAGAAATTGGATCCTTATACCATCTTACCTACAATCCCAGCTGGTGACCATTTCTCCTCAAGTGTGAAGGAGACAGAAAGGTTGGAACAGTCTACCAAGTGTGTACACCAGTGATAGTGAGATGCTGTGATAGTCTGTACTTGAGAACAGGGATGTAGGTGAAAATTATATTAAATGGAGATACTCAAGGTGTCACCTCTCACAGAACTTTCACAAACCGTAGTTGTGACACTAGAGAGCTAAAGTCTGCAGACATAAGCCTACAGGGATGAGAATGGCTAGAGATGCTAACTACTTGAAATGTCTTTACCATGGACACAGAGCCCAGCAGAATACAATAGTAAAATCCCATCACCCATTAACCTCCAATCATTGGAAAACCAAAGATCCTAACTAATCATTTGCTCTGAAGAACTTTACAGTTAACATTAAATTTTCAAATAACAATCATTAGATATGATGGAGAAAACATAAAAGAAAGGATCAATAAGAACAAAGAACCTAGAAAAAGAAAGCCAATGTAGAGATAAGGATATGTATATGAAGTAATAGTGTGAAGATGTGGGCTTTCTTTAATATCAGAACTTGGGAGTTCAAGGCCAGCTTGGTCTATATCATGAGTTTTAGGCCAGCTAAAGATACTGATGAGACCCTTCCTCAAACAGAAGGAAAATCCTCAGAGACACACAAGAGCATCAGACTACAAGACCATACCAAGGAAAACAACAATCTTCATGATGAAAACTATGTTAACATAACTTAAAACGTTAACAGGATACTTGATAAAGTTGAGGAGAAATCTTAAAAAAACAAAAACAAAAACAAAAACCAGAGCAAAATAAAGAAGGAAAATTGGAATGAAAAATAAGAAAGATAACTGTAATTTCAGAATAATGTCAGGTTTTTCCCAAGGGGAGAATGAAAGAAAATAGAAGAGAAAAACTGTCAGCAAATAGTACAAGAACATTTTCCAGAATAGAAATGAACAAATCATAATCTTTTTGCATCAACTAGAAGAAACAGTGAGGATAAATTAAGTGCATCTATTTATATGTTGGAGGGAGAGGGATAGGACACTAGCAAGGCAAACTGGTATCCTTAAACCAAGAACTAGCATCACCTTGATTAAAAAATTAATTGTCCCAAAGAAGTGTGGACTCAACTACAGAGACACCTGCGCATCCATGCTCATTGCTTCCCTATTCGAAACTGATAGGAAATGGAATCAGGCTAGATGTCTGTCCATGGTTTAATGGATAATGAAACTGTAGTACAGAAATTCAACGGAAAATTACTCAGCTACAAAGAAAAATGAAAGCATGAAAATTTTAGAGAAGTGAATGGAACTGTAACTGTTACACTGAGCGAGGCCACCAAGGCCCCAAAGACTTCTGCATCTTCTCTCTCACATGCAGGTCCTAGCTTCAAATGTTTCATTTTGTGTGTTTAGCCTGGAGTTCATGTGGAAGCCAGGAAACTAAAACAACTGGACAGTGGCTAGGGATGGGTCACAGTCTCTATGTTTTTCCTTTCTGGGAGGCACAATATAGCCAGAATTACTTCCTACATCAGCACTGAAAAAGTCAATTTTCTTAGAGCTTAGAGCAATAATTTTGAAACATTGTGGCTGCTTTACAAATGTGACTGGAAAAAAACGCAGGTGCAAATTCAGTGACAGTCATAGGAGAGGACACTGAATCCACAGTGAGAGTGGGAGCAAGAGAGAGAATGAGGAGTCAAGAGATTGACACTTTTATAATACTAAAACCAAAGCATATACACACACTCAGTATGTAAGAAAGCAGTCCTATTTCCAGTGTATTCCCTTTTTTAGAGGGCAAATACTTGTTTATTTCCATATGTATCTTAAACTTCTAAAACCTCATATGATGAAATATTTTAATATAAAATGTGCACCTGACAGCTTGACCTTCATTAAAAGAGAAGGTTCAGTTTCGAAACCCTGGAAATTGACATTTTGTTCCATTTCCTGGGGGAAAGGGATGGGTATAAATAAGTTCAGTTATACTTAATCTGTTCTTGGATGTTTCATGAAAAAAGGTAAATGAAAGTTGAATGAACAATAGCGCTTTGAATCTCAAAAAATATTGTCCAACAGCCATTGCGGTTTAATTTCACTTCGTTTCCTCTTTTTGTAAAACTGAAAGAGGGGTGAACAGGGGAGAACATTGGCAGTCTATGGCAAGGCTGAGAAACATCAACAGTTACCATAATTGTTCCATAAATGATATGATATTTAGCTATAAGCTCATACAGTTACTTTTACTACCCATGTTGTTTTAAATTTGAAAATATCACGTCTTACACGTGCATTTGAGCTCCTGATTTCTATATTTTTCCTTCTTTATATAGGGCAGTTCAGTTCAGTGTTGTTGTTCTGGTTGTTTTTCTCCTTCCTTAATGCTTTTCGGCATTTGCCTGTTGCTAAAGTTTCATATTTGATCAAGGGCATAGGCGATATGCTAGAAGTGTTCTTAGCACCAAATAATAACATCTCCCAAAACATCATTTTGGAATACTTTTCCATTATTAAGAAAGATACCAGAAACCATTGGTGTGCTTAACCAGATTTCATTTTTTAAAAAAAAGTTACTTTGGTACAAGACAAACAAGAAGCTAGGCAGTAATGGGGCATGCCTATAATCCCAGCCCTCAGGAGACTGACGTGGGCCAATCTTAAGATGCCCAGCCTATCCTACACAGCTCTAGGCTGCTCTGAGCTATGTGGTGAGACCTTGTCTCTAAATATATGATTTATAAGTAATGGTAAAATAAATCACATCAACATCCACATGTGAAGGGTATTGTTAGTATAAAAGGATGACAGAGGACAAATTACCACACAGACGTGAATCTCTGGCCTGGAAGTATTAATGGATGCAAATGGCAATTTTAATTATGTAGACAAGGTTTTCTTTATAATACATATTCCCTGTAACACTGCATTTGTACATATTCCAATACTGCCTTTGTAAACACAAAGTCAGCAAAGAGCAGAAGAATGAATAGCTTTAGTTGTATCACACTCCAATAGGTCAGAGAAAGTAGTCTGGGCACACAGAGGCTCTGTCTCTCCTGTGTGAATACTGAGATGGTACCATCTGAAGGAAATAATAATTTTGTCACATCCCAAGAGCTCTACCCTCCTGCTTGAGGTAAGAAAGGGACTTTTTTTTTTCTCTCTGGCAGGAATTATTTCTATAAACACATAAGGCACATTACCTGCTTTTTTGTTATAGTTTGCCCTTAATTTCTTTTATTACCTTCAGTAATATATTGCTTGCTCTTTCATACCCAATACCAAATGGTGGTATCAGAGTCATCATAGAATCCCAGGATTACAGAAAGAAAATTACACCTTCATTTTGTTTGGAAAATACTAAGGCTTAACTCTTTTTTTATAAGGGTTGTTACAAATATATTCTTAATACTTCTGCCATTATTTCTAACTTATCTGTGAACAAAACATTTGTGAGTGTAGCAAATTTGTTGTATACTGCAGAACAGCACTACCCAAGAAAACAAGAACTACTCATCATTTGTACAGTGAATAGCTGTGCTCTAACCCATCTTGTCTTCAAAATGAGTGTTTGTAGGTAGTTATTTTTAAATTACTTTAAGCTATATCGATAGTTATGTCTCCATTTTTTTGTTGGCAAATTGCCCAAACTGTGTCAGGCAGCCCTTGCTAATGCTGTGAGCAATTGCGTGGTCGATTGTGTTAACACAAAAGTTTAACCAGTTTTATTGATGCCAGCCATCAACTTTTACTGTAAATTAGCCATTCAAAAAATCCATATTTTGTACATAAACTGAACGATTGACAATTTTCCATTTCATTCTACTAGATGGGTATAGACTCAAACAGCCAGGGAAGCTACCTTCCTGTTTAGAAGACTGGATTCTGAGGGGTGTCAAGTAAAATGAACACAGCATCACTATGTAGTGTCTCCTAGGCCACCTGACCATCTCAGATGATTGCCATGTAGATAATTATTATTATTACCGAGTCATGAGATAACATGTGTGTGATGTCAAACTTTTGAAAGTGTTTATGATTTCTCAGAGAAATTCATCGATTTCCTAGTTAGAGTTTAGAAAATACTTAAGTGCTCACATTTTACGAAGCCCCAGATTAGGGTATGCCAATGAACCTTATGTGGACAACTGTATTTTTAAAGCTACAGGACTTAACTTAGAGAACTTTTTTTTTTTTTTTGCTCTGCCAGGTATTTTTGTTAGAAAACTCATTTCCTTCTCATTCTTAAAGGTACTTCATGCATGAGATTGCCAGGTCACAGAGCATTTATCAAACACAGACAAGATTATTTTAGTCAAGGTGTTACAAGAGGCAAGTCAAAAGAGCTTATAATCCTATGTGTAAGAGAAAGGAATTTTCAAAACGTCGCACTGGAGAAGTGTTCCACTGAACAGTGCTAAGTGTCTCCAGCAATAAGTTTTGCCCTAGATAGGCATCCTTAAGCAACCTGGCTAAAAAGTCAGCAGCATCCCCCGTTAAATATGTGACATAAACAGTTTTTCATTTTTAAAAAAAATAACAAATTACTCATCCTTAGTATTTTAAAAAGTTTTGTTCTTCCTAAGCACTTTTTTGCTGACTCCATCTTATTAATTTAATATCTGCCTACACAGTATTAGCATAAATATCTTTATGAGAAAAATTTGAGCAAAATTTCAGTCTTCAAAACTCCATCTTTTTATGATGACTTTAAAAGAAGTTAGGCAGGCTGGCGAGAAGGCTTCTTCTATAAAGTGCTTGTTGCAAAAGTGTGCACTCCTGAGGTCTATTCTAACGCTCACATAGAAAGATGGGTGTGGAGGCTCATACCTGTCATCCCAGTGTTGGGAAGGAAGTAGACAGAAGAGGAGCCTTGGGTCTTGCTGGCAAGCTGTTCTGGCCAAGGTGGTGAGCTCCACGTCAATGAGAGACTGTGACTCAAAAACTAAGGTGGAGAGTGACTGAGGAGGATATGTTGCACTGACCTGTGACCTCCATATGCACTCATGTGCATGTGCCTTCATACACAAATATACATGCACACACACATTGGAGGGAGGAGGGATGGAGGGAGAGAGGTTAGGAACTTGAGCTAGAGCATAGAGAACATAACAAGTGTGGTGCAGTATTATGGGTTTTTTCATAGTTAATATAGTAATATTGTTTTAGGTTGTAAGTGTTCAAAATACTTTCCTACCCAAGGGATCTTTGACTAAGTGCTACAATGTGCAAACGCTGGCATATACTTTCAAACACTTCTGTTTAGCCATATCGCATTCCCCGATGTACCCACTCTGCTTCTGTTGTATCCTTCATTAGAACCACAGACATTGAGTCAAGAAGACAGATCTGGATTCCAGTCTCAGCCTTCTGAGTCTCCTCTCTATTTCCTTCTGCCATGACATAAAATGACAAATGTCTCATAATTCCATTTCATAGTTCAGATAGTGAACACAAGTAGCTTGGTGGGGAGGGGGCTAAAATCAAGGAGTTGACCGGCTGCCCTCCTTTTTGGAAATTCTAAGGGGAAATCCACTTCCTTAGCCTTTTTGGTGTTTAGACGTTGCTCAGGGTCATGAGCTTGTGGCTTTGCTCTTCTGAGCTGGCTGTATAGGACCACCCTGACTCTACTTTTGTCACTCTTCCCTTAGTTTTCAGACATTGCAGTACATCCTTTGTGGAAATCTGGTAACAATGCCGTATTGCAAAGCTGTGGAGAGACGTTACTACTTTAACACAGTGACGTGCCTGACCAGCTCAGGCAAGGCGGAGCACACCGAGGAGGCTCTGCCACCATTCTGTGTCTGAGGCAAAGGGCTGTGGGGAGCAACCTGGGAGCAGGTGGGCTGTCACAGCTCCGTGCTCCACACTGCACTCCTTATTCTTATTGAAATCTTTGGCGGCAGGGGGCGGGGGGGGGACTGTGGGGGCGGGGGGAGCTGATATGATTGATTCTGCAAGCACACATGATTTATGCACCCTCAGGAGTCAGTTTTATTCTCAGAATTGTTTACATTTGAATAAGTGAAAATGAATGACTGACATGAAATTTAAAATAGCATGAAAATATTAACGGTCTAATAATATAGTATTCAAATACCAGTGATCCACTCAATGTGCCCGTGACCTCGTGCAATAGTATGTGTACTTTCTTGCCTCATCCGGCCTTCCTGAGCAGGAATTATTGAAAGGAAATGAAAAAATTTTTCCTATGTGAGCTAAAAATTAACAGAAGGAGATGCACTGGGACGAATCAATTGTCACTTTCACAACCTAGGGCTGTATGCGCCTCTCCCTTCATGTGATGGTGTTCTCAGTTTTCCTTGGCTTCTGGTCAGCCATGACCATGTCCCTTCTGGAGTGTGTCAAGGACTCCGGGAGTCATGTTGGGCAACTCATTCCCCTCCTCTTCCATCCGATACCTTGTAGCAAAGCTTCTCTGCCTAAGGTAGCTGGATCCTCCTGCTGTCCTTGGAGAGCAAGGCAGGGGATACCAACTAGCCACTTCCACTGTTTATCTGTACTACGCTGTGTCTGGGAAGAAAGCAACTGAAAGTATTTGGTCTTCATCCACTAATTCTTCTCCTTTTGCATACTTTGGGGACCCATGAAGTGATACCGAGTTTCCTTTTGTTTGACTTTACCACGTGTGCGTGTTTTCTAAAGAGACTTACGTCTTCTGCTATATGTCACCCGCATCTTCCTCTTTGTGCCTATATATTTTAGGTTAAGCTTTGGAGACAGAATTCATCTTTGTTAAGGAATGCACTTGCTTGCTTCTCTTGCTTCCCAATGCCCAGTGCAGTCTGGCGAGTCTCTGGTTCTGGCTTAGGGCTGACCAGTGATTCCAAGGTGTATTTTGGTTTAAGAGTTAAGCCTGATTCCAGTTACTATGGAGAAGTAGCAAAGGCCACCTTTTTTTTTTTTTTTTTTTTTTTTTTTTTTTTTTGATACTTCAGGCACAAGATAAGGGCAGGTTCTTTAATAAAGAGTGAGCAATATGGTCAAATGTAAAGGAATAAAATAATATGAAGTACCCAGCCTTCAATGGAATACTATATCACACACTTCTTCCCATGGGATCTCAGAGAACATCTGGGAAGAGTGGGTAGAAAGATTTCCAGAAGATGGAGAATGCTGATGTATTTTGGACATCCCATGCCATTGTGGTCATAAACTCCCAGCAGATATCTCTGGCATAACAGTAGCACAAGATGAAGCCAGTCAATCTCCTAGCATGTTGAGGGGAGGGCTCATGTGACTCTACACCTAGGTGAGGAATTACTGGCAGTTGGTGCTTGCTGGATGGCTTGGTTAGTGTTTATATTGCCACAATGAAGTGCCATGTCCAAAATCAAGTTGGGCAGGGAAGGGTTTACTTGGCTTACACTTCCATATAGTTGTTCATCATTGAAGGAGGTCACGACAAAACCTCACCCATAACAGGAACCTGGAGGCTACAGCTTGCTCCCATGGCTTTGTTCAGCCTGCTCTCTTATAGAACCTAGGACCACCAGCCCTTGAACAAAACCACCCACCATGGGCTAGGACCTCCACCATCACACACTAATTAAGAAAATGCTTTACAACTGAATCTTATGGAGGCTTTTTTTTCCCCTACTGAGGTTCCCTTCTTACAGACAACTCTAGCTTGTGTCAAATTGACATAAAACTAACCAGGACACTGGGAGTAGGAGAATCAGTTTTCTTTGAAAAAAAAAAAAAAAAGAACAGGAAGAGGAGAAAGACCAGGAGGAAGAGGAAAAGGGGGAAAGAACTTGGGAGGAGAATGTAGGGTTAGGTCTGGAAGGAGTTGGGAGCAGAAGGTAGAAACCACCTAAATACATTGAGCATAAAATTACCAAAGAATAAATAAAAAGGGGTTTTTTTTTGTTTTGTTTTTTGTTGGTTTTCTTGTTTCTGAAAAGAGTGAGAGAAGGGAGTCCTAACAATGAAATGTCCCGGTGTATCACACAGCTTTCATAGCATTAGAATTATGGGCCTTTGTGAAGACACCTTCCTGCGTCCTGTCTTTAGGTTAGGATGTTCTTAACAAGTAAACAGACACCCTATGTTTTTACTTGTTGGTGAGGTCTACGTTCCTCCACACATCAAGTTTGTCCTTTCAATGCCTACAAATGGGAATTTTCAAATAGTATTTTAAGAGTTCTTTCTGGGGAAAATGGAATGAGAAGTCTTTACATACGAAATGGCACATGAGATGATATTTAATTAAACAGAGGAAATGACGAGATGCAACCTGCAGCCGAGCTAAAGGTTCCTGGTGGATGTTAGCTAAAATTTAAGCCATCGTGACAGAATACTTTCTTGAAACTTTAGGTTTCCTTTCTTGTAAGAAGAGAACACAAATCAGTTCTATCTAGCTACAAACAATGCCCTAAATTAGTATTTCTGATAGACACTTAGTATCATGAACGAAGAACATAATATTTGAAAAATAGTGTCTACTTACTGCTCGTGCTGGATAATTTTATGTCAACTTGAGAAAACTGGAAGTCCTCTGAGAGGAGAGACCCTCAATTGAGAAAATGTCCCCATAAGAGGAAGGCTTGTGAGAGTGAGAGAGTTGGGGAGCTGGCCCCTCCACTCTGCCATGTGTCGGTGTGGGTACAGCGGTGATGCCCTCTCTCTCTCCACAAGTTGCCACCAGTAGTAGCTAGGAGAGCTAACCCTGTCCCCTCACCAACTACAGCACTTGGAAGAGCAGGCCTTGCACCTCTCCTCTGCAGCACAGTGGAGCTGCTCTGATGGCGAAGGCACGAGTGATCCAGCCCCTAGGGAGTGTGAGTGGGAGAGCTGGCTTAGCCCCTCATAGGCTGCAGCACTTGAGAGAGTTGGTCGCTAAGTCTTGACTGGATAGCACAGTGGATCTGGCTCTGGAGGCACGGGTGCTGGTGAGCCAGGCAGAGGGCATGAGAGCAAGAGAGCTGGCCCTGCCTCCAGCCAATAGTAGCTTTGGGTAGCCTAGCTGGAGCAATGCTGGAGAGTTTGCTATGGTGGGGCAGTTAAACAAGAGCTGGGCCAAGATCCATGCCTCTGAGTTGGCTCATCCAAAATCTGTATCACCCTGCATAGGACTGGGATGGTGAAAGGGCCAGCCTAGCAGTCCCAAAGCTGCAGGACCTCCATGACACAGGGCAGCAGCAGGATAAGTGGGAGGAGTTGCAATTAGGATCCTGTATTGATGATATCACAGAAGCCAGAGATCTCAAACCAGACCAATGACTCAATGAATATTTGCAAGTGAAGATGTGTGGACAGAGGGATATACATGCAACACGCCGTGACGTACTAGAGCATCCATGATGAGATGTTTTCTATGCTTTGTTTTGTTGTTGTTGTTTGTTTGTTTGTTTTTGTCTTGTGGAGGAGGTAAGGGTGAATGGCAGATACGAGGGGATGGGGAGATGGGTGGGACTGGGGTGCCTGATGTGAAACTCACAAAGAATAAAAAGTTAAATAAAAGAAGAGGCAGGCCTGTAAGGTACGTTCTTTTTCTTTCTTTCTTTCTTTCTTTTTTTTCTTTTGTTTGTTTTGAGACAGGGTTTCCATGTGTAGTTCCATGTGGAACTCACACTGCAGGCCAGGCTGGTCTCCAACTCAGAGATCTACCTGTCTCTGCCTCCCAAGTGCTAGGATTAAAGGCGAGAGCCCAGCCATTGTAGGTGGTGCTATTCCTGGGCCGATGATCCTGGGTTCCTTAAGAAAGCAGGCTGAGCAAGCCAGGGAGAGCAAGTCAGTGAGCAACACTCCTCCATGGTCTCTGCATCAGCTCCTGTCTCCAGGTTTCTGCCCTGTGTGAGTTCTTGTCCTGACTTCCTTCAATGATGAACAGTGACACGAAGGCATAAGACAAATAAAGCCTTTTCCCCTCAACTTGGTTTTTTGGTGTCTCATCACATCAATAGAAACTCTAAGACAACACTAAACATGCTAGATTTGGACTCTGGGTTTTGTGTCTTACTGTACCTCATACCTAGAGTCAGTTGTAGACTTTCCCTTCATAAATAACTAAAGGAGCTGGGTGTGCTGGTGTGCTAGCACATGCCTTTAATCCTGCACTTGATGGACCAAAGTAGGTTGTTGAGTTTTCAGCTCTCATGCGCTACACAGGAACAACTTTTCAAAGAGAGGGAGAGGGAGAGGGAGAGAGAGAGAGAGAGAGAGAGAGAGAGAGAGAGAGAGAGAGAGAGAGAGAGAGAGAGAGAGAGAGAGAATTCTCTAGGCCACTAGTCCCCAAAGCACATGGACCCAAAGCACATAGATCCTGGGTTATTTTTTCAGTTTTTTTTTTTTTTCTTGTCATTTAACTCCCTCAAAATCGCCCATTGCAAATATAATTATGGCATTACTGATTATTAATCCAACTTAGGTAAACCTAGAGTCAAGTCATTTGTCCCATAAAACGTTGTAAGTGATGATCATTGGTAGGCGAGCTAGCTCTCAGTCTCAGCCACTGGAAAGGTAGACGCTGGTAAGGTCGTTAGAATTCTTGGAGGAATCAAATGCCAGGATATATGTAAAGTCCTTGGCATAGAAAGCAGCTAGAGAGCAGCACTCAGTAAACCTCAGTTATCGCTGTGTAATTCACAGAAGAAAAGGCCCAGCACTGTTACCGATTAGGCATCAATTTGTGCTCAGTCACCACACATGCTTGTTCTTCAGGATGAATAACCACCTAGTGATGTCATAGAAGTGTCAGACGATGGTGCTTCTTTAAAGTACGATTTTATAGCTTTTCCTTTACTGAGGACACCTAGACAGACTAACAGATATGAAGTCACACACACACACACACACACACACAAACACGCATGCACACACACACACACACACACGCACACACACACGCACACACACACACACGCACACACACACACGCACACACGAAGCTAGTTGCTCCCAGGCTTGTCTTGCAGCTTGTAGAGGAATGCTAAAGTCTACGCACATACCCCCTTTTCACTGACAGCTAAGGGCTTTACATTTCACTGCTATTGTTTCTCTCTCTCTTTCTCTCTCTCTCTCTCTCTCTCTCTCTCTCTCTCTCTCTCTCTCTCTCAAATGTAAATTAGCATTTTCATGTGAACAGTCCTCAAAATTCACCAGACTTAAACTGTATTATCTGTCTGGATCTTGGAGCCCAAATAATCAGGAGAAATGTCCTTTCCAGAAGGAAGCTGTGCTTGAGCACGTAGATGGACAGACAATTCCTGCTTCAACTCTTTAAATCTCCACAGTCAAGCAGCAGCGTGCTGCTGGTGGTGCTTAGCACTCTGGGTTTGCATTTCCCTCCCTCAACAGCAAGCTTCTCTGAAGGAGCCCTCTTCTGCAAGACCCTTCACTCTCTCCCTCAACACTCTGAACCAGGTTTCCCTCCATTACTGCTGCCAGCCTTCAGAGCTGCACCCTGGCAGACAGGAAGGACATGAACAAAACAAAAGCATCTCCTGGTCAGTTCCCTGTCCCAGACTAGGTCTTGGTGCCTGGGCAAAGGAACCCTCTTTCTCTAGGAAAAGTAGGTTGGAATTGTGCTTGAAATCCACCTTCCTAACTTCACTGTTGATAACTGAACTGAATTGTAACTCCATCCTGAGTCCTTCCTAGTGGCTCCTAGCATTGCAGGCTAAAGGAAAAGTGGCTCTCACTGCACTGCACCCCCACCCCCACCCCCAGGTTCAACAAAGAGTTGTCACAAGAACCAATGTGTTTGCACACAGCCATTTACCTAGGAGTCGTAAATGTGACATGCAAGCTCTGAAATTTCCTAAGTGTTTAATGTTTAAGCGTAAGGCAGATCCAGGAATGTCGAAATGAGCGGTTTTGCTTTGAACAGGTCATCAGCCAGTTGTGACATTGCGGAGTAAATTGGCAGCCTGTTTGCTGTTGTTTCCTCTTTGTGAAATTTAACCTCTTGGAAAAACAGCAGCCTGGGCTGTTGCATGTCTCCCACATAGGCCACCCGAGAAGACCACTTAAAATAGTTTTTGATCTGGGGTACAAATTCCGCTCCAGAACTCCCCTCCAGCAACTTTCTTTCCTCCTTTTAAATCATCTTGACAGGGCGTCTGTAATTCCTGTGCCCTCTGAGAACAGGGGGCAGAACATTCAGGATGCAGTGTCCACTGTTAGTGTTGCCTTCAGCTCCCCTTGCAAAGGGAGAAAGCACGGCCAACACTCACTCACTTGTGATAAGGAATTCTTTACAAGGCAGTCACACTGATCCAGGGCAGTTCACACGTGAGTCTTGACAAATTGTTAGTATCACATGCAGACTTACAATTAGTTGTGCTCAGGTAACCGATAGTAATGGAAACAATGGTAGTAAGGATTTACATCATCGCTGTAGACTACAGCATTGCTACTTTCATGTTACAACAATCATCTACTGTTGCCTAAGTAGCTTCTAGGAAATAGTTTGCAGCAAAGGTGCAAGAAGCTGATTGTGAGGGGTCAGGCCTGGCTGCGTACCCCAGTGAATGGGTCTCTCCAAGCCATGTATTGAGGTCTGGATATGATAAGATGGTAAACCATAAAATTTCACTGAATTGAAAATGGCCTGTACCAGAAATACCACTAGCCGAGTTTTAATATTTTCGTTATTGATTTTTGGCTTTGAGTTGCTGTCTCCAGTATCAATTGGTAAAATTCAGTGGGGAGGGGACTCTTGAGGCTGTCAACCAGGTTGGTAAAATAGTGTGTTTGAAAATATCACAGACGGCTGCTTCAAAGTGCTTAATGAACGGGTATGTGTGTGTGTCTCTACAGCATTATATATTTTTTAAGGAAACTAGAAGGTGGGAAACACAAACCTACACATTAAAGAGTCTCGCCAAATGAAGACTCTGTACTTTTTTTTTTTTTTTTTTTTAATAAAAGAAGTTCTCTGCCAAGGATTTGCCAAATTTCTATTGTAAATGAGTATTACAATTCATAAACAATTGAGAAATGCTATGAATGGACGCCCAGTGTTTCTCTGTGTGTTGCTAAGAAATCACAACCCACTGGGCAGAGATAGTTGAGGAAACTCATTGCAATGTATACCAATGCCTGACATTTTGATGCTGGCTTCAAAGCCATGATAATTCCTCATTTATAGAGTCTTTATTCCCATAAATGTTGAAGAAAAGTGAATCAGACACATGGAGAATTGTCATAATTTGTATTTTTCTTATGGAAAAAAATGTTGGTATACTAAAGACCTGCAAGTATGCACGTCAATTTATTATTTTAACTCTACAGTTAATTCAGTTTTTCTAAATCAAAGAGCTCTTCATTCTTATAATTTTGTGATATTATTTTTTTTTAAGGGCAGTATTTAATGAGTCAGTTTTGGCTGAGCAGCAAGTCAGCCTTTTCATCCACCCAGACATTTGTGACAGGCAGCATGACAAATGCTTTCAGATAAAGTGTGTACATGGTGGAGCTAGGATTGGGTCTTTAGGAACTAGGTGATGCACTTCCTGTTTTACAGCATTTTATAAATGTTTCCAGTGCTCAGGAAATTTGTTTCAAGTTATTTAGCTGGCAAGGGCTACATCTGGACTCTGAACAGAATCCTGTTCCACTCTAAATATTGTTCTTTTTATGACTATTTTCTAATAGCATCCACATGTTGATAAAAAGTAAAAGCGTCTTGCTTGATTCTCCCCAAAGAAGTGAAAATTCCATATAGAAGATAGTTTTAGCCAAATTACAAACTTGGTGTCTATGGAACAGAATTAGCATTAATTTGCAAAAATGTCTTCCCACCTTCTTCTATCACCCCTCCCTGTGGCATAGACACTGCTGACACCTTCACCTTTGATCTGAGCTGGGCTTAAAAAAACAGTGTCCCAACCCTCCTGCTGCCCATGGCCCATGGCCCAGGCCTACACTCTCCTTTTGGAAGTCATCCTTAGCCTCGTTTCCCCATCAGTGTGTTCTGGGTAAAGAGGTCTCATTATCTGAGTTTGTGCTCAAGAGGAACTTCATTTGCCTCCAGTGATCTATCACCCTCTGTGCCCTGTCAAAAAATTATAGTCAAGTGTCACTTTCTTAATTTCATAGTTGTGATTAAAATTTGGCTTAATACCTCCTAGGACCTATTCCTTGTATCTTATCTCCTCCGAGCTCTGTCTCATCCTTCATTTGATCTCCTCTCTTTAGCCTTCTGTGTGGAATTTTACCTCTAACCTATATTTTGAATCTCCCTACCATTCATGTGTTGGCTTTCTCTTGAAGAAGAAGGCTGCTTTGTTCTTGTACAGTGACAAAAATCCCATTTTAAGCCAACCCTCTAACTAGTGCCTTCATTTTCACATTATCAAAAAAGAATTTTTTTGGTAATCGAATGCTAGCAAGACGAATAGTTTAGTCATTAATCGACCACAAAATTATGGCTAGAGAAGAAATTATAATAGTGGTTCATATTTTCACAGCTCCATCAATTTAAAACTTAAAAAGCCACACACTAAATCATCATGCTTTTGCTATAGAGACCTTTTCTGTAGTTATGAATCCACCAGCGGGATGTCTATTGAGTCTTTCTCGTATATAATTTTTGTGCACCATCTTCCCTGTTTCTTAGTGCTGAGTTATTTAGAGTAAGGGCCTTACCAGTGTTGTGAGGACAAAGTCTTCCTACGTTTTTGTTATATTTCCCCACTAGTCTTGTTTAGGCAATGCTCATTCATTAGTAACTTTTCAATAATTCATGGCTATAGGTTTTTTAAATTAATTTAATTTCCATACAACATGCATATTTCCCTTCATAGACCTCACATTTCAATAATTTGCATTCTATTATGTCAATAGCAAGTGGTACTGACACTCTGGAGTAAAGACCTTAGACTAGGCTGTGGGCCTGAGGTTTAAGGTACAGGCTGGTAAGAGGAGATTTTAGCTTCCCATTGCTGTGATAAAGCACCACGGACAAGACAGCTTATACAAGAAGGACTTTATTTGTACTTATGGTACCAGAGTTCGAATACGCAATGTCAGGGACTCCATGGCAGCAGAGAGCAGGACCTAGAAGCTGAGAGCTCACATCCTGGATTACAAGCATGAAGGAGAGAGGAAGCACTGGGATAGCGTGTACTTAGAAACCTCAAACCCTTCCTGGCCTACCCCACCAAGGACACACCCACTAAGCTTCCCCAGAGAGAACCACCACCTTAGGCCCAAGTATTTCATCGAGAGACATTTTCAGTGACACTACCATAGAAAGTGACCGCCTAGCTGTGAGCGTTTAGCACATGATAGAAGTCAGCATCTCTTACAGAGTGACTAGTGAGCTCACGTTACCCCAGAGCACTTCTTAAGAGGATGGTAAAGAGAGACATCTCATTTATGTTTATCGTCTAGCTCTTTCCTTGACTCTGATTATACACCGGGGAGGATAATTATCTTTTGATGTAAACTGTTTTCACTGGCTCTACAGGATAACAGTGTTGTTTAAAACTCTTTTTTTATTTTAATATCTTCTTCATAGCAAAGCACACTGAGTGAAATTGTACCAAAAACAGGGAGATGTTTAACAATTTGTATTTTCTGATTAAAGTCATATGTCAAGGTAGAGTGAGGACACTAAAAGGGATACAGGAGAGCACTCCTAAGGGCCATAACTTTAGACAAGACACCATAATTGGGACAGAGACGGTTAATTAGAACATAGACATAGTCAGGAAACTCAATTTGGGATGCATTATATATATGATGTAATGTCCAAAGCACAAAATAAGTGAGTGGTAATTAAAATAATTACTTATAAATAAATAAGATTTTTTTTCTGGACTAAAATGTGAATTAAAGAATTGAAATATTTTAGATATTTAAATGTGGTTAAAGTGCTTCTTATTTTAATTTCTAGATATTAACACACCACTTCACCATTCTTAGCTTAATAAGAGAGAAATAGAGAGATCAGGAAATTAATTCAAGGTCAGAGAGTAAGGCATCTAAACATAGCTAGCCAACCACAGGGTACCCAAAATGTTCTCGGTCAAAAGACTTAATAGCTTTTCACCAAAAATAACTACTTCAGTCAAAGAGGGAATGATAATTGCTAGTTCCACAGACAACATAAGAAACCACATGGTTTTAGCCCAGAAAGCAACATTGAATGACCACCCACGGGCTCATCGCACAGTTATCTCCTCCAGAAACAGGAGGAGAAGATACGCTTCACTTTGCCATTGACCTAGAAAAGCTCCAATGAATAAATAAAGCCTAAATTGGATGAAAAGCACTATGTGTAGAAAAGCCTCACCCCTTGGATTTCCTCTCTCCCTCTTCTCCTCAACCAAGGAGCCATGCCAACTCTTTACAGAGATGGGGGTGCTGCAACCTTCCCAGGGCAAATATCTGGCTATGGACTTCGAGCCAGCATGCAGACAGACGTCAGTTTACTCTATGTCCTTCCATAGAAACCTCTGGAGAACAGAAGCCCATGGTACCCAAGGCTCTAGAGGCGGAAGTTAATTCCTAGCTACTCAGCTTACTAGCTGTGTGAGCTCATACAAGATACTTAATCATGCAGAACCTCCAGACTCTCAAATTGAAAAACAAAAACAAGCACAACTTCTTAATATTTATTTTGTGAGTTCGCAGTGAGAAATAACTAAAGTATTATGTGTGAAAGTGTAGCAATAGACTGAGTGTGTCGTGGTCGCTTGACGAATGACAGCACATATGTATTTTAGGATTAGAGCTTTAGAGATCCTTCACTGGAGATCTTTTGATGCTATTTTGGAATTTTGTCTAAGCATCTTAGAAAATGAGCAAATTCATTAAAAGAAGGGGAAAAAAGACACCTATGAACCAGAACAGTCCACAGCTGGAGGTAACACAAAGCAACTTAGGATAGGAACCCAAATCTAACTATCAAATTTGGGTGACAGAGAGAAATTTGAAGAAATCACTCATTTTCCGAGGATAAACCAGGTGGGTATATTCTGACCATTTGAAATCCTATCTCAGTTTCTCAGAAGATTACATAATTTTCACATGAATATCTGAAATAATTTCCTTAAGTAACAACATGAATTTGCAAACAATCCCATCCTATCTCTTTGCCTAGGTATTTTGATTAACATGATGTTTAGGCACATCCAGCCATCCGGACTTCCCATGTTCATCCAAATATGAGCTCATACCCAGAGGCTGGGTGCCGGACGTTGCTCTGCCAGTCCATTCCGGCTTGCCTCAAGTAAAACAGTAAGGGAAGTGATTCTCAGAGATGGAGAGGAAGGGAATACAATACAAAAAAAAAAGAAAGAAAAAGAAAAAAAAAAATCACTCGGCCACATGTAGGAAGACCAAGAGAGAAGAGAAGTCCCCAGCAGCCTGGTTTATGGTGTGGCTTGACTTTTTACATGGGTACTGGGATCTGAGCTCAGTACTCTTCCCCACTGAGTGCTCTACACACCCTTAAATACTTTCCTTTAAAAAAAGACTTATTTTTCTTTTCATTAACTCATTTATTTATTCACTTTACATGCTTGTCATAGCCCCCTTTCTTTTTATTTTGAATTATGAATGTTTTGCCTGGATATATATATATATATATATATACATGTACGTATGTATGTATGTTTGCACCACATGCATGTCTTATGGCTGCAGAAGCCAGATGAGGATTCCCGCAACTGGAATTAAAGATGGGTGTGAGCTGCCATGTGGGTGCTGAGAATAAAACCCGAGTCCTCCTCTCTCAGAACGATGAAGGCTCTCAGCCACTGAGCCGTCTTTCCAGCTCCCACTCTTAAAGACAGAGGAGGACTTCCATCCAGAAAGCCGTTGGGATTTGACGGGCTTATCGATGTGGAAACTTTTACACTAGGTGATTAAAATGTGGCACTAAATGTAAAGCAACTGTGGATGTGACCAGCCAGCATTAAGAGCAAGCATTGCCTTCCCTGGAGTTTCTAGAAGGCAGAGCTAATGATAATCTGCAGCACAGAAACTCCAGTCAGGAAACCCTTTGTAAGCACAGCCACACTTCGTTAAAGCAGAAACAGCAGACTGAGCGTAGAAGCTACCTACCATGAGCATAGAAGCAACCTAATTAAACAAGTGGAGATGGAACAACCTAGAAACTTTAATGGACACATCGCAGCTTTACAACTCTGCCGCGCCAGGTTTATTAGCGAGATCAAGATAACTTATTGCAGAGACTCCCAAGCCTCTGTGGCATTCAATTCATGAAGATGTTTACCAAAAAGAGTGACTTCCTGAATCTCCGAGTGATTAAAATTCAGTGGTTACAGGGCTGCCTACTCACCTCTCTTATTTTCCAGCTCTGCGAGTAATAGCGGGAATCTAGGGCGATTCCACCGGAACTCACCGTAAGCGGCACGGATCTAGAACGGTGGCTGTTTACACTAAATGAAGAGAACTGCAGTGTGGAAAGAAGGCCTCACTGCTTGGGATGGGCCGTAGACACTGGCAAAAAATAAAAAAGCGCATCTTTATCCGCACCTTGGCTCTCGCTGAACAGGAGGGTTCTGTGGGCATCCCGGTGCAGGGTGAGCTCGTTCTACCCCTACGTAGTTTCCCAATCATTCCTAGATAGAGATAAGCATAGATAGAGATTTCTGTAATAGTAGTAGCTAAGTTCTTATTTGAAAAAATCTCCCAAACCGAGTGAATTCTAAATTTCACTACTAACACATTTTTCTTGGTAGATTTATGCTCAGTCTCCCAAGCCAAGGGCAGCAACAATGGTGCCTTCTCTAGGAGTCATGAATTTCTAGTAGGAAATTAGAATTTGAATCTCACCCCATACCAACTGACTCTGTCCCCTGAGGCAAGTACGTTCATTTGTCTAGACTGCACAATGGATTTAATATCTCAAATTTCCTTTCTGTTCTCCTGTAAGAAACTGTTTACTCTGTATCAGGTACTATTCTAATCCATCATTAATAAGTAGACTTATTTCACGTGTACATTTAACCCACGGAGTATGTAGTCATCCTTGAATAAATCCCATTTTATAGACAAGCACACTAAGGCACAAAGAGGCTAAGCACTCTGCCCCAAACCATTAAGATAGTATCTTTGGCATGTCGCTTGGCTAGACTACAGTGCTCAGATAGCCAGCCAGACATTCTTTGTGTTTTCGTGAGGGTGTCTATTTTTTTATGTTGATTTATTAGTATTTTTCTTGCATGAGGTCAGCATTTCAGCTGATGGTCTCTGAGTAAAACAAGTTGCCCTCTGTGTTGTGGATGAGCCTCACCAAACCTGCTGGCCGCCTCTAGAACACAAAGTCCTGACCTCCAGAAGCTAGAGAAAAGTCTAACCATAGAAGGCCTTTGGGCTTTAACTGCAAGATCTGGACTTGCTATCCAACCACCCTTGAACCCACACTGTAACTTTCTTTAGCCTCCAGCCTGTAGACCTCTCTCATCAGCTTTCAACTCATCCAGCCTCCATAGCCTTGTGAGCCAAAACTGTAACCTATGTCTCTTTTCCTACATACATAGATGAGTAGCCCACTGGTTTCCTTTCTCTGGCAAATACAGACAGAAACAATCGCGCACTAATGTAATAGCCAGGGCACCCCCGTGCAAAAGATCCAAAGACAGAGGGTGTGCAGGTCATGCACACATCTCCTGTAGGGTTTTAGAATCATGGATGATACATAGATAGAATTAGCTCATAATGGTTTTTCTATGATCATTTAAACTACTCACGTGGTTCAAATGGGCATAAGTACGTGACGTTCTAGGCAAAGTTACTGAAGAATTGAACATCATACATAATTCTAGTAGAATTTATCTATTTGGAGCGTCTCTAACTTTTTTTTTTGTTCAAAACAGGGTTTCTCTGTGTAGCCTTGGCTGTCCTGGACTGACTTTGTAGACTAGGCTGGCCTCGAACTCACAGAGATCCACCTGCCTCTGCCCATATCTCTAACTTTTGGGGCTTGAATTTAGGAGTGATTATATTCTTATAAAAAGGCCCACATTGACATAGGGAGGAAAATGAAGGGCAAGAGTCTCACTCTACGGATGCTTTTCCTTTTAAATATTTATCTTGCTCTCCACTCTTGGACACTCTCTGAAAGAGCTAAACAATAACCATTGTCCATAGGTAGATTTTAAAAGCTCATCACTTCAATATTTTTACCTTATTTCTACTTAATTAAGTACCAGCTTTGTTTGCTTCCTTTGTAATATGTCGTACAGGCCATTTTCCTTTTCAGGCTTCCAAATCAGCCCTGGCACTTTAGAAACTGTGACCTTAGGAACACAGCTTTAAGCTAGCCCAAGAGTGAAACTTTGCAAACGTCGGTCCTTTTAATCAACCAGTAAAAGTCCAGTCAGGAGAGAAGCAGGCAACTTTTGTTAGGGGCTGGTAGACGTGCCCTTGGAGAAATCAACAAAGATTTTTAGAACGTCAAGCCAAGTCCTCGCCTTCACGTGTGCTCAGCGTCAGAACTGTGCAGCTTGCTGATGGAGATCAATGTCTTTCATAGCTAGGAGGCCAGAGCCCCAGAAGATAGACAGCCCCGCCCAAAACAGAACCTCTGTACACAAAGGAAATAAGTAGGTAAAACACACGGGCACGAGGATTCTGGTTTGCATTCATGTATTTGATTATTTCCCTCCCCCAAACTATTAACTCTGAAACTCATAATCCACTGAAGCAAGAGAAGGGAAAGGCAGAGGTTGAGTCATCTCGGCTAGATTCAACAGTGCAAAGGAAAAAGGGTTAGTTTGGACCTCTTTGTTAGTTTAGTTTCCATCTACCCCAATGTCTAGACATTCAAATGAGGGGTGATGCAGATCTTGTCTCCGACCACTCTTATTAAAGGCATCTTCATGTGCAATGTCACTGCTTACATGAGTTTGTTTGTATTATCTTTGAACTTAATGTGTATAATTCTGCCTTTGTCAACATCTATTCCTATTTCCTATAAGCCTTAAAACTCTTCCAGATGCCGTGTAAATGCAAGGCCTTTGGAATGCGGCTGGCCTCTCTAATCTGGTTGCAGAATCACCACTCTCCCTCTCCAAATCCCACGTAGCTGTCAATTTTAGGCATTCATTGTCGGAGGAATTTATATCCCGCAGTTTAAGATGGATGCCAAATCTGTAAAAAATGTAACCTTGACCGACCACCATTGGCATCTGTGCTGTTTAAAAGGAAAATGGACTCTTGAGAAAATCTGAATGCTTATCTGCTGTTTGCAATTGCTTAATGCTCCAAAGTGCCACTCTTCTGTCAAGGCCCTTCCCACCAGGCATTCAGCCTCCAGCTTCCATCAGAGCTCTGGACTGAATGCAGCCAGAGCCTCAAGGATGTCAATTTGGATACTAAATAGATGAGTCAGGATTAAAGTCATCTGATGCTTACTCTTTCCAGCAGTGTGGCGTGACCAGCTGCCCTGGGCCCAAACTCTGCACAGAGTGTCTTCTTGGACAAAAATGATACTCTAACATGACTGTGCAAAGTGTGCTAGACATGGGATTAATAAAAATGCATGACACAGAAACCTTTAATCAATATTTCTGTCTTCTTTCCTCTCTCAATCCTCGGCTGTAGTTGTTCTAGTTTTTTCACTTTTTTGCATTAAACTGTAAACATGAAAGGGGAAGGACCATAGTCAGAAGCTTGAGGAGCAGAGTGAAGAGAGCTGAGTTGAGGAAGCACTGGCCTGGTCTCTGTCAACATTGTGACATGTTTATTTTTTATTATTGTTATTTATGAGTATTAGATATAAGCCACGTAAATAGATCAAAGGAAGAATATGAAATGTAAATAAGTCAAACAACTTCAGAAAACATAAGGTGGGCCCAACAAAAAATATGCTTGCTTTGTCTAAAAGCAAGTGTTAAACTATCCCGAGAATGAATTCAACCAGTCAGTTCTCATCAACCACTTTAAAAGTCCAGTCAGGAGAGAAACAAGCAGCTCTCCCTAGGTGCTCCTTGAATGCTCACTTGGAGAAAGCAACTAAGACTTTAGAAGGCAACAAGTGCCCATGTTCATACATGCTCAGTCAGGCCTGTGAGGTTTGCTGGTGAGGTAATATTCTTTTCATTTTTCTGTCTGCATGTACATGTGTGTGTGTGTGTGTGTGTGTGTGTGTGTGTGTGTGTGTATGTATGTATGTATGTAAGCAGGCAAAAACACATTTGTCAGTGTGGGCAAGTTTGAAGGCCAGCAGTAGAGGTAGATGCTGGAGTGTCTCTAATCATTTATTCTACCTTATGTTTTGAGCCAGAACCCTGCATTAACATGAAATCACCCTTGCTTCTAGACTGGCTGGCTAGCAAGTCCTCAGGGTTGTCTTTTTGCTGGGATTAAAGATGCATCTTTTTCTTTTCTTTTCTTTTACTTTCTTTCTTTCTTTTTTTTTTTAAGATTTATTTATTACATATATAGTGCTCTACCCACATGTACACCTGCATACCAGGACAAGGCACCAGATCTCATTATAGATGGTTATGAGCCACCATGTGGTTGCCAGGAATTGAACTCAGGACCTCTGGAAGAGCAGTCAGTGCTTTTAATGGCTAAGCCACCTCTCCAGCACCCAAAGATGCATGTTTTTATGTCCAATTTTTTACTTGGGTGTGTTGAATCTGAATGCAGGTGCTTGTGCTTTTGCAGCCAGCACTGAAGCCACTGAGCCAAACCATTTTCCCAGCTCTCAAAATATTTTTTTTTTAAAGGAAGCTTTCAGAAAAAGAGCTCTCTGCTTGCAAGCTTTTGGATGTCGAAGGCTCAGTCTTGATACTGGCGTTTGTATTGCTTCCCTCCCTCCTTCTCTTGGTTTGCACTGTTCCTCTGACCTCCCTTCTCTAAGACAGGGTCTCATGTACCCAAACTAGTCTTCAACTTACTGTGTAGCTAAGGGTGATTTTGAACTTCTGATCCTCCCGGCTCTATCTCCCAAGTGCTGGGATTGCAGGTATGTGTCACTACACCAGGTGTATGCGATGCTGGGGGTGTGACCAAAAGCTCTATGCTTGCCAGGTAAGCACTCTGAGTGTCTCTGCCAGCTCTGCTCAATCTTTGTGATGAACAATTGTGTGGTAAGTTCACCCATGTAATACTTGAAACTCTGTTGATTGATAATAAATGTATTCCTAAAAAGCTAGCTTAATCTATTGAATTTTTGGATAACCAAGTAAAAGCTCTGACATAGTTTGGTTTAACCCAGCATTTTCTTATGTGTCAGCCTTCCTACTACAGGGTTAAAAACATGGTTAATGAAAGCTGGTCTCTGTGGGAAAAGACTTTTGCTTTTCCATATGTCATAAAAGGGCTTGACAGGGTCTGAACAAATAATTCTTTCCCAGGCTTTGGACTGTGATCCCAGGGCTAAATTAATTCCTTTTATCTTAGCATTTTTCTCAGTTTGAAACCAGCCACAGAAGGGAGGCCCCAAGACTGTGGAGGAGCTAACTGTGGATACCATGCAGGATTCTGAGATTTGAGAAAAAAGCCTGACTCACCTAAACATCATTATCAACAATGCTGTGGGTCTTTAAGTCTTTTGGATATTCGAAAGCTGTCATTAATTTAAAACCTCAGCTTGATCAAAGACTTGTGTGTAAGAAACAGGAGACCAAAAAGAGCAAATAGGATATAAAGTGGTAAACTGCTTGTTTATTCTTTCGCAGTTCTGGGAAAGTGCCGTTTGCATCTTAGATGTGGAAAGTTGGTCGGCCACTCTCAATATCTGCTTCCCTTCTCAGAAGCAAAGCAACTGGGACAGTGTAACTCCACGTACTCCAGCCTATACCCACTGAGAGGAGGGCCCAGTGTTCATTGTGCATGGCTGCCTTGAAAATGAGGTCTGAGTTTGGGGATGGCTTGTATACATACATACATACATACGTACATACGTGTGTGTGAGGGGTGGGGGGGGTTGTATGTGTGTCTGTGTGTTTGGCACAGCAGAAAGCTGTCTGTTAGCCAGGTGTGTGGCACATACCTGTAATCCCAGCATTCAGGGAGGCAGAGGCAGGCGGATTTCCAGGAGCGAGGCCAGCATAGTCTACAAAGTGAATCCAGGACAGCCAAGACTACACAGAGAATATCTGTCTTGAAAAACCAAAAAAAAAAAAAAAAAAAAAAAAAAAAAAAAAAGAAAAAAAAAAGAAAGGAAGGAAGGAAGAAAGAAAAGAGAAAGCTATCTGTTGCGGAAAAGAGCCCACAGTTGTTAATCTTGCCTTCAGGAAACTTTGCTGTGCTGTAACACTGCAATGGAAGGAGAGCTGCTATGGATGGATGGGAAACATGGTTGGACATAAGGAAGGCAGGACAACTCAAGACCTGAGGACTCGGTCTGTCTTCATGAGGTAAACATGGTACAAAATGTTAGGGCCAAAAAGATGAACAGACACATCTGTGGTAAATAATCACAGCATGGACATGGAGATCTCTGTATAAATGGATGACTGCAAACAAACACAGCAAGTGCGATAATATTAGAACCACATATCAGAGTCTACAGCTAGTGCACAAATGCTTACTGTTCTGAAAGTGGTTCAGATCACGCATGCGTGTAATTGTATATGTACAGGTGTGTGTGTATATATATGGTAAATATGTATATATGATAATATTTACTTGGTAGAACATTAAAAAGATAAGAAATCATCATATAAGTGTACTCTGTGACTTTTATTAAAACCTGCATGCCCTTGTTTCTAAACAGTGACATAGAATGTTGGGTGTGTTTATGGAGGAGAGTAGGTGGTAGACCAAAAGGATTTTTCCGACTTCTACTTGTCCTTTCAAAGTAATCCAAATTGTCTTTGGGTTTCTTTGCTATTACTCCCATTTGTGGTCAAATTTTGATTTTTATAGGCCGATGTTGATAATTACGCCAGAATAAACGAAGCAAGAGGCAGGCGGGCTCATAATTAAAATGTGTCATGGATTTGCACAAAAGCATGAAACGCATTGCTTAATTTCTTAGGGAAAGTGTCACATGTAGATGAGTCATTTTTAAATGACCCCATTTAAGAAGCAGGACTGCAAGAAATCCCAATGGCAAGCCAGAGAGCAAGCCAGTTTGCAAGAGGCATTTGGAAAACTTATGCCTCTTGTTTATTCTGACAAAGCCCAGGCCCTGTAGCAGACACTGTTCCTACTCTCCCTCCCTCTTCTGCCCTATTCCCCTCCCCTAGACCTCTGACAGAAGGGGTACTCCTCCCCTACCATATGACCACAGCCTGTAAGATCTCATCTGGATAGCCTGCTTTCCATTCCTCTAAATAGCTTCTTTGTATCCTTTTAAAAATATTTATTTTACTTTTAGTGTGTATGTGTGTGAGTGTGTTTATGAGTGCAGGTACCCCCAGAGATCAGACTACTCTAGAGTGGGAGTTATAGGAAGTTGTGAGTGACTGACAGGGGTGCTGGGCACCAAACTCATGTCCTCTTTAAGAACAATATGTGCTCTTAACAGCTGAATCATGTATCAATGCTACCTCCGGTTTTATTTTTGTTTGTCTTCCTCTCTATAACAGGGCACTAAAATGTAAATGACATGATATAATTCAAGTATGACATCCTTAAATATAGGTGCATTATTGATAGGCTTCTGAACCCAAGAAATAAGCTACTTGGAATTTGTAAAAAAAAAAAAATTTTTTTTGAGTAACACAATTATAAAAATGATTATAGTTTCTGTGATGATTAAGATTTCTGTTCAAAACCACGAAAGACGGTAGAAAGACAAACCTTTATATGCTCGTGGCTGTTTGAATAAGAAATGTCCCCCATCGTCCCATGGATTTGGAAGGTCCTGTATAGAGAGGCTGGCTGAGAGTACACAGCCCCGCCCTGCTTCCAGTTTACCCTCTCTGCTTGATGCTTGCATCGGAAGGTGTGTTCTTTTACATTGCTGCTATGGCTGCCATGCCTGCTGCATCTCGCCGTGCCACCAAGCCATTATGGACCATCCCTCTAAAACCGTGAGACCAAAGAAATCATTCTTTCTATCAGTTGCCTTTGTCAGAGTGACAGAAACAGAAAAGTAACTCATACACTAACTAGCATCAGAGAGACGGCCATGGCTGAGAAGAGCCTGAGCACAAATTTCTTTGCCTCTTTAATCATTTATTTATTGCCCTTGGTTTGAGGAATGTGGGAAACCTTGAAACTTTGGACTAGGAAAATAATTGAATGCTGAAAGCAGATCGTACAGGGCTATTCTAGCATAAGCCTGGAAGACAGCCATGCTTAGGGCAAGGCAGTGTTGAAACCACGTTCAAGGAGTCTCAGAGGGAACCAATACCAGCAACTAAGGTACAGGACATTCTTTTGATATTTTGGCAAAAAAATAATGTCTGCTTTTTGCCCATATCCTGAGAACATGACTAAGGCTAAATAAATAAGTAACAGAGTACTTTCTTTGGCAGAGCAAATTTCAAGCCAGCATAACACTGCTTCATAACGCATACTGTAGTCTAAAATGAAAGTGGCCAAGTGGAGCATTAAAAATAAAAATACAAAACACTGAGTTTGGAGCGAAAAAAGTAGTAGAAAGCTCAGTGTTACGGCCAAGGCATGTTCTAAGAGAGGCTGTCTCTCTTAGGAAGGTTAGCACGGTTAGGAGAGGCCTACCTATACTGGAACAATGAGAAAGGTGCGTAGAGGGCAGCATCCTACCCAGCAAAGCTTCCAGCTTATGAATTCGAGAATAAGGGGATTTCTGCTAGTAAAAAGCAAATAACAAATGAAAGCCATTACAAATGTGATTCAAGGGGATCAGGATCCATCCCCAGCTGACAACTGTATTTGGCAGTGTCATTCACATGGTGTTGGCTTTAGAAGCTCACAACATACAAGAGTGAAAGGGTCTTGGATTCTTCATCCATGGTTTTGTATAGCCACTGAGGCAAGGCAGTGTATGTCATGGGGGTCCTTGCATGAAGACCCTGAGAGAGCAGAGGGCCCTGAGAGCCTATTGTGTAAAGCTGTTAAAGTGGAACCTGGCTGCCACTGACCACTGGCCAAAAACCTGACATCTTGGGCAACTCAGCTGTACCCTTTGCAAAAGGTGATCCCAGGTGGTCTTGATGCCTGTTTACACCTCCTCAGAGAGTGATGGAGAGGGTCTTGAGCCCCTCATTGAGTATCCAGCTGCTTTCTACCCTACCACTGGTTGTATTCAACGCTGCCTAAATGCATGTAGCCTCAGGAAAGGGTTAGAGTAAATAGGTTAGGAAAGACTGGGGGGCTAGGGTTGAAGTGGCATCATCTATGCACCTATACAGAAGCCCTCATCCCTTCTGGGTAAGGCTTTTCAAGTATAGCCTGTTGTGGGAAGAGCACACACACCTCTGGAAGTAGCACCACCACTCTCCCTCATGATCTATAGGCAGCCCAATAAACTCATTGCTTCCCCAGAGTGAAATTTTGCAGAATCATTCTTCAGTTTTCCTTTGGAACCTTAGGAGAAGGAGTAGACACTTCTTATGTGTCCTGCTGGGAAGGAGTTTCAGTAAGATTTGGTTTCAGTGGAGACTCCATGATGTTGAAGAGACATCTGCCATGAGATCTGCATATAAAGAGTGGAACCAGTCCAAGAGACAGATGTATATTACAGACAGCAAAGCTGTAGGGACAGAGCCACCTAAGTCTTTTGAAACTGTGGTGTCAGACAATAGACATGGAGCTATACGATCTGGCATTTTCTCTACTGCTGTTCGGTCTCACTTTGGCCCAATATTTTTCCAGTGTGTCTCAATTCTTCCCTTTTTGGAATGGTAGTGTATATTCTGTGCCACTGTATGTGGGGCGTTACTAATTTGCTTTCTGATTTGTAGAGGGCTATGTGTTAGGATTCTGCTTCAGACTGCCTACCTGTGATGTCACTGCCTACCTGCCAAGGGGGTCTGGCATTAACCAAAATTATAAAAGGCTAAACCCTCCTCTCGGCTCTTTTCTCATACATCCATCTTTTTTCTCTCTACCTCTCTCTCTCTGTCTCTCTGTCTCTCTGTCTCTCTCTCTCTGGGGTACCCCCCTCCCCTTTCCTTCTCTCCCCATGCTCATTTAATAAACTCCTTATCTAATATCTGTTGCCTGGCATCTTATTCTCTTACTATGGTTAATACACTACTCTGAGTCTCAAAAAAGGCTTTGGACTTGGACCTGCAAAAAAAGTGTTAAAGGTGTTTAAACCTAATAAGGACTTTTGAAGTTGGACTCACTACCTTTTGCCTTATGATATAGCTATAAGTGCACAGGGCTAGGGAGCGGAATGTGATGGTTTGAGTGAGAATGGCTCCCATAGGCTCATGAACTTGAAACACTTGGCCTCCAGTTGGTGGTACTGTCTAGGGAGGGCAAGGGGAGGCACAGCTTTTCTGGGGGGAGCAAAGCATATCACTGCAAGTGGGCATAGAGAGTTCATATCTTTACTCTACTTCCCGTTTCCTCTCTGCTTCCTGTTTATGGTTAAAGATGCCATCTTGTAGCTTTCTCCTTTGGTTACTATGCCTCAGGGGAGCCTATATTAGTGTGAGGTAGCTCAGGGTAGTGTAGTGTTGACTAGGTCTGGAGAAAACCATAGATGGAACTTATTTTCAGACAAGCCTAACATGCCCATGCTGGAACTGAATTCTGGAAGCAATGGTGTGAATCTAGAGGTTTTGATAAGAGGGAAACAAGATCCGTGATTTAGAAAACCAGCATGATGTCATGGTAGTCATGAACTTGAAGATAAAGACATGGGCAGGGGGGATGAAGAAAGTTTTTGGAGTATAGGAAAAATGTCAAACAAAAAGTTGATTTTAACTAGAATTGAAACAAAAGACAAATGAAAAAAAAGGGGACCAGACAAAAAGACTCCATGAGCTTGGCTGATCGGGCAGATCTGGGTGTTTGTGTCATCTTAGATGAGGGACCCTCAATTCAGAAAAGGTTTCAATAAGATCAGGCTATAGGCAACCCTGTTGGGCATTTTCTTTAGTTAGAGATTGATGAGGGGGAGCCCAGTCCATTGTGGGTGGGCTGGTGGTCTATTTTCTGTAAGAAAGCAGACTGAGCAAACCACGTGAAACAAGCCAGTAAGCAGCCCTCCTCAACGGCTTCTGCATCAGCTCCTGCTTCTAGAACCCTGCGCTAACTTTCCTCATTGATGAAGAGTGATGTGAAAACATACACCAAGTAATCCCTTTCCTCCCCAGGTTGGTTTTAGTCATGGTACTTCATCTTAGAAGCAGTAACTCTAACTAGGGCAGTGTTAAGGACAAGGGAAGGACAAACGTAACATTAGGGCCTAAGCCTGGGTGACTAAGTGGTCACAGGAGTCAGAGTAGAGAACAAAGCCAGCCCTGGCTTGTTATTTTGAAGCTTTAGCTCAGCAAAGAGATGAATGAGCAACCCTGAGATGACTTGACACATCTCAAATTGGCATAGCTAAAATCCAACAAATGTTTATTGGATGACCAATGGAGTGTTGGAAATACAATTCTTGAGGTCAACGTACAGGTCAAAACCAGACAAGATTCACCTAAACAGAAATGATGGGGGGGAGTCCTCAAAGTGTGATTGGTGTCAGAGAACTGCACGGCTCACCAGAGCATAAAAGTAAGGGACCTTGGGGAGTAAACACAGAACTGGGGGCCTGGGGAGGTGGTTCAGTGGCTAAGATCACTGGCTGCTTTTGTAGAGGACCCAGGTTCAATTCCCAGCACCCACATGTTAGCTCATAGTTATCTGTAACTCTAGTTCCATAGGATGTGACATCTTCTTTTGTACCATTTTACAGACACACACACATAGGCAAAATAACCAAATACAAGAAATAAAATAATTACAAAAATGAAAAAAAAACCAAAAAACAAACAAACAAACAAACAAAACAAAAACGGGGAGAACTCAGGAAGAAGGGCCAAGGAAAGAGAAGACCACATTTCCTAAAATGGAGCACAAACGTGTCCATGAAAGCCAAACGCCCAAAGAAGGCACTAATAACTTTTTGGAATTACTGTCTCCAGCTTGGGACAAAGATGTGGCAGCCCCATGAGAACAGGAGGCTTGGATAGGTGACTTAGATCTGGCGGCAGATGGGGCTGAGGATGCAGGAACACAACAGAGGAAGGGCTCCCTGGAGGTGGGGTCAGACACAATGGACAGCAAGCACAGGGATAAAGCCAAAGCTCTATAATTGAGGCCTGGGGTGAGTCGATGCTGTCAGCACTGAGGAATGGTCAAACATCAGCCGTTTCTTCCTAGCGAGACCCTGAAGCTCCGTTGCCTCCCACCCGAGAAAGGTGTAATTACAGGACTCAGGGGATAGTTAGGAGGGTTAAATGAAGTGTTGCGCCACGCAGACTGGGGCACGCTAAATGCTAGTTCCCTTTCACGGCTGCCCTCTTCACAGTTTCCCGGCAGACACGCCGATGAGGCTTAGCCTCCGTGTGTCAGCGGCAAGCCTGTCTCTACGTACTTGGAAGGACAATTTCGTCTCTTCCAGGCTCACCTCAACACAGAGTCTGTGTTTCTGAGTCACCTCAGATTGCTTGAAATTCAACAATGTTTGTGTCAATGTTTCCATGTTGGGGTTGAGGCTTAATTCCAACTTTGGGGGTGTACTGTTTAAAAAGCATGGCAGACTGCCAGAAGAAAGTGACTATCTACATCAGCGAGTTCAACATTAGCTCATCTTTACCCACACATGCGAAATACTGATAACTCTATTCTGGGGTGAGAGGAGAAGGTGAGGGTTGGAGACATAGCTGATATGCCTTCTATTTTTTCCTTAAATTATCACAGAATATGAACAACTGAATTATTTAAAAAAAAAAAAAACTTATTTACACAAAGAATTTAAGTCTGTGCTGTGATCAGGACCATGATGGGTTAGGTTGAGCTGTCAGTCTGAACTATTTTCCACCAATGAAGACAGTGGTGCATTAGGCGGTGCCCTGAAGCTTATAAAGGAAGGGCGTGCCTCCCTGGAACAAGTGGATGAGTTCAAGACTTATGCTTGGCTTCCAGGACGAGCTCAAGAAGAGAGCTGACTTAGTGGTGATGGCTGGGTGACAAACTAATTCATTTATGCATCCGCAGAACAGAGGTTTCATCGAGCCATCTACGCTTATGCTGATTAGCTAGAAAAGGCTGCACTGGGATGACTAAGTGGGGGGGGGGGTCTTTGTTTTCATAGGATATATAGTCTCCTAGGCGCGATAGATACTATCATACATAATTTAAGTTTTATAAAGATGTTGTGAGAGATGTAAGAAGAGCCCCCTCGCCTAATGTGAATCAAGATAAGCACAAAGAAAACAGGTCCCACGAGCAGCAATAACAATGTGAGGCAGACCATTTGCACAGCATTTAGCATGGATGGGGCAGTTCTAAAGCACCTGACCATTATAAAGGATGAGGAGCAACTGAAGAAGCCACGTCACAACTGTTTCATTCCTGTTCCCAGGCTCAATCACACTGTCAGTTTGGATGAAGGCAAGCTCTTGGGGGGTGAGGATGTCTTTAAAAATTCAAAAACAACTATATATATATGTATATATATGCAATACTTTGTGATAATTTTCACATCATGACATTTACTTTTGACCAGCCACCTTGGCAAGCAAAAATATTTACTTTCAATCTGTGCTTTCTGCTGATTATTAGATCTAGTTTGGGGCTCCGTTCCTGGGAAGCCTGGCCAGCTGCTGACTAGTACGCACCTGCACGAGTCAGGTGGCCTTGTTTCCTTTCATGGGAAACAAAACAGCAGCAAGATGGGTTGTTGCCCAGAAGATAAGTTCAGAACAGAGGCTACGTGAACCAATCAGCCATTGTCACAGCTTTTCCCATGCTTGCTGATGTCACAGAGGTGAGGGCATTCTGAGGCTCTGGCAGGACAGAAAGGGCCCGCAGAAGAGTCACTGAACACCCATGCTGGCATACACGGCAAACTCTTGTATCTTTCATGCTACACCCCAGGACCTACTTCTGCAGGCCGCACTGGTTGATGTTGGCTCTACAGCCTCAGGGATTTTTTTCAAAATCAAGGAAGTCTGCTCAGCTCAGAACAGGGCAAAGAAGTTTCACAATGAAAGCCAGTCTCTGGTAAGCAGCCCTCCTCCCGTGAGTGTTAGGTGCAGACAATTATTCCAACAGTGAAGCTAAGGCACAAAAAAAGATCAATGTAAAAAGAGAAATATTAAGACAAATATAAATGGTCACACAACAGTTCAGCGGTGCTAGGAAAGGGGCAGGGACCAGACAAGACTCAGTGTGTCATTGTTGATAGAGCCTTTCAGAAGAAAGAGAAATAAGGACACTGTTAGTGACAGTTCTACAGAACAGACATGAAAATATTTCCATTTATAAGACCCAAGAAACCCACAAAGAAAGAAAATGTAGGTTTGATAAAATGTCATGCAAATAAGAACAAAGGCAGAGGTGATGGTATCAAATGTTACATTCACCTAAGAGCAGACATCTGTATACGAATAAATAAGTGACATCTGTCTGTTAAGAAGAAAAAGATGTCTTAGAATTTCAAACACAAACTTAATTGTGTGGGTTTCTTAGATAATGAATCCTTGACATAAAACTCAGAAAAGTGGAAAATCAGAATACGAAAATGCACAAGAGAGAAATACAAGCGGACAGTTAGAAAATGGAGTGTTACCTGTACAAGATCAAGCCAGTCTGAAGCCCAACACAGCTGGGGGGGGGGGGGGCGTGGCTCAGGGAGCCCTCCACTAGCTGAAGAGCTTTAGCAACTGCTGGCTGCTGGGGAGGGAGAGTCAGTTTTCTTCAGGGACGAGGTTCCTGAGAGGCCTCCCAGGGGGGTACCCCTACATCCTTGCACACACCAGCCACAAGTAGAGAGCGCTCGAGGTTGGAAGGGGAAGGAAAAGGGAAGGACTAGGGGGTTGGATTTGACTAAAACTCATTACATGAATGCGTGACATTCTCAAACAACAGAAGAAGTAATCGATGGGCGTCATAACTGAGCTTCAGAAGGAATGAGTTGAGAGAACAGTGCAAAGACAGACATATAAACAAGGACAGCTGTCACAGTCACAGTTATCAGTCAGGACTGCCACACAACAGTGAGTCCAGCACTAGTGGATATAAAGCCTACACAGGAATCAAAACAGAGATGTCAAAGATTTCTGTATGCTATTATTTTAAACTTGGAGCAGTTTCAAAAATAATTAAACACAGACAAGACCTAAATAACATAATTAATAATACAAAATCTGGTTTTATTTGATTTTTGAGCTCTGAAAAGAGAATAGTTTTTATGGACCCATGGGACAGTCATTAAACTCGGCCAGAGGGAAATATGATAAATTCATAACATAATAATGATAGAGGTAGTACTCTCTGATAAAGATGTATTAATCATAAAGTTAATAGGCAAATTGGGAAACAAACAAAATTTTCGTGCTACCTCAGAATCAGAGGGGTCTGTCTTTAAAAGACAAATATATTTTTGAATTATGAAATTGGTTAAAGAGACTCTTGAAGAAATTAATACAACACTAAAATCACAATGGAGAAGAAATCATATAACCAGATGGATTAAACATTTTAAAAATCTTCAGCAAATCTAATAAAGTAGAAATAATAATTGGCAAAATTACTAGGTAAACTCACTAGCTGTTTTTTTTTTTTTTTTTTTTTTGAGAAGTCTATAAGATTCAGATTCTTACCTTGTCTAATTATGAAAAAAAATGAAGACCATAAAAACATGTGAGAAGAGACTGGAAAGATCTACAGCTGAGAGACCCCCTGCTCTTGCCGAGCTTCTGGGCTTGGCCCAGCACTCATGACAGGAGGCGCAACTACCTGTTGTAGTAAGAATTCTGCAATTTTGGTTTATTTAAAAAACACAGAAATACTTCTTACATGCATTCTGGTGCATACGACTTGATCACTGCCCCTTGGCAGGAAGGCCTTGCGGGCACACAGAGGAAGGGGATGCAGGGTGTCCTAATGAGACCTGACAGGCTTTGGCCAGACAGTTGGGTAGGAGGGCTCCTCATCAGAGGTCTAAGGGAGGGGAATAGGGCAGAAGAGGGAGCGAGGGAGGGTGGGAATGGGAAGGGAGGGTGAGAATGGGAAGATAAGAGTGAGGAGATAACAATTGGGATAACAATGAATAAATTATAATACATAATATATATATATATAATATAAATATTACAAGATTTGTTTTTGCTTTAATCCCAGGTGTGAGCTATGGGGCTGCTTCAGACTGTCCACAGCAGTTGACTATGATTTGCCTCATGCTGTAGCAGGGGCATACTTTTGCCAGCTGCAGATAGTTTCACAATTGTGTGACAGCTGTGTGACATTTGGAATTCTGGGAACTTTTCAGAGTGTTTATAAATGCTATGGCCCTGAGAGAATGGGTAGTTTGTTGTTTCTTTGTTAGTTGTTGGCCACCGTTTGTTAAATAGCCATGTGCAAAGAAGAAACAACAAGATGAAGAAATTAGATTACCTGACCACCAAGATCAAACTTGTCCCAACTCAGCAGAAAGTAGTCTAATGAAAACATTGTGGGGCTGGAGAGATGGCTCAGAGGTTAAGAGCACTGACTATTCTTCCAGAGGTCCTGAGTTCAATTCCCAGCAACCACATGGTGGCTCACAACCATCTGTAATGTGATCTGATATATACTGTATACATAATAAATAAATCTTAAAAACAAAGAAAACGTTGCTCTTTTTCTGACCCCTGACGTTATTCAGGGATCTCCTTGCATTCTTCTCCATCCTTTTTTCTATCTGACCGAATGATAGGCATTTGAAAGAGAAGAAGAAAAGAGGTGGAAGAAAAAATACACAAAGTAGTAAAAGTCCTGTTACAACCTGAAAATCTAGCTCTAGGAAATCCAACACTCATTTGTGGCCTCCATTCATGTGGCATGCACATAAGAGATACACAAACATGCACATAAAATTAATTATTAAAATTATATACATAATTCACATGTATATATAGCATATACATTTGCATATATAAAATACAATGGAGGAATAACCAGAAAGAACACTAAAATAAACCTAAGAATTTACCTGTCAATAATTTGCAAATAAATTTGAGGAAAACTGAGGTAATAGTCACTAACATTGTTTGAGACAAGCATCTTGGCATCGAAACAAGCTAATGATTTTGACATGAAAAAGTTACCCCTGTTGTAGGGGTGAACCTCAGTCCTCTGGCCAGAATCCTTATATAAGAAGAGAAATTGTCACCCTGACACAGAGACTAGATGCGGTCACAAGAACCATTAGCTGGATGGGGTCAGGACGGCCTTCTCCCCAGAGCCTCCACTGGGAGCCATGAATTCAGACCCTGACCTCTGAAATTGTGAGAGAGCATATTAGTAGTATACCCTACTGGCAGTCTGTTGGAGCAACCTAGGAAATGAACAGAGAATGAAATGTCTCTTAAGCAGACAGTTCTGTTAATTTCAAAGCATATATCCTATGGCTTGCATTTCCTCCCTGTGTCAACTCCTACACTCATAGTCTTGCCCTATTGTCAAACAAAAGCATGTACAAAGGCTCCGAGGCAAGAAAGAATTTGTGTAAGAAGTTGTAAGCTGGGGAGGAGACCTGATGACCCTTTCTACCCATCCAGGACTGTCCCCAACCCCAACAAAGTCTAATGCCTCCTAAGATAAGTTATAGCTCACCTTGTCTATGTAGTCTTCATCTGATGGGTCTCAAGGTCTAGCCAGGTTAATAATAAAAAAATCAGAGAATGATACAAAGGAAAAAGAAATACAAATGAACTAATAAGGCAGAAAGATCTCTTTCATAATGCAAATGACCTCCAGTTATTGAGCTCAAGAATGGATTAAAAAAAAAAAATCCATGATACAAATCACTGGCACCAGCTAGTTCAACATCTCAACCCATGCTGTATATTCAAATAAAGTGGAGTGAGTTAGAGCAAGTGATTGCCTCTGTCTGTTTTCATTTCATTGTTTGGCTGTTTGCATTACAGTACACTCAATATTTTTGTCACGGATTATTAAAAGAAACCAGGAACAGCTGTTGGTGGCTGCAAGATTATTTGTTTGAAGTATCATTCCACTCCTCTGAAAGAATGCTCGCACACACGTGCAGATGCACACACACACACACACGCACACACACAAACACACACACACACACACAAAGAGAGAGAGAGAGAGAGAGACAGACAGACAGACAGACAGATATATATATATATATAGAGAGAGAGATAGAGACAGAGAGAAAGACAGAGAGACAGAGAGAGAGAGAGACAGAGAGATGGGCAGAAAGTGAGAGACAGGCGATCAACATTGAATCATGGTTGGTTGAGTAGGCAGTGAGGAAAATATCCTATCAGAAATGCCTTGCCCTCCAGCCTCCCCTGAGTCCAAAATAAATACACAAGATGTCCAACCAACAAAGAGTGCTTGTTTCCATTTCTCTTCTTCCTCTCACTTTACAGTAATGGATTCTCTTACTTGAAGAATCTTGTTGAACCTGGAAGGGCGTGACACTGATCTCCAGTTTGACTGCCAACCACCATGCTTTGGTGTCTTTGTTTGCTCTTCTCAGTTGGGGCTGCCTTGCTCGGAGCAGTGAGTTAATGAGGGACATGGTGGTAACGCTATGGTACAGATGGTTTCACCTATGTAATTATTCTCATAGACCTGTTTCCCACTAAACATGAGAACTTCTACTTTTTAGAATTAGGAATTTCAGATCAACATTATCTTCTGGCTTTTGGAGGCTAGTTGAAAATGGTTCTTACTAATTTGGAGGTACATTTGGAAAGCTACACACCTTTCCCTTCTGCAGAGTGTAGCGTAGATCAGAGGCAGGTGTGGTCTCATGACATAGCTAAGTTACTACACAGCTAAGTTACACGGAACCTTTAGACAAGCTTTGTTTTCATTACTTTACCTTTCATGATACCAGGAAAGAGGAAGCTATTCCTTTAAAATACAGTTGACAAAGAACTGTGACAGACACCAAAATAAATTGGCAGACATTGGGTTCGTTGGACAAATCCATGACATCATAACTCCCTGTGTTTGTATTTCATTTCTACAACCCAGAGAGGTGGGCTCTGTGATCTTTCCACTTCTGAGGGCAACAGGGCAGACTCAGGAGGCAGAAGGCGAGCACGTGTATGCCTCTTCCATAAGTAAAGAGAGGGGTGACAAAAGCCACATTGGCCTCATTTATAGAAACCGTCATTGAACACTGATATGTTCCCAGAGCCCTAATGGGTATTGGGAAAGTCAGGGAGATACAGAGGGAGGAAGCAGCCTGTGAGTTCCAGGCCTATAAACTCAGAGGCTTTTTATAATGAAAAGCAGGAGGAGTCATTCAAAGAAAGGCAGAGATTTCACATAGTCCATGTGACTAGGGGGAAGAAAGCCTAGATGGCGGCCACAGTGGATACAACGCTTATATGCCATCCCAGCCTTCTGGAGGCCAAAATGGAGGATGAACTATCCCCATGGGTGCTGGTTAGTGGAAAAGTCAGCCAGTCGTCTAAATTCAAGTGTGGCCAGGTACTCCACCTCCCGGCATGACTTCTCCCATTTGCCGGGACCACTACACCGTGCTTTCTTCTTTCTCTGCAGCTGCTTTCTTATGGCTATCACTATTCCATACACTCTGCCGCCACAGCCTCAGTCCTTGCAAAAACAAACAAACAAACAAACAAAAAACAAAACAAAAACAATCCACTGGCTTCTTTTACCCAAAGCTGAACATCTGATGTGAGAATGGCAGAAGACCTGATGGAGTGTGCTTTGGTCAGAGATATTTTGGTTGGTGGAGATCATATCAAGGGAACACCCATTTTTTTCTAGCATTTTCAGCTGAGCAAAAGCAGTATAGCACTCACGTGTTGGCAGGATGTCCAGTTCTCTCTGCATTTTCTCAAGAAGCTCTTAGGCAATGTTCCATCCAAAACGGTCGCTATTTCCAGGCAAGATCAAGCCAGCAGGACAGGTGCCCTAGAGAAATAAAATACATTGAGAAACTTCGGCTTGTGACTTCAAGAGAGTAGAAATGGGAGGTGTAGTTACTCCAAACCATCCCAGTCACGCAGTCACCTCCACCCCTGCTTCTACAAGGCTGAGCTGTAAGATGTCCCAAGACGACAGCATTTGTCCTGATTTTACATTGATCCTTTAAAAAAAAATTGTACCTGTTTTCAGGGAATGGGAAAACAACAACAAGAAAAGAGGTATATATTATTTAGACTCTTTTTACTTAGCAATGAGGTTAAAAAAACGGTTATGTAAAGTCGATAAATGCCGTCATGCAATCAGAATAAAAGTTAGATTTCCCCTGAAATATTTGTTATTACAGAGTCAGGTCAAATGGGCTTAGAAGCTTCCTCCATGATGATAAGATTCTTCTGAGACTTTATGAAGAAATGCATTTCTGGAGAGATGCTTCCTCTGTCTAGAAAAGAGGGATCGTCTCCCCTCTCTGTTCCCAGAAGGCAAAGTGGTGTTTGCTATCCAAAAGGTTAAAAGTCCCTCAGATCGACTCTGGTATGTTTACACATGATCGGCCTCTCTCTAGGATTCAAGTTCATAGTCTGCTTCCCACAATTCCTAAGCTGAAAATTCTGAGGTTGCAGATATTTTTGAGAGTTTGGCTCCAAAGCTCACCAGGTCATAGGGCCTGCTGTAACCAGAGGTGAGGCTACCCACAGTGAGTCTGCAAAGAAAAACTTTTCACTTGGCTGTGGCAATCTCCTTTATGTGATTGCTGCCTTGGGCCTACACATGCACAGCACTCAGAACAGACAGACGCCACATTTCCTTTGCCATTTCTAAAATATTTTGGATTTTTGCCTAACTGTCTTGGATAAGGGACTGTGGATCTGTGCCACAGGAAAACAACGTGAAATGCATGGGGGCTGACCCTGTCACAGCTCCCATCACTGTGGGAAAGTGGGGACCCCTGGCCAGATGACTTGGTCTTTGTCTACGAGTTACTTTCCTCCCTTTCTGGTAAGTTTGTCTTACTTGGTCGGGGTGCAGGGAATCATGGTTTCTGGAAGAGATGTGCAGATGTGAATTGCAGATTCTGCAATCTCTAAGTGCTCTGTCCATTCATCTGCAACGCCCAGTGGTGCAGGCAACATCCACAATGGTCCATCTACTCCTTCAATAAATATTTATTGTGTACTTACTGTGGTAACATTGAACTATAAGTCTAGAGACTTGGATTTGTGCTGATGTGGCCACTTCATGGCTTTTATGTGGTTGAGAAAGGTGTCAGGCTTCTCAGAACTTCTTTCTAGAAACATATACTAATAAAAATCTAATAACATACTAAATTGTATACTTGTGCATTACATAGAACTTCTAACATACTAAATTGTATACTTGTGAATTGTATAGAATTTCTAACATACTAAATTGTATACTTGTGAATTATATAGAATTTCTAACATGCTAAAATGTATACTTGTGCATTATACAGAATTTCTGGGCTATTCATGTAAAGGTATAACATTCGATTGGCATTGCAGAATGGCCAAGACACACTACCAGGTCTGCAGGAGTGTGAGAAGGGAAAAGCAACATAGACACACACTGGAAGATGCCTCTATGCTGTGGTCTTAATCACTGATGCACAGGATCATTTGGAAGAAAAACTACTCCAAATCCTTAAGAGAAAAATATGGAAGGGGGAAGGGCGAGGGAAGCGTCTGGAAGGGACTCCATCTGAAACAGCTGCCCTGCTAAATCCCCGTTTCAAATCGCCTGTTAGCTGATCTGACTTAAGACTTTTTTTTTTTTTAATCAAGAAACAAAATCTGTGGGGTTTGGCAATTCAATTCATTTGCACATTCCACCCGGCTGCATATGGCGGGGCTGCAATGATCAAGTTTCCTTCAGAGCTTTATCATAAATCACAGAGATTCCGATGTGTCCTTCACAGCTTTAAGTTTTCAGAACCATCATGACTAATGAAATATTTATTCAAAGACCCTTAGCCACTTGCACAGAGTCACGTCCCTTTTAAGAGGGACTTTGATGAACAGAACAGCCCATCAGGAAAGCAGCTGGAGGCCCTCATTCTGGCCCCATTGCCATCCTCCACTTTTGGCCTTCACATCTGCCACCTTGAGGTTACCAAATGGCACCCTCGTAAACTGCAAGCACCCGCTTTTGCTCAACTTAACAGCTTTCAATTGGAAACACATCAAACTCTGCAGATACTTCTTAGGAGGGGGGAAAAAAGGCTTCCTTGAGGTTTTAATGCTTTGTGAAATTTATTAGGTTACAAATCAAGTTAATTTTTCAGAGAGTACCTAGTAATTTTCCTGGATGAGTTCCAGCATTTCACTGACGAAGAAGCTGAACAGGCAGGGTCAGGGTGCGCTCAATGTAGGCAGAGCTTCAGCCAAGTATTTGCAGAAGGTGTGAATGAACCCGTTTGCTGCCAATGGCTAGCAGCTGGGCTTCTATCAAAAGTTGCCCTGGCTTGTTAAAACCGAGGACTGATGAGGAAGGGCGTTGCTCAAGGTGCTCTGGGAGTTCGTTCCCTCATGCTGGCTGGGTTTGGTGGCTGCTCCTTCAGAAGCAAAGCCCATTTCAACGCATGTGTGCCTACACTGAACCCTATATCCACAACGCTTTTAAAATTGCTTATATATCTGTGATAAATTTCACCTGATTAAATCTTTCACACACACACACACACACACACAAAAGTTGTAGGCTGATGCTACATTTATTCTCTACAGTACAGATGGGGGAAACTGAGATGTAAGAAAAGTAATCGACTTGCTCCAGTGGCTGACTTACCGTGCCAATGTGATATGGAAAGAATAGCTCTTGGTATAAAGTAAATGTGTTTGGGGTGACCTCTTGCTGAATTTCTCACGTAAGTTCAGTGCTAAAAGGGGCAGCACATTGCCTTCAGTGGAAATATCTTCTCCACCAATGCATTGCTCACTCCTTATTCACAGAGCACGCCCTGCATTCCTCATCAGCATCGTGGTGTGAGCTAATAGTAGGCAAACTAGCCTGGATTTCCTCCATTGAGATGTGGAAATGTGAATTGTGTACAAACAAAAGCTCCTTTTTGGAGGAACTTCTCTTGGCTTGAATCCACTTGTGGGATAAATCCTGAAGATGAACCATGATTGGAGGTGCTTTACAGAAACAGAACAGATAGACTGACTATTAATTACAAAGGACACCTATCAGATTGTCCTCCATGACATGGGCTGAGTAACCTAACAATGGCCATCTGCATGCCAAGAGAGGCCGAGAAACAGTCTAGGAGGCTAGATGCCCCACAAACTCCAATCTAGAACTGATACCTGCCTGGAAGACTCCTTCAAAGCTATGAATCCACACTGGAAGGCTTGGGAAGCTGGGTCCAGCTTAAGAGCCAGAAGAGCAATGGCTGCATCTGAGTAGATGCACTAGCTAGCAAGATGTGAAGGCAGAAAAGCAAAAGCAGCACTGTTTTCTCCATAGACCTCTTTCTCTTGGGGATGCACGTTCAGGGTGTCCCCACTCTGAGGAAGGGTCCTCCCTACCCAACCCATCCCATTTGCTTAATCCTTACAGGAAATATGTTAGTTGAATCTACATTCAATGAAACTGCCAAATAGAACTATCATAGACTCAAAGATACAGCTCAAAAACAGGTAGGCAAAGTATTTGTCTTACACCTAATTGATATGCAAATTATAAACTAATGCTTGGGGCAACCAAATTACAGAAGGAATAAAGACAGCTTGAATGGGGGTTGCTCTGCTTTCTTTTCCATAGCTCTGAGTGGAGTTTGTATCTGCATACGCTTCAGCATGCAGCAAGAGTAGCAATGGATGTGACTTTACAAGTTGGCTGTTACCTTGGGTCAAAATCTGTGTAAATGTATGCATATAGTTCACATGAGTTGACTGTCAGGAGCCCGAGTGGGCCCATCTGCTTCCTTTAGAAATCTTTGCCAGTTCTTCATTTTTTGCACTAACATCATTTCTCGCAGATACTCTGTGTAATTGGTGATTTCTGATTGCTGCACGGAAAGTCTCTTCTTGATACTGGTGATAATCACTGCCTGATGGGAACATTTCACTCTGCAGCATGTGTAGTCATAATTATTGTTAGATTCCTATGTAAAGTTAATCAACCCTGAAGGGGGCTCCCTGCATGTCGCCATAGAGGTAACAGCTAGCGTCTCTGCTATTTGATTTTATCTGATCTCTGTTGAAGGAGAAATCATCCTGTGTTTACAAAACTAGCTTGCAAAATTGGACCTATTATGTGAAGTAGAGTCTGCATCTCTGGCAGATGTCTACACCTGGTTATTGATGTGTGCTGAATAAGATCCTTGCAGAAGTACAGTAGCTCTGGATGAAAGAAATCTGCCCCAGGTAATGCATTTCATTCTTTATAAATTGGCTAGGAAAGCAAAGTTCAATGAGGAAGTTTTGGCATCAACCACTTTTCTCCAGTGCTTTCCTTAGACTTTTCTTACCTGCCGTGACTGCTACCAAGTAATGTTGAAATGGAAATCTGTGACATTTTCTATAATAAGACATTTCTGAAACCAACGTAACATATAATCTCAAAGATACTTCTAGCCCCAAATACCTGCTACTATGGCAACTTAGAAGAACTCACTTTTCAAAATATTTGGATATACTGCTAGGTCTGTAAGACTTTACCAACTTTCACAAATTCTCTAGTTTGAAAAGAAGAAAATTTTTATATACCTATTAAGTCATTTCTGTTCATTGTGGTTTTTGTTAACTAGTTTTAGAACTTGAATCTTAGGAGATAATAAAACAAGTAGGCCATTGTCAAAGAAGTTTCTCTGTACACTGGATGGTGGTTAACACAGAAATTCACAAATAGAGCACAGAGAATGAGTGTTAGTGGAATGCTCAGCCACAAATAGAATATATATATATATATATGATAAGTGATATGGAATATATATAATTTCTTGCAGATACTTTGCATAATTGGTGATTTCTGATTTCCTTGCTGAAAAAAATTTTTATATTGGTGATAACAACTGCCTACACACACACACACACACACACACACACACACACACACACACACACACACCAAGCTTAGGGACCTTGGAGTTGAGGGGAGTGTAAAAAGATGCTAAGAGTCAGAAGTTGGGGAGCTCTGTAATAAAACAGCCATCTTCAGAACAGGAGAGGACAGTGCACTCATGAATTCAAAGCAGCTGTGGTTGCTTTTACAAGACCGGAACTAGATCAAGCTAGTCCACATTGTAACATAGACAGGAAAAGGCTCATGAGCTCCCACGCTTAACCGAGTAGCTATGAACAGCTGATGGCTCTTAAGGGGTGTGACCTCTTGTAGGCTGACACTATTCCATGATGGCCTTTACACTTAGAAGTCTATGGGCAGTGCCAACTGGGGTTGGTGGGTTATCCTATAAAAGAGAGAATATCAAGTTGGGGAATAGGAGTACAATGCAGTATCTGAGAGGAGTTGGAGAAGGTGTGTGTCAGGGGGTCAGGGAATATAGTCAAAACATGTTGTATGAAATTCTCAAAGAATTAATAAAAATATTTAAAAAACAGGTTAGTACTTTGGGAAGTAAACATGAAAAAATGTAAAAATATTATATATATGCTGTGACAGTGAAACAGTGAGATCAGCCTTATGCTAGATTCTATATCTGAATTGTGCCTGATATCTGTACAGCAACAGAATTTTATATTGTTTTTAGGCAGTTCTAGTTATAAAGGAGATTAAATGTTGATTCCATAGATTGCTTCCTTCCTTCCTTCCTTCCCTCCTTCCTTCCTTCACTTCACCTCTGCACCCTGTCACATTTGAGTCGAAGCTTCCATTGCTGTCTACTACATAGTTTGAAGGGATGCTACAGTTCTGGAGGGAGACACACAGGTATAGTGCATTGCTGTTGTCCCACAACAAGATACCAAGACCCTGAAGACTACATCAGGACATAAAATCTCCACTGCTTTTTAGTGAGAGGTATTTTACGTGAACACCCTTGTGCTCCTGAGCACAAAAGTTGACTTGATCAAAGAGTGAATGAAAGACAATGTCCCCTCCATGGATAATTTCACAGTAAAGCATCTACATGCTATCTGGAGTTATCTTTTATTGTCTGAACCTGATAATAAACTCAAGATAGATATTCCATTTTGTCTTGATATTAAGAAATAGAAAAACTTTGTGAGATATATATATATATATCATTATAAAAGATATGGGCATTAAAAAGAATTGCTTTACAGACAGAACTGAATTGATTTTTCTTCCAGAGTTCAGACAACTTCATTCATTATCTGTAAACTGTTACTCTCTTAGAATTAAAATTGGATTAGTTGAAACAGAACTACAAAGGACTTTGGATGTTCCATTTTTAACATTGCTTAGTGAAACTTCTCTCCTAGTAGGCCTGCACTATTAAGACATTTGTATGCTCACCATGATCATTGATAACTAAAGAAAATTTAAGAATGAATCAAAAAGTATAATGTTTATAAGTGATCTCAAAGTTAGAAGCTTCTAGGTTTAACTACACTCTTCTTTATTCTGTATCTCTACATAGAAACTCTATTCGAGGTCAGTTTCATGACATAAATAATTTGATTACTTATGATGTCACCTCTTCTGAGTCCTTCATTTAGACATGAATAGCAGCTGAGAGATGGTAAAAAGCTAGTTCTGGGGCATCACTTCTGGAAAAGGTCTTGGACTAGAAGCTAAATTTCTGGAACATTCTTTTCTCACTCATCAAATAATGTATTGGCAGCTCTGAGAATATATTATTCTGTTATGTTGTCTTCACTTACAAGACATTAAGCATGTAAAAAAGGCCTGTTTGATGGATACTTAGAGTATTATTGACGTATAGGAGCGGGAAGTGCAAAACTCTCATTCTAAACTGAAGACTGCTTTTGTATTTTTATTAATTAATTTATTCACAGTACAACTCAATTGTTCTTCCATCACTTGTATCCTCCCGTTCCTCCCTCCCTCCCACCCCGACCCTATTGTCCTCTCTTAGGCCCATGATTAAGGGGGAATCTCCTCCCCCACTTTAGGGTCACAGGCTATCAAGTCTCCTCTTGGTAGCCTGCCTATTCTTTTTTTGAGTGCCACCAGGGCTCCCCATCAAGGGAAGGTCAGAAGACTGCTTTTATAAACCACTACAGAGTAGCCAATGTCTAGGAGTTTCTTTCTAAATATTTGTTAGAGATTAAGTCATTAAAATGAAATCACAGATCCCTAGAAGAAACTCTTGAACCTTCTGTTTCTACCTGGGTATGGTTGTGCATGCAAATCCAGTTACCCAGAGGAGTATGAGGTAGAATAACAAGTTCAAGGCTAACCTGTGCTACATATTCAGACTCTGTCTCCAAACACCGACAACTGTGGAAATGGCTCAGTGGTAGACAGAGTGCTTACTCTATATCTGAAGACCCAGCATGGGAAAAAAATTGTGTTTATTCAAATGCATAGCTTTGCTTTAAGAAGTAAAACAAAAGTGGGCAGTCGATTCTGGGTATAAAAGTTGCTGCAAGGTTATAAAACAACAGATCAAGCAGGAGTGAATAGACTTCACTTTTCAACCCTCTTTGGCCAGAGCTGAGTATCAGGTCATATAGAACACTGTGGCACAATGAGTTGAACTTGTGTATATCCATTCTTTAATTCTTAGTAATAAAAATCTTGATTTTCAAATTGGAGCCTGGCCTCTCAGATTGTAGACTACCGTTTCCCACCTTCATTTCTGGCCACATTTGCTACACAAGCAGCTTGTCCCCCAGGCTTTGCAGAGCTCCTCTGCATCACCCCTGTTGATGTTTTGGAAGGATCTTGGGTTATGGGGCTGCCTTGTGCACTTTGGAATATTGAGCAGCATTCCTGGCCTCTGTGATCACTAGACTCCCAGAGAACCCCACTGTCCCACACTTCATGCCAATAAAGTATTATAAGAAAAATATTTGGAGATATTGTCAAATTTCGATGAGAGCAAAAACATCCCCAGGTGAAATTTACTTTGTTAAATGGATGTCACAGAAGCATCTGCTTTAAATGTTTCTGTTTTATATGATTCTGCTTTGCTCTTACATGATGATGGGTAAAACTTGAGCAGTTAGTTGTCCTGTACTAACAGGAGAAAGAACGTTATTAAAAATGGGCAGAAAACAAAACCAAAGGAGAAACGGTCTCTGTGGTCAGAAGAGCGACCATGTAGCCATGGATCTGCACATCTCCAAATGCGTTATATATTAATTGGGATATTAATTGAGATAGCTCAGTGAGGTCCCATTCTATGCATTACTCTCAGTCTCCTCTGGTTTTCTCTGATGCTGTCATCTAGCGAAGGAGACATGCATGTTTGCATTTCAGTATATTTTGTAAAACCTTTTAGGAAAATCCAAACAGTCCACTTCCAATTCTTCTTGCAAGGAAACCTTCACTATTCTTCCTTGCCTTGTCAAGGCATAGCTCATGTTATTCAGGCAAGTATTAGGTTTCATCTTCTGGGGATAGTCATCTTTGGGATGCAAGTGTTAAGCAATACAATTTAGACCAGTCAGCAAAACTTGACTGGAGAAGCATTTTGATATCTCAAATTACTCAAAATGATTGAGCTCATTAAAACAAAAAACCCTTCACTCCTATTAAATCTTCAACATACACACAGTTTCAGGCACATGGACACACACAGACATACACAGACACATACACAGATATATATTCACAAGCACACACACAGATACACACACACACAGAGCACAGCACATGTAACCAATAAAAGCATAACCTTGAGAAAAGTGACTTTGCTGGTTAAAAAGTCCAATGTAGGGAGTATGCAGTGGCACAAAGCCCTCCACTATGTGGGATGGCACCAGATTCAGATATACTCTGAAACCAATCAGCTTTATTTACTTGTATAATTAGTTTCTCCTGGAAGCATAAGGAAAATGACAGTGCAGGCAACTCCATCTATCCCACAGAGGGATGCCCAATGAGAAAGCAGGAGGAAAGTACAATTTGCACTGTTCTCAACTTTGTCTCTTCTGGTCTGTAAATAAACCATGTAGAGGGTCTGTTGGTAAAGAGCTCATAATGAAGTCACAACACATGAGGAAACCTGATAGGCACAGTAAACTACTATCACAGAAAATGCCCTTTAATAACAGCATTCTTCTTAATGCTAAAAAAGATGAAAAGAGGAGCAAAGAGGAGGAATGGAACAAACTTGCATGGCGTCCCTACAGTCTGCCAGGCGACTCACTAGAATCAGCTCCAGGAAGAATTTACAAAGAGTTCGAGCAAGGGAGAGGTGAAAGGGAGCTGAAAGATCCATAACCAACGTCCCCGGAGCCTTGGTTAGGCTCACCCTGATGGCTGGAACAAACTCACTGCCAGGATCTAACACAAGCCGGTGGCTTTTCTTTCTTGTCCCCCACCCTCTCAGAATTTATAGAATCCAGGAAGCAGAGATCTTTCCTCTTCAGCAAACATAAACTAGAGACGTTGGTTTAAGCTCAACCTAAAAGATATGGATCCGATTCCCCTGTTCATCACTGGAAGAAGTTGTGGACTCTTCACATAGGTATCATTTAAGACACGATTTACTGTTGGCAACTTATGAGAGAAACGTGCAGTAAAGAGTGAAGACAGTAGGACAGTGACAGCTCTGGAGTATCTGCAGCACCTACCGTGTACAGTTGAAACTCTCTGTGTCACATCTGCTAGGCTCGGCATCACAGATGATTCAAAAGCAGCAGTAGCAGTGCAGGCTTCTTCTGTGCCATCCAAAGTCATGGATACCCCCAGCAATTTACTCCTATTATCACTACCTTATTGAAGAAACAAAAGCCCTAGCTGTAGGATGCTTGCTGATGCCACAGTGTGGAAATAGAAGGTCCTGTTCTAGTTGCCCTGGTGCTATCAGGCCATCAAAGCCAATAGTGAAGAGTCAGAAATCCCGGACACATCAGCACTGTTAGCCAACTCCACTTAGTGCTTGAAACATGTGTTCCCAAAGTGCCAAATGACATCCTAGTCCTAAATTACGCAACTAAATATTTTCCTTAGACATATCTCTCATTGCTTTTATTTTTGCCAAAATAATTCCCATGACCCTTAGAGTCACCTCCCTTTATGTGTTTCCATATACACTTCTTCTGGGATGTAAAACAATCTGGTTGAAGGCTAGTGTGCAAGTATCCAGTGGCACGTCCAACAAAGCTGTCACTTTATCAGGAAGCTGTGAAAGCTTGTCTCAGAAACTGAAGCTTCTTAGGAGTGAGGTGGAGCCCATTAGAAAATTAAAAGTATTGTTTAGTGAGGAGATAGGAATGACAGGTCTCTCCAGCGCTGGAGCTGAAGGTCAAGAGTTTCAGACACTTGATGCATTAATGATGGAAATCTTGGTGGCCACAAAGGACGTCCATACAGGTTCACCATTCTAAGAACAAGAATTCTAATGCTTTCTATTCTCTTTCTGATGGGCTTATGCCATTATGTTAACCAAACTTTGCGATCTGCCATGAAAGAAATTGTATTTCAATCAGCAGATACCCCCAAAGGCAGCTGGATTTGGTTTAGTTGTTGATTGCTTTACATAGTCAGAGAAAGAAAATTAATTAAAGCCAATGCTCAGTAGACTTAGCTGCTATTAAATAGCATTCAAAACCTGATCTAATTTGCAAATTGATTAAATGAAAGAACAACAGTACTTTTTTTTTCAAATTAAGAAAAATATTTTAACAATGCATGCAGTAAACCTGGACCCCCCCTATTCAGATCTAGCCAATGGACAGCACATTCTCCACAGTTGTGTGGAGAGTGGGGGCTGACTCTGACATGAACTCTGGTGCCCCCTATTTGATCACTTCCCCTTAGTGGGGAGGCCTGGTGGCACTCAGAGGAAGGATAAGCAGGCTACCGGGATGAGACCTGAGAGGCTGTGATCATATGTTGGGAGAAGAGGTCCCCTTCTGTCCTGGGCCTTGGGGAGGGGAATAGGGTGAAAGAGGGAGGGAGGGGGGAACGGGGAGATACAAGTGAGGGGATAACAAATGAGATGTATTTATTTAATTATTTAAATTTAAAAAAAAACTATTTTATTTAATTCACTCATACGTCTTTAAATCTAAATAAGCCAGAGAACACAAACAGGTCAAAGTGGCAAAATCCATTTAGAATGCATAAAAACCCACTGCAACTCTTGAGGCTAGTAAGTATTCGAGTGTCCAGACAGACTGCCGTGCTGAATGCATCCAGTCCGCGTTGTTCATTTAAGATTCATCCAGGTAAGAAGCATTCCGTCCCTTCCAGATTTCCTTTCCATTCCGTTCTCCCTCCGTAAGCATGCACTTAGGAGTAGAGCATTTATTATCATTACTGATCGTATAAGTAGACCTTCTCTTGCTAAAAATAAATGAGATAAGCAACTTGGTACAAAGAGAGTTTGAGTCCCGAGTTTCGAAGCTTCTGTGATTGGTTGGCCTATTGTTTTGGAGTTTCTGGTGGAGGAGGGAGGAGGAGCACGGAGGAGGGCAAACCCATTTTCCACAGGGCAGAGTGAATGAAAGGAGTAGAAAGGCGGCCTCCCATGCCTCCACCCACCTAATGCACAAAGGGCATCTTCCCAATGGTCTACCGCCTTCTCCCTGACTCTACCTCTTAGTTCTATGATCTCACGACGGCACTACCCTGGTCCAACATTTAACATTTGGGCCACTGGAGGACGCTTGTCACCTGACATCGATGATTCTAACCGTTGCTAAACATGCGGAAGAGTTCCCGTTTATACAGCCAGAAATGCTCGACACCCTTCACCAACCGACTCCGTTGCTTAGACAGTGGCTGCTCTGAAGCATAGTACCCCTTGCCCTTTGTCTTCCTGTTGGGTTTGACACCGGGCAGGAGATCAGAAGGTAGCAGAAGGAAAAGAACAGAGTCGAGGTGTTTGTTACATCGGTGTTCCTCCGTGGGAGGTCTTCTCCATTGGAAGAGCCCCAGCTGCTGCCAGATGGCCCTTTATACATTTCTGGATCACAGTCAAGGCTCCTCTCCTTTATCGCCTCAGAGCTGGGAGGTGGCAAGCCTGCTGCTGCTGTCACTACCCCTGGACACTGCTGCTCACATTGGCACTCCTTAAGCCCTATTCAGGACGTTGTAAAGTGTTTTTTTATTATAAGTATCCTTAAAATGTTTTTAAAGATGTCTCATTCAAGCCGCGTCTAATCATTCCTTTGAATATTTTTATGGAACCAATAATCTTTATTTACCCGTGATTTGGTGACTTTAAAAAAGAATGAAATACAAAATGAAGTATATCTTGAAGGAAAAAAACGAGGCAAAGAAAAAAAAATCATGAACAAGGACTAATTAGCATATAAAATGGAAAAACCAGTGTGGGCCTTTGAATAAAAATCCAAAGACAAAGGGAGAAACAGTTTTAAAAGAAACACTTTATCTGAGAAAAGCATTTCTTTTTAAATACCCAAACAGGAAATTTTGTTATGGTAAAGAGGAGACTGTACCACAATGAATGACATCTTCAACTATCTTTTCAATAACTCACCGAACCAGATGAAGATACTTTCCCCAAAGCATCAGCAGTTACCCTCTCTCTGGCTTATATGAATTTTGCTAAAGGGAGTCTTTACACAGTCTGCAAACAAAATCATCTTTTTCATTTTCGGGCTTTAGGTGGATAACAAAGGATCTAGCTTTTAGTGAGCTGAAACGTTAAGGAGCTGTAATGGTGAGCTTGTTGTGCATTGGAATGTTTCTGCTTGTCTTTAAAAATATACTTTAGAGCTGGAGAGATGGCTCAGCGGTTAGGAGCACCGTCTGCTCTTCCAGAGGTCTTGAGGTCAATTTCCAGCAACCACATGGTGGCTCACAACCATCTGTAAAGGGATCTGATGCCCTTTTCTGGCCTGCAGGTATACATGCAGGCAGAGCTCTCATACATAAAAGAAATAAATAACCCTTTACAAAAATTATGCTTTAAATGGAGATAGTGCTAAGCCAGACATTAAACATCCTATAGAAGAGTCGAGCGCTCAGTCCTCCTCAGAAAAGTTTCTTTGTGTTGTAGATAGTGACTAACAGAGATGTACCACTGGTCAACATGAGAAAGTAAGCGACTCTAGAGTGTTCAGCACAAATGAAGGAAAGACTGAAAGAGCCAGAGTTCGTCAGACAGTCCCTGGGAAATAGTGTTTTCCAGACATGACAAGGAAAGTGGCTTGCCGGAGCTCAGAGCACCTGTAACAGCTTGCACAAGAATTGCACAAGGTCAAGACACCCCACACCCTAGTGTGTGTGAAGGAGGGGCTCATGAAGCCCCAGCCCTAAGTGAGGAAGCCTTGTCAACTGATGGCTGCCAGCAGGAGGAGAATCAGTTTTCTTCATAGGTGGCATCTGGGAAGCTGTCTATGGCCCAGTGAATGGCCTTATACCTATGCACGTGCTGGCAAAAATAAGTGAACTTGATGGTTTAAAAAAAGAAAGTTGAGAGGGAAAAGTGGTGGACAGATATTGGAAGAGTTAGAAGGAAGAGAGAGGGGGATGGATTTAGTCAAAACATTATATTCATGTGTGAGATTGTCAAATAAACTGTAGACATACACACATTTATTTAAAAGATTTCAAAATGTGTTGGCCCTCATCACCATGGATAGGAAAACCAGGTGAACAAAGCTAGACTGAAGATATGCAGGGCGGCGAGTGCTTTTCAATCTACCCAGTATTAAAATGATTGTGGATAAGCAGAATTGTAAAGTGGATCTGAATACTGATTATAAATCAGAATTCCTTTTTAAAAATTCCTAAAATTCCCAAGGCTGTTATCGCAGCCCAGGGGTGGGCCTAGTGCTGACTTGTGTTAACTGTGAGTCTGTACACACCATCTTCACAGTGGGGACACTGTAGTGCTTTATGACTGAAATCTGTCTTGAGCCTACTGCCTTTTAGTATCAAAGACACTATGTCCTCATTTTGTAGATTAGGGAAGACACAATGTTATATCTACCCAGTGAAAAACCAGGAGTATAAAAATCCAGTGAAAAGTTTAGAAAGGATTTTAGAAATTGATTATTTCAACCTCAGGTTTCTCATCTATGGAAACCCAGAGTGGACAAAGCTCCAAAGCCGTTCTCTTCGCTCCCTCTAACTTGCATCACTTTAATCACAGGAGTGCTAAGCCAAGTAAAAAAGACCCCCAGTTACATATAAATTTTGGAAGGCTGGGAAGGAAGCTAAGTGATAGAGCCCTTGAGGAGCCTGCACCGGGCTGAGGGCTCTATGCCAGCCGTGCAATAACAAATAAAGCTTTACACTGTAACAAACCTGACAACTTAAATACAGTCTTCAGCAGGGTGACACAGTCAAGGCTCATCTCTTTTCTGGGTCCTATAGCCCACAGGTGAGATTGCCCACAGTTAGGGTTCCCACACTGAGCTGGGGTGCCTTAGAAGCAATAAAGGGGGCTTACAACAGCTACTCAGAGCATGTACATATTGGAGAACACACTGTTATTTGATATAGATCACAGCAATGTGAGAACAACTAGGGGAGGTGATCGAAATTTAAGCACTAGACCATGTGCCTTATTTTTTAGTGACTGAAAGATTATTACTACAAAGCTGAATTTTTGACAGTTGCTATAATAAAAATAATCATAACCAAGAAGATTGTGTCCCCAATCTGAATACAAGACTTGTTACCTAGTGCTCAACAGGCCACAATAGCACATTCATAATTTTGTAGGTACTTATGAGTGAACGAAAATATGCTTCCTCTATTAACCCATTTTCTATCTCATAACCAACTTGAGACAAGCTACAATCTTCCGGAAAAAGGGAACCTGGACTGAGAAAATGCCCTGATAATATTGGCCTGTAGGGAAGTCTGTGGGGGCATTTTCTTGATAAATGATTGATGAGAGGGCCTAGTCTACTCTGGGTGGTACCATTCTAGGCATCTGGGTGGTCCTGTGTTGTATACAGAAACAGGGCAAGCAAGCCATGGAGAATAAGCGAGTAAGCAGCATTCCTTCGCAGGCTCCACTTCAGTTCCTGCTTCTGGACTCCCTTGAGTTTCTGACCTGACTTTCCTCAGGGATGGACTGTGACTTGGGAGGTGAAAGATTAAGTAAACTTTTAACTCCACTAGGTTGGTTCACATCAGTGTTTTATTTCAGTGATGAAAAGTATACTAGGATACTAACTTGCAGAAGGAATGTTTTTATTTTGGCTCACGGTATCGGAGGTTTCAGCCCCTGACAGTTTGCCCCCTTTGCTTTTGACCTGTGGTAGCATACAGCGTATTTTGGTGAAGAGGTGTACTAAAGCATGCTTACCCAACCCATGATGGCTAGGAAAGGAGTAAGTGGGGGCAGAGGAGGAAGAAGATGGAAAGGAGGGAGGAAAGGGGAAGGGAGAGAGAGAGAGAGAGAGGCAGGGGAGAGAGAGAGAAGCCAGGGAGAGAAGAGAGAGAGAGAGAGAGAAAGAGAGAGAGAGAGAGAGAGAGAGAGAGAGAGAGAGAGAGAGAGAGAGAGAGAGAATGGCCAAGGTTCAAGTTTATGGCTCTTACTTAATGACCTAACTTCTTTAACTTTTCCACTAAGCCCTACATCCTAAAGTTTCCAGAAATGACCAATAAATTCATAACCGACCACCAAGACTTCAATGAGTAAGCATTTTGTGGACATTTCAGATGAGGCCCAATCATCTCATATGAAATGTACCACATTTCTTCAAGGTACCTGTGTGATGGTTGATCTTGACTTCCAGTTCGCTAGATTTAGAATAACCTAAGTGACATACCTCTGAACTTATATTCAAGGGTACAGAATTAACTCTAGCAGGGACTCAAATGGGGTACTTCCCAGTGGTGGACCAGATATTAAGTGATCGTTGGGTCATTGGTAAAAGCAGTAGGTGCCTGTTTGCCTGTTTCTGCCCTCTGACCAACACTTTACTGCTGGGGCATTTCACTCTCTTGACAGCCAGTTGCAGCTTCTTTGGCTTTCAAATGTACCAGAAACTCTCCAGAAAGCTCAAGGATTCCAACACTGCACTGGTATTGCTGAGAAGCTACCAGGTCCTCAGCTTCTATAGTATAGACAACTATTGTAGGACTCCCAGGCTGTATTGTGTAAGAAAGTCTATGTTGTGTGTGTGTGTATGTGTGTGTGTGTGTTGGTTCTGTTCCTCCAAACACAATCCTCTGCTTAATACAGTATATCAATTATTCTTTAAATGGCTAATTGTTCTATCATGTAACTAAACTTTCTTGTTCTAAAGACTTTATAAATGAACATCTTTAGCCTTGAAAAACGTGAAGATATATTTCTGAAACACTGAGAGTGTACAAAACCGAGAAAGTTTAGGATGCTCTATAGCCAAGAATGTGAGTTCCAGAATCAGAAGTCAGCTTCTGTTTCTCCCCTGCTGTGACCTCCATTTCTTCATATGTAAAATGAGGATGAGAAGATGATGTGTCTCCACCGGATTAGTGTGTGCATTAATAGGTCAGCATAGTTGAACCGAGTGGACGATGCGAGCCTCAGGATTTCCAGCTCTCTGTAAGCATGACTGAATACACACATGAGACACATGCTGATCAGCTCTCCTGGCTGCAGTGCACCCAGAAACAATTGGCCAGACTCAGAGAGCCTGAGCATGCACACCCCATGAAGTAGAGGGCGATCCTCTCTGGGTTTTCCTACACTGCTGTGTTGAGGGAGAAACACAGCGAGGATTTTCCTTTGTTTTTAAGAAGTTTCAAGGGCTATTGAGTAGGTAAAAAAAATATAAATAAATAAAAGAAAAGCTAAAAATCTCAGTGGACCCCCAAGATCCCAACTGCTAACCAGCACCTTATTGTTTTGTAAATCTGACCTGGCTTGAGATGGGGGTGTGGTGGGTGAGGTGGGGGTGGGTGTCTGCACTGATCACCCTTCTGAGGAAATGGCTTTTGAAAGCATTGTCTCGTCTCAGAACTTAGTGCTCACTTCCTTTTCCTTAAAGTTATTCACAGTAGTATTTAGAAATGTCACAGAGCTCCTGAGTTGTGTGTTGTCTCACATCCCGTGTGATGGTCAGTGCTCTGAGGAAAAGGCAGATCCTCATCCCCTTAGCAAGCCTCCCTCTCATCTATCTTTGTTTATTGTTTGCTCTCAAAGTGGTAGAACAGTTTCAAGGCAACAAAAAAATTTTTTTCTCAAATATTAAATCAACAAAAGGAAATTCTGTTTACTCTTATACAAATTAACCATAGCTTATTTATGCTTTCTTAAATCATGCTTTTAGAGATTATTCAATGACATTCTAAGACATACTATAATGATATGCCTAAAGGAGATTATAAAAGTTTTCATCAGTACGCCCTCAAGTGGATGAAACATATTGGATATATTCGCTACTATACATAGTGAGATGTCTGAAAGGAAATGCAGAAAATAGTTTTATTAGATCTATTGAGAAATGAGCGAGAACTTTATGGTAACCTGAATTTTGGACCAGATGAGAGAAACAGAACCTGTGCTTCATGCTCTTTATGTAATATAGATATTTTTTCCTCACAGATGTCTGGAGATGTGTGGCTCAGTCACTGAGTACCTTCATAAGTAAAAGCTCAATTCAACATTTATAATTGCAGTCAGTCTGCCACTTCTACTCCCAGGTTTGACACACCACATTCTCTTGGCTAGGGTTCCAAACAGAAAGAGAATAGACTGGGCTGCCTTTATAAAGCCTTCTCTGCTTATCAGCAATGAAAATGCTCCCCCAAGGCCTGATATAAACCTGCTCTTCCTTTTTATTGGCCTAAACTGAATCATATATCCTTCCCTGGAAAAAAGACAACCCTATCTGGCAAAGACCAATTATGGTTCTTCCATGAGAGCTAGGCACAGAATCACTGGGAAACAGAACACAGCAAAACAAACAAAATGAAACAATGCCATTCCACCAAGCAAGGCAAGGAAATCCACATCTATATTGTCATTAATCCCCCACAACTGACCCAGCCTCCTTAATTGTATCTCTCAAGTAGCCTATGAATGTTAAATAGTTGACTCAAAATTCTACTTTCATTATAAAATGAACAAAAACGTAAGAAAGATCAATCCTATTTTGAAATCAACTCATTGTAAGTTAAAAAAAAAAAAAAAAAACAAAACAAAAGAAAAAAAAAAAAAACCAGAAAAGAATAGGCTAACATTTGTTTGGGAATACAGTTCAGTTGTGGGAGACTTGTTTAGCATGTGTGAGGCCCTAAGTCCACCTAGCAGTGTATGTGTGTGTGTGTGTGTGTGTGTGTGTGTGTGTGTGTGTGTGTGTGTTTCTTCAGTCAAATCTTCCAGGTGACACATGGAACTGTTGATCATTCCATATGTTGCTCTTTCTTAATATGCACAATAAAACTATAGCAGCTTGAATATTCTTGACAAAAGATAGTCCAGCACAAAGAAACACTCTAAAATGCCTGGATGAAGAGCAAGTGTTGTTTGCTGGCCAGGGGCAATATTTCTAATGCATAGAAGGATGCTCTCTGAAGATACATGTGTCCTGCACTACCAAAGTCGAGAAAAATCAGAAAGATTCTGGTTATCTTCAGCAGACACCAGGCATCTCCTATACAGATTTTCATGCATGGTACCTAGAGCAATGTATGGGCCTCCCTGGGCAACTGCTGTGTGATAGAACTATTCCTAGGAAGGTACAACACACTTGTCTACACACCACAGATTGGGAGCCCAAGACAAAGTACAGACACCACCAAAGTCCAGTGTGGTGGGCCAATGAGTTTTATTAGAGTTACTTACAGGAGTATGTGTGAGGGTTACTTAGAGCAGCAGAAATGACTCAAAGACAGCTGCATCACTAAGGCCTACCCCACAATGGATGAGAGATAACAAGGCTGGGCAACCTGGAAAACACTGCACAGCCTACACGCAGCTTTACAGGCTGGAAAATGTCCTTTCCCAGTGACTCTGCTCTACATCTCTTCTATGCAGCTCAGCTGATTTCTGCTTCCTGCAGGCAGGAACAGAGACAACAAAATGGACAGATACCACAAGTAAACAAATACAGTTCAATGTACCACGTATACAGTAAGAAGCAAGCATAGGAACCATGCATAAAAATGGCATGGGCTTTGTTTTCTGACCCATAGCTTTCATTAAGATGGGTTCCTGGCTTCCCTTCTGAGCAATAGCACATCTTAAAGTCACCTTCCAATAACACAAGAAGAGGGTCTGTGTCATTTTACAAGTGAGCACACAGCAGCAGGGGCAGATTGAGTGACATTCTTGCCTTTGTTTATTGGTACTTCTGAAGAACTTTTCTTGAGATCTCTCATGCCTTTACTTGGCTAATAAAGACTGAGTATCTACACTGTGGTACAGTCTATTGTGCGAGGCCAGTACCCTATGTAGAATCCAGATTCTTGTTCTCATGAGAAGAATTGAGGTGATCTAGCCTACCTGAGCCTAAGATGTTGTTTACTACATTCTTAAATCCTCAGATATACTTGCAAAAAAGTAGGGCTTTATTAGAATTCTGCTCTGTTATCTTCTTGACAAGGGTTAATGTAGGGAGAGCAGCACTAAGGAAACCCTAAAAAGATTAGCAGTATCAGAACCACCTTCTGAAAATCCCCTGTAAAGGGCAGTGCCTTCGTTGGCCTGTAGAGAAATAGAAGAAAAAGAAATAAATTATTTTTGTCCCTTTGATACCTTGTATCTAACAGGAAAAAATATTCTCATTATAAGATAAATAAACGATAGAAGCACACCAACAAAGACAAAGAAGTGATTTTAGTAAAAAATAATCTTGCTATGTAGAACTTTTATTTCTGAGACAGGATCTCATGAGTCCAGGCTGGCTTTGAACTCACTTAGTCAAGGATGCCTTTAAAGTCCTTCTCTTCCCTCTATATCTCAAGGGTGGGCTTAGAGGAGTGGCACCATGCCCACGATAAAAGTGCTGGGTATCACAGCCAAGGATCTGTCAGCTGAGTTTCTCTCTCAGCCCTGAGGCCATCTCTACTGATGCTCTATGTGGCAGCATGTGTACATATAAGTATGTGATTCCTTAAGCAGTCCATTGGGTAAATCTGTGTGCAAAATGCACATACACAAAGAACCTCTTCTGATGCGGACAGCTAGCGCAAAATACCCAGCATCAGGTCATAAATGAGGCACCTGAGTAATTTCTCTCACATAAAAGCCATAAGCAGGGTTACCATTTCCACTCTGTTTGAGCAACGATGCCAAAAAGTAAGAAAATTAATGGCATATGGATGAAGAACCATCAGCACTTGAGATTTTTGTTAAATTATCCCAACAGATGTTATCTTTAATAATCTTGAAGATGTTTTAAATAATTATTTATTTGGCCAATCGGAGATTATGCGTAATAACCTTAAACTGGCGATGTTGGTGATGTACTTTAATTATCTCTAGATGCTCACAGGTTTTGTTGTTATCTAAAATAGCGTGAAATGTCAAGACAGTAATTAAATATTAGCTTCCGTGTCCTCCCCAGAGTGGTGCTCTTGTGTAGCATGTGCTTACAAATGATAATAGAAATGAATATGAATATCAAATAGTGGTAGAGTGTTTTAGAGATACATTCTTACTTCCTAAAAGTTTCCTAATATAATAAATAAAATAAACAGCAATTATTTAGTCACATAAGCACTGCTCTGAGTGGAAAACAATGAGGCAGAGAGTATTAAACGAAATACAGAAATGCATCCGATAGCAGAGGCAGTAACATTAAGAGCAGTGTGGGTCAATAGGCCTGAGATGAATACTACCTCATAAACCCAGACAACCATTGGTGGCTACAGGGCAATAGTCATGGTATGGGCTGATATAACCAGAAAGTATGCTTTTTTGCCTTATTCTATAATGAAAACCATCAAATATATAGAGACAATTAAAGACATTTGTGGAAAATACCTGAACCTCCACCACCTGCATTTCATGAATTTGTATCAGAAGAAACCATGACAAAACATTAGAAGAAAAAGATGAGAAATCTCTCAGGGTAGCAGTTTAAAAATGGCAGCATAATAAACTAAACCTTTTGCAAAAGCAGAAAATAAGAAATAAAATTAAGCACAATTCCCCATTTTCAAGCATACTGAAATAGTAAAACACCCATGAACCAGTAAGAAATGGACAAGATCCATCAGAAGATACTTTTTTTTTATCTTACTGAGACTTATAAGGATTGAATAAGTTGAAAAATCTGAAGTTAAAAATACTTAAGTATTTTTAAAGGTCAATGAATAAAAAATGAATTCTTCTTAATTTTCAATTAAAAATGGCAGATTTCAGCAAAGCCAGAAACCTATAAGTAGTAAATGAAAATGTGGATCAGTTTCACAAGTAAATTACTCAAGTATCTACATTCAATAAAAATTGTAGTCAACACAGTGAAATAATATCAATAACACAGAAAAACGTATCTGTCACATGAATTGCTCTTAAAGTCATAATTAAATTTTTAAAATTTTATTATAATTTACTCAGATTACATCCTGATTATTATCCCCTCACTTGTATCTTCCACTTCCCACCCTCTCTCCCTCTTCTGCCCTATTCCCCTCCCCTAGACCTCTGACAGAAGGGGCCTCCTCCCCCACCAGACAGCCTGCTTCCCCTTCCTCTAATTTAAGAAACAAAAAGTTGAGGTCAATGGCTAATGATTTTGTAGGACATTGAATAAAGAATAGAAGAATTCAGGCTAATTGAATAATAATGCAAACCACCAAAATATTAAAGTTTCACAAATGCATTCGTTAATGAAAGAGTCAGATGAATTACTTCAAGTTTTCTAAGCAAAGGCTTCAAAATTGTTTACAATACTGGACAGAGAAAATACCAACTAGTATGAACTTCTTAGGTTATGGTTCAGTCTAACTTGTAGACTGTTAAACACTGGGCTAGGGAAGTGGCTTGACATTTAAGAACACTGGCTGTGCTCACAGAGGACTCAAGTTCAGTTTCCAGCACCCACATGATACAACCACACAAAACTTCAGTTTCAGGTGCTCTGACGCTCTCTTCTGGCCTCGATGGGGATTACACACACAAGTCACACATGCAGATAAATGGGTACATACACCCTTTATAAAAAAAAGAATCAGGAAGATGTAAATATGAAAACATACCCAAGACCTGCTAATAGAAAAAGGAAGCCATCAGAAAGCATGCACAGCATGCGATTATATTTATTTGAAAGCATCCTTATTAACATATAGGAAAAATATACATACATACATACATACATACAAAACATAGATACATACATACACACATACACACATACATACATACATACATACATACATGGACATGGATACATAATGCATAGAATCATATGCCAAGCTAATTACAATGTGTCTCAGAAGAGAGATAGTAATGAGTGATGAAAATGTCTGATGGGAGACTTATTTGTTTTTCTTTATAAAATTCTATACTTTTGACTTTAAAATTTTAACTTTTAACTGTTCTGAGATAATAATGAATTTTCCTTTGTAAATTATTTTCTGGTTTATGTGTAGGGGTCAGAAAGCATTCTTCTAGAATCTGTCCTCTCTTACTACCTGCCATATGGAAACCAGGATCTTTCTCAGCCTTGGCAATACGCACCTTTACCCACAGAGCCATCTCAATGGCCCTGTGAAGTTTCTTAATGAGATTTTGCCATATAATATGAAAAGTTGTGAAATAATTAAAAAGAGTAAGGAAGATGAAAAAAATAAAAGAATGATTGCCATATGAGAAGGAAAAGGAGTTCTGCTTGTAGTAAGTGTTTGAGTTAACTGTGTAGTAACCTCTAGGTATTTTTCATTCCATTGGGTGGGCCCTGTCATTTTCACCTAATAACTTGTTATCTTCACAAAGTCCCCACTTAAGGAGCATGCCAGCCATCATTATAGATGGATATCTGGAATGAGAGGTCCCCACCTGCCAATTGTGGTCGAGTCTCTTACTCAAGAGGACCAGGGCAGATGAATCCACTCCCTGCATGGCACTGAGTGGCTCACACCTTCCATGAATAGCAGGCATTTATCATGAGTGACAACTGACACTCCTAAGAGGCATCCTTTGTTCTGTATGTACTATGTGACAAACACTGCCTTAAACTCCTTACATCGTTACCTAATTGGGTCTCATTAACAACTCCATAAGATTATTATTCCTTTTACTGTTTTCAGTGTCAAAAGTAACTCATCACTCTTGCTCAGTCACTCTCTCAAGGACGCAGATGTAGGGTAGTGTTCACATTCAGTATTTCTGTCTGCAGTGGTCACACTTGGCCCTGTTCAGCACTTAGGGCAGGGGATTATCTAGTGGAAGGGATTTTTTTTTTTTTTTAAGATAGAAAAGAAAATATCTGCCGACGCATGAAATTTTCTGTTCAATTTTCAAAGCTACTGTATCCAGCCAGAAGCATCTTCAAGAATGCCTAATGTCTACAGCAAAAGTATTTTGAAGAAATTCTTCAAGACAAAATAAAATGGGCTCAGAGTTATGGCCCCTACATTGAGTACCTGAACACAAGAACCTGGCCCAGGCTTACTCACGTGTGTGTCAAAATAGTTCTGTCAATGTAGGAGCTTTAGGGAAAGAGGCTGTTGGAGAATTTGGGTATCTATGGGCCTGAGCAAAGACTTTCCAGGTGGAAGTGACGCAAGTATGAGTTTCAGACTCCAGAGGATTTCTGGGAAATACTGGGGTGTTATGATGATTTGAGTGACAATGGCTTGTGTTTGAATACTTGGTAGGTGTGACTGGGAGGGATTGGGAGGTGAGACACTAAATCCTTGTTGTGTCACTGAGAGGAGGCTTTGAGGTCTCAAGAGACATGAAACCTTTCCTCTCTGTCTCCCACTTGCCAGTCAAGGTCCGAGCTGTCAGCTCTTCCTTCCTCCATCATGGACTTTGCATGCCTTCCTTTTCATCATGGGCTCTGACCCTCTGAAATGACAAGCACAACGAAATGTTTTCTTTTTCTAAGTCACCTTGGTCATGGTGTTTTATGACAGCACTAGAAAAGAAGCTGAGCCAGGGTGGCATGGTTTTAAAGGAAGGAGGCCATTTCCTAATAGTTGAAATTTGGGGTTCCTGAGGGATGCAGCACAGGGCTAGTTATTTATGGCCCACATTTTGAAATGCCATGCCTCCAGACAAATTCTTTATATTGGGATATTTAAAAGGAAACTTTAAAAGCTCCCTGTTGGGGCAAAAGAAATGGCCTCAGGACTTTGCAACACTGTTTACTCTTCGACAAGACCCAGGTTCTATTCCCAGTACCCGCATGGTGGCTCAGAATTATCTGGAACTCCAGTTGGAGAGAAACAACAACTCTCTTTTTCTTGCCTAGTCTGGCATAGAGTGTACATACACAAATATGTTAAATATACAAACAGGCAGAATACCCAGAAACATAAAATAGGAACACACAACTATTTTTTTTTTTAAAGTGTCCTACACTAAGACACCTTCCTAGAAATTTTGTGGTATCTGACAGACATGGAATGTGCTTATCAACTCAATGCTCAAACAGTGAAAAGAATTTTGTGATTTGGCAGAAACACAGAATACTGCTCGGGATAGCATCTTCACACATAAGCAAGCCTGGCTGGAATGTAAGGTAAGCTGTTTTACTACTGCCTGCGATCAGAGGCTACACAGTATCTTCCACTCAGCATTCGGTCACACCATGTAGGGCCATGGTAAAAGGAGCAAGCAACGAAAACCCACCCAACAGTTAGTATAAATAGCTCACAGGAAGGATATTTACTTTTAAACACCGACCACAAAAAGCTAGAGACCTCTTCTGCTGAACGGCAAATCAATATATGTACTCCCTGATAAAAGTATCCCCACCGAGCCATGTCCACAGACTCCAGGTGAAGATCTCATGTGGCATCTTCTGATGCAAAGCCTTCTCTACTAAGTAGGGTCACCAAAGCTAAGCCCTTCGGGGCTTGAAAGATAGGGAACAACACGGGCATTGTCCCTGTGAGGTAGGAGAGAGACTGTTGCTTCATGACTGTGACACTCAACAAGTGAGTGTTTCATACCTTCACAAATAAAGAATAAGGCTAGATTGTTTTCCACGTTGTCTAAGGTCACTCCAAATATGGAAGGGATCACTAAGCTAAGGGACTTTCTCATGTTACCAGGCACTAAAGCTTAAAGCTGACCTACATGTAATCTTTGGGGACTTACCTGGCCCTGTCTTCTTGGCTGTCCCCTTCTTCCAGTCTCAGCCTTTATCACCTTCAATGTGACATTTCTCTGTGGTACAGAACACCTTCTTTTGGTGCTAAGTTATACACTCATAACACAGAACACACATTTGGAAACATGCTACATGTTTCTTTGAAGACACTGCATTGGTTTTGTGTGTTTATATTTTCCTTTTGGTTAGTGTAAGCTTTTCATGGCATCCAGATAGCTTCAGCCCTATTCTCTTCCTCCATGTGGTGTCGTTGGGAAAATGTCTCTCAAATGGCCATTGTCAGGCCTTCCTGTCTCACTCCGGGCAGTTTCTGTGGTCCTCTGGCTCCAACATCATCACCCTCACACGTCCCATCATCTACCAAGGAGATGTCTTATCCCTGACAATCTGCATCTCCCTTAGAGCAGGAAGCCTGGGCAGCCTGGAACCTTATGTTCTTGCTCCAGAAAGCCAACATAAAGAAGTTGGGTTGTATTCTGTTTTCTTTCTCTTCTTAAAATATATTTTATTAATTTATTCTTGTTACATCTCAATGGTTATCCCATCCCTTGTATCCTTCCATTCCTCCCTCCCTCCCATTTTCCCCTTATTCCCCTCCCCTATGACTGTGGCTGAGGGGGATTTCCTCCCCCTTTATATGCTCATAGGGTATCAAGTCTCTTCTTGGTAGCCTGTTGTCCTTCCTCTGAGTGACACCAGGCCTCCCGCTCCAGGGGACATGGTCAAATATGGGGCATCAGAGTTCATGTGAAAGTCAGACTCCACTCTCCACTCAACTGTGGAGAATGCCCTGTCCATTGGCTAGATCTGGGTAGGGGTTTGACATTTACTGCACGAACCTAACTTCTGGCCTTTGTTGCTGCTGAGAAAGGGAAGGGCTCACACCAAGGTGGGGCAGGGTGTGAGCTCCCTTCAGGATAACGTGCTCCTCAGCCCACCATGCTCACGTTCATTTTGGATCTGAGCCATTGACTTAATCTGGCTCAAGTTGCTCCGTAACAAGTCCTTGCTGGTTTTCTCAGATTCTTAAGGAACCGCATCACGTCACGATGAACACAGATTTAGGTTTTTTTTTTTTTTTGGTCTTTGTTTTTGTTTTTCCCTCTATTTGAATGATTTCTTGATGATTCAACCGTGGATTTATTTGGGTTTAGAAAGAAAGATTATGATTTCTCTCCCTTGAATCACTGTCCTCATCACTCTCCCCTGAATGCTCCTCATCACTTTGCTCAGTCTCATGGCTGGCTGCTGAGGGCATGCTTAGGGCACAGATGCAAATCAGCCTCTTAATGGCTATAGATTTCACGTGGAGAACTCCACATATGTTTCTTGTTTCTCTCCCTTTCATGCTGCATACTTGTGCCGACTCGTTTTATTGGCAGTGGGGGAGATGCCAGAATATTTACAAGATCTGGACCATGGGAGTGTGCTGCTATTTAGACTATGTCTGGAGAATGCCAGCGTAATCAGCGAGAACAGAAACATTTAATCAAAGAAGTACTTTCTAAATGATTAGCACAATGCTGATAGCTTAGTGAACTTACACAAAAATCACTTTGATGTGATTCAGAATCAAAGTTGTCACAATACCTGGTAAATACTTCTATTTCTTAAAAATTGAAAAAACCCTGCTTGAGGTCCGTGGTTCACAACATGTCTCAGGAGATTATTCTCCTATCTCTAATGCTGCTCTTGGGCATCAGGAAGTGCTGTGACACATCCCTTAACCATGCTATGACTTCATAGCTTCATAGTTACTTGGAGAAACGGTATGTTTGGGAGGACAGTGGAAAGTAGATTCCCCATAGGTAAGTACACACAGGAAATTTGCAACAACCTCAAAATGTTTCCTGTCTTCCTAACGATAACCTACTTATCTTCTGGAATCGATCTTAAGAACTCTTAGAACTGATGACCTTGAAAGTCTTGTGCAAATTTTTATGACTTCATGATCCTGTGACTCTTAGGGTGCTTATGGCTGTGTTCATCCCCAACCATCCCTTCAGAGCAAACCCTTTGTGTGAGTGTTATGTGGGAGTTGTGGAGATGCAAAAAAAACATAGCTCTTCCTGAACCTCACTTAGTGAGGAGGACTCTCTCTGAAAGAGTCAGGTGTATGTGGAATGGGGAACTAGGCCTGGGAGTGGCTGACAGGCACCACCTTCTGGAGAAGATGTGAAGTAAATGTCGGAGTTGATGATCCCCCTACACGACATAGCTCTGATGAGGTGTGCAGAGGGAAGCTTTCCCTCACTTCAGGGCTAGCCTGACTTTCTCCCTTATATAACTCCTTTGTCTTCATTCTAACAGTGGCTATCTGCCCATCACCTCAGGCAAGAAGCAAAATATTGTAAGAAAATTAACTGTCAAGTGAAAAAGTCTACCTTTCTTTTCAAATCTTAGTGTAGCAAATCATTTGAAGATTACTGGGCTATAGTTTACACTGAAAATAGTGATTTAAGTATGACTTGACATTAAAATGTTGGTGAAATAATTGAAAGTACTTAGAAGTAATAGGGAAAATAGTAAGAAGATAGAAAAGCTGAGCCTTGGGCCCGTGTCTATGAGCACTGTGTTCTGGAGGCTTTGGCAGGAGGATCATAAGTTCTAGGCCAGCTTGAGCTATGTCAAAGGGAAGGAAGAGAAAGAAAGGGTGAGGGATATATAGCAAATGATTGACCTTTAATATAATGACAAATGGCTAAAATATTCCTCTACAAGAGACTAATACACAAAAGACAACAAAGGAATGGTTTTAAATTATTTGAACCATGCAAAACATTTTGTGATGGTTAGCTAGACTTGCTTTTTCATGTGTCTTTTAATTTTCTTTTAGGATGCTTTGAATTTCATTGTAAGATGCAATGAACACATACACATTATGTGTATTTTTTCTAAAAGGTAAACTATTATAAATGTACATATTTTAATTGTGACTGACTATACATTTTTGTTTTATTTTTTATAGGAATTTTTAATTTCCATTTGTTTTCTCTTCATTGGGATGAGACCAAACCAATATGAAGCTGTGTGTCCCAGGCAGATTCCTAAGAGGACCAAGTTCTATAAAATCTTGCTTCATTGTGAATCAACTTAAATATGGAAAATTTCTATCCAATTTATGTCTTCTTCTTTGCTTTACTGTCAAAGAGACAAGAATGATCACTTTTCCTGAGAAAAGATCTGTTTATTCACAAAAAGCAAACTGTTTGAAGTCGATTAGTATACATTTTAGAAAACCTTTTGAAGATTGAGTTAGACTTTTGCTTGGCACATCCCAGAACTGGTCACCTGGGTAGACAACCTGAGTACAGCGGGCTTGACTACGCTAGAATGCAAAAGTAGATTTTGGAAAACATGGTTTCTAAGTGGATTATTGTATTTCTCATGTCTTTTTTTAATGAAGGGAAGGACACTGCTTATTTAGACCTAGACAAAATTTCTTTAACTACGAAAAAAATCCTCAGTCAGCTAAATTCTTTGCTCCTCCCAAGGGGCTATTAGTCATTCCAGAGAGATATATTTATTTTCTTAAACTTAGTTTCCAGATGGACATACCTATCTTTCCAGAAAGCCAAATGTGCCTTATGAAATTTGAGAGTGATAATTAATCTTGCGGGTGAGCGCACCTGAGTAGAGAGAGCAGCAAACGCTCTCAAGGAAATCAATAGTAAACGAAAAATGGCCACCGTATTTGGAGTAACTTTTACTTTTGAGAAACTTTAAATACAGATGTTTCTTAGCTACAGTCCCATAAAATGAATTTTTCTCCAATTTTATTAATAAAGACATGATATCCTGAGAGCTCATACATGGTATCCACTGGGATTTGAACCTAAACATGGCTGTCCTACAGCCCATGCATCCAAGGTTTAGCGTTTAAAATTCAAGTTAAGTATACAAACTTGACAACTCTGAAGGCTTACAAAAATGCACAGGTTTTCCCTAATTTGTGATTTTTAAGTAAAGAGACATCAAAGTTTTACAAAGACAACCCACAAACAACATTCCATTATTAAGAATGTGTCCTGCTAGTAACTAACAAATACCATTAGTAACTGTTACTTGCCAGTCATCTCAAATGTGTTTTCAGCTGACATATTGTTAGTACAAACACACATGTAGATACAGGCTTGTTGTTGTTAGTTTAATGGTATGGCCTAATAAAATGTTTATTATTAGGCTTGTAATTATTACGGAAGTATTATTTACCCACTTTCTCAATCAATGAAGACACAGACACCTGGTATTTTTTTTAGAATAGCCTTAATTCCTTTGGGGCAGGGCAGATATTAATCCCCTAAACTACTTCCATTATCTCCCAGCCTCCAACCCATGCCATTGGCTTCTAATAATTTCTATTTGGGCTACCTCCCACCCATAATCCCAAAATACTTGCTAATGTTGTTAATCTGGGCCATTTTTTTCCATGTAGAGCTTCAGAGTTCCTCTCCTGGGGCCTCATGGCTCTTTCCTATCCCAATGTGATTCTCCCCTTTTTTTTCTCCCCCATCCGCGTACCTGTTTGCCTCTTCCTCCCAAGATCCTTCTCTCCCCAAGCTTTGCCCACACTTACCCCATTCTACTCTGCCTAGGATTAGGCCTTTTAATCAGGCAATCAGGAATAATTTCTTAGGCAAGGCTAAATAGCAATATTTGGGGTTTGGGACAGTTTTCTCATAAACAGTAAGACTCTTGGGGTGGGGGTGGAGTACAAGCAATTAACAAATACAACATACCAGACCATACTCAAACATTTGTTACAGGACCATACTTAGACCTGTTACCACAGGCTTGAAAGACATGCAGGATGGATCACTGGTCTCTTGAGGCCCATTAAGGGAAAGTCCTTTTTACCTCTAGCATATATACACACTAAAATGGAATCTAACTCTGGCCCCGAATCAAGAGACATGATACTCAGAGCAACTCCATAGATTTGAATACTATATATATTATTGTTCCTTCTTCCCTTAAGAGTTAATCCAGCTCGACCTGTCAATCACCTGGCCAAGAAAGACCCCCTCAAGAAGGCAATACTGTTGTTCCAGGCTTTCTCATTCTTTCTCTGCGGCTATCCACGACCATGTAGCTGCTAACCCGTGGCTTGGGCTTCTCTTCTTATCTCTCTTGGCAGCTCCCAAGATTTACAACTTGCCTGCCATATTTTTCTTAATTATTAGTATTTTAAACCTCAGGAAAACGTCTGCAATCTTCCTTCAGATTTCATCTCTGAATTTCTTTTTATTAATCAGACTAAGAATCTGAAAGCGGGGACCTTGGACTACATCGTGTAAAACAACAACACGGAAATCATCACGAAAGCAGATGAGTTTCCAGGGCTCACATGTAGACAATCAAAAGTGTAAGTGAGGCACAGTGAAACCAAGGAATTGGAACACTTGGCACACAGAGATGGTTCACGCCAGGCTGTGTCTCACGGAACAGAGAACAGTAGGCAGCAGAAAAATCCTCATGAGTGTTAAAGAGGCAGGCAGTTTGTGTCAGTCAGGTAGGGGACCCTTGGGTGCAGATAAAGGAAGTAGTGGTTTTCCTGGTAAACCGACCTTCTGAGATTATCAAGGAATTCTGTGTTTGGGCTTCTGTTTACCCCATAACAATCCTTCCGTTTATCCAATCAGGTCAGAATCTTTCTGATTAGGACATTGTCACCAGCACTTTGGGACATTATGGGGCCTCCTTTGGGCCTTACAAGAAGAACAAAGCAAAGAAAGCATTGGTTCAATACAATGACTATACTAGGTAACTAGACAGATATTAGTGGGTTTAAAGGCCATTGAGTATAAACCCTTCTTTCGTGGACTTTGGACCTGGCCTCTTATTTCCCTTATAAAATTTGAAAGGCACCTCTCCTTAGGATTTAACTTACTATATAAAAATGTGGAGGCATCTAGGCTTTCTTGAGGCCAGGTAAGGGAAAGCTTCTTCCTCCAGGTAAAAAGAATAGAATGTAAGTTGTACTTCTAGCCTTGAGCGGAGAGACATCCCAAGCTAGTCTCAAACATTGGGTGCTCCTTTGAACAGTTAACCTGGCTGGACCTGTCAATCACCTGGCCAGGAGTTGTCCCTTCCCTCCTTAGTAAAATCGGATTCACTGGAAGGTCTACAAAGCAGAAGGCAGGACTGATTGATCCTCCAAGAAGAGCACGAGTTTATCCTAGCCTGAAGGCCCTTTAATGCAGCCTTTTCCCCAGCTTCCCTCACACAGCCCATTCGAGTCTGTTTGACTTTCTTGAGCTACTCAAAGAGGTGCCGCATTCTCTTTCCTTCCTATCTTGTTTTCTTTGGAAAACACACTTCCCCTAGCACTCTGGGATTTCTCACTCTTTCTCTGGTGCCCTCACCATTTTTTTTTTTTTTTTTTTTTTTTTTTTTTTTTTTGCCATGCAGCGATTTGCTGACCTTCATTACAAAGGTGCGGATTTTTTCTTTTCCACCTCTCTCCTCCAGGTTGTGTAGCTTTTCTCTCAGGTGCTAATAAAATCATCCCAGTGCTTCCTTTTGAGTCCATTTTAAAAAATTATGTTATTGTTGAATCTTGCGTTTCAAAGGAAATTTCCATTTCCCCAGTAATATCAGAACCACCAACCCCCTGCCCCCCCCCCACCTCAATTTACCCAGTAACAATGGTAGGAACACTTGTATTTCTGTAGAACAGGAAAGGAAAACAGAACAACAACAACAAAAAAACCCACCTTAGATATACCGGTCAGATCAACCCCAGCAGGAAAAAAAAAAAAAAAAAAAAAATCCCTGCCACACTCCTAACATTGTGCCCTTGGGAGAATTGCTAATAATTACCACAGTAAATTTGTAAGGTTACACTGTTTTAAAACTAGAACTCTAATCTTAAGAAAAGAGTATCTACAAAAATCCATCACCCGGGACAATGCTGCATGCCCATGAGACAGAGCAGATGTAAGCAGAGACAACTGTGCAAGTTTGTCAGCACAGTCTATTTGCCCTTCATCCAGGGCTTAAAAAAAAATGTGTGAATGTAAACCAGAAATGATGTCCTAGAAACAAGAGACTTGGAAAAGGGTAGCAAGCTGGCATGCAGGTATCCAAACTACTGAGAAAGGAGAGATGGGCTGTACATTTGAGGACCATGGAGACCAAACTAGAGAGGTTTGTCAGAGACTTGGCACGAGGACGCAGGAGACCTGAGAAGAATTGCCTGTGAGCCTGACAAATGCCAGTGTTGGAATTGTTCGCCTGTGGCTCAAACGCTTCTCTGTGACTGTCCTGTAAAACGTCAGCATGTCGTTCAGAGCACAGGTTAGTCCTTACTCCCAGCTACTAAGGCAGTTGTAGCAGGAAGACTGTTAATTCCAGGCCAACCTGGGCTATAGAGTAAGTTTACTGCCAGCCTGGACAGTGGAGTCAGACTCGATCTCAGAATAGAAAGTACAAAGTATCTGGGGCTACAGTGTAGTGAGAGAAAGATTGACTAGTGTGCTTGAAGTTCTAGATTAGTCTCCTAGACTAAAAAGGAAATCCACAGAAAAATAAAAAGGAAGAAAGGAAAGACAGACAGACAGAAGAAACCCCCTTTTATTCCTAGACTTCTTTCCCTTTCTTTCTTCTGTCTTTTTCCCCCTTTTGTTTCCTGAAGATTAAAGCCAGGACCTTGAGCTCTGCAGGCAAGCTCTCTGCACTGAGCTAGCCTAAATGTGTTTTCCATGGGCTAGCTCATGTAATGTTGCAGGTTGAATCTTGCACTCTTGAGTCTTACGTTGGCTCTATCTACGTGTTTGGCACTGAATCGCCAAGATTCCAGCAGGCCCTTTGTTATCTGCGAAAAAGAGCAGCAAATTCTTCTCCATTATTTATGACCACAAAGACAAAATTCTTTAATAAAACTGCACAGCAGTATTAAAGGACTCTTTATTTAAGAAGCTCTTCTAGGAATATGACCCTAATAAAACGAAGCCTCTCTAACTTATCTCAGCATGTGTCATACACAAAAGAAGCACCCAGTGGGCATTCAGTAGGTACTGAACATCAATTAAAAGCACCAGTAAGTCAATAGGGCTAAGCGGGAGAGCACCACCTTTCACAGCAGCAGCAGCAGCGGTAGCGGCAGCAGCAGCAGCGGCGGCGGCGGCGGCAGCAGCAGCAGCAGCAGCAGCAGCCTTTGCCACAGTCTCTTCTCCATCCTGAGAAGTCACAAGAGAGAGCCATAACTCTTGTCTCCACGCATGTTCAGACTCTGTCTTTTAGAACTGAGCTCCATCAGCTCTTTTCTATCCAAACCAAGCATGCATTTTTCAGTTTGGAAAAGCAGGGAGAAAAATGTCCTAATCTGGGGAAGGGGCACTCTTGAGAGGCTGGGTCTCATGCGACAGAGAGATGTGAGAATGGCCAGGCGACATTGATCGCCGCATGTGATTTCATCTAGAAGACTGAAATGGTAGCTCATCTTTCATAGCTGAGACCCTCGTGCATCCTCCACACATGTAAGCAATCCTCAGAAGGTATGAGGTTAATGCTGGTCATGTGGTATGTTACCAAAAGAAAAGCCAACACACCTACATTTTGTACTAGAAGTTTCCTACCAGGAACAACTTAAATGGGGAGACTGAACCTGAATGATAGAGCCCATTTTCAGTGAATGACAATACATTTTAACACCAAGAGGAGCAACAGGAAATATAAGTCAGGCATGTGGCACCAATGAACAACACAGGCTGTCTGTGGGAAGTGTTTCTAGACTGACTGTAGAGCAGTGCAGAGGAAGCTGGTGGCCAGGATGACAGGAAGGGTATTCCAGGGCCACATGTGCTTTAGTGGCAGAAGTAGAAGCCCATGTGTGACACTCCTGTCATCACGGGAAATAGTGAAGCTGACTTGATGTTCACTTCACAGTGAAACCCCCAGGAATGACTTTGACATACAACCAGCACGCAACGCATAGTCAGTTTTATTGAATGAAGATAATGTGAATTGCGGAGCAAATGTATATACTTCGTGTTCTAGAGAATTGTTGGAGCATTCCTTTTCTATTAAAGAGGATAATGGACTGTGATTTATTGATTGTAAAAGTCATCATTATGACCAATTAGTGTGACATCAGGCAGTGCCTACTCAGGCAACATCTTTGACTGCACTGGAGTCTCTTAAGGAGCTACCACTGGGGGATGATTTCTAAATCCCAGGCTATGCTCTGCCTACAAAGCTGGCTTGGTGAGTACTAGTGACACTGGCATGTTATTTAGATTGTGACTTGAGGAGGAAGAAGCTGATTAGAAGAAAGATGGAAAAGCTGAGATGCCTAGAGCCCCACTACTTTAAGGGCACACTAGCTTGCCTTCTGGAGGCCTTTCTGGGACTAGAATAGCTATAAGGGGTTAATCTCTCTCCTTCCCATCCAACCCATCAGATGCTTCATTTTACACATTCTCTATTGCCTAAAAAAATGTCTGGTAGCCACTCATTTCCTGCCAAGTAGGATCCAAATTCCTTGGTGAGTCAGTCATTCTCTGTGATATTTGGCTGCAGGCGGAATTTTTGACTCTGTACCCATTCTGCCTTGGAGGTGGCACACAACACTCCAAGTGTTCCTTACATCCCTTTTTTCTCCCCCTCCTCTCATGATGTTCTTGCTCCCAAGAGTGTGTACTCACTTCAAGCCCATTTCCAAGGCTGCGTCTTGAAGGTCTTCACGTCCAGGCACTTGATGGGCATAAGGCAGAAGTCTGCCCTTCCTTGGGTTGGCAATTCAAAACCAGAAAAAATGTGTGTGTGTGTGTGTGTGTGTATGTATATATTTTTTTATTTGCTGGTAGTAAAATGATCAAGCCACCTACAAAATATTTGCTTCTCAAGACAATATCAGGTTTTAGTCTTCTTTATCTATTTTATTGCACTTGCTACAATGGGGTATATAAGAAGTTAGTGAATTTAAAAACATAATTAACATTTCAGGGGATGAGAATTTTGGGATTTAAGTGGAAGTGGCAGGCACATGACATTTTGAACACTCTCTGGCCCCCTTTAAGCCATTTCATGTTACTGAATTTCAACTTCCCCAGAATCTTCTCAGAGAACAAGTTAGTGGTTAAAAGAATTCTTACATGCCTCTATCATCTATCTACCAAATTGAAAGCACGTCTTTCCCTTTAGCTTCTGCGATGCAGAAGAGAGCAAGCTACAGTGCGGCTATATCCCTGTTTAAAGGCATCGCTGTGCTGTCACTTCCCCAGCTTCCCCTCTTCCATCAGAGCACCCTCCCAGGGTGAGCATTCCTGTGCCCCTCACAGCCTTTGGTTACATGTGAATCACGGGAAATGCTCTCTGTATTTTCCTATCTGCAGCATGGGCAACAGACAAGCAAGAGAGAGCCTGTTGGCCTCTCTCTGTCTCCTGACTCTGGAGGGGAGCTAATCTGAATCCACTGTGGTTGACAATAAGTGCCCATTATAGATGCTCCTCAGTAGCGATGCCTGTGAGTTTTGCAATGTACCATAGAATACAATTTAAAATGGCATTTAAACATAATATTAAATAGAGTTTAAACTGTGATTGTGAATGGAGTCATTATATGTCCCATGACCCTCCAGCGACCATGAATGATCAGCCTTTGAACATGGACGGGACGGATGAGCCCCTGGGCTAAGCATGCAGCCTCTTTCTCTCTAATTTTTTTTTTTTTTACCTTGCATTCTGCAAAATGTCACCAGCTTTATCTTTCCCAAACACTCCCTGACTCAGAAACATGACTAGCTATTTGTTCAGAAAAGCCTTAACTTCTTATGTCAGTGTTGTTAACCTTGCACACATATAAGAATTAGCAGGTGAGCATTTTGCTTTGTTAACCCTGAAAGCCTCAGCCATTTGAATAGAAAGTGCGAGACAATAAAATTGGGCTCTCATGCTTTTTCTTTAAACCTCCTCATGTAATTCTAAGATGCAGCTAGAGTCAAGATCCACCATCTTGGGCGATGTTTCTAGAAGTCTGGATAGAAAAAGGCAGGGACAGATGTGTAACATATGGAATAAGAAGGGGAAAACTGAGCCAATCGAGGTGCTGGTGCAGAGCCCTGGCAATGAGGAAGATACAGTTTTTACTCTCTGAGTGAAGATGGAATGCAAGCCCCACAACCGACCCTTGCTGGCTACAGGCATCAGCCCTGCCCCCCCAGGGGGCATTTCCATCAGGCTCTGGTAGGCTTGCAAGCGATGCATTGTGTCATAGTGCTGTCTGTGCTTGTGTGTCCCAACTCTGTGCCTCCTAAAGGATAAGAATCCTGACAGTTAAATTTTTATTGCCTTATAATTTTTCCCTAGCATAAATATGAAGAGGAAGACAGAGTCTTGCATGTTATGGCTACTCACAGGCTGCCTACTCCCTGCTCTGGAAAAGATAAAATGGCACAATTTATGTCCTTGGTCTAAGTGCCAGCAGTTCTGGTCCAATGTGAAACACAATCTTGAAAGGAAAAAAAATGTTGCCCCTGAGAGTGGGCACAGCCAACCGCCACCCTTAACTCGTTTTAGGAGGTTTGGGCATCTAAGCTTGGCCAGGAGACCTGGGGTGGCTTTATCAAAGCACTTTATGACTGTGGTTTTAAAATTGTTTCTCTCTAGTCATCATTATGAGGGAATGCATTAGGTAATGTCTTGAGAAATGGCCAGAGGGCCAAAATGTCAGCTTTACTGCTCACATACCTGAGAATAACAATGCTGGCTATTATTTTTATACTACAGTATCTTTGGAATGCCTCATAAAGAGAAATTAACAGTGACAACTGTGTCTCTGGATTAAACATAGCTCTACTGGGGAAAAGCCTAGGTTATACACTAATACTCACAAGAATTCCTCTCTTTCTTATCCCGCGCCGCATGCACCCTTCATCTCAGCCTTCAAAGCCACGTTCAAACTACCCAGTTCTCTCTAAACCCCACAGATAAGTTCCAATCACATTTATTTTCTGAACCCAAATTTAATCTCAAAGGTTGCCATAAAATGCATTACAAATGACAGCAAGAAAGGAAACGTCTGAACATAATTCAAAACTTAGCACTCGAACTGGAAAGACATTGGTATTTTGAAATCTCAAAATCCAAATAAAGGATGTTAGTTACAAGGGCTAAATATGCATACATTGCAATCCCGGGGAGAATTTAGGATGTCTGCCAAGATGAGGTTTCTTAAAATGCATCAAGTTCTCTACCAATGAGTCATCCTCTAGCCAGGGTGAAGACCAGAAGAGATTTTCAACGTCTCAACTCTAGTTTAGTGATACAGCTTAATATGTTCCTGCTGGCCTGTTTTAACCTGCTGGCTCCAGTCTTTTCTCTTGAAAGATTTACTTATTCATTTTATGTGTAAGGGTGCTTTGTTTGGAAGTATACCTATGCACCACATATATACAGTGCACAAAGACACAAGAAGAGGGATCAGATCCCTGTGATCTAGAGTTACAGCTGGCCAAGAGTCACCATGTGTGTGTCTGGAACTAGACCAGAGTCCTCTGGAAGAGCAGCCAGGACTCTTAACCTTGAGCTCTCTCTCCAGCCCTTTACTCCAGCTTTTAGAGACCACATCTGTATTGGCAGTACATGCCTTGTTCCAGCTGTTAAACCAGCTAACCTTCCATTTTTGTCAGTTTTGTTTATCTTATATGAAATGCTGCACATGCCCAGGTGAGTCTTAGAGGCTGATCAGCACTCTATGTAAGACCGAAGGACAGAACAGATACAATTCTCCTGCAAAGATCATTGGAAAATAAGCAACCGGAGTAGTAAGAGTATGGGCTTAAGCTAGGCATGGCGGTGCACACCTGTAATCCCCACACTCAGGAGGCAGAGATCTGTGAATTCAAGGCCAGTCCAGCATAGCCAAGGCTCCACAGAGAAACCCTGTCTCAGAAGAGAGAGAGAGACAGAGAGAGAGAGAGAGAAACAGACTTAATTTTCTGTTTATCTCCTCTCAGAATATCCAAAAAGAAAAAAAGCCTAAAGACAAAGACCCATCTTAGAAAGTGGAGGAGATAGGAAAGAAATGAGAAATAAACAAAACAACAGTGAAGATTTCCATGTATCCATCCATCTATACCTTCCTAGTTTCTATCACTTATCTGCCATCAATGCAGACTGAATTCTTAAGTTTATATTTAATGAGTCCTACGTAGAAATCATTCTCATATGAATAACTGGGACCTCAAAGGCAATTTGGTTACTTCTCTTGACTAATCTCTTTCATCCTTTTAAATCTAAAAATTATTAATCAATAAAATATGAATTAAGCATATTCTCTCACCAAATCATATTCTATTTGTTGATAAACACAAAATAGTATCTGGAGTCATTGATGCTGACTTATCTCTAATTGAAGAGACGTGTGCTTTCTTCTGTATAGTATCTTCAGGCCTTCAAAGAAAACCGTGATCATGTTCTTACACTACACAAGCCAACTTATTGTCATAAATATCCTTCCAAGAGAGGTTGTGAGCTAGGTTGTATTTGCTTTTCTCCATCTGATACACACACACACACACACACACACACACACACACACACATGTGCATATGTAAATATAGATATTAATTCTCATCAAAGATACATATGTGTGTTTCTATTTGATGTGTATGTGTAGAATTAGTATAAAGCAAGTACAAATGTTCTGTAACCTCTCTGTCACACTATGTTGGGAAGCAGGGCCATGCTCAGTTTGTCCTTTGATGTCATATAGTGGTGGTAATATAAACTATATTGGTGGGAACCAGGCAAGGAATGCTTTTTAACGAAATGACTAGGCCAATAATGCCCTTTGGTACATGCTTCTAGGCACAGTTCTCAAGAGTTTCCCAATAAAGAATATTTAGGCATTGCTGACTTCTGGTAAAGTCCTTAAAAGGTTATAATGAAATGACAGTAGCTACCCATCTAAATATGTTTCTATATTCCACAGGAGTATGATACATTATATGAGGTTTTGTATTTTTACTAACTGAATTGTAAAATCTGAGGTCCAAAGATGGAAAAGGGTGTTCATTAATTTTATCCTGATATACTTGCAAGAAAATTTAATGTGCTCAGAGGTCAGCTGACAAATTCAAAACTAAAACAAATCAGGGCAGTTTACAGCTGAGAAAGTTCCCAAGAGGAAGGCCACATCCCTCCTGGTCACCTCTCTAGAAGCTCAGATGTGCTCACAGTGGAGGACCAGGATGTCCTCTGCACTCGCTAAGCCGATGAGGCAAGCTGTGAGGCAAACGGATGCAGGTGTAACATAACAACCTTTTGTTTGCATTGTGTAATACAGTTTGTTTCCCTTTGCAGTTCTTTTAAATGGAGAGAAAAAGGGCATTGTCCCCACGTCATAGACAAGGAAGCAACTTTGGTAAGATGTGGTAGCACGTACGTTTCCACAGTAGACAGGCCTCATGTGGAAAAGACCAGCCATCAGCTCTCCCATGGAACACAAAAGATGCAGGCAGTTCTGGGCCTGCAACCTCTTCAAGGTGGGACCCTTTGTGAATATTTTGAGCTGAAGCATCTTCAGCAATAAAATCAAATGCAAGATACACATAATTGTTCTGGGTGTGAAATGATGTGTAAAAACAGCTCTATTAGCTCCATAGAAACCCAAAAGATGGTGTCTTGTTGTTCTTTTCATTTTCTTCACACAATAGCTTTCATATCCCAGAGGCATCCACTGACAGGAGCTCAGTGCACTATCTACGGTTTGGAAAAATCCCCAAACTCTAAAGTCAAATATTTCTGATATTCATTTAGCAACAAAGTCCTATCTGAAACAGCAGGCCAATTTATCACCTTGCTTTTCATTATTTAGTAGGAGTGCTCATTCCTTGGCCAGCAGAAAGATCGGTATTTGCAAAGTCATGAGAATTACAAGATCATGAGTTGCCACCCGTCACTGCAGAGCTACTCAGTAGTTAGCGCTGTAGCATGTTATCCTCCAGTGACCCATTGGGACTCAACCCGCCCAGCTTGGATGCTACATAATGATGGGCAGACAGCACTCTGAGCAGGGGACATTAAGGGTGTAAGGGACTAGGTGGTTCTAGGGTCAGCAATATGGCTAAGTGTGCAGATGCTTTGTATTTCCAGGTCTGATTTACACTGAGCTAACACAGGCCTCTGCAAACCACCATTTAGAGCCACAGTTGTAAGTGCTCCAAGTAACCACATTTGGAAATGGATGAGCTGGGACAACAGGCAATGCAGATCCAGATCTGAGTCTCTGACTGCTTCTCCTATCATGTGTTAGCATTATTGAGCTGTTTCTAGGAGCAGAACCCTTCAGCATTGAGTGGCTTGTGAAATTGTCCTTGAAATAATTGACTCGTTGTTATTATGGTTAATTAAAATAGTGAGGGTAGTTATTTACTTTTTCCTGATCTCAGTCTGGATCTGTGCCATTTTAAAGTCCAGAAAGCTGCATTGGTTTAATTCCAATATTAGTGTGCCAAGTCATTATTTTTTCAGAAAATAAACTCATTTAATAATGTATGAGGTTTATAATGCAAGCACCTCATGGTTTTCAGGACGCAGGTCCAAACACTGTCAAGTGATAAAGGGTGCCTATGTTTCTCAAACCTGGAGTCATCATTTATTGGATGGTAGGCTCAGTGTGCGGAAGGCTGCCAGGCATATGCTCCATCTTGACTCTGCTTGGCTCTGCTGTCTCACAGGTAGGAGCACATGACAACAGCATGAGTTTGGGATGACTGATTCGCTTAGAATCTCAAGTACACACTGACTGAGAAAGTTCTTTCTAAGATCTAATCGCCCCAACTCACAGCCACTCAAGAGGAGACAAGGCTCCCTCCATGTTTAGACTACTGGTAAATCCACAGTGCAGCCTCTCTCAGCCCAGCAGGAATGTAGCAAGTTCCCTACCCCACTTGGACCTTCTCAGCTTTAGAGAGGGTACTCTGGAGATCCTGGGTTGGCTCTGTAGGACAGTGGGTAAATGGAGAGTGACACCATCAATGATGGGACAGATTGCCACAACACAATGCAAATCTCACCAGTGTGGAACCATGAAACCACTGCCAGACAACGGGAAGACATAAATTAGGACTGTGTGTAAGTTGTATAGGAAAATGCTATATGACCTCATGATAAAGAAAGAAACTTTAAGAGCAAAATTGTACAAACCATAGGAACAATTTTGTTGTTGTTGTTTTGTTTTGTTTTGTTTTTTGAGACAGGGTTTCTCTGTTACACAGAACCCAGGCTGTCTTGGACTCACTTTGTAGACAAGGCTGGCCTAGAACTCACAGAGATCCACCTGCCCCTGTCTCCCAAGTGCTGGGACTAAAGGCATGTGCCACCACTTTAGAATTAACTTTTGTAGAATGAAAGATACCAAAAATAATGTGACATTAGTTTTGTAAAAACTGGAAAATTGGATATCAAATTTACTGTGCCTATAGTACTTACACATATAAAAATATAATACATATATAAGAGCTATACACAGACACACATATACATATTTGCATATATTGAGAGATTCTATACATGCTTGCATATGTGAAGAGATTCTGTAATATCACATTTTAAAGTATGATATTAAAATGCACACCAAATGCAGAAATTATTGGAGTTTCCTCTGGAAGCAGAATAAGCGAAATGGGAGGGCTTCTACCCTGTCTTATATTTTATTTCCTTACTATTTTGTTTATTATTTTAAAACAGAAGATATGCTATTAATTGATGGGTTTATTTTGATAGACACATCAGTATTTGCTATTTTAATACATTCTTCTGTTGGAAAGGTACTCTAATAACATGAAATGTAAAAATGCTCTCCACTTTGATGAGTCCTCTAGTTTCTGTATGGGAAACACTGAGGGCTAATTAGGAAACCTGAGTCCCTAGGAGTCTTTCATCTTCTGCAATATATATTAAAAGCTAATTCTCCATGTCCTCAATTATTTCCCTAAATTTTACACGGGTGACGAAGTGGAGAAGACATTACTGCTGGTGGGCGTGGCTTCTCTCATCTCAGTCTCTCTCTGCCTTTAGACTGACAAAGACAGTTTCCACATCCTCGCAGCTGTCGCCCATGGCTCTATAATGTGTGCTTTGTTTCACTTCCTGCCCCAGTGTCCACATCCTGGAAGTCCGGAGAGCTTCCTTTGCTGAGTCCTAGGACGAGCTGGGGCACAGCTATAGTGGACAACTGTTACTGAAGCTTGGCTACGGCAGCTGCTGCTCCTGTTGTTAGCAAATGTGCACTTTAGCATCAAGTCCCACTCCCTGATGCTAAACAGCCCTTTCAGTCTTTTAATAGCTTCTTGGGGGAGGAGGAAGTGGAGGCTGAGGTTCACTTTATTCATTTGTACGTCAGGCTTGGTAGGATTGGCATCTGGCACCATGCCTACTGTTTAGACAGATGGCATTGTTTTCACACACACACACACACACACACACACACACACACACACACACACACACACACACACACACACACTTACACACATACTCCTGAGCTCAAGCCATATGTCCTTATGACTGAAGATATATTGCTGTGGCCAGAATTTTATTTAATCTCACACTGAGGTTAAGCTAAAATGCACATTCTTTGCCCTTTACAAAACCAGGACAAATTAGGTTCAGGTGTTTTGTTTTGTTTTGTTTTGTTTTTTAAGATTGCAATAGTAAGGATGCAGGAAATGGCACTGTGTCCAATGGTGCTGTTATCTTTAGTGAAGAAAGTATGAAGAAGATGGTAAGGGGAGGAGTTTGAAAAGGTTTCTCATGTACAGGGATATGAGAAGCTTCCCAGGGGGACCTTTGTAGAATACCAAAGTGCTCAGAACGTCCTGACCTTCTAAAGGATGATGTGAAGACCCGGTTCTTCTTCAGCCCTAATGTGGCTCTCTTCCAGACTAAAGGTTTCCTGAACTCACTGAGACCAGCCCTCTCACACTCCAGAGTGAGCCCAGATTGCAGCGGGCAGCAAACTATGTCTTCATAGGCCATGTCCAGCAGCTTAAGTGTTTTGTAAATAAGGGTTTATTGGAATCCGCTGGTGCCTACTTTACAAATCGTCTACGACTGCTTTCCCACTGCAGTGGGGAACACTTAATAGTGCTGACAGAGACCATATGGCCCCAAACCCCCAAATATTTACCATCTGGCCCTTGGCCAAAAATATGTGCCAATTATGAATAATACAATTTTGTGTCCTGGAAGACTGACTGAGTTATACATTATCTCTGAGAAATAGCCAGTCAAAATATATTCATATGCAATTAATACCAGGCTTGGACCATGTGACCAGCAAAACCACAAAAATATCTTCCTTTTATTTTAATTTTGCAGAATGTAATAAGTATTCTCAATAAAGCAGTCTCTTGGCTAGTTTCTTTTTTCCTTGGTTGAAAGAATAATGCCAGGGGTGTCACTGTATCTGACCTCAAATTATACAACAGCGTCATAGTAGCAAATATAGTATATTATCACATCAATAAACATCTAGAGGTCTAGATTAAAATAAAGAGGCCAGAAACAAACCCACACAACTACAGCCACTTAATTAAAGGGCAAATTAAGTTTGCCCAAGAAGATCTGTTCTAGGTGTGTGTGTGTGTGTGTGTGTGTGTGTGTGTGTGTGTGTGTGTGTATCATGGTGTGTTATTTGTTGGACTTGAGTGCCAGGAGACCAGAAGTGATACAATTTGGAGAAATTCACCTTTTTGTGTTTTCTTTGACTCTGCAAATGAGGAGTTTGATGTAAATAACAAGAAAATCACTGTCCTAGTTCATAAGGCACTTTTACAAATAGCATTAATGTATATCTTTAGTTCATGATTTTAATGAGTTTCTCCCCAACATAGTTAAATGGCATTCAAGTGCTAGAGTTCCCTTGCAGTTTGCAAGTGTCTCCATGTTTTGTTTTGTTTATAATATCAAAGGTTTTACTCAAGCAAGTGTATTCTGAGGTTTGGTTTTTCTTTGTTTTTCAGTACTGGCTTATGCCCACCACTAACTCTGTTCTCTTTGTATGTTCTTTCTGTATGGAAGGTTGTGGCTATTTTAAAAAATGTCATAAGCCAGGGGCTGGAGAGATGGCTCAGCAGTTAAGAGGACTGGCTGCTCTTCCGAAAGACCAGGGTTCAATTTCCAGCACACACATGGCAGCTCACAACTTTCTGTAATTCCAGTTACAGAGGATCTGGCACCCTCACACAGACATACATGCAGGCAAAACACCTATACATATAAAATAAAAATAAATAAAAGTTTAAAAATGTCACAGACCTTAAGATTCCAGCAACATGGAACAGTATACAGCTGGACCCCCGAGGTGCCTTACGCAGCCAAGCAGAGGCTGCTCTGTATCCAGCATGCTCCCCCTCTCCCACTAGTGATGCTCATTGAGGTTGCTATGCATGTTTCATGTATATGAGGTCCTCTCTTTTCCAGGAAGCATGTCAGTCCTGGTAGAGTCCTTATGGGAAAACGTCAGACTCTGACCTTCATTTACAGAACTGCTATGCAGAAGGAATCCAGTGTGCTTTGGATAGTGGATGTGTGGATGCAGGGTTCTGGATTATAGTGTATTTGGGGATGAGGCTGTGTGATACATTAATGTGTACACAGCTAAAGTGGTGAGTATGACGGAGTTTGTATGCAGTGTACCAGCATCTTTCCAACCTGGCAACTGCTTTCTCCAAAGCCCAAGTGCATAGTCAGGCTTGGATTTCTTCCCCCACAGCCTCATGTGATTGTGTTAGCTCTTTGGTGGGAATCTACCTGGATGGCTACGCAATGATTTCCATGATCATCTCCTGGAATGGTGGTATAGAAAGAAACAAAACCACCAGGTGTGGTAGTGCACACCTTTAATCCTAGAACTCAGGGAGGCAGAGGCATGAGGATCTCTATGAATTTTAGGCCATCGTGGTCTACAAAGCGAGTATAGGACAGCCAAGGCCACACAAAGAAACAAACCAAACCAAAACAAACACACACACACGCACACACACACACACACGCACACACAAATAAAAAAAAAAAAGAAAAGAAAAGAAAAAGAAAAAGAAAAGAAATGGAAAAAGAGAACAAAACCAACTTCTATTTGGTTTCTTGTCTAATAACATCCTGGTAGCTGATCAAGTCATCTAACCCCCAGAACTTGAAGATTTGAATGTAATTCTGATATTTCAGAAATAATGTATAGGAACCAAACACTGGTGGCTTAATGAAGTGCTAAGTCTTAGATAAAAACAATTATTAATAAATAACAAACAGTAATTGTTATAACACCTTTCCCAATGGCTTTTCCAAAAAAAGCAACTTTGTACTTGAGTTAGAAAATGAAATAAGCGTCCCTGACCATGGTTGATCTTGAGAATGTTCTGGAAGTCTTAAGAGGAATATAAATAGGACTGAAAGATTTTCAGGGTATAATCCTTCAGTAGATACCACTGCACTGTTTTATAAACATTTATTTAGGTATGCTGGTTGATTAATTTGTTAGAAGTTAAACAGTACTATTGTTTCACCCTTTTGTTTTCCTTGATGAATTGTGGTACTGAGGCTTTCATTTGGAGTTTGCAAAGGCAAAAGAACTAGAAAATCCTTGGTTAGATCATTTCTGAGAAAATTTTCCACTCTTATTTTTATATGTGTGTGTGCAACAACAGTGCTGCCACACTGCAGAGTCCATTTCTTCTGCAGAGATTTGACATAGGGTCAGTAAGCAATTTGCATATCTAATGGAAAACTTAAAATGAAAGAGCCTCATACACCCCAAAGGTAAAGAATGTTTTCCTTTCTGTTCAATCTCTGCTTCTTCTCCACTTGCCATGGTGGTTCTTATTTCTAGTTGGGTACTGAGCACCTTAACAACAGTTGGAGGCTGTAACTAAGGGTACTGAGCACCTTAGCAACAGCTGGAAGCTGTAACTAAGACTATAGAATACACTAGGCACTGACTATAGCCCTTCTTGCATCTTTGTGCCCTCAGCCTTACTCGAAAGAAAAGGTGACATCAGTTGCTTGGCATTCTGGGGGAAAAGATGCTTTAGAAGCTGTGTTTGTGAGGAGGCTAGGCAGGACTGCCTTGTGAGCTGAGATCCACACTGTCGGCTCAAGCTTTATTTATCCCTTTGAACTTTACTTACAAAGCACAAAGTCACTGAAAAATTATTAAGAATCTCAAGACGTTGACATAGGGAATTACAATCTACCATGGGACTGTTCTGAACCCGTTGGCCCATGGAAGTGCACGTACATATGACACCAGCCCCCATGTCTGTATATGCTATACATGACTTAGCTCTAGCCATCTTGATGCCACAGGGGATATATAGCAGCCTTACAGAACAAAGGGAAAAACATCTATGCCCTTGTCTTTATTAAGCTACTGAATTAACCAACCTTGTAAATGGCCTAGACTCAAGAATTCTTGTTGTGGGAAAGAACAGACTCCTTGTTTTAAAAACCGCTTTGACCTGAGTGGTTTATTAGTCACATCTGAAAACCTTCCAGTTAATAGGGAAAATCATATTGACGCCAAGTCTACTAAGGTTCTAGACAAAGGGAGAAAGCTGGAGGAGTTTTGTTCTTATATACAAATCTGTGGTGAGTCACATAAAGGATGTGGTCACTACTTTTCTCTGGATACTGCTGGGAGTGAGAGGGCCACTGTGTTCTTTGGAACCACAGAAGACAGTGCTGTCACATGCCACCCCCTCACATTCTTCCACCCTCAGATGGCTTATCAAAGCCAAGCAGGGCAAAAACTAGCTGACTTCAACATAGAATCAAGACACTACACACAAGTCACGTTTGCAAAAAGAGGTCACGTTGAGCTTTTTGGAGAGCCTGAGACAAAATTACCACAGGGATGCTGTAGTTTGAAGGTATTCTCAAAGTTTACATGTTGGAAAGTCATTCCCCCTAACGCATAAGTGTTGAAACATAATCTTTTAAAATATAGGGCCAGTCCTGGAGAATGGATTAATCCCAATATCATTAGACTGTGTTAGTTAACTATCTCAGAAGTGAATGCCTAATAAAAGGATTGGGTTGAAGTATAGGTCAGTGATAGAGCCCTTGTCTAGCATGTGTAAGGAACTGGGACTCATTTCTTGCACCAAGAGAAAAAGGTATGTGAAGAATATTGGAGAGACTGAAGAAGATGTGGTAGGGTAGAATCCTTTGGAGGATGCCTACAATTGGGCAACTATGGTACCTGCCTCCTCTACCTCAATGAGTGGAAAGTGACCCTCAGAGATTTCCACTTTCTCCTTCTCATTAATGCTTCAGCATCAAGTATACTTCTCAGATCTAGAAGCCAGCCTATAAAGTATGGGCCATTCTCTACTCCTTTAGCTTGTTCTGGGGTGAATTAGATTTCTCCAAAGTTAAGTCATCCCAGAGTCTCAGAATGTGACCTTATTTAGAAATAAGTATGATTAGTTAAAATGAGGTCATGCAAGATTCGGGTGAGGTGTAAATCCAAGGACTGATGATGTTGAAAAAAGACACAGAAAAGCAGGCAGGAAAGGAAGCCACATGAAGAGAGAAGCATAGGTCAGCCACTAGCAGCTCAAACAGGCAAGAAGGGTGGCATGCCTGCAATCTTCTGGAAGAGCATTGTTCTGCCATACATTTTCTTTTGGAGTTGACCTCCAGAAATGTGAGAGTATATGTTTCTTACTGTGGTCTCCGGAGTAGCATACAGGTTATTATTGTTATATCATCTTGTACCACAGGGCTTAAGAGCTGGCCTCTGTTTGGGCTGTAAATTATAAGTAGGAGGGGTTTCCTTAACAAAATGCTTGCTCACTATGATTTGCAATAAGCCATGCTTACTTTTCTTTCTATCGGAAGCCCTTGTGGTAAGACTTTCAAACTGGGTGCTGCCTGTCTACCCACATATCCCTTTGGGCTTCTCCCACACCCGCCTTTTCCTCACAGTTCTCTGCCAAAATCTGATCACACAGTCTTCCTGTTTGAACTGGTGAGTTTTTTTCAGTGACATCAGACACGAAGGCAGAAACTGCTGGAAGTTTCCTCCATGCAAGATTAGCAGTACATGGGTGAATCAAGCTCATACATTATTCAGAGAGGAAAAAATGTGGGCTTTCAGTGAACTTTGGAGGCCTCGGCAGCTCTTCTCGAGGAGAGTGCCCCTATTGTTCTGCCTCATAGAGCACAGAGAGCAAGTGGCATTCCTTACAGCAGAGCTAATGGAGCAGACCCAGGCCCTGTGCTGAACTGGCCAGCAGACAGCTCTGTGAGCCCTGAGCTCCTGCAATCCACAAAGGGCAGCTACTGTATCCCCAACCCCCCCCCCCAAAACCTGCTCTGGTCTCACCTAGTGTAGCTGAGAGACTCTTGTGATCACATATCTCATTTAAGACACCTGTCAGTGCTTACAAATTTACATAGATCTCAAGGCATTTTTTTTCCTGGTATCTACTTAGCTTACGTTTTCCCCAAGCTAAACAAATAAACACACAGTTATTTCCAGTTATAGCAAAACATGAACAACCAAACAAAAAGTACTACTGGAAAGTAGAGAAGACAGATGCATCAAGTGTGCTTAAGGGGTCGGAGAGCAGTAGAGAAGGGCAAAGCTAGGCACAAGTGATCTATAGAGGGAGATGTCCTGGGCATCTAATTAGGGAGGGGAAGGGAAAGAAATACAAAAGGAAGGCAAACATCTGAAAATTTTATAATAAATAATACTATTACTATTACTATCTACCTAAAAAACCCTTATAATATGTGTACATCTGTATATAACATACTTTTGTACTTTAAATGAAACCTTGTCACATGGTCTGACAAAGCTCCCTCCAAGATCCAAAGACCATGTAACAGAAACTCAAACACCAGGCCTGAGAAGCCCTCTTTTGAGTTTTGGTCAGGGTTGTCCAAGAGACTCCCCCAAAACACTACAGGTTATTCCTGTTGCCTTTAGTTGCCCCTCAGATGTGGAACGTAAGTCCCTAGTGCTGAAGACACCATGTACTTCATACACAGGGCCCAGAGGACACTGAGCTGGAGCTAACCTGAATGTCTCCTCCTTAAGAACCAGTATTTATGGCACCATGCATGCTTCCTAAGGAAGGACACAACCAACAGTTCTACCCTGCTATAACGCCTGTGAACCACAACAATGACCACCATGGGACAATAACGGTAACTGTGCAGTAGTGGCATGCATACCTTGGCAGTAACCAACAGCTCTCTAATTGGACTTCGGACCTGCTCAACAATAGGTAAGCCATGTCTGACACTGGAAACCTAGCTAATTTCTCAGTGCTGGGGAAGCTGTGGTTACTGGTGGAGAGCCTACAACCACTAATTTACTAAGCCAGCACAATCCCTAACTACAGTCTACACATCCATCCTAATACCTACAGATAAGTGTACCCCGACTCCCTATCAGGGGAACTTCTCTTTGCAACAGACCAAGATCATTACAGGAAACTGAAACTAATCAAAACACAGAGCTACGGGATCCAGTCCTAAAGGATACATCTAGAACACAACTCTTGCATGTAAGGCTCAAGAAACATTGTGGAAAAGAGGTAGAGTTAATGTAAAAGCCAGAGGCTCTGGGAGTTTGCTGTGGGAAACTGCTCCTAGGAATGTCAAAGACTACACCCATCAAGTCTCACCAACGTGACCACCTTCATAAACATGAGCTGAACGGGTACAACCAAAGACATACCAAAGTGGAGAGGCGGAGAGCCCAAAGGGAGTCAACTCTATCCAGAGGACTAAGGAATGCTGACAGTGGGAGAACTAGTCTTCCTCAGGGAAGAGCACGTCAGTTGGCTACCCAATGCCAAGTGATCAGCCTGAAACCATACATACAAGTGACACTATACAGACTGGCACATTACCTTCCTTGATGGCATGGCCAGGGAAAGCAACACAAAACCGTCTTTTCAGCTCCTCAGTAAGTTTCATGGTAGTTGTTTTAGCAACTCGGTCTGGTTGTGCTACTTCTCTGGGAAGATTTATACATGCTCTCTGGGGTTTATAATCATGAGCTTTGGGGGCACCAGCTCTGCTATGGCTGCTATAATCTGCAGAGCTGGTAGAAGAAAGGAAATGCAAAGATGTATAGAACAGATGGTGAGGTTGCCCTAGATTGCTTTCTGTGACTGTGATAAATGCCATGCCCAAAAGCACCTTGGCGATGAAAAGATGTATTTGGCTTACAAATTAGATTCCTTCATCAAGGGAAGTCGGGGCAAAAATCTCAATGCAAGAATCTGGAGCAGTAACTAAAACAGAGACCATGCAGGAACACTGCTCGCCGGCTCACTCCCCATCCCTAAGCACTTAGCCTGCTTTCTTCTATAACCCAGGACCACCTACCTCCACAAGGGTGGCATCACCCACAGTGAGCTGGACCTTCCTACATCAACTGTAAATTAAGAAATGTTCTCATAGACATATCCACAGGCCAATCTGATGGAAGTAATTTCCCAATTGAGGGCTCCTCTTCCTAGGTGTGTCCAGTTGACAACTTAAGTTGACTATGAGAGAATTATACATTATTGTTTGACTTAAAGCAATATTATACAGCGTAACCTGAGGCAAATTGGAGGCTTGGCCAAGTTGTGTGAACAATGCTGAGTTTTCAGACTGCCTGGATACAGGAACCAAACACTGTTTACATTCTTGAAGCGAACACCAATGACCAACGAAAGAACTATGTAGCCCTGAGTATTTCTCTTTGAACATTTATTAAATTTGGTTCGTTGAATGTGATCTTCTATAGCTGAGACTAGAAATGAACCACTGTAGGCATTTTAATCATTTAAGGGTTTGTAAGAAAACCTATTATTTGAAAGTCAACAGCCTTACAGGAAGGTTACAGTGTAGCTGCCTGGGATCTGACACTGTTCAGTAAAACCAGTAAACACAGTAATCTGAATAAGTTAATAGGTTGTGCTGTGATCAAACTGATAATTTGCTCATCAGCAGTACATATACATTAATTATCTTGAGCATTGCTTGGCTGAAATGTCACTTGGAACATAGAAGGTAATCAAATAGTTGAGATATATGAAAGCCAACTCAAGTTTTATTTATATTTTGCTTGACAAATAGTTCTTAATCTGTAGATGAAGTTGATCTTTGATCATTTCATTTGTCTGATCACAAAGGTAAGAAACCGATTTGTTGCCAGAAAACAATGTTGGAAGTCCAAATTAGATTTTTTTTTTTTAATGTTGTCCTATGTTAAGCCTTTCTGGTGTTTCAGATTTAAAAACTGAAATTCTGTGCCTGCAATACTTGTACAGACAGTAAGGTCAACCAGAAGCCTCCCATTTGCAACAAGTCACACTACTTTATCTTACGTAACAATACTTTTGAAACTAGGAACTATTTGGGGTAAACATTAGGAAACATTCCAGACCACCCGGTGACCTTTATAAAAACACCCAGCATTCCTGGGACACAAACTTTATTTGTAAGTCAATATTTTATTCCACATGACAAAAATTCATTTAATTATCAAGTTCCTGTCATGTAGTCCAAGGCCTGTGTTGATGACACTGGGAATACAGACAGTGTCAAGACAACTGCAAAGCCTTTCGTGTGCCACATCATGTTCCTAGGCCAGTGAGTGAACCGCTCAATGTGTGAGCAAGATGACCTGAGTTCAGATCCCTGGCATCTGTATAGAAGCCAGGCATGGCATGCATTCCTATAATCGTGGCACTGGGCTTGTTGGCCAGACAGCCCAGGAAAATCAGTGAGCCTCAGGTTCAGTGAGACAACAACCAGGCTCAAAATATAAGGTAGAGGGTAATTAAGAAAGATACTCAGCATCTACGTCTAGCCTTTACACAAATTTAAACACACACACACACACACACACACACACACACTGAGAGAGAGAGAGAGAGAGAGAGAGAGAGAGACTCCTTCAAATTAACAAACTGTACCTAATGCTGAAACTTCAGTAATTATCATTCTAAAAAAAAAAAAAAAAAGAAGAAATGGTAGTCTGAATTTTGTACCACTAATTTTTATGAAGCCAGTTTGAGTTTTAAACCTTGTACGATCTTATGCTCATTACAGTGTAGTTGCAAATAAAGCAATGGGTAGGTGTTTCTTCTTCACGTTGCGTGAACTGGTGGCTCTATGCTTCAGCAGCCCCGTGGTGCTGATGTGTTAGCAAGCTGCCCTGTGCCCCACTTACCAGAATGGGATGGGCCTAATAGAATTGCAGAGCATTATTAAGTACTTAGAATAGTTCCTGGAATTTAGTTAACTCGTAGAAACATTTTATTTGATTTTCTACTGCTCAGTTAATGGAGTAGCTACAGAGTATAATAAAAATAAGACAAGCCAGCAGGACGCAATGGAAGAGAAGTAGCCTCTCTGCCTTGGGAGGCCTGAGTCTGGATCTTACCATCGCCTCAGAAGAGGTCAGGCTGAGAGGCAGCTCGAGCCACAGGGCGCAGGGTCCTTTCCGCGTTGTCCTTTCCTCCCTTGTCATAGAAATCCACTTTGCATAAGCTGACTTTGTGTTATTTAGTATCCTTTCCAAAACAACAAAAAAATTGTGCCTATCAGGATTTGATTCTGCTGTGTCAGTTTCTTCTGGAAATTGACACTGGTGGTAGTAGACTTTGATGTTGAGAAAATAAGTTCTGAAAATAAGTCATATAGTCCAAATAATATCCTTAAAAAAACAAGTACAGAGCTTTAAATTGCTCTGAATAAATGATAAAAATAAAACCATTGTGATTTATCAAATAAAAAGTCAAATGTGTGTCCATTTAAAGTGTTTTCAAGATGCTTTCGTGTTCGTAATTAATTTTACATGCCTATTATTTTATGTTCTTGGCCTTGATATATTTTTAAGAGGTCTCCACTCATAACTGAACACGCCTCACTTCCTACCTATTGCTCAGTTAACCTAAGAAGAACACGCCCCTGCTTGCTTTGCTCAGCTCATTTCTGTAGGCTACTTTGTTGTAACTATTTCATTCGGTTTTTTTTTTTTTTTCTCAAAAGTTACTTGTGAAAACTTGGTTCTCAAGCAGTCAAGTTAAGTTATAAAAAGAAAAATGAATTACACACCCGAGCACAGTCTTGAGACTTAGCAGGTTTTTAATCATTGGCACATCCTACTCAAAAACTATACATTGGGGAATAAATAATCATTTGAAACATTACCATGGTATCCAGATATATACAAGCACTCATACTGAGCTAAAATGAAATATATTTGTGGGAAGGAAAAAGATGCTCAACTTTTTTTTTTTTACATTGCCTTGAGGTTTTCTTATGAAAATCCTTAAAATACTGTGACACATTGAGGACATATCTAAAAAAACTGAAAAAATGTTATAAAGGTTCAATTTAGTAGCTCTGTTTTGTCTTCACTGAATACCCGTGCCAGGAAATAATCAAAATTAAATTCTGCAGGTTCCCATAATGTTGATGGAGAAATATTTAACAAAAAGAATAGCCAGTACAGTCATTACACATAGCACTGGTTAAAAATTAGTCAGAGGTAACATTCAATCTAGTAATGTTGGCAGATGCGTGTGGAATAACTGCCGTGTGCTTTTACATGTGGAATTGCTCAAGGGTAAAAACAATGCATTAGTGTATGGCAGCTTTTAACACAGTGGGAAAAGTCATGTGCAAGGACAGGAAATAATTGCTCTAGCTCCATTGCTATTCCCCTGGCCCATCGCTTCCTCTCCAGGTCCTGCCTATCTTCTCTGCTTTCCTTTTGTCCTCTGCAAACCTTCTGCCCTATGAGTTTTAAGGTCACCTGGTGCATTTAAGATGACATTCACAACAGTGTGAAACACAGGACAAAGAGGAGAAGGCCGAGGAGGAGCTGAAGAAATTATCAGGTCATTTTCCCTAGCTCTTGATTTTCAAATTCTGGTGTAGCTGGCATCTCTTGTAACACATTTTCTGATACTTCTCACCTTCCCCAGGATGCAATCTGTCTTTTCCCACCGTGACTAACCACCACGAGAGTAGATGTCCTTATCTGTCTAACTCTTTTTAACTGCATTGTATTAGGTAACATCAGCCATGACATTAATATTATATATTAATCAGTTTAATATCTAATACATATCTCTCTAAAACGCTGAGTGAATAGCATACCATTTCTATTGTGCTATATTAAATTTTCAAATTTTATGTGCACATTAAAGAAGAGGATAATCCAAAAGTAAATACATTTCTTAGGCATGAGGCAGAGCTCATAAAAAAAAGTTAACACTTGAGGCGAGTTTAGAGTTATAAGCTGACAGAATAATAAGCTGAAGTATATTTGGTGACTATGAGGGATAAATATGGCCGTCTAGAGCAGTAAACAAACAGGCAGACATAGTCCAGGCATAGGAGCAGCTGAGTGGCTATAATCAGAGGAGGACAATAAAAAGGCCAAAGTGACAGATCTGAGTGTGCACACCAAAGGAGAGAAGAAACAGTCTGGTTAAGGAGACCAAACCGTCAAAGGACTTGACATCAGCAAGAGGAGACTAGAGTTGACTAAGTAGAAAGACAAAATTGAATTAAGACTTTTTTTTTTTTAAAGGAAATTGTACATAATGTAAAAGTTCTCATTTTTGGCAGAGTCACCGTGCAGCAATGCATGATGGGAAACAGGAGGAAAGTGACCCTAGACAAGAATGAAGGGGCAGTGTCGATCGCTGAGAGGGGGGCAACAAAGTAAGAGCCACAGTGTATCATAACGAAGATAATGGGGTATGAGACAAACAAAAGGGGGCAAAAATAACTGATGATAACGTCAGCTACAGTGGCATCTGCTTATGTCCCTGAGCCCAGGATCCTAAGGCAGGCAGGTCATAAGGTTGGGGTAACCCTGGGCTTCAGATCAAGACATTGTCTTCCATGGTAATAAGGAGAATCTGAGTGCGTGAACATGGGAAAAATTAGTCAAAGCCCTGAAGTCAGTAGCGTGTGCAGTAGAAAATGTTCTCTTCTGTCCAGTTGGTAACCAAAGAAATATTAAGCTGTATTTGTCTAAGGGAAATAAGCTACCCTCAAATATATGGGCTCATGTGTGTGCCTCTATTTCCTATAGTGATCTTAGCATTTGGACTATGTTAAACTATGTCATTATAGAATTCTATTCTAAAATTAAAGGATGCAAATAATGAATAGATATATTTCGATGTGTTGGTGGGCATGCCCTGATAGCTTTAGGCGTGTCTTTCAACAAATGAAGCTTTTGAATAGAACATACAAACTGTATGGATGAGTGAATTTCCACTAAGATGCTTTCTAAGCACTTCTTTGCCTACTACATTCACAGAGCCGACTGGCTGTGTTTGGTATTACTTAATGGAGACACTGACATGGAGCCCAAGTAAAAGATGGTACAACCAGAGCAACCTTGAGGATTGTAACCTGCAGAAAATACCACGTGCGTTCCAGAACTCTTGAGTAAAGGTGTGTGAGATTGAAACAGGGCTTTCTCCATCCATTCTCATGATTTCCTCCTCAAGTCATCTTTGATATTTTAGAATCCAATGCATTTCTTTGTCTTTTGTAATCACCTGGTTTCTATTGTATATGATCAAAGAAATTTAATTAGGACCTGGTATAAACCACTCTTGGAACTGCTATCTAATGCACATGCAGACATTTCTAGTGAAAATGAGAAATGAGGTCAGGATGGATGTAGCCTTGGAGCATGGTAAGTCAGCATGCACATTAATAAAAACCTTTTGTGAAGTTTAAAGAGCACTTGACTCACAAGCACAGGATTAGAGTTCTGTTCCTTTCTCTCTTAGAAGATTATTTTTGGTCAGGGTTCTCCTACATTCCTCCATCTCACCACCTCCTTCATCAAAAGGAAACTTCTAAACTTGGAGGGTGTAAGAACAGATCATCTGGGGTCCTATTTATAAAGGTAAAAGGGGAGCATGCTAATTTACCAGATATAAAATATGAGTCAAGACTGGATCATTTAACAGTGAGTGATGCTGAGTTCCCCTGGTAACTGGGATTCTAGCAGCACAAATGCTCAGCAGGGTTGAAACACCCTTTCTCCTATGGATGGAAAGCAAATGAGAAAGAAAGAGACTATTTTTGCCAGTGGCATCCAGGGATGTTTCCACTCACTCGTAATACAAGTTCAGATCGTGAACGTAAAGGCTTTCACGTCAGGGCCGCTTGATCTGGCGTTCTAGTTTTCTTTGCAATACATTATGAGATACAGCATTGTGCTAAGGAAGCTTTTACAAAACCACAAACCAACAACCGGAGGTTAGGACTAATTCTTCTTCTTTTTTTCATTCATTTAAAAATACATAGGTGGCTAGGCACTGTTCTAAGAGACAATATTATAATTTTTGTTTGCTTGTTGTCTGTTTTGTTTTACAGGTATGATCCTTTCATGACTGTTGTTCTGGCAGAGAGGCAAACATTGTGCACAGAACCTCCTCATAACACCTCCAACTGTGCAAAGTCCATGGACTAAAAAGACCACCATGATAGGAAAACTGATTAAGGTTTAATTTACTTATTAATGAAGGCCAGGGAAATATTCTCTGAGGAAGCCCTGCAGAATCTGGGAGAATAGCTGAGTCCTCTGCACTGCTCTGGAAAAACTGAGCCAAAACTTGGTAAATAACAAACTGAATCCTGTGTAATAGATAAGTGACAGAGGACAAAGAGACTAGAGCCTGGTGAGGCAAGGGCGGTGAGCCACTGCAGAAGCTTTGGATCCTAGGGAGGCTGAGATAGTAAAGATCCCTGTAGGCCAGGCTAACAATGTAAACTTCACCTGGAGTGCAACAGGGAGCCATCGGAGAGAGAAGTGGTGATATAAGTGTCACTGAAATTTGGTGAAGGCCACTTAGCGCACTGTGTGGAGAATGGGCTGGTGAAACTTATTGACAGAAGAATTGATGAGTCCATAATAAAGGCTCGGGATGTGTCCAGGAGGAAGTTTTCAAGAGAGCACAGTGGCAGAGAAACACAGGATGGTGATGGCGACACAGCCACTAGAGCCAGTCTTCTACTTCACTTGGGGACCTTAAGAGACATACGGAGAAGATGAAGCAGATGGGAGGCCAAAGGGCACTCATACATGCACACACATATGTGCATGCTCACCCAAGAGTGCAATCATACCACATGAAGATGCATTTATGACCTGTGTTTATACTTGGTAAAGAGTCAGAGTGTCCTGGCTGGTTTAATGCCAACTTAACACAAGTTACAGTCATCAGAAAAGAAGGAGCCTGAGTTGAGGAAATACCTCCATGAGATCCAGCTGTATTGCACAGCAATATGGAAGTGTAAGCCAAATAAACCCTCTTCTGTCCAACTTGCTTTTTGGTCATGGTGTTCTGTAGCAGTAATAGAAACCCTAACTAAAGACACAGAGCTGTTTCCTTCTCAGGATCTGAAAATTCCCCATTCTTTCTAATTATGTGCTCATTTTTTTTTCTATATGGACCAAACATAATTAATTTGATAATTTATTGATTTAAATTCTTTCAGTTTTTATTATTAGAAGTTTTACTTTAAGGCATATCCATCTTTAATGCCTATGCTTTTATAAACAGACATCTAAGTTGTTTTTATTAGCAAGAATTTCTGTAAATATAACCCTGTCAGTTTTTTCTCAATATCCAAATACATGGACTTTACACCAATTTAATAAGCAAAAATGGTAGCTCATTGCTGATTTCATTTACATTCACTTGACTAACAGAAAGGTGGACTATTGTTCTGTGCATCGATGAATTTCTTATATTTGGCGAGGGACTTCTGTCACACCGTATTTTCTTTGTTGTGTTGTTTCTTACTTCTTATCTCAAAGCAGTTCCTCAGAGATGAGTAAGAACGATTTGGTGCTAAAGCTTGTCACAACCTTCACGAGCTATTTCTACAGTGCAAATATCTTCATTTCATATTTAAATCAAACTTTCCCTCTTCATAAATATTTTGACATTGAAGTTTCATATATAAGATTCACCCCTCTCCACACACACAGATCTACCACAGAGCATTCAATACATCATAATGAGAAGCATGTGAGGTGTTGACTGGCCTCAAGCAGTGGGCTTGAGCTTGCTAATTGTGATGTAGAAACATAGGACATAAGGTGTCCATTCAGTTCCTTGTCAGTTCTTTCTTTTCACGTCATTTATTTTTTTATATTTTACTAATTTATTCATATTACATCTAAATTGTTATCCAATCCCTTCTATCCTCCAAGTTCTTTTTTTTAAAAAATAGAGAATCTTTTATTCTTTGACGATTTCATACATGTAAATGATCTATCTTGATTATCTTCTATTCTCAACCTGTCTACTCTACCCAGGTCCCCCAGCATAATGTCCTCTTCCCCCTTGCTTCATGCACTATCTATTTCTACCCACTGAGTACAATTAGTGCTGTCACAGTAAGATGTGACAATCTTACTGGCTTGCTCTTGTGCAGGACTCAGACAGGTAACCATACCTGTGACAGTCTGTGACTACCAGAGACCTGTCCCAACTAGAAGACAGCAGTGTTTCCTGGTGCTCCTCCCTACCCTCCAGCTCTTGAGACTCTTTCTGCCTGCTCTATATTGATGCTCCATTCTGGTTTTGTTCTATTTGTGTCACAGGAGTTTGTTCTTTAGAGCATGGCCCTTTGTGTTCCTGCCCCTGTTACTCAGTACAAATGCTTCTTAAGCTTCAGGGGCGTTGATATAGATGCCCCATTTAGGGTTCAGCACTGGACAGTCTCAGTCTCATATTCTTAGCACTGGACCAGGCATTGGTCTTTGCATTGACTACTGAGCCCTGCAGAGGGGACCTTCTCTGGCCGGCACTCATCTATAATATCATGAACTTGGAATTACTTGTCACCAGTGGTGTGGTTTTTCTACATGTACCCAGCTGGTATTGAATCCTATCTGCATCCTAAAAATATTTTAGGCTGTGTTGCTTAGATCTGTTTAAAAACTTTAAACTTAATGCCAAGGCTGCAAATGATTATTCTTTATGGAACACTGCTTATTCCTGACCACAGAAGTGCATGAGGTGAGGACAGGTACTAGATTCTTCATTTAAAACAAATAAAAACTTAACAAACGTGTCTTGTGAGCCTTTCCTCCATTTCCCACTTAAGCTAGTAATCATTACGTTGTCATCAAGACCTTTGTACCTATCCACCTGAGAAACAGCTGTGTCAGTGAGCTGTCCATCACTGTAACAAGTATCCATGGTAAGCACCTAATGTAGGGAAGCTTATTTTGGCTCACGGCTCAGGTAGTTGTGGTCTGGGGTGTGTTGTGGTCTGGGGTGTGTTGGCTCTGCAGAGTTCAGGACCTGTGTCCTATCATGATTGGAAATCTGTACTGGGGCAAAGCCACTGACCTCAGGCCCAGACCCACAAGAAAGACAGGAAGAGTCCTGAATCTCAATCCACTCAAGGCCATGCCATCAATGACTGAAAACCCTTCTATCACTGCATACCTCTTAAGGGACCCATCATCTCTAATGGGGCCATAGGTCTGGAACCAAGGTCTTAATGCCAGAGCCTTCTGGTGGTTTCCAGTTCCAAACTCGAGCAACCACTGACCATATATTGGCATGTCTGAAACAAACAAAACCTCACTGATTTTATAGTTAAGTTGTGATTAACAAAACTGTTCTTCACTAACTGGTTCAGTAAAACAATAGCCAGCCCTTCTCCATATTTGTATGACAAGAGCTCTCTGAAGCATAACTCTTTGTGTTACTGTCCCCACTGCTCAGAATAAGACACCAAGTATTCTTCATTTATTTATCAAATTATGCAATCATACTTTTTGGTTACTTTATTGGGTTCTTTTACCTGCCACACTTCTCCACTCTAATCCCTTCCAACACCGCAACACTAGGTAGGAGAGAAAGAATAGAAGGGAAAGAGGGTATAGGTCTCTTTAGACTACTTCCTGCTGATTAGTTCCTTGGGGCAAGTTTGATCTTCCTCATCAGGATATCTCCAACTGGCAACCAGCAATCCAGCAAACAGCAACAGCAATAAACAACCAGCAAAAGCAGCATCAGAAACCATCAGCACCAAGGGCAGAAGCAGAAGAAGCAGCTGCTGCTGGTTCAGAATGTCTCCATCCTCTCTCGGGGCTCTGGCATTTATGAATCCCCAGAATTCCAAATGTAAAGAATGATTAGTTTGAAAAATCTTGCCCTTGCTAAAGCATGTGATAAATTATAGTTAGCTGCTGTGGACAATCCAAAGCAGCCCCATATCCCACACCTGAGATTAAAACAAAGACATTCACATAAGATAACTGTTTTTTTGTTTTGTTTTGTTTTTTGTTTTTTTGTTTTTGTTTTTGTTTTTTTGTTTTTGTTTTTTTTGGGGGGGTTTGGTTTGGTTTTGGTTTTTTGTTCTTTGTTTTTTTGAGACAGAGTTTCTCTGTGTAGCTTTGGCTGTCCTGGACTTGCTTTGCAGACCAAGCTGGCCTCAAGCTCACATCAATTCACTTCCTCTGCTTCCCAAGTACATAACTGTTTTTTTTTTTTTAAGAAACCAACATTCTTATTATGAAATTATCTTTGATAAATAAGCCTGTGATAATAGTAGCCTGTTTGGTAAAGGCAGTTGATTAATATTTTTGAAATAATAATTAAAAAACACTGTTAACCTGCCTGATGAAATGATTCGAAATGAAAAGGTCAATTGAAAAACTAGAGAGAAACATGAAAGTTCTTAGGAGCATCAATAAAGGTGTTTCCTTGGCTCTACTAGCAATTGAGGAAGGACACAAGGCTCAACTTCATGCTTTTGGGTGGTTTTTCCCACTTGTTTCCCTGCATGGGACCTACAGAACACTCCTAAAGCAGTGGTCCTAGGACAAAATACAACACAACACACAAAAACAAAAGCTCTTACTCAAATACACAGGAGTAAAATGGCAACCAAGCTCCACAGGTAACTGCATTGCAGAGGCATTTTGTAACCCTTGGGGTACTGGTATTATTTCTCAGTTTCTAAGACAGGGTACACACCAGTGATTTCTGGAACCAAAATCAATTTTAAAAGTACAGAAACATAAGTGGACACTGCATGGACTTGAAGAATGTCAGTCTTGGACATGCTGCCCTGGTACATCAACTTACTTTAAATGTAATAAATTCATGTATAGCATGTATACATGTATAGCATGTATAGTCTTCTAAGATCTGCCAAAGACATTATACCTGCAGTTTTTTCCATGTTTCTACTTTCATTTCATCTTTCACATTCTTTTCTTTTAGTCCAATGTAGCTAAAGTCATTTACTCAATTCATATATTTGAAGGTATGAATCACTCCCCCCATTTTTGCATGCTTCCCTTTTTATTTTATTTTTCTCATTAAGCCATTTCTTTCATCTGTTTCTTTAGGCTTATTACACATATTCTGTTTCCTGTGTTCTCTGCTATCTTCCACAAACAAACAGTCCAGAATGTTCCTTTGCCCAGTGTTGATTCCAGAAAACACAGCTACCTGCCTTCATTTAAGAGCATAGCTGGGCACTGTGCAGCTCCATGAGTCTGAGTCTGAGTGTGTGTGTGTGTGTGTGTGTGTGTGTGTGTGTGTGTGTGTGTGTGTGTATGTTGAAGGAGATGCCACCAAGGTCAATACCTAAAGCAAAGTATAACCCATATTCAGCAGAGTCATTTTTGGCTGCTGAAACAAACCTGCAGGAATCTTGCTGTCACGGAAACAGACTCAGACACCCACAACTGGCTCATCCACCTGCACATGTACACAAGGGAAATTGTTCCCTCAGCTTTGGGATACAGCTCCCTCACAGTGGGCTGGATAACAAGCAAGAAGGTATCCAAGTGATGAGTCACGAGTAATCGAAGGAGTCAAGTCCTAGTGATGCTTACAGAACCCTTCAGTGGGCAGAGCACAATTACTAAACCCAGTTCTAAGTGCTGTTCCTCATTGTTCATCTTCTGCTGCCTCCCAACTCCCTCCTCTGCCTCATCCCAACGTGACAAGAGCTCTGGCTCATCTGAGTGACTGGAGAATGGCCTGCTTTGTTTGCTGAGATATTCTGGGTCCTGAGCGCTGGCTCTGTGCTTTGGGAACCTTGACTAGCAAGTGCTCTGCATTTCTCTGGCAGCCTTTGGAAACAGGTATGCAGATGACTCATGGGGACACTGAAGGTCTTGAGATGACAGATGCATCATTAGGAAAACTGACTAGAGCGAAAGGAAACAAGCTGAAAATGTTCTCCTTGTAACCCACACCAGTAGCAATTATTCATTTGGAGAGAAAAAAAAATGGATTCATTTATTTTCACTTCCTGATACAAAAGTGAACTATGAATGAACCTTCTTCTTCTACTTCTTCTTCTTCTTTTTTTTTTTTTCAATTTAGTTGCTGTGTCTTGTTGCTTATTCATAAAAGGATGAATTTGTTTTCTACTAAGTGGTTTTCCTGTGACAATAATAAGCTTATCATTGGTTTTGAATTTTCAACTGAAGTGTTCCCATCAAAGAGGGCTGTTGTGCAGAATGAGAAATTGTTGTCCCTTCCTGAGATTTTCTCGGCTCTCACCGGAAACATGTTCCTGCAAACACTGACCCAGCTCAAGCTCACTCAGTTTCTCAGGGCAGATGAGGTCATGTCCTGGTGTGGTGGTGCTCTGCACTGCACAGTCCTGATCATTTGTCCATTGCTGGCGTGTAAAATGGGACCCAGGATTTTAGATTGCATGGCCATCTAACAGAGGAGGGTACTGTCTGTACGGGGAACACTACATGATTCATTTTTTTTTCCTTAGAAAAAAATTAAAGTCATATTTCTTTGATGTGTCAGCAATGATGGCTGAAAGCAGATTGCAGATTCTTTGTACTCAACTAGAGGGAGAAATCCAGAGAGAGAGAGAGAGAGAGAGAGAGCAGGGGAGCAAATGAGAGGTTTCTCTTCAATCAAGCAGGGTTACTACTATTCCTAGCAAATTCACCTAAATCAAATGCATAGCTCCTGGAATGCAATAGTGTAACCTAATGATGCTCACAGAGAGGCCATATGAAGAGGAAAATGAGAGAAGAAATAATTATTTTTTCCTGTCCAGGAAAAGAAACACATGGGGAGGGGGACACCGCACACACCAAAAAGTTTGTGTGGGGCGTGAATACAAGGACACACATTAAGAGCTACAGGAAGAGAAAGAGGAAGAGATGGTTCCCGAAATACTTTGGAGGGATGACAGAGGGCTATCCAGGGGCTCTCGTGTCATTTATGTTCTTCCTCTGTCATCACCTTGCTCTCCACAGAGATGCAAGATCAAAGCTGTTTGCACAATAAACATTACACCTGCCCGAGAGCTGTGGATTCACTAAACACACACCATTCATTTGTGCTGTCCCGAAAGGTTCTTGGTGAGGAGTGGCAGGGGTCTCTGAAAGAAGGCAGGCATTTTTGAGGGAGGCAGGGAAAAAAAGGAGGGAAGAGGCTCACTCTCTTCCTTTATATGGAAATTATGCCCTGTATCCTCTTGGGCCTCAAGGATTGGCACAGTTTAGGACTGTGACATCTATCTGAACAGAATCACCATGCTCTAGTCTTCTAGGCAGTGGGAGGTTTCAATGCCTATGTCTTCCAGCCTTGCCTATCATTGAGTTTGCCCTCAAACCAAGGTTGAAATAAAATCCAGGGAAGTGTTCCAAGGACTCAAGCCCTAAGCACTCTGTAGCAGCCACCAGACACTAAGAAGACCAGATCACACAGCACTCAAAAGACACCTCGTGTCATCAGAGTCTTACTGAAAAGCAACAGAATTAACAGTGTGGATTTAGCCAATTGCAACAAATCACAAATGGGGCAATTAACTTGAATGCACCATAAATAACACGGTTTTCTATAGTGGAATCAGATGTAATTTCTCATGGCCAGACCTCAGGGGCTTTGGTGTTGCTGCTGTTGTTTTTAAATCATGTATAGCATCAACAATGCCTGGGTGCCCTTGCACATCAGGAGCACAACACCTTTCTCACCAAAATTCTTAAAGTATTCTTAGCAAATGGAGTTAGAAAGAACACCTGCCAAGGTTGCCTCTGTTGTTTTGCAGGAAGCTTTATAAACGGTGCCGGGAGAGTCATTCCAAATTATACCATCAGGCTGACAGGCCCTAGCATCACTGGCTTGCAAAAACTTCATGGAATGTGACAGGTTGGAAATCTAGGTGGCGTAATGAGGCACGGGAACGACATTTTCAAGGGTGCTAGCAGTTGTTCCGTGGATCTTTCCCCCAAGGCAAGTAAGCTCCCCCAAATTCATATGTCTATTTTCATGTATTTTCTTTTTCTTCATTTCTCTCCCCCTATGTGTAATGCATTGACATTCAGCAGGCTATGCCAGATTTCAGATATATACTTCCCTCCGGGAAACAAAGGATGCTTGGGCTTCTTGACCATTTGAACGGGAAGCGAACATCTTCCTAGAGGATACAGGATGTAATTGCTGTTTTCCAAGGCAGGCAGTCTCATGTCAGATTTGTGGCTTGTCCTCCTGGATAATTATGATTTGTTTAGAATCATCTGAGCTACTCGGCATCCATGCCTTAAAATTCCTTAATTAAAACAACAAATCATGAAAGTTCACAAAGGACAATTGCATGTGATGTTTCTTATTTTAGACACGGGGCAATATAGAACAAGAATGAGGTCATAAATAAGGATGACATGGGCTCAAGTAAGATTATAGAATTGACACGCCCTTGTTCTCTGCAGATGCTGACCTCAGCCAGGAACAGGATGGGAGTCTGCTGTTCCCATAATGATGCACAATTAGAAAAAATATTTTGACTAGAAACTTCACGTACAGATATGAAAGGCAGAAAATGTAAATTTTCAAGTATATTATATTTAGTCACATAGTTTTCATAATCAACAAAGCAGTTTTAGTTGTGAGATGACATTACATGAATGTATAATCTACTTTTTACATATAAAGCCTTTAGCTCTGGGAGTCAGGACTTCCAATATGCTGGCCGTTTGTTACTCCCTTATGCCTGAGAAAGTTTTATTCAGCTACAGATATAGGTATATATGAAATAAAATGAAATATATGGACTATTAAATAGGTATACAAACAAAACATTTACGTATAACAAACCATAAAGAAATGTATATTAAAGAAATCATTTGAAATACATAGATTTTTTTTTCCTTTATTAAAGTTGAAAAGGATTGTGTACTAATGTGTAGCTGGCCTTTTATGGGTTCTTCTTTTTTCCACCCTTTATCCCCTCAGTTTCATTTCCTCACACTAGATAAGACAGAAACAATGATAGAAACCAAAGCAATAAAGAGCAGGAGAGAGAAAAGGAAGAACAAAAGACATCCCTGAATCTAATTTCTTTTCTTTGTGAGTATGGCTTCTGACACTCCTAGGAGCCACAGTCTCATGGCAAACTCTCTGTCCCACTGGCTCTTCCTGTCTTTCTGATCCCTCTTCCATAGACTTCCCCAGAGAAGAGCACATTAATTGGTTATCCAATACCAAATGATCATTCTTGAAAACAAACACACACAAGGGACATTGTACATGTATACTAAGCAGGTCATGCTCACATATTTAGGAATATACAACAGTTAAAGAAAAAGAAGATATAGTGAAAGAGAGCAAGATGGAATGTATGGGAGGCTTCGAAGGGAGGAAACAGAAGAAGTGATGAAATTATAATCTCAAAATATAAAAGAAATATTTCAAGAAAAAGATCATTTGAATACAATATTATCCAAAGATATACTAATATGATGTTTAAATGTGGAGGAGTGGTGGTAGGAAAGTGTTAAAAGTTTTTGTTTTCCATAATTAAACCATTATGTGTCAAGAAGAGCAGAAAATATCCTTTGTGTAGTAAAAGCACTGCCTTTCAGAATAGTTGTGCTGAAGTCAAGCTGAGGTGCCTCAGAGCATATCCAATGGTGTCACGTGCCATTATGGCAGGGGAAGGCAGAGCATTAACTCTGGTGTGTTCAGAGCAAAGCTTTCGTGCAGTCACACAATGCATTGTGGGTAAAGACCACCAGAACCATGCTCTTTGTTTGTTGGTTTGTTTAGCTTTTAAACTAGTTTTTGGCTGTTGCACATTCAGGAATCTTCTAATATTGCCAAGGTTGTCATGGTTCATTCATTCAGTTATTTGACCCCATATGAGGTCATGATGTGCAGTAACCTCAAAGCAACCACAGTGCACCAGCCACACAACCTCTCCTCCCTGCAAAGAAATGGTTATTGAAACAGATCCACAATCCACGCTCTAGATGACATTTCCTACATTTTCATTCTTTGTGGGAAACAGATCAAGGCTTAACATGGCAGATAACAATATGGTAGCTCTGAGTTAGCAGATCTCTGTCCATGATCCATCCTGGCCATTCTCAGCTCTGAGCTCTTAAAGCAACACTAGCAGCTATGAGAACCATAGCTATTTTTTTTCATGTGGATATTGATAATTTTGTGAGCCCCAAAAGGCCTCTAAATATTCATTGTCTCCTTTACTTCTGCACCCACTGTCTTCCTGCTCTCGGCTTCATTCATATTGGGCCAAAATATCTACTATTGTTATTTTAAAATAATTATTTTATTCTTGAGAAATTCACACATGTATACAATGAAATATGTTCCATTCTCTACTTCTCCCCCCTGACTTCCTACATCTCCCTTCGAACCTATCCCCCTCTCAACTTCATGACCTCATCATCCTCCTTTTCTTCTGCTCTTCCTCTTCCTTTTCCTGTGATAACCACTGAGTCTAGTTAGTGCTGCCTGTGTACGCATGGAGGTAGAGTCACCCACGGGAGCATGGGAAATCTATCAGTGCTAGAGCCCAAATTCCAAGGGTAGCAAGTGCAAGCACCGACAGTGTTCTATGATCTAAGGAAGGGATTTCTAGGAGCCTCCGGGAAGGTGAGTTAAGGAGAAATATACCAGGGTGGCAAGAGATCCTGGCTAGAAAGCCCTACTGACATAGCTATGGAGCCCACACACCTAATTCTCAGCTAAACAACACCACATGAGCTTCACAACTCTGGTCATATGAAATCATTAAAAAAATTATTCTTTTACATAAATGAGTGGGAAAGGAGGGAAAGGGCATAGCAGCATTCACACTCAGTTTTCTACAGATAAAGTAAGGCTTTCTAGGTATACATTGCTTCAGAGGCAGGATGAGTGGTGTACAGATCCCATTTTCACACACCATTACTTTATGATACTAAAAACTTTAAAAGAAACATTTGTACATTCTTAATTTTCCTTGTCTCACCTCCACCTGCTCTTCTCCCCCATTTCTCTGCCCATGGTCTCCCACCAGCCTTCCTCCCTCGTTTTTGCACTTTCCCTCTTGGCTCGGATGTTTTCTTTTATCTTCACCACCCTTCTCCCTTACAGCTTCTTTTCTCCCCCTGTGAGCCCCATCCTAGTTTCCCAGCATCTCCACAAACTCATCCCCAAATAAATCCAGACAATAAAGATAAGATCCACCTATGAGAAGAAGCACATGACATTTGTCTTTCTCAGCCTCTGGTACCCTCCAGTTTCTAGGTCTTTTCATCTCCCAGAAAAATCACATAATTTTTATTTTTCTTTAATGGCTGAGTAAAATTACATCTGATATATGTGGCACATTTTTATTATTCATTCTTCAGCCGATGGACATCCAGGCTCCCTCTATTTAGAATAGAGTAGCAATACAAATGGATCTGTAAGTAACTCTTTAGTATGACATAGTCTTTTGAGTCTATGCCAGGAGTGCAGTGGTGGGTCATACGGTATTTTTATTTTTAGCTTTTTGAGGACCCTTGACACTGATTTTCATAGTGGCCGCAGTAGTTTTCTCTCACACCGATGGTGAATAGGTTTCTTCTTTTGCCAGTTGCTTGGATTTATTTTCTTGATGAAAATAATCAAATCTCCCTATAATGACTAAGATGGAATCTCAAAGTAGATTTGTATTTCTTTGATGCTTAATGATGCTAAACACTTTAAAAATATTTCTTTGCTGTTTATATTCTTTGTTTTAGGACTACTCTGTTTAGTCCCTTAGGCCTCCTCTTTGTTTTTTGGCGGTGTTAGTTTTCTTGTTTAGTTATTTTCATTTATTTATTTATTTATAATCCTTTGTCATATGTACACTTGGCAACAATTTTCTTCCATTCTGTATGCTTCCTCTTCACTCAGTAAGCTGGTTCCTTTGCTCTACAGAAGCTTTCTAATTTCACGGATCTCTGAAACAGCCCTCTTTTGAGCCTCATGTTCTGTGCTATTTTCCTACGGACTTCCGGCAAAGATGGGATACAGAAAGTGGTGTTTATAGGAATGCAGCATCTTCTGCCCTCGTGTAGACCGCAAAAGTCACGGCGTGAATCCCAATGCACACCAGCAGTAATCTACTCGTCCTGGGGCGAACCCACGATCATCTTCATCATCGCAGCTAGCACGTTACCATATTGTCTTACTATGCACAGGTACAGTGCTTATCACATGACGTCAAAGTGTAATGTGTACATCCTTCTTTCACAACCACTGGGAAAACAGTATGACTTCAGATCATGTGATTCAGACCTAGCACTTCAGACCCTTGTGATCTTTGTGACAATGGACTTCTTGTCCACACAGAAAAACTTTCCTGCTCATTTCCCATTTCTGATAGACTTTGGGAACCGCAGTTTACACTGCCCAGCATGCTGGTGTGAACTGAGACATCTCGCTGACTGTGAGGCCCTGCAGTTCCTGCTGGGTGATGCCAGCCCTGTTTTCACTAGTGGCTTTGCTGTTCTTCCTAACACCAGTTTTCCTTTAGCCCCGCCCCCTTCCCTGCATCCCTTGCCTGCTTCTCTGGTTCCTAGAAGATGCGCGAGTTTTACCTCCCCTCCTCCACTCAGATGGCAAGGTCCTGTTGCAGCCTCTTTGTTGCTATTTGCTCCTTCCCTTGCCCCAGCCGTCCCTCTTCTTCTCCTACTATCTTAAAAAGCCTTTCACAGAACCAATTACAGATTGGGAAGCATTTTACAAATTACTAGGTATTGGAAAAATTATTCATTATTAATAATTAATTAAAATGTCATTATTCTGAAAAGCAATGTAGTGGAAAATGAAATAAGCATGTGTGTTACTGTCAGCCTACACTAATTCAAGATGCTAAGCGCTGCACTGCCTGGATACTGGCACTAATGTGTGATAGACAGTGTCAGGCTGGACCCTTAAAGAGGTGATTTGGGTGAAATGAGGCCACAGTGGGAGCCCTGACATGACAGCATTAGTGTCCTTGTGAGAAGAGACAACAAATATAACCCCTATTCTCCGTTACTTCCTTCCACCTCTATGACCCTTCCTCTCTCTCATTAACACAAGGAGGAAGTCCTATATTGACACAGCTACAATACACATTTACTAAATGCAAGACATTGCTCAGATGGAAAGGTATTATTTGAAACACACACCCTCACCAGAATATTCCCTATGAGACAAATCTAGAATCTTGTCAGTTACAAGGCACAAAAAAGGGTTTTTAACTAGAAACTGAGTACACATACCTTGGACTTCTTAGCTTCGAGCTAAGGAAAAAAATTATTTATGAAGTCACCTCGTTTTATGGCTTTTTGTTATGGGAGCTGAAGAAGAGAAATGCAGCACTAAATGTGTTATTTTATATAAGGATAAGATATAGGGCCTATAATTATTCTCATTTATAGAGGAGAAAATTGAACCTCCGAGAGATTAAATAAGATGTTTAAGGTTCCATGAAGTGGCACACCTGGGACTTGTGCTGAGTGCTGCCCTACACCTGAAGAGGCTCTCAATCACTATGCCACTTTGTCTCTGATAGCTAATGAAATTGAGTGTCCTGCGTAGCCAAGAAAAAGGCTCCTCTTCCCCACAATATTTACCCCAGATGTGTCTGCTGGTCCTTCACAAGAAACAGGTCTGGTATTGGACGCGTGCAACCCCAAGCATGTCCCTCTGGGATGCTTGCTTCTCTTCTAGCTCCCTACACGAATGTTATTAGGCACATGGGAAGTGCAAACTCCTGGAAGCAATATGGAATTTCCCTTTAGCTTAAAAATCCTTTAAGAGATGCTTAAAAACAGTAGAATTGCAAATGGCTTCTACATATGTGTTCAGAATTTTATCAAGAAAGCATTCACCAGGAAATGTTACTGACATTTTTCCATTGGAATGTTGATTCTCTGGTTATGATTTGACACTTAGATAATTAATCTGACATCTTGTGAATCACTTTACACTTTAAGGCAATGTGGGACATTGCTCAGATGGGCAGGTGCCATTCAAAATATATATTTCTAGCAGGTAACTTATAATAGCGCCTTTCCATGCAGGGATGGTTTAATATATGGAAATCCATCAATGTAATCCACCATATAAACAAACTGAAAATAAAAATCACATGATCATCTCTTTAGATGCAGAGAAAGCATTTGATAAAATCCAACACCCATTCATGTTTAAAGTTTTAGAGAGATCAGGGATACAAGGCACTTTCCTCAACATAATAAAGGCTATATACAGCAAGCCAATAGCCAAAATCAAAGTAAATGGTGAGATACTCAAGGAAATTCCTCTAAAATCAGGAACAAGGCAAGGCTGCCCACTCTCTCCATATCTCTTCAATATAGTACTCGAAGTTCTAGCCAGAGCAATAAGACAACAAAAGGAGATCAAGGGTATCCAAATGGGAAAGGAGGAAGTCAAATTATCCCTATTTGCAGATGATAAGATAGTGTACATAAGTGACCCTCAAAATTCCACCAGAGAACTCCTACAGCTGATAAACACCTTCAGCAAATTAGCTGGATACAAAATTAACTCAAAAAAGTCTGTAGCCTTCCTATACACAAATGACAAGCTTGCAGAAGAAGAAATTAGGAAAACTACACCCTTCACATTAGCCACAAGCAATATAAAATATCTAGGAGTTACTCTAACTAAGCAAGTAAAGGACTTGTTTGAAAAAAATTTCAAAACTCTGAAGAAAGAGATTGAAGATGACCTGAGAAGATGGAATGATCTTCCTTGCTCATGGTTCAGGAGAATTAACATAGTGAAAATGGCCATCCTGCCAAAAGTAATCTACAGATTCAATGCAATCCCTATCAAAATACCTACACAATTTTTTAGAGACATTGAAAGTTCAATTCTGAACTTCGTATGGAAAAACAAAAAAACCCAGAATAGCTAAAATAATCTTGGACAATAAAAGATGCTCTGGAGGAATCTCCATACCTGACCTCAAACTGTACTATAAAGCAATAGTAATTAAAACAGCATGGTACTGGCACAGCAACAGCTGGTTGATCAGTGGAATCGAATCGAAGACCCACATATGAATCCACACACATATGGTCACTTGATTTTTGACAAAGAAGCCAAATCCATTCAATGGAAAAAGAATAGCATTTTCAACAAATGGTGCTGGTCTAACTGGAGGTCTATGTGTAAAAAAATGCAACTGGACCCATATTTGTCACCATGCACAAAACTTAAATCCAAGTGGATTAAAGACCTCAACATAAAACCAGAGACACTAAGTCACTTAGAAGAAAAAGTGGGGAAGAGCCTGGAACATATTGGCACAGGAGACAACTTCCTGAACAGAACACCAACAGCCCAGGCCTTAATGTCAACCATTAATAAATGAGACCTCATGAGGCTGAGAAGCTTCTGTAAGGCAGGAGACACTGTCAAGAGAACAAAGCGACAGCCTACAGACTGGGAAAAGATCTTCACCAACCCTACATCTCACAAAGGTCTAATATCCAAAATATATAAGGAACTCAAGAAATTAAACACCACCAAACCAAATACCCCAATTGAGAAATGCGGCTTGGAACTAAACAGAGAATTCTCAACAGAGGAATATCAAATGGCTGAGAAACACTTAAAGAAATGCTCAACCTCCTTAGTCATCAGGGAAATGCAAATCAAAACAACTCTGAGATTCCATCTTATACCCATCAAGATGGCTAAGATCAAAAATTCAAGTGACACCACATGCTGGCGAGGATGTGGAGAGAGAGGAACACTCCTTCATTGCTGGTGGGAATGCAAACTAGTACAGCCACTTTGGAAATCTATCTGGTGCTATCTCAGAAAATTGGGAATAGGGCTTCCTCAAGACCCAGCTATTCCACTCCTTGGAATATACCCAGAAGATGCTCCAGCACACAACAAAAAAATTTGCTCCACCATGTTCATAGCAGCCTTATTCATAATAGCCAGAACATGGAAACAGCCTAAGTGTCCATCAATAGAAGAATGGATAAAGAAACTGTGGTACATATACACTATGGAATACTACTCAGCTATTAAAAACAAGGAATGCCCAAATTTTGTGGACAAATGGATTGAGCTAGAAATGATCATAATGAGTGAGTTAACCCAGAAGCAGAAAGACTCAAATGGTATATACTCACTTATATCTGCATAGTAGCCCAAGGGGCATGTCCCACAAAAGCCTTCACTTAACAGGAAATTGGGACAGAGGGGAGGACATCCTATTGGGACTCTAGATGAGGGAAGCATGGGAGAATAGCAAAGTAGAAGGATCCAGAGGGTCCTAGAAATCTACAAGTAGAACATTATGATAGGCAGATTTGGGCCCAGGGGTCCCGCTCAAACTAAGGCACCAGCCAAGGACAATACAGGCAGTAAACTTTAAACCCCTACCCAGATCTAGCCAATGGTCAGAACATTCTCCACAGTTGAGTGGAGAGTGGAATATGACTTTCTCACGTACTCTGGTGCCTTACATTTGACCATATCCCCTGGAGGGGGAGACCTGGTGGCACTCAGAGGAAGGACAGCAGGTTGCCAAGAAGAGACTTGATACCCTATGAGCATATACAGGGGGAGTTAATCCCCTTTAGGAACAGTCATAGGGGAGGGGAATAATGGAAAAATGGGAGGGAGGGAAGAATGGGAGGATACAAGGGATGGGATAAACATTGAGATGTAACAAGAATAAATTAATAAAAAAATTGAAAAAAAAATAATAGCACCTTTCAATAAATATTCTAAAATGATATTAATAGAAAATATATTTACATACATGTATTCTATTAAAAAATAAAGCTCAAAGGAAATAAATATGGTAATATAATTGATATGTCAATGTGGTTTCAGTAGAAAACCATCTGACAAAGGTATTTTGGCTTCCATACAAACCCTGATAGTCATGTCGATTGTGGGTCCAACAGATGGATCAGCTGGTTAACAGTGCCTACTGGCAAACCTATAGATCAAAGTTCAATCCCCAGAACCCACATGGTGGAAAGGGAGAACCAACTCTCACAAGCTGTCCTCTGATTTCCATACACCACAGGTGTCATGGCATGTTTACATTCCAATTCGATAATAATAATTAATAATAATAGTAATAATAATGACAAATGTAAAAAAGGTGAATTATCATAAGAGGTTCCATGAACCATGGATTTTCTAAAACAGTGAAATAGTCAATAATTTTCAGAATAAAGAAAGTACAGTAAGTTGATAAGAAAGAAAATATGAATAATTTCTCCCATCCTCTGCCATCCCCAATAAGTGACTGAAGTTCGTATTTTTCTGAGTTAAGTGCTACGTGTCATAGGAAAGCCAGACATGGGCAATGGAAATGATGGCAAAGTTCTACTAGGATCCTGAGCCAATTACTATCTAAGGGGCTGACTCAGAATTGCTGCTGATGTTCTGGGAGGCTCAGGAAGCATGAGACTCACAGTTGTCCACAGCAATAATAGTTGGGAGCAGACAACATTCTGAAAGTACACACCACCGGGGACGTAGACATGTTTGCATTAGAGCTACTGGAACCATCATGTCCCTGTTCATGGCTCAGGGTTTTTTCTGCTCATTTCATGACTTTTCAGTAATATCACCTGGCTCTTTGATACTTTTTAACCCTACATATCAAATGACGGGATTTATATATAACCTTCCTTTGAAATGTGTGTTAATCTCATTATTAGAAAATTTAGTATAAATTAAGAGGTATAAACTTATATAGATCAACTGAACTGAGGCTGTAGGTGCAGGTGTGTGTGTGTGTGTGTGTGTGTGTGTGTGTTTTGTATACCTATATACTCCTGCGACACCCTCTATTCTCCTATATTGCTGTGCATTTTAGTTTCTGAGACAGGAATGCTTGCTGAATCTGGAGCACACACTGGCTAGACTGGCTGACCAGCAAGCCCCAGGGTTCCTCCTGACTCCATCCTCTTCCCTGGCCTCACTTTACTTACAAGTGCATGCCGCCATGCCAGAGTTCTATATGGGTGATAGGGCCCAAACTCGGGTCCCCATGCTTGGACAGCAAGGACTTTATCCCCCGAGCCATCTCCTCAGCCTCCAAATAATTTTAAAGTGGTTATTCCACGAGGGAGGATTTGTAGGACCCACAACTGTTCGTGGCTGTGACGGGCTGTGCTCATCTCTCTGAATGTGCATCATCGTCCCAAACTAAAGTCCAGCATCTTCTTTCTCTTCTGCTTTGTCCTTCCCTCATTCTGCCTTCATTAACCAAAGCACAGTACTTCTTCTTTTAGAATTGAAAATGGAGATTCAAAACATAGGCTTAGGGATGAAGAAAATGCAGGTTTCAATTTCAACTTGTAATCTGGACAGAGTATTTAAAATGAAGAGCATTCTCTCGTTCCCATTTTTTTTTTTCTGTCTGTGCTTTTGCCACTGTTTAATAGTCACTTATAATTGGGCACTTGCCCAAAGGCATGTCCCACGAAAGTCTTCACTTACCAGGAGATTGGGATAGATGTAAGGATATCCTACTGAGACTCAAGGAAAGAGAAATATAGGAGATGGGGAAATAGAAGGATCCAGAGGGTCCTAGAAACCTACAAGAAGAGCATCTTGATGGGTGGATTGGGGCCCAGGGGAGGTCTGCTTAAACTATTGCACTAACCAAGGACAATAAAAGTAGTAAACATCGAACCCCTACTCTGATCTACCCAATGGACAGGACATTCTCCACAGTTATGTAGAGAGCAGGCACTGACTCTGACATGAACTCTGGTGCTCCATATTTGACCACTTCCCCTTGGTGGGGAGGCCTGGTGGCACTCAGAGAAAGAATAAGCAGGCTACCAAGATGAGACTTGATAGCCTATGACCATATAGTTGGGGAGGAGGTCCCCCTCGGTCTTAGACCTAGGAGAGGGGAATAGGGTGAAAGTGGGAGGGAGGGAGGAATGGGAGGATACAAGTGATGGGATAACAATTGAGCTGTAGTCTTATATAGTCCCTTAAAATATTTAGCCAAATAGCCACCCCCTTCCCCAGTTCCTAGAGATGGAGTAACTTCTTTTCCTACTCGTCAAATGTGAGGACCATGTCCTGCACCCCAGGTTTCTCAATAGGCCTGGAGCGAGCAGAAGGAAATGAAACATGAGCTGACCAAACTTCTCTGGTTGGATAAAGCTGGAATTCAGAAGGCCTAGCTATGTTTGAAGCATCAATAATAATTAATTTTTTTTTTTTTTTTTTGGCTGAAGCATAGAGCATGCATCCAGGTAATTTCTATCTTCTAGGATTTCTTAACACATAAGAATAGTGATACTAAAAATACTAGAAATCAGATTTAGATAGGTGTTCTATACACCATCTGGCAAACTTATGCCAGGTGATGCTGAGATCAGATCAGAATCTTTACATGACCCTCTATTTGTCCATGCTTAATCAAAGTGTTTTAAGATAACTTAGTCCTAGTACTCCTTCCTGTATGGAGAGAGAGAGAGACTGGATTTAAGAGATCTGCCTACAAGGTAGCCTGTACTTGGGCACTTGATAGAAAAAAATAATAACTGGTCTTGGGGCTCTAAAAAGAGATGTTATTTTCAAAGACATTTATTTTGTCTTGTCTAAGCTATGTTTCTGAGTCTAGGGATGGAGGCTCAATTTCACAGCCTCTCGGCAATAATCCGAGGCAACACTTTATGTGTTCCCGCACTCATCAGCAGACAGACATCACAGCCTTAGTCAGAGTCTTAAAGATTTAATAAGATTAACTGGATTTAAGGCCAAAAATTAAAAACACAGAGAATGAGGCAAGGGCTTTCATTCTGTTTCCGAAGTCCACATTTCCCAAGGTTCCCCTTCTCTCCCCGAAGTTCTTTGTTTCAGAGAGGCTGGGCCCCTTAACTAAAAGAACTCCCTGGCAGGACAGATTGTTCCCATGCACTCAGCAGTGTGCATGCAAAGGTAGCATGGAGGTATCTCAACCCACCAAGTGATTTGCCCACTAGATATGTTTTTCTTAGCTCTATGCTAAGCGAAAGAAAATGGAAATGCACCGTGGGCTTCCACATGACTTCACACTACTTCCCTATACATGTCCCCTGGAGCTTTCCTACAGAGTCCATGGTTTCATTGTCTTCTTTTTCTAGGATTGATGTTGGTGTGGGGACTGCCATTGCATGTTACATTCCTGTCGGGTTACACATCCTGAATGTCATCAGAATGCCTCGCCTCCCTCCCCCCCCCCCCCCCCCCCCCGGCCAATTCATTCGCTGAATTTCGAGCCACAGAGGCCCTGGCTCAGTTCGTGGGGAGTTTGGAAGGTGATTACATGGTGGAACTGGAGTCTTCATGGCAATAGTTTGTTCCCTTGCACAGATGGCCCATGGCAGACCTTTGTCCCCTCCAACTATGTAAAGATACAGCAAAAAAATGTGCACTCCATAAACCAGAAGCAGGCCTTACCTAGACATCGAGCCTCCCGGCACCTTGACCTGGCCCCCAAAAAACTAAAAAAATAAACATGTGTCATTGACAGTCACTCTTTCCTATGATTCTGTTACAGCATGTTGAACAGACCAAGACTCGTATATAAGGCAATAAAGCAAAGTCTCCCTGGCAAAGATCCTCTTGTCGTAATCACTTTACACTCACTTTTTTGGTCTGAAAAATATCTACTAACATTTTTTTCTTCTGAAAGCTATAATGTCAATTAAAAACAAAAAACAAAAACTCATCCACTCTAAGTGTTGTATCAACAAAAATGTCCAACCTGTAAGTCAAGAATAAGTCACATTGGTAATAATGAGAAACAAGCTTTACCGATTGCTAAGGCACCCCCATACACTATCGCATTTAATTTTTTAAGATACCTCTGTCACTTAATAATTCCTTTAATTCTCAGCAGATAACAACGGGTGACAGCATGCCCCCAACTTCTCTGCTCTGGGCAGGAGAGTGAGTAGCCGAGAAGGACAAGGACCCATCACACTCCCCTCTGAATACATAGCACTCTGATTCCTGGAAGCCTAACTTAGGCTGTCCATCAGATACCAGCACTCATGCTTAAAACATGCCTTTGTATGTTACATACATCATGTGTAGATTGGTAGAAAGGCTAACAGATGGCATTTCCACCTTACATTTTAATCTCAGCTAAAATTTAAATTTAAATTTAATTTTTAAATTTAAAATTAAAAGGCACCCAACCACTGTCCCCCTCACACTCTACTTCCGTGACTGCAGCCTGGGACTGCTCCCTATAGACACTGCTCCTACTGAGAGTCACCAAACCTGCTTCCTTGATCCAGCTGTGTACCAGAAACCATGCCTCCCTGTTTACCTGGGTACACTAAGGCCACCTCCTTATTTGCCTATATGCAACAGCCCTGCCTCTCTGGACAGCTGTATAAAATAAGCATACTGAATTTCAGGGGTGCTACAGTTTCTTTATCCAAGGGCCCAGTACACTCAAACCCAGTCGTCCCGCCGCATGTGCCAGTGTGTCTGTCTGTCATTTCTTCATTCCCCCACCAGCCCCGGTCAGATCAATTTCCTAAGGTCATGCAAGGACTTGCCAACACAGTCCTTAACTTCTGCATTTTTCAGAGTTATTAGTTTCAACAAGAAATAAGTAGAATAACTTCAGATAGGGATATGAAGCTCATTTGTGTAGAGAAAGTGACACTTCAGTCAGTTCATGCCATCTGCAAGGCAGCGCCTCTATTTGCATAATGTATGAAAATCCAGATAATGAATCCAGACTACCCAGATAAACCTGGTGGCACTGGGGACATCAGTGTGCACTAGAGCTCAAATATAACCAAACACGGAGAGGCCTACAATGAGAGAGAAAATAGTTTAAGCACAAGGTGCCCCACATTTTCTGTGCATTTTCTAACTTACTCCTCATGCTAACAAAGATTCAGTCCTCATCAATTGTCTAATAGATGAGCAAACAGGGCTCAGGAAAGGTTAAGCAATTTACTATAGATCACAGTTAGAGAGTAGGCATCTGAGCCCCCGAGGCAGTCTAACTCTCAAATCGCTTACAGTTATCCAATATTAGATCTCAGAAGAGTGATACTTCTATTACACAGGAGAGAAATAATTCTTCTGCCTTCTATTTGGTGTAGGTGTCTTGGTCTTCTGAGATTACACTGTAAGAGCATTCATTCTGATTAGCTTCGGAGACCACTAACAAGGTAGAACATTCAGGACAAACCAGCAGACTGGCTTGAGCTAAGGGTCATCGCACAGTGTCCATGAAGCATTAGATCACTGTATCTTCTCCTGGCTCCCGGCCATGCTGTGTGTTTTCCATTTGGCTCACCTCATTTCAGAGAGGCTTGTTTCATTACGGGAAACGTGTGAGTGTGGTTCAGAGCAAAGATATACAAGGTGGCACTGCCTAGGAGAGTACAGAAGTTCTGTGGCCTGTGGATATGCCCACAGCATGTGCACGCTTCATGGAACTCAATTAACTACTACTTCTGCAGCAAGTCGGATGCCACTTTGGACTGAGCTGCATTGGGTTGGAATGCTAACGGAATGACCCTTGATTCCCAGTGGCAGCCTACCCTGCTACGTTTCTAACACAAGGTGTCCTGCTATTTGGACTCTTGAAAGCGCTTGATACAGGATTAATAGTTTGTCGAGGTTTCCAAAAGGAAACTATTATTTTAGATAGGGTTGCATAAAAGTAATTGATTTTCATGGAGTTGATGCATAATTAATATTACTCCGCAGATGTATGTTTTATCATCACTCAATGGTATGCCTATTTCCAGCCAGTAATGCTTTGAACTTTCAAATGTTATGATCACTCTTACTTTCCTAATTCTTAAATTTTAAATTTTGTATTTAAAGCAATTAAACATATAGAAATACAAGCAAAAAAAAAAAAAAAATCACCCAGGACCTTGACACCTTCCAAACAGGCATGTCTACAGTATACACTTTAGTACTGACTTTGATTTTCCTGGAAAGGAAAGAACAACACTCTTTATAAAAGATGGCCAAAACAAAAACAAAAACAAAACCCAAAAACCAAAACAAACAAACAAACAAAAATCAAGAAGTAACAAATGAAGTCTTCCTGGGAACCAGCATATTGTCTTAAATATTTTACAAAATTTACTAAGTAAAAGAAATTCTAAAGTGAATAAATTCTAAAGCTTTGTTTACTAGAAAGGCAAGGAGTTCCAGGGACAGCATTTCGTCTCTTTTACACATAGGGATGCATTGCTTTATGGGCACAGTGGATGCAGGCACGTATGACTACATCCTCAAAGAGAAGGGGCAGAGTAAATGTCCCCCAACTCAGGCCATATTACACCACAGATACCACAAAACTAAGAAATGATGTCCTTTATAAGAGTTATCTTGGTCATGGTGTCTGTTCACAATAGAACACTAGGATAGTAGGGTTATAAAATAGGCATATAAATCTAATATTCACTGATTAAAATTACAATAAAATTTATTTGAAAACAGTTCTTTCATGTACATATAAATTTGTCATTTATTAAAGAAGAAAGAAGATCTGCATACAAATAAGATGAATGTGCTTGTTTATTTTCATATAATGAACTAACCCTGCAGCATGTAGAGCACCCTTAACACTTTTCAGAATTTGTCAATATTTTGATTTTGTGCTTATCACTGTGGAAAATGCCACTTTGTATAAATACATAGTACAAAATGGACAAAGTATGATTAGGAGCTATTTCAGCAATTCTTGAAAATTCCACCCTAATCTTGAGCCAAAATTCATTTCTTATTTTTCTATAACATCAAGTCAGCAATTCAAAAACAATTTCTAAATATTCATCCATTTACAGTAAGTGGCAGCAGTAGGGAAATATTAAAATACTTTCTTTTCTATATTTAAAATGCAGTGCTTCTACAAAAGCAGAAACCTTCATATGTACAGGAAGCCATTATAGCTCATTGCGTACAACAGTTCAAAGCTTAGTAAAGGAGAATTTGTTGGCATCATGTGCTGTGTGTGATGACACGTATAATAAAATATGCACATGTGTGTTCAGAACCAAGTGTGTAACACATGTGGGTGCTGCCAGGAACACCGTGCCTTCATTGTGTATTAGGTTTTAAATACATTTTGGTCATTGCACATCAGAAATGTTCAGTGTTGTCAAACTTCACAGTCACCCACAATCAGTCCCTGACACCCGTTTAAGAGGCTGGCACATATGGCAGAGAGGTGTACAGCTTGTGATCAGGAGCATAGCCTCAGGGGGCAGATGCCTTCCACTGGATCCCGACTGTCCCGCATGCCCTCCCTGCCTGAGCCTTCACACCTGTGAGATGAGGACACGAATGATAGCTTCCTCAGAGACTTGCGGTGCAGATTAGATAGTGTGGGCACAATAAGTGACCCCGATGGCGTTGTTCACACAATAAGCTGTGACCTAGCGTAGCTATAACTGCCATGGTTTGGTAAACAGCTGTTTTCTTGATTGTCACATGCAATACAGCCATATAGTTTTAAAATAAGTCTGACCATAAGCAACTACATAGACCATAAGTAACTAGTAACGATAAACTGCGGCTGCCCAAAGCCAAACAACTTCATAGTTCTGTTCTCTTTCTCTGTCTCTCTGTCTCTGTCTCTCTCTGTCTCTGTCTCTGTTTGTCTCTGTCTCTGTCTCTCTCTCTCTCTCTCGCTCTCTCCTCTTTCTCTCTCATCATCATCATCATCATCATCATCATCATGATGACATTACTCTAGCTTGTTTATGCCTAGTCCCAAAATCTCATGAAAATCTTACTTTTTCAATCAAAGCTTGAGCTGGCAGTGTGCCTATAGGCATGGTATAGAGAGTGTATCTTCTTAGAAACGTAATTAAAGATTTGCCCACAGTTTCCCCAGACCTGTGCTACCCCAGCTAAAACTCTCAGCAGTAGCTCTGCAGAACGAACACAGAGCTGGCTATTCCAGTGTTATCCCCACTTCCCTTTCCACAGAATGGAATGGAGCTGTGGAGAAAGGAAAGATCCAGACTGCTCACATAATCCTGACTTCATTTCAACACTTTGTACGTGCTGAATAACTGTGCTTCTTCCCCTGGTATTGTCCTTGTGCTGACTTCCTGAGATTTCCCTAATCAACTGAGTGGTAGAACCAAGACTCTGAGAGTGAGTGAGTTAAAGCACCAAGATGGCAGAACCTTCTAAGTCAGTACTCATCCCACTGTAACCTAAGTGTCCAGCCAGATAAAAGAAAGCCTGAAATTGAGGGATCTGAATCTAAGCCAACACAGTGTTTAGAATCCATTGTTTGGAAGTTTATAGCTTCACACATTAAGTCTATGGACAGTTTGCTTAGAAAGCCATCTTTTCTCCTGATACTATAAAATTTAATTTGCAATTATCTTTCTTAAAGGTATGTTATTGGATGAAGGGTTCATCCCTTCCTGTATTGTATTCCAATACAGGAGTCCAGACTGCATTATTTCATATTATTTGTCAAAGTTTCTATATCTGCTCTGCCTGGCATGTGGTATTAATGGTAGGTACTGAGTTAGCATTGTGTGGCCATGTACAAAATATGTTGAAGAAAGAAGACACAGGATAAGTGGGGAAAAAAATTCATAAACCCAATGCTGCCCAAGCACCTCTGTGTCAGCTACACATTTATTCCTATTCCTTCTAATAATTCTACTTCTAAATCCTCAAAGTTGTTTTCCTGCTTAAAAAAAATTTTTTTTGTAAGTCTCTTGAAGAAACGATCTCCATTTACTTCATTCTGAGCATCTTCGTGACCTTCTCATAGTCTGGCAGGAGAACAGTCTTCTGGCCATTTGCTGAGCATTCTGTGCAAATGAAATGTTCACTTTCTAATATCATCTTAAGTTCAAATCATTTTCACACATTGAGATCCCTCCTGGGTGAATCTACACTCTCATTTCAAAATCTAGATGCCTGGACAATTTGAGCAGGGGTGAGAACTACAGCCTTGCACCAGTACAAATTGAGGCAGTTAGAACTAACACACTGTAGACCCTAAAATGTGGCTAAGAAGCATGAAGGGCAGGTGGCAGTCTGAGTAGAATCTGGAAACAAATTGGCTGGATAGTAGATTATACCTCATAGCGGGCAGGAAAGGCACAGAAGGAAGCTTTAGCACAGAGCGAAGTAAGATTGCAAAGCTGTGGAGAAGCACAACCCAGCAGTGTCCCACTCGGCACAGGTTGACCCCGAGCATGGAAAATCACTAACTTCTTTTTGTTTTCTTCAGAGACTGCTCTGATCAGTCAGGGGCTTCCCTAAAATCAAGTCCCTAACCCCAAAGCTAGTGTTAATCTTAACCTTATAAAAATAAGTTTGTAAACAGCATACATTTAGATTCTGAAAAATAATGATTTTTAACATTAATTTTTTAATTCAAATTTAATTACATTATTTTCTCCCTTCTCTTTCCTCCCTCCAACCCCTCCTGTGCCCCTTCCCTTCACCTGCTCCCATAATGACCCACACCCTTTCAAACATATGTCATCTTTTTTCTTTAATTATTATTGTTACACACAAAAAATCTAAGTGTATAAATACAACCCACCTAGTCCATTTAGTGTTGCTTGTGTATATGAGATTTCAGAGATGACCATTTGGTATTGACTAACCAGTTAGGAAGTTCATTCCTGGAAAAGATGACTTCTCTCTCTCTTAGCAGGTCACTAGCTGCCTGTACTTCTTTGTCTAGGGTGAGCCCGGGAGAATCCTCATTTTTATACATCAGCATGTATACTGGTGATGTCACTGTTCATGTCTTGTCTAGGTAGCAGTGTTGCTCAGTCATCCTGGGGGTAGCTTCCCTGTCATTTTAAAGAGATATATTCTCACAGCTCATTCTGTCCCCCTTTTCCTCGCTGTTACCCGAGCCTTCAGTGCCGTTGTGTGGTAGTTGTACCCATTGGAACTGGGTAAACCATGGTCAGTAGATCTCTGAATTTTGACACGTTCTGGTTTTCTGAAATGGTATCTTCTGCAAAGAGAAGCTTCTTTCATAAGGAGTGAGAGCCACAGTTATGCCATGCAAAGAATTTCCAGAACAAAGTTAGAATTATGCTGAGACTAATGACAACGTAAGTTGGGGCAACCAGGCTTGACCAGCCAAATTCCTGTGAAAGGTTGGTTTCAAATGAAGCCAAACCCAGAAATCTCATTTACACGGGCATCCTTCTCACGTGTTTATCCTCACAGCAGTCAAAACATGATAAATCAACAGCAAAATGGGTCAGGTTGGATCTATCATCTGCCCCACCTCCATCACCAAAGTTTGTGCAACTCTGCTCTCCTGGTTCAGCTTGGCTTGGTCACAGAAGTGTGACAACTCAGGTACACAGGGAGGCATTCAATAGCAATAGCCTTTCCAGCCAGTAGCCAAGGATGGGCTATTTTTTAAGAACAAATGGTGTTCTGAAAAATAAGAAACACTTAGAGAAGAATATTTAAAGTTGAATACTTTACTCTATTCCTTAAATGATTTTCAAAGCTAAAATATATTTTTAAAATGTATGTTATTTTAAAAGGCAAAAGGCAACACAAATATAAAAGGTTCTCATAAGAAAAAAATATATATATATACTTGTGAAATGGAGCCTTGATCTGTTGATTAGCTGGTCTTGAACTCATAATTACTCTGCTTTGGTGTCCTGACTGCTGGGAAAGTACGTGCTATGATGCCCTGTTTCAAATAATATTAATTTTCATGTTTAATGGAATAATGAGCAAATAGAAAGATTACATGCATTACATTTGATTTAGTAAGCTGTTATTTTTAAACTTCAAGTCTTCAGTGTATAAAGAATTTTATACTACAATTTATTATGAAATAAAATAAGCAAATAGAGTAAATAAAATATTCACTCTTCAAACATGATTACTTGTAGAGATGGGTTTTTTAAATGTAAAATATAAAACCAAACTCCCTTAAAAGTATATAAATGCTGATAAATTTATTTTTAAAAATACTGTGTTTTACCTGGCAGTTTACGAAATCTTTCTGATTATGGAGTGTTTGGAAGTCAGGACCACTCACCATGGAAATCAGTGCTGAGGTTTCTCAAAAAGCTAAAAATAGAACTACCGTATGATCCAGCCACACCACAAACTGGCATGGATCCAAAGGGTATCTTCTACTACAAAGATGCTTGCACATCAGCATTCACTGGCACTCTATTAACCATACGTAGGAAAAAGAAGTAGCCTTTCCTGGTTAACGGACAATGAAAATATGGTATATATTCACAATGAAATTCTATCCATCTGTAAAGAAAAATGAAATTATAAAAATTTTCAGGTAAGCCAGATGTGGTGGCACAAACCTTTAATTCCAGCACTTGAAGAGGGAGAGGCAGATGGATGGATCTCTGTGAGTTTGAGACCAGTCTGGTCTACAGAGCAAGTCCAAGATAGCCAAGGATACACAAAGAAACCTAACCTAGCTATGAGCCATACACTAAAGGACATGAACACTGAGAAGTGCTCAGAAGGAGGTGGGGAAAGTGACAAGAAAGAATAGTGTGTGTGTGTGTGTGTGTGTGTGTGTGTGTGTGTGTGTGTATAAAGTTGTACATAAATAAGTAGATAAATCAAGACCACTATGATTTGGTAGCACCATTCACATAAGATTGTATGTTGTGTCTGTAGTGCCTGGAGAAAATGGGCCTTTTAAGACAAAACCAATGCAATTATATGTTAATATATATTAATATTTTAAATGCTTTAACCTTAAAATTGGAGCTCCACATTTAGGACGTTGCCTTAGAGCTAGTGTGCACCGCCTAGCAGACTATGCTCTGATTAATCTCAGAGGGTACCATTTGTAGTTCTTTGCACAAGATATTTCTGGGTAGGTTGGGTAAGTTGGTGGCCCCTGACTTACACAGTTTCTCACTTTTGTACATAGTCATGTATGAAGCACTGCTTATTCCTTCAAATCCAAGGAAAAAGTGTCATCCAGTGGAGATGGGGTAAACGTTGAGTATAATGAAAGGAAAATAAAAACTAAGATTCAGTTATCAAAAGAATAAAGTAGCAGCTGGGTATAGGTCCTGATTTAAAGAAATATTCTGTAACACTCTAAAAATGTGCATGTGTATGTGTGTGTTTGTGTGTGTGTTCATGTGTGTGTGCATGTACATGTACATTGTTTGCTTTCTAACCAGATCTCACTATATAGCCCAGGCTGGCCTCCAACTCATAGCAATCCTTTGCCTTCAGCCTCACAAATGGTACCACAGCCGTGAGCCACCATGCCTGTCCTGAAGAGTATACTTTTCATAAAGAAGGAAAACGTAAGAATGATGCAAATATATGCTATTATTTTTAACTTGGAGTCTAGGTATATATAAGAATGACAACACTAAAAAGAGAATTTTGGAGAAATAAGGTATAAAAGAATTTATTAGCATTATTACCATTAAGATATAGAGAATCATACAGAAATAAAGAAAATGCTGCATGAAAATGTTAAAAGTTGGTAATAAAAATAATCAGTGACTTCAAGGATGGTACAATCTAGCAGAGGAACTCGGTCTTGGAAGGGAAGTTCAGGAACATATAGGAAGAATTTAGAAAAGGGTGCGGGGCAACTGGGAATCAGAAGTCAGGCTCATTTCCCAAGGTTTCCAAATGATCAGAGGAAAGAATTGATAGGCAAAAGAAGGAACCTTATTATATAGTTTTTAGCCATCTACAAGGTGCAGACCAGCCAACCAGCGGGATCTTCTCCAGGTGATCCGGTGCTATTGCCAGAATGGTTTGGTAGTAGTGTTATTCTAAGCAAACAGTTGACCTCAAGGTAATATGATGCTAGGGGTCATATCTGAGAATAGCAAATAGAAGAAGTTGACAACCAGGCTCAAAAGCAATAAGAGAGAAAGTTGAGGTGTTATGCAATGACTTAAGATAGTGACTGATGGTTGACAACAGGCATCAATGTAATTTAGACATGCAAGAGTATGGGATTAGAATTAGGCACATAATTCTAACCCTAGTATTTGGGTAGCTGAGGCAGGAGAATTTTCAGAATTCTAAGTATAGGCCACATAGCAATTCCTTGTGTCAACAACAAAAAACAATAACAACATCAATTAAAAATATCATGTAATTTGGCAAAGCTTTCTCATTTCTTTATGCTCATGTCAGTCTCCTAGAAAGTTTGTCAGCAAGCTTGGGCTTGGACCATCTTCCCAGAGACTCTGAGTCATTGGTTTCATGCCTTGACAAATCACCATGGGATTACAATGTACCTCGAAGATTGCAGATTTCAAGGTTACAAGAATGGAAAGACAAAGGCAAGCAAGGTGCACACAGGAGCTGATGCCCTAGGGAGGAAGGTGAGCAGCAGGGAGACCTTTGCTGAACAAACAAATCAGCACAAGGCTCTGCAGAGCAGGGAACAAGGTTTGTTTGATCAAGGGAAACTGAAGAGGATTTCAAACTGTGATAGATGTCTGTATGTAGAAGGGTTTGCTGCGGGGCTTCTTAGGGAAGTCAAAGGAAATACTGATTGCATCTCCATAGCAACAGGCTGTCTCATTCTGGCTCTGCCTCTTTTCTTTCATATTCCAGCACTCAACACTCAAGTCTTCGTAGATCTCCCAAATAAACGGGCATGAGTTTCATCATGAAATAATGATGCTTCTTTCTTTCTTTCTTTTTTCTTTTCTTTTTTTTTTTTTTCTCATTTTATGGAAATGCCTGTAGAATACTTAACACAAACCACCTCCTCCAATTAAGAGCTAGCTGACCATGGGGACAGAGTCTGTTCTTGTGGTGCCATCTAACAAAAAGCTCCTTTGAGCACATTGCTTTCCAGGTGTGGAAGGCTGTAAATATCCCCTTTTCTCCTGGTGCTAACCCCATTCTCCAGGGTTAGAAAGTGTGTGACATTAGGCACACTATACATCAACTGCAGCCTTATAGGTCTAAAGATGTGATTATATGAAGGATGTTTAGAGTAAAGCCTTCTGCAGGATTATTCATACCCAAGTGTCTCCAAATAGGTCTTGTAAGAGAGAGAAGGAGTGAAAATAAAACACGGATACACAAAATAGGAAGAATCTGGGATCACAGAGGCAAAGAAAGGTGTCAGCCACCAAAAGTGGCAGCAATTTGGTGTGGTGCAATGTTTGTGACATACGACAAAGGTGCATATTGTAGATAATAAAAATTATTATTCCCTTGTCACTCATTGGGCAAGCTCAAAATTATCCATTTTTCTTTTCTAAGAGTCTCAGAAATAAATTTAATGTTTATTGAGATAGTGCCTCAGCCTGCATAAGTACTGTGTTTTCTTATATACCTAATTTTAATTTCTATTAGTTTTAATGGTCTGATTGAACATTTTCTCCTCTTATCATAACTGCTTTCCAAAACAGATTAGGTAGGCATAATTAATATATGGCAAATTATGGTCTGTTCGTTCACACTGTCTGTGAAGATAATGGTTTAATATCTCCTATACTTTCTGTTTGGATGGAGAGTGGGGCCCTAGGGCCTAGAATCAATTAGAAGCATAAGATGCCTAGCCTTTATTAAATGCTATAAATGGCAGTTTGCTTGCTTCCAAAGGAATTGGTCCCACCTTGGAAAAGGGCATTCTCCTTTACAGCCAGCCTACTTAAACGCTGTTTGTAATGGTGCACACCTGAAATCCCAGCACACAGAACACAGAGGCAGATGGACCTCAGTGAGTTGCATGTTTAAAGGACTACTTGCAGATTTGGCTGGAGTGCACACTCAGAAATCAACATTGACTTCAACAAGTGAAAACGCAGAACATTTCACTATAATTTCTTTGTTCTTGAAAGCACACTGATTGCAATTTGTCATCCTGACTTACATGGCTTGCTGTGGTGATTTCATACAAGGTCGTACTAAATCAGGGGAACCTTGCCTGGTTTCAAGGTACCACTACTCTTATGAGTCCTGGCCAGGGGCTACCTCCTGCCTTGTGATGATGCACCTAGGCTGCCATTCTGTGTTCTCTGTCTTCCAGAAAGTGATGTTAGTGATGGCTCCTTTCTGTCTAATGAGTCCTGGTTTCCATGCATTTGTTCCCAAAATGTCAAGGTGTTTGGAGATCTACTGTCTTAGACTGTATTTAAAAACAATCAGACATCTGAATGCAAGTCATTGTGTACATACCTGAGGTATGCCATGGTTCTCTATGCACAGAGCAGTGAAGAAGGGAATTTTGTCTTTTTCATTCAAAATTCTATCAGGGGAAAAAAAAAAAACCTCTGATGTGGTTCAGACTTCTGATGCTAAGTAGCTTTGTTAAAATGAAGACTACAGTTGAGAAACATGGCTGTCTGTCATGTAAATGTTTCCTTATGCAGTTACAAAGGAAACAGAAAGCAGGAGGAAAAACAAGAAAGAAATCCTCATTTGTAATTAAATCAGATGATTGATGCTACAAGGGATACTCTTTAAAAATAATAACTGATGCATCAAGCAGATGTCAAGCATCTAAAAAATTTGTCTCCATGTATAGTCCGATGAGGTATTAATTTACACATATGTATAGTGGACAGAATTTGAAAACCACCAGGGATAAATTCAAGTCAATTTTAATGCATTTAATGTAACTACATAAATCAGTATAAACTGTAAATTTCTTTCAGCAGACTATGGAAAAGATCTTTCCATGACCCTGAGACCACTATTAAATGCTAAAAGTTAAAAATCTTTTAGCATGTAGAAAGAGAACTAAGTAATCACCTTAAGGATATGCTGGCAGTCAGACCTATTATCTTTAATATATGTTAAATAGCAGCACAAGTGTAGTTCTCAACTTTGTTTTTATAACCATCTTTGAAAGACCTAAAAACCTGTACAGCCTGTTTTTTGGTATTTTTATTTTTCAAATTCAGTTAAGTCCTCTTGTAAATTAACAACCCATGAGCAAAAAGAAAAGAAAAAATAGACGGAGTTCGAAATAGTTCAAAGAGAAGAACCAAAAGCAAAAATTGCTAAAGTTGAACAATACTCAGAGAAATTAAAATTAATTCAACATGAAAACACTCTCTTGTGGGCACAAACTGTATCTCAGGAGGAGTGTACCTATCCAGCTTGTGTGAGACCAATACTGCCCCAAGCAAACAAAACTAGTCTATGCCCACCAGTTTGATTAAATTTTAAAGAAAAAAGGCCTGCCAACATTACAGAAAAGAAATATTTAACCCAAAGTCAATATACCTAATTGGATAGAATGTAGGAAAATTTAGCAATGTAGAAAATGTATATCCAGTATGACCTAACAGCAACTGAACTTCTGGGCATTAGAGGTACACAAAAGATGAGGACTCAAGGCATCATCTTGAGACACCTTGATCTCAGTGGACATTCAGTGTAAGGGCATTCAACAAAGATGTGAACCCATAGGCTGTGTCTTCTGATATAACCAGCTTGGAAAATTAAGATTCAAGCCTTTTAAAATAACAACAACAAAAGGATTCTCTGACACAAAACCTGGAAGGTCTGCCAGTCTTCTGTTACTTACAACATTGGCTAAAAAAGAAAGACATTTATGTAGACATGAAAAAGTCAGAAGCATATGTTACTTTGAAATGCAAATGCTTCTAATTTTTACTTGCTTTCATTGGATACATTCTGATATACTCTGAGCACTGACATTCTGAAACAAGTGATACAGTTAATTCTTTTTTTATTTACTATACCTCACTATCACACACACACACACCCCACTTGGTAGATTTATCCTCATCTTACTAAAGGGAATAAAAAATCAGAGTGGTCATGCAAGAATAAAAATTAAACACAAAATTCTGCTTTAGCTCTATGTCATTTCAGAACTCATATACCTTACATTCTATAAGCCCCTTGGATTAAAATAAATTTTCTCTGCAAACCATGTAAGATTGATTTCAAACCCCTGTTTCATAAGTATCATGTCAATGTTTTGGAGCACACATGTGGAGATGTTTTTTTCTTAAGTGCTGTGATTTGCTTAACAGCCAACAAAAATTGCATGCCTTTCCTACAAACTGCTTCTTGATGTCATTGGCTTTTGTGTTTTGTTTTTTAAAGTACTGTTAGTAGGACACAACAGTACTTTGTGTGCGATTCTGTACCAAGGAAAATGATGGTCAAATTGGAGCTTCTGGAAGTCAAAAAAAATTGAGGGAAGCCAGTCTGCTTAGTTTTGCCTGATAGTTTTCCTTTTCTTTCTTTCCTTCTTTCTTTTTTTTCCTTTAGCTTTCCCCCTCAAGTAAGTTAATATGTTAATGCCCCTGGCAGAACAAACAAAAATCCCTATAACTGAAATCCAGCTCAAAATCATTATGAAACACAGATGTGATTGTATTTCTCAGAGCCTGGCTGTGGTTATAATGTTCTACCCTTTGGCAGTCTCAGAAAAATGCACATTTGGCCCAAAGGAAAAAAAAACTCCCCCTAGTTATCTTAAGTGGTCATAAACTACAGCAACTTTGTAAAGAAACTCTGCAATACTCCTGGCAGAGTACTGGGGTTTCCTGTACATGGTTCCACATACCCATGCTGCAAGAGGTGGAATCAAGCTGTGATGATGCTGAAGATAGGGAGAGATGCCCACATGCACACACACATGTGCACGCTTGCGTACGCATGCACGCGCGCACACACAAACACACAAACATGACAATGGAAAACTTATGTGCTACTTTCATTCCAGTCTCTCCAAATATACTTTTCATCCTACTGCAGCCTACAAGAGTCCCTCCTCCCAGCTTATCTCCATTCCTTGAGGAATCTGCCTCTTGGCACAGGCACAGGATCCCCTTAGTGCTTTCCTACTGGTCAGCTCAGCCTTCCCTTGTAGTCTATATCCATTCCTTTATGTCATCAGTGATACTCAGGAGCATTCTCTACCAAAGAACTTACATCCCCTACGTAAGATACAAGAAAACAGAATTCCAGAAGAATAAGTCAAAAAAAGGAAGGAACCTGATAGAATAACAGCAAATAACAAGAATCAGTAGACACTGCTCATCGATAACTTTCAATAGTAATGGTCTCATTTACCCTAAAAAAAAGTCACAGATTATCATATTAGATTAGAAAAGAGGGTTTATCTTTCTGCTGCATCCATACCACCAAGGGTAGACAACACCTCAGTGTAAAAGAATGGGAAAAGATATTCCAAGGCAATGGACACAAGAAGAAAGCAGGTATAGCCCTTTTAATATCTGAAAAAAAAAATAGAATTCAATCCAAAATTATTAAGAAGAGACAATGAAGGAAGCTACACACCCATCAAAGGAAAAATCCACCAACAGAATATTGCAGTTTTAAATATGTATGTACCAAACACAAAGGCACCCACATTCATAAAAGAAACAGAACTATAGTTCAAATCAAGTATGGATTATCACATAGTGATAGTGGGTGACTTTAATACCCCACAATCACCATACACAGATCATCAAGATTTTAAAAAGATAATTAATAGAGATCAGCATAGCATAAATCAAATGGACCTAGTAATCAACTGAACATTCTACCTAAACAATAAAAAGAAATGTTTTTTCTTAGTAACCCATAAAACTTTCAGTAAAATTGGCCACATACTAGGACACAACGCAAGTCTTAACACACTTATAAAAATTAAAATAACATCCTGTTACCTATCTGACCAGAGTTTAAAGCAGATACAGCAGAAAGTATGCAAACTCACAGAAAGTGAACTCACTACTAAATAGAAAATGGGTCAAGGCAGAAATCAAAGGAAATGAAAAGCACCTTAGAACGTAATGAAAATGAAAACACAACAGACTCATACCTGTGGGAAACAATGAAGACAATTCTAAGGGCATGTTCATAGCACTAAGTCCATCCATAAAACAAGCAAACCAAAACCAGAGATATCCCATAAGTAACTTAACAATGCACCTGAAATCTCTAGAACAACAAGAAGAAATAATACCATAAGAGTAGATGGTAATAAATAATAAAACTTGGAATTATGATCAATTAAATAGAGGCAAACTATAAACAATCAAGGAAAGAAAAACTCAGTTATTTGAGACTCAGTAAGATGATAAACAGTTAGCTAACTAGCTAAAAGGTAAAAATAGAAGACCAAGTTAATAAAATTAAAATAAAAAGGGAGACACCAAAGAACTTGAGAGAACCAGACAGGCATATTTAAAAATTTGTATTCTACCAAACTGGAAAACCTAAACAAAATGGATGCATTCCTTTTTTTTTTTTAATATTTATTTATCTATTATTATGTATACAATGTTCTGTCTGCATGTACACCTGAAAGCCAGAAGAGGGCATCAGATCATATTATAGATGGTTGTGAGCCACCATGTGGTTGATAGGAATTGAACTCAGGACCTTTGGAAGAGCAGGTGGCACACTTAACCACTGAGCCATCTCTCCAGCCCTGCATTTCTTTATATATGTAATCTACCAAAGTTAAATCAAGATCAAATAAACAAGTTAAAAAGACCCATAACCCCTATTGAAATAAAAGCAATAATTTAAAGTCTTCCAAGTAAAGAAGAGGAAGAAGGGAAAAGGAGAAGAAGAAGATGAAGAAGAAGAAGGAGGAGGAGAGGAAGAAGAGGAGGAGGAGGAGGAAGAGGAGGAAGAAGAAATGATTCAGTACAGAATTCTACTAGACTTCAAACAAGAGTTAACATCAATACTACAAATATCTTCAAAATAGAAACTGAAGAAACACTTCCTAATTGTTTTCACAAAGCCACTATTAATTTGTTACCAAATCCACATAAAGATCCAACAACAAAAACAGGAAATTATAAATCACATCCCTTTCAAAGATGAAAAAAAAAAACTCAGTAAAATGCTTGCAAACCAAATTCAAGAACACATCAAAAAGATTACTCACTATAATTAAGTTGACTTCATCTCGGATATATAGGGATGGTTCATCATACACAAATCCATAAATGTAATCTGTCACATAAGTGTAATGAAACATAAACGCCACATGATTATCTCATTAGATATAGAAAAGGGATTTGACAAAACCCAAGAGACTGAAGCAATAGGGTCTGCATGAGTCTGTGCCATGTCCTCAGCACATATGTTACAACTTCTAGTTTAGTGTTTTTATGGGATTCCTGAATGTGTGAACAAGTAGGTCTCTGATTCTTGTGCCTTGCTGCTGCTTCTCATGGTGCTATTGTTCAGCTTCTTTGGCAGGTCTCACTTCAAATTACATGGAGGTGTAGAGGCTCTCCTATCCCCTTTTTAGGATGCTCAGAATCTGGTCATTAGTGCACTGGAGTCCCTAACCCTCACAGGTGGGTAGGGTACAGATCAGCACACTGAGCAGCAAGACAGTGTGGCACAAGGAGCTGATAATCTGTTCAAAATTTCTGTATCAATAATTCCAGGACTAAATAGCTTTGGATGTGAAACTCTAAGATAAGTGCCCTTCTGTTTTAGTAGGCCATTGAATATCTTGATAGTCACAAGTGCCAGATCATTGTGAGATTTTCTACCTTGGATTTTTAATTCCTTCAGCCTTTTATAAGTCTCAGCATGTCGTGGCATCTCCATCAAAGCTAATTAGCCTCTGGCTATTTCTTTGTGTAAATTTGGTGATCTTAATTTCGTAGCCATCACTGGGTGCATTTTTTTGTATACTTATCTGTAGATTGCTTTGTGGTATCATGAACCCTCATGTATGTGTACACAGGACTTTCTGAGTTTGAAGCTCCCTGTTGTCAACTCCTGTGGCACATTTTGGTGCCATTCTGTCACTATTCTAATTTCATAATAGTATCTTAGTAATTAGCTATTAATTTTTCCAGTGAGCAAAAGGAGTCCTATTTAAGATCTTTTGTCCTCCCATGGAAAATTCAGGAAGAAATTGTGTGAAAATTTGTTTTAATGTAACTTTTCCTGTAACGTTGAAATTTTCTTTCTTTTAAAAATCAATATATTCACTTTACATGCAGATCTTAGCATGATTCCTCATCTCCTCCCAGTCCTGCACCTCCCTTTCCCCCTCATCCCTGTCCCCTAGTCCTCAGAAAGGGGGAGCCCTCCTCCCTTACCAACTGATCCCAGACTATCATGTCTCTTCAGGACTACCTGCATCCTCTTCCTCTGTGGCCTGACAAGGCTACCTTGCCAGGGAAAAGTGATCAAAGGGCAAACGGTAGAGTTCATGTTGGAGACCACCTCTGGTCCCTTTAGTAGGTGACCTACATGGAGACTGAACTGTCTATTGGCTATATCTGAGCAGGGGGCCTGAGTCCTTTCCATGCCTGGTTCCTTTTGGTGCACCAGACCCCACAGGCTCCCTGGGCCCAGATTTATTGGCTATGTTGCTTTTCTTGTGACACTTCTGTTCCCTCCAGGCCCTTCTATCCCTTACTCTTCCTAAAGACTCTGAGTGCTCTGTGCAAAGTTTGGCTGTGAGTCTCAGCATCTGCTTCGATCCCCTTTTGGGTGAATATTTTCAGAGGACATCTATGGAAGGCTCCTGTCCTGTTACCTCTCTTCAACCACTTCTTGTGTCTATTCTAGTTCCTTTCCTAGGGTCCTTCTTGTTACTTAGCTTCTTTAGGTCTATGGATTGTACTATAGTTATCCTATATTGTATAGCTAATATCTACTTAGATGTGAGTATATACCATTCATATCTTTCTGGGTCTGGGTTACTTCACTCAGGATGATCTTTTCCAGATCCATCTATTTCTCTGCAAATTTCATGATGTTTTTATTTTTGTAAACTTAATAGTATTCCATTGTGAAAACGTACCACCATTTCTTTATCTATTTTTCTGTTGAGGGACATCAAGGTTGTTTATAGATTCTGCCTATTTCCAAAAAAGCTGTCATGAACATAGTTGAGAAAATGTCTTTGTTGGTTGGTAGAACATCTTTTGGGTATATGGCCAGAAGTGGTATAGCTGAGTCTGAGGTAGAGCTGTTCCCAATTTTCATATAAAGCACCACATTGATTTCCAAAATAATTGTAAAAAATTCCATCAGCAATGGAGGCGTGTTCCCTTTCTCCATATCCTCAGTAGTATATGCTGTCATCTGAATTTTTGATCTGGAATCACAGAGTTGCTTTGATTTTCATTTCCCTGGTGACTAAGGACACTAAGAATTTCTTTAAGTGCTTCTTGGGCACTTGATATTCCTCTATTAAGAATTCTCTGTTTAGCTCTGTACCTCATTTTTAAAATTAGATTGTTTGGTTTGCTGATGTCTAATTTCTTGAGATGATTATATATTCTGGATACTAGCCCCCTGTTGGATGTATGGTTGGTGGAAATCTTTTCCCAGTCTATAGGCTGTTGTTTTGTTCTGTTGACAGTGCCCTCTGCTTTACAGAAGTTTTTCATTTTCACGAGGTCCCACTTGTTAATTGTTGATCTTAGAACCAAATTTAAACAACGTCTAAGCACGAACCCAGCTCTACAGAAGATATTAGAAGGAAAACTCCCACCCAAAAGGGCTAACTATGCACCCCCCAAAAAATCCAGGATATAAATAACTTCACTACAGCAAAACCAAAAGTAGACAAGCACACAAACACACTACCACAACCAACATCAAAATAAAAGGAACTAACCATCACTGGTCATTAATCTCTCTCTCTCAATATTAATGTACTCAACTCTCCAATAAAAAGATACAGAGTAACAGAATAGATGTGTAAACAGGACTCATCATTCTGCTTCATTCAAGAAACACGCCTCAGCAACAAAGATAGACATCACCTGAGAGTAACGAGATAGAAAAAGGTCTTCCAAGCAAACATGCCCAAGAAGCAAGCTGGAATAGCCATTCTAATATCTAATAAACTAGACTTTCAAAACAAAATTAGGCAAAAGAGATGAGAAAGGACACTTCATACTCGTCAAAGTAAAATGCCACAAGATTACATCTCAATTCTGAACATCTATGCCCCAAAATACAAGGACACACAAATTTGTAAAAAGTTTATTAATAAACCTTAAACTACACATTGATCCCCATACAATAATAGTGTGAGACTTCAACATCCCACTATCACTAAAGGGCAGGTCAACGAAATAGAAACTAAACATAGAAATAATGACACTAACAGATGTCATGAATAAAATGGACCTAACAGACATCTACAGAATCTACACAAAAGAATATGCCTTCTTCTAAGCACCTCACAGAACCTTCTCCAAACCATATAGTAGGTTACAAAGCAAGCCTCCATAGATACAAGAAGATTGAAATTTTCTTTAGAGAAGAAATTAGTTAACATTTTCGATAGGCTTCAGAAAGTAAACATTTTAGGTTTTCCCATTCTTGTTGACATTTTGTATTTTACATACTTTAAATACATATAATACAGCTTTGCAAATATATGTATGTAATCCAACCTCAGTTCATAGGGCATTAAAATGAGCATTTGGGTCATATTTGTATCTTGGACATCAATTTATTTATTTTGTAGCAACACAGACAAAATAATGTATGTTTCCCCTCACTTGGAAGAACTATCACCAGTAGGGGTCAGAGTCAGTTACTGAAAGTCTGAAGTGCAACTAGGGCAACAAAAACAATTCAGTAAACTAACCAGCTAGCCTATGATCATTATATACTCATGCAACGAGTCATCTATGTCACAGCTACTTACTTGCCATCTACAATCCATCACTTGTGGTATGACTTATAGCTATCACGTACCACCCATAATTGAAACTAACCCTCTCAGTTGTCTATTTATTCACCTACCTATCTTCTGAATGCTTAAAACATCAGTGTGATAAAAGAAAAAAAAAAGAGAGATATCATCAGCTCCTTTGGCATTGGCCTCGAAAGAGGTGTTATCTTACTCCTCAGAGACTATGTTTCATGTATTCTCTCAGGTATGAGGGTGACTACCATGGAGACTCCAAGAGATAGTCTAATAAAAATGGGACTATTCCTTCAAGAAGGGCCACTCTGGGGCTGAAGAGAGAGCTCAGTGGTTAAAAGCACTTGATGCTCTTGCAGAAGACCTGGGTTCACTTCCAAGCACTCATGAGGGTGGCTCACAGCCATGTATTACTCGACACTCAGGAGACTGAATGCCCTATCCTCTTGCCTAGAACTCTCTGACCTATACACATACATGTAAATTATAAACTAAATTTTATAAACAAAGGGTCATTCTGCCCTGTTCCCATTTGGCTATCTGCTTTGGTAGTAGACTCAGTCAACTTTGAAGCTATATGTCCAGGAGAAAACAACTGGCATAAGAGAAAGAAACGTGGAACCTCCTCTTGGGGGGGAGGGCAACATTTTTAATTTAACTGGTTTTGAAACATCACAATGACACTGCTACTTGGACTGAGAGCACAAATTTACATATTTCAGGATGAAAGAAATAAGATGACAAAAAGAGGTATCATAAAAGTCAGTTTTCCTCCCAAATTACCCCCCAGCCAGAGGGGTCTTGCAGTGGCCTGCTTGTGTTTACCCATGGGTACCTCCAAAAACAGCATGGTCCCTGGTCAGGCTACTCAGACAAGAGGTGGCCACTAGTAAAATGAGGTATACAGCAGGAATTGGGTAACTCTGAAGCCCAGTACTGTGGATTCTGCCCCACAAAATTCATATATTTAACTTTTAATCCTCACAAGGACTTTCTCTAAAGAACAGGACTTTTAAGTGGGAATTAAAGCTAGATGAAGTTGCAAGAGCAAATTTCTAATGAAATGGGACTGGCAGCCTTACAAGATGATGAGATTTATCACCATCCTGAGAAGGAAGAATGACCATGGAAGAACACAGAAGACTGTGGCCATCTGTCAGCTAGGAACAGAACTTTCAACCCTAATGTCAAACCTGAAGCTTCTAGGACTATGAAAAATAACATTGTCATTTAAACCAGTCTATGGCATTTGGCGGGGAGCGGTGGGGGGGGGGGGGGGGGGGGGGGGTGGGAGGGGGGAGGTAGCATCCTGACCTGATAGATGCAGTACTTCCTCTATTGTTTAATGCTACATCTAGTAGTGTCAGCTCACAGAACAGGTATAGTTTGGAGAAATGTGCAGGGGTACCCAGGCTCTGTTCCCAGACAGGCACCCCATAAACTGAAGCCTGTTCTTGAGGCTTGCTTTCTTTAAAAGAGATGTAATTTAAACCAGGATTGAGTTGTTTTCCCACCAGACAGTTTATAATTGTCCACCATTTTTAAAATGGGAACTAGGGGCTTGGGAAAGCCGAGTTCAAAGCCCTGGTTATAGAAAAGGGGAAACCTTGTGTATGTACCTTCCTTATCTGAGCAAAGGCATCCATATTGTCTTCAGTTCTTCCTCTTTTTAAGTTATTGCTTGCCTGTATTTGTTCACTGATTACTTCCTCCTTCCCCTTTCATTTCTATACTCCTTGATCTTTTCCCTGATCTGTTCGTAAGTACCATACTTCTGGGAAATCCCGTTGCCACTGTTGAGATCCAAAGCCTGCAGAATCAGGAGACACATGTCTGAAGTTTCTTACCCCAGTAAAGATCGCAGAGAGTGATTTTAGTTTAACTGATTTATTAACCAACTTCTACCAAAGGAATCTAGGGTTGAGGGAGTTGGATTAAAGAAGGCAGGGAAGAAAATGAAGTCAAGGAAGCAGTGATCCCAGGTAGAGCCCCCCAGAGGGTAGCTTCAGCTTGATTCTGTAGAGACTGCAGACTGTGAGTTCTGCCACAACAATTCCCACCAAGTCAGGGACTTGGGGATGTTGTAACACTTCCACATCTACAGGCATTGATTTGGACATCTGGAGGGGGTGTGTGTCAGTACCAGTGCATCTGGCTCACAGCCCTGGAAAAGGCTCCAGCAGTCCATAAGCAGTTCCCAACTTGTAACAAATGTTGTAAAAATGAGAGCCAAGAGGATTTTGGAAGACAATCAACTTCCTTGACTATCCATATTCAGAGTTATGGAAGGAAGAGTCCTTGGGATATTCAGTATCATGCCATGTCTTAGTTAGCTGTATATGCTTTCTTACACACACACACACACACACACACACACACACACACACACACACACACACACACCGTACACACCTTGTTACCCTTCCAAAGTGGCAAACTTTGTTAATCATTCTTTAAAAAGTTATTTGCTTAAAGAGTAAATTATCTCTGTGACAGTAGTCCTTATTATATTTTCATTCATTCTTTAACAGTTTTAAATTTCATACAATGTACTTTGATCATACCTGCTCCTACCAGAGCCACCACTTTCTTATCCATTTCTCTCTCTCTCTCTCTCCCTCTCTCTTTCTTATCCATTTCTCTCTCTCTCTCTCTCTCTCTCTCTCTCTCTCTCTCTCTCTCTCTCTCTCTCTCTCTCTCTCTCTCTCTCTCTCACACACACACACACACTCCAAGAACAATTTAGGCTGTCTAAATATTCTTGGATATGGTGCCTTAGAGCAGTCTACAGTCTTAAGAGTAAGCTAATCCATCTTTTCACATCACCTAAAAATTGTTATGCATAGGGGTGGGATTGTGTGCCTAACTCACTCTCCATAGTGAGGCTTGGTCTGGACCAGGCTTGCGTAGGTTTTATGCATGCCACTACAGTTTCTTTGGCTTCATGTGTTCAGCTGCTCTACTATCTCTAGGAGATGTTTCCCTGTAATCATCCATAATCTCTGGCTCTGACATTATGTATGCCCCTTCTTATTCTGTGATCCCTGAGACTGCTGAAGGGGTTAACCATTTATGGTTAAGTATTCCACTGTTTCTTATTCTGTGCAATTTGTCGAGTTGTGTGTCTCTGCATTAAACACCACCTATTGCATTAGAAGCATCTCAGACTAGGGCTGAAAAATGTTTTGGTCTATGGGTATAATGATAGGTCATTAGAAATCAATTTATCACTATATTGGTTTAAGAGAATCATAGTAATAGGTTGGTGTTTAGGGTCTATGACCAGAGGTTCTTGGTCCAATAACAATAGGGTATGAGTTTCATCTTGTGTAGTAAAACTTACATCCAAGCAAAAGTTGTTGGTTATTGCCACGATTTTTATACCACTTTGCACCAATAGGTGTGTCTGACAAGGCCAATTATTCTGGTAGCTTGCAGAGTTTGCACCAACCTGGTAAGTACTTGTCATGGTCTAGGACTAAAGTATGTGGTGTCTTCAGAAATAGGGCTTTACTGTCCAGTTCGGGGCAATACCATGAGTAATAGCAATAGCCTGTAATTCTTATGAGTCTATGGAACCTAATTGGATGAGTTACTTATTTTGAAGTTGTTAGTAATCCTTTTCTTACTGAGGATCCCATCTCCTTTGTTTATTGGGAAGAAAGAGATAAGAGGCTGGGACTCAGAATCTTCCACTTCAGCACGGCTATCTTTATGCTGCAAATCACTCTCCCATTGTTACCATCGTTCTGATGATAGCTCTGGCTGTTAGAAATTGTTTTGAATGCATGGGTTGTGATTTTACGCTTCTTAAAAAGTTGTGAATAAATTCAGGTTTATTTCTAAAGATGCCTATTCAAAGGTATTACATGTTCTTTTCTAGGAAAAAATACACTAAAAATCATTAGTAGGTGAGTAGCCCAGTTAGCCTAGTGTGCTCATTTGAGTGAGAATGGTCTCCATAGTCTCATATGTTTAAAAACTTGGTTCCAAGGTAGTGGAACTATTTGGGAAGGATTGAAACATTTGGCCTTGCTGGAGGAAGCACGTCACCGTGAAAAGCTTTGAGGTTTCAAAATATTCAAGCCATTTCAAGTTCATTCTGTCTTTCTCTTGCTTGTATTCACAGATATGAGCTCTCAGATGTTCCAGCCACTATGCCTTTGTTCTATAACTATGAACTCTAAATTTCTGGAGCCATTATCCAAATTAAACAATTTCTTTTATAAGTTGCTTTGGCCATAGTGTTTATCACAGCAATAGAAAAGTAGGCTTCCCTACAGGCCAATCTGATGGAGGCAATTCCTCACCTGACTGGCCCTGTGCCCATATGATACCAGTATGTGTCAAGTTGACAAAAACTAAGCAGCATAGGGGACTGTGGGAGAAATGTTTAGGATGCTTAGTCCTGGTTCTGCTACACGGGGATACTTGTTTATAAGAACATGGCTTCAGGAGTCAGATAAATCTCTGTATCATTGTGTATCTGTCCTTAAGCCTGTGAGCTGATGGAGTGCTGATGATGTCATAATGACTAAATCTCTATAAAAATGCCATCCATTAATACATGAAATATCTAGTAAACCCAAACTGCACATCAGATTCAAGTCTCTGATGTTTTACAGGATATGTAAACACTTTCCACAGCATGAAGCAGAAACGGCTGTATACCTCAGCTGAGGTATCTTCACACTATTTTACTCCATCTTTATATGCTTATAAGCAAAAAAAAAAAACAAAAAACAAAAAACAAAAAAAACTAGCTTAACAATGCGATTTTGAGACACACAATAGCATTGGGGTCTGTTTACCTTCACAGAGCTCTAGTGTTAGAATATACGTCCTTTGATTAAGTTGAAGATTGCGTGCATCTGGCTTCAACCCTGTTTTCTTTTGGAACAATGTGAACTTGAGCTGTTGTTATTCGGTTAAATCACTTGGCCAGCAGAACTGTAATTTGTCCCTGGATTAAGGACATGCTTTCAGAAACTACATAGTTAAGGATCAGTGACAAAGTAAGTGGAATGATTTTGAGCATGGCTAGGATTCTGTTCAGACACATCCAAAACTGTCAGAGTGGTCCAAGTGGTCCTGTGCCTATCAAACCAGTCTTGAGTCTGATCTGTAGCTGCTGGCAAGAGCTGATCTGCCGATCTTGCTATTTCGTGCTTTAAAATGGTGCCTTGACCTTATTATCTGAACTGGAACAAGATTGGGGCTAAAAAATTAGATACGTTCCTTTAAAAAAAGGTATTTAATTTTGGGTGAAGGTTGTTCCATGAAAAAGTAAGCATAAAACACATTCATTTTCAATGTATTAAGGATGGAGAATGAAGTATTACACTCACTGCACGCTGAAGCAAGTTTAGATTCTACAAATTGTCAACAAAGGGTTGACAGAGCTGCAGGGCTGGGCAATGGTGTGATGGGAGGGAGAATGAACGTGTGCAGCCATGATGTGCTTTGAGACCCCAAAGCCTTGAGCCCACTGCTTCATTCAGATTATCACTTCGTTGGTGGACTCGCGTCTGCATTGCTCCTTTGCTTGCTGACACAGTTTCATCAGTGCTTCTTGGCAGCTTTAAAAAAAAAATAGGGGGATATAGGAGATGTGCCTAAATGTTTGTCTGTTCACCACACCTGGGCCCGGTACCTATGGAAGCCCGAAGAGGGAATTTGATGCCTGGAACTGGAGTTACAGCTGGTTGTGAGGTGCTATGTGGATGGCTGGGGATGAGGTCCTCTGGAAGAGCAGCCAGTGCCCTTAACCACCGAGCCAAATCTCCAGCCTCCACGGACAGACCTTTGATGGACAACACAAATAATTAGGCAACTCTGTTTTGGCTGTTAGGTTGCATCTTAGTTATTTTCTCATTGTTTCCCTGGCCAGAGTCCAATTGGAGAAATAAGGTTTGTTTTGACTTTCGATTCCAGTGGAGTACAGTTCATCTTAGCAAGACTACACAGTCGCATCGCAGGGAAGGCACGGAGCCAGGAGCATGACGCTGGCTGGCTGCTCACATTTTGTCCACACACAAGAAACGTGAATGAACAGGATTGAGTCTAGGCTACAAAACTTCAATGTCTGCTTCCAGGCACCCGTTTCTTTCAATGAGGTGTTACCTTAAATGTTCCACAATCTTCCAAGACAGAGCCACTAACTGAGGATGTGTTCAAACACATGAGCCTAAGGATATTTTATATGTAAACTGCAGTAACATCTATTTTCCTTCTCATGTCTTCACTGTTCAGGGCCTCCTCTTCAAAAACACCCAGGCTGTCCAACTGGAACCCCCTCAGACTGAGTCAGCCAATTTGCCTAGTCTTTTTCTGTTCGCCTCTCCTCCACATTGATCTTAGACTTGCTATTACATGGCCCCTGGTTTCCCACAGTTGGCTATGAACTCTGTCTCAGAATCTCTGTACCCTCCATTTCAACACTGACTTTGAACACAAGCAAACAAATCCTTCCAGCTTACAAAAACAAACACTCTGAACATGAGGAAAATACTACATTCCAGAACCTTACAAAGTTCTCCCGAGTTCTGTTTCCAATTAAGTTGAAGCCAGTTAGACGCTGGTCTTCCTTTTTATCTGACCGTGGACTTTCCCAAATTCCACTCTAATTCCCCCTCTACAGTATGAGCCTCCTTTTCCCAGATGCCTCCTTTATTAATAGGTAGCCCAGAGGACATAATGGCCAGAAAGTAGGTTACTTTAATTGCCATCTCTACCACCTGAGTGGGTACATATGCAATGCCATGAATAGTTCCCTCTTTGGTAGAGGAGCAAATAGTTGTTTTTTTTTTTTTCAATAACATATTTATTAACTATTTATTTTCGAAGTGAGAGAACAGAGCAAATTCCTACCAATGAGAAACTCATTGAACTTAATTTCAATCATTGACGAAGACTATTTAATGGACTCTGGAATGTATAGACTCTACGATGCTGCTGTCTATTTATACACTAAGCCAAAGGCAAAACCAAGTTGCTTTGAGTGTTTCTTGACCCTACCTACTAGCTTTTCACCTGAGGTGCCCCCAATATTTCCATACTGTAAGCATTATGTGAAGAACTACTATTATCATTACACAAAACTGTAAATGAAATACATCAGTGACTAGGTTCTAATGTTTAAGAGTATTTCTATTTCATTCACAAAATGAATTAAACACTGGGAGACTGAAGTCCATTGAGAAAGGACTGTTAATTCTCCCTATAGTTATAAGACATAAATATATACAGAAGCACACTGTGTGAGTTTAAGTCATGTTAGTTCATTTTTTAGTACAGATGAGTCTAATCTGCAACCAGCATTTTATTTCCATTTTCTTTATTGTCTCTCTATTAAATCCAACGGGGTGACAATTTAAAAAATTACCTGAGCAAACTAATTTTTCCTTTGTAAGTAGTTTTCTATTGGAATTCTGGCTTAGGGATGGCAAACTGTGTCCACTTCTCCTCTCCCCACTGGGACACCATCTGGCTTCCACCCGTGCAGACCCTGTGTATGTTGCCAGAATCTCTATGGGTTCATATGTGCATCAGCCCTGTTGTATTTAGAAGGCCATATATATATATGAACTTTTTTATATACTCCAACTAATAGTCCTTAGTTTTCACTGTCCCTCCCATATTATCTCCCTCTCCTCCCTTTTTATGCCTCCCCATTTGATCTTCCCATTCCAGTCTCCCCCCTGCCCCCCATCCATAACTACCTATTCTAGTTCTCCATCTTAGGGAGAGTCCTCCTCCTTCAATCCTTTACTCTATAACTAACTCCTGTATATGGTTTGTAGCCTGCTTATGTAAAACTTAACAGCTAACATACATATTTGTCCTTTTGAGTCTGGTTACCTCACTCAGGATGATATTTTCCAGATCCTACAATTTATGATACAGGACTTTTACTTAAGTATTATACTATCCAATTTTGTGTCTTTGTGGGGCTTGTGTGTGTGTGTGTGTGTGTGTGTGTGTGTGTGTGTGTGCGCGTGCGTGCATGTGTGTGTGTGAATGTGTGTATTTCCATGTCCACATGTGTTTCTGGTATGTTTTCTATTGGCTCTTATTTTTTCCTGTTCTAGTTTTGTATTGTTTATTTTTTGTTTTTTTTTGTTTTATTCATATTTGTTTGTTTATTTTATCTCATTTTATTACTTCTTTTCTTTTTCTCCTTCCTTTTATTTCATCCTTCTTTTCTTTTATTTTTTTAAGATGTTTGTTTGTTATCCAATGAGAGATAGCAAGAAAGGGTGTCAATTTGGGTGAGTGGGAAGGTGGAAAGGATCTTAGAGAAACTGAGAGAAGGGAAGCCATAATCAGAATACTTAGTATGAAAATACATATTTTTCATAAAAACTTATTTACATACCAAAAAAAGCAAAACAAAAAACCAAAGCAATTCACATGCCTGGTCCATTTCCCAGACCACTGATCTTCATTGACCTGACCTGGGCATGCTGACACATGTCTGCTATCCCAACCCTTCAAACACAGAGTGCAAATGCGGCAGCAGCATCTCCTGCGCATTGAATTTGATGCCAGCCTGAGTTATATGAGAATTTGTCCCAAAGAACAAAACAAAATAACCCACAGTATTTAAGTAGGGCACTAAGTCCTTGGAAACATGCCTTCGAAGACTCTAAGAACAGTCACTTTCTCTGCTTTTTCTGACGTCCTCAGAAGGATCTTCTATGTTTCTGACTCCACCCAGTACCACGCTCTATTGTCCCATCATAGGTACAGTTAACAAGATGCACCACAGCAGACTGAAACCTCCAAACACACTGTAAGTTAAAAATTGCATCTCAGGTACTTTGTTACAGGAAAAACTTAATACTGATAGACTATAAGAAATCTCTAAATGCAGATAGTGACAGCAAAGGATTCTGTTTATAAGATGCACAGGGCTCTGAAAGCCACATTCTCATGAGTCTCATACAACTTGAGGCTGAGCACATTTAACCCTTTGCTTTACAGGCTACCCTGTCTAAAGCAGGAAACTATGCGCTCAGAGAGGCACTCCCTCATCTCAGATGCCTACTTTCTTACCTCGTCCTTCTTCTACCTGCACTGTGTATCTTTTCATCTCCTGTAAGGAGATGAAAGGATACCCTACCTCTGTAGTTTCCTACCATAGCAATTTTATTTTATTTTTTTAAAGAATACCACCCTTCTTTAGAACCTTTTAAAACCATTGTTCTTTACTGAATCTCAAAATCACATCATTAAAACAGACCTTTTCAGCTTTGTCTATCTACCACTGCAAAGGTGGCTGTCTTCCTTGCCCTACTTAGTGTCACCAAGCCAAGTTCTGGGAGGAAGTTCTTGTTTTGTTTTGTTTTTGTTTGTTTATTTGTTGAGTAACAAGTTTATTTTTTTGAAAGCATATATAGACAATAAACAAAGCAAACATGTGAAAGGTTGTAACTGTCATAGACATTGCTCCATAAGTCTGAGCATTTCTTCTTAGTAATCTTTATCTTCATCAGAGTCCATTGTTTTTCCTCTGTTGAATTTAACTGTTGTCTTCTCTGTCTGCTGGCTGGCTTTCTCAAATGTCTCTGCTAACACCTGTTCTGACACTTTCCCTCTCCCCTGCCCATATCGTGCCATCTGTGTGAGGTAGTTCTCTATGCTTTAGGTTCTTTTTAAATATATTTTATTAATTTATTCATATTACATCTCAATGGTTATCCCATCCCTTGTATCCTCCCATTCCTCCCTCCCTCCCATTTTCCCCTTATTCCCCTCCCCTATGACTGTGACTGAGGGGGACCTCCTCCCCTCCCCACCCCCCATATGCTCAAGGGCTATCAATTCTCTTCTTGGTAGCCTGCTATCCTTCCTCTGCTTTAGTTTTCTCAGGCTTTACAAGTGCTAAGTTACTTAAGCTGGCCCGGGCTGACGGATCTAGAACTTGGGCTAAGATACTCTTTCTCGTTTCTGCTTCCCTTCGCTTTGTTTCCGGTTGGGCTGCATCACCGGGATCCTCGTGCTTGGCCCGCAGCTAGGCCAGCCTCTGCTTCCTGGCGCCTCGAGTTGTTTGTCCACCATGGTGCCGCCTTCCCATGTCACGCAGCTGCACCGCCCTCCACTACGCTGAGAGAGGATCTCCTCTGCCGGAGAGTCGAGCACGACGTCCGCTACTCCTGGGAGGGAGTTTTAAGAGACACCAGATATGTTTCACGTCTAGGAAGTGTTGGATACTTGAACAGTTGCCTTCTTCCTTCCGAGAATGAATTGCCAATAAAGAGCAAGGCGGAAGGACAGTGCGTGTGTGAGGTCAAATTTCTCACAGTCCTAGCCGACTTCTTCTCTTGTGTCACTGAGCACCCCGGGACTGACCTGTCATTTCTGTCATTGTTCGTGGGCATAAGATGAGAATCTGTCATTACTGTTTATTATTCAGAGCGTCAAGTAGGGTCAGCTTTCCGTGTCTGTTCTGAGTTAGGGGAGAACACAGACATCTGGCACATGCTGCATGTCTGGGCAGGAAGTATCTGCTTGATGAGCATCTTAATAGCACCAGCTAAATCACGGCACTTGAGTATTAAGTATTAAGATGACTATGTGTGGTCATACCATCTCATTTCAATTTTTGTGCACTGCCTTGAGGTCAATCAGAGTACTGTACATCGGAGAAGTCCTAGCCTTGTTGAATTGGAGTAGCAAACGTGAACGTCACAACGCAGCAGTGCAGACCCTCACAACTGGAGAAAATACCCAAAGCACTAAATGCTTACATCATCACTTCCTCCTGGCCACTTGAACTCATGTAATTGTACAGTCAAAAACAGCACAGTGGCGAATAAGAACAGTTTCATGGAAGAATAGACTAACCCACCCACCGACAGCTTCAAGTACAGGTTTTAAAAGGTGTAGAGCGAGACGACACTGCTTGTCACCCCAGCCTATAGGAGGTAGAGGCAAGAGGACCCGGACTTCAAGGCCAGCTTCAGCTGCATATGGAATTAAATACAAGCCTGGGCTATGTGAGACAGTATCTCAAAACCTACAATAAAAATAAAAATAAAGGAGTAAAGGGGCCAGGGATGTAACTCACTATTAGAGTGACTGTCTGTCTTGCAAGAGGTCCCGGGTTTAACCTCCGAGAGTGAAAAACAAGTCTTCCAAAGAAATCAACCCAGGCGAAGTCCATTCCCAGCCCTCCCCCAGCTTCTGCACAAATAGTCTGCCATGTGTTGGCATGGTTCGCAAAGACTTTGAGCCTCGCGAAAACAAAAGCCCCAGCTGGTTTTACTGGCCAAAAACTCTCTCTGTAACTCTGTTTTCTCAGGCCAGTCACCTAAAAGCCATTGATTTAAGTTCTTCTCCCCGACCTGCCGACTAGTGACTGAATCAGAGAAGAGAGGAAGGCAACAGTAGGCCGATGTCGCAGCTGAAGATGACCCACAAGGCTTATTAAAATCCCAGGGCTAAAAATAACAAGCAGAGAGGCAAAGTTCCCATTGACTCAACCCATTACCCTCCCTGCTTGCCTGAGAGAGGAGGTAGGATTCATATATGCATATAGCACAGCGCGAGAGCATAGTACTCTCTCTCTCTGAGTACATATGCACTTCTAAAGCTGACAGTCTGAAAGCCAGATGAGTGTTCCAGTGGGAGCAGGAAATTAGCATTTTTTTGTGGGTTTTACACTTTTTTCAGAGACATCTGCTTGCAGTCACCTTATGGTCTCAGTATTTCTGTAGTTTTAGGACAACTATTTTCATTTTGGTCCAAAGCATGTTTCATACTTCCTGCCAATGTGTGGCTTTTAGAAAGCTGGACAAAGTGCTGCATTAATGTGAGATGGTGTTCACAGAAATGGGCAATCACAATCAAAACTGGAAAAACTGGGACAATTGCTTCTTCTCAATCCTCAGAAAGCCCATTCCCCCCCCCCCCCCCGCTCCGCTTGCATCTTCTTCCACTTCCTGCTAGCCAGCTTTGCCTTCTTAGAAAAATGTATTCTTGAGAGAAGAAAAACAGACATGCATACAAAAAACCACACACTGTACTTCTACAACCAAGTCACTCATTTCTACCTATACCTTTATAGATATTTACATTTAAAATTATTCTGGTGTTTGTTTGTTGTGGTGATAGAGACTTAATTTAGGGTTTCACACATGCTCAGCAAGTGTTCTACCATCAGATCACATTCCTAGATCTCCAAAGCCATTTGAAAAATAAAACTGCCATGCAGTCTCTGTAAAAACAAAACAAAACAAAACAAAACAAACAAACAAAAAACAGAATCCAAGCATCTAAGTCACCAGTCTGGGACTCCAGGTAGGGCGGCACTAAATATTTTAGGTCCAGTTTCACCACTCTCATCTTTATCTCGGGTCATGTGACAATGTCAGATGCGACACAGTGTGCATTTCAAGATGAATGAAAGTAGTATAGAGGACAGCAGGTTTCTAAACTGATCTCCCTCTCCCTCATATAAAAGGGTCCTGGGTAGAATGCTCTTCTTCCCAAGCATATTATAGAATTATAGAATCTAAGAATGACATTCTGGGACTCCCTCCCTTCTGGCCCAGGGGCCCTTCTCTTCACAGCTCTCTGGTTCTATCACACAGCGAAACAGAAGAATCTGAACAAACAGGCCTTGGGGACCTCCTCTCCTAGGTCATTATTATCAAAGCTATGAGCACTTTTGTTCAGTCATCTTTCTCTACAACTATTCTTTCTGCATTAGACCTAGCACAAAAGGTCTATAGTTTTCTCTGGGTCTTTGGACTTTCCATCCCTGCAGGCTCCTAAGTTGTACAAAACCTTGGTTAAGTAAACTTGTTAGGTTTTTTTTTTTTTTTTCTTTCATTGAATTGTTTGTGTTTTCGTTTGTTTGGTTGTTGTTTGTTTTGTTGTAGGGGGTGTGTGGATATGGTTTACTGCCCAAAAGGTTCACATTTTGGAAACTCGGTTCTCAGCGTGGCAGTCCTGGGAAAGATTGCCAGTAGAGGACCCTGATACACAAAGAAGGAAACACAATGATCTTCTCCTATTCTTACAGACCAGAACTAGAATAGCTGTCTTCTGAGAGGCTTCACTCAGGAGTTGATGGAAACAGATGCAGAGAGCCACAGCCAAAGATTAGGCAGAGCTTGCCCAGTGCACTAGAGGAAGAAGAGGAAGGACTGAGGGAGCCAGAGGGTCAAGGACACCACACAAAGACCTACAGGACCAACTAATCTGGGTCCATAGGTGCTTACAGAAACTGAACCACTAGACAAAAAGCATGCATGGGATGGATATAGGCTCCCTACACATGTGTAACAGATGTGAAGTTTGGTCTTCATGTGGGACCCCGAACAGCTGGAGCAGGGGCTGTCTCTGGCTCTGTTGCCTGCCTTTGGACCCCCTTCTCCTAACTGGGCTGCCTTGCCTAGTCTTAATATAAGAGGCTCCTAGTCTTTCTGCAACTTGACATGCCAAAGCAAGTTGATATTTATGGGAGGCCTCCTCGTCTATGAGGAGAGAAGGAGGAGGAAATGGGGTGACTGGAGGTGAAAGAAGGGACTAGAAGAAGAAGAGGGAGGGGAAGCAGATGGAATGTGAAGTAAATAAATTCCTTAATAAAAAGGATAGGAAGCGCAGAAGGAGAAGTAAAAGGAGGAGGAGAATGAGAAGGAGGAGGAGGAAGAGGAGGAGGAGGAAGAGGAGGAGGAGGAGGAGGAGGAGGAGAAGAAGAAGAAGAAGAAGAAGAAGAAGAAGAAGAAGATCAATTGTAAAGCATACCCTGGCAGGGATCAGACATCTGTCCAAACACTTGAAAGCAGCATAAACCAAAAGAAAAACAAGAGTCCAGTTCAATGGCATTTTGGGAAAGGTGAAGTATTTCCCATAAGACTCTAAAAAGTTGCTATAAAATCCTGATCATGTTTTCTTTTTGTTGTTGTTTGAGACAGGGTTTCTCTGTGTAACAGCACTGGCTGTCCTGGAACTAGTTTTGTAGACCAGACTGGTGCCAAATTCACGGAGATCTCCTGCTTCTGCCTTCTGAGTGCTGAGATTACAGGTGTGTGCCACCACACCTGGCTTTAATGCTTTTTAATATGGGATCTTTTTCCTTAGCATGCCCTTCTATCCACCATAGGATCCTTTCTAGTGCATATGAGACGCTGTTTGTATTTTAAACCTCCCAAACTCTGAGCTGCATCTTCCTTTCCTTATAAAGTTGGTCTATGTCAGGTAATGAAAATGGACTCTATAAGGTGCCAGTCATCAATCTCACATTGGAGAAGACATAAACACTCTCCTTGCCATTAAGAAGGACAAGGATATAAGTGCACATAACTAAGAACCCATGGACGTAGGACAAAGTGCATTGATGTCAGATACTTTAACAATAGCCTGAACCATCTCCCTACAGTCATGAAGGTGACCCACACCATCACATTTGGGGGCAGAAACCGCTCACCCATTTCCTGTGGCCTTTTTTCATCTTTCCTTTCATCAATCATGCTCTCTTCTCAGTGCATTTCTTTTCTTGCTGTCTTTCATCTGTTTAAAATCCCCTGTGGCCCCATGTACCTGAGGAAGACTTACACAGGGAGTGGAGCAGCTACAGAGAGGAAAGCAGAGGATACAGGGAGGAAGCTGTAATCCTCTATTCCATGGCTGCCATAAATCCAAAAGTGCAGCTGGAGCTGCATGTGTAAACCATGAGCCTGAGGTAGGTCCTGGAGAACTCCTGGACTTCACCTGGCTGCTCTGAATTCCTTGTCTATAGCTTTGTCAAGGGAAGATATGTTGATTATTTGGGTGATTTATAGAAATGCACAGAATTATGTTTAAGGAATAGAAATGCAATTTATGCTGAGCCTCCTACTAAACCCATAGCATTAGGCCACAGAGAGTTTGTTTTGTGTAAGGTCATTAAATAGGACACCCTAATTAATTGGTATAGCTGGATATAGTGGATAAAGATACTTTCTATATTTTATATGATAGAAAATAAAATTCAAAGGAAGAATAATATTTTGTGACACATGAGAAGAATGAAATTCAAATGTCCACAACAAATTTGATTGAAAAGGAGTCATATTACTGCATACTTATTATATGTGTGGGTGCAGTGACTACAGTGAGAGTTCTGGGAGAGTTGTGGGGTACAAGTGATATATCTGATTTAACACATTTGTTCTCTGTCTTACAGCAAACAAACAGAGTTCACCCTTTGACTTGTGGTATTGCTTATAGAAAGGGAAACTTAGGCCTTCTACACCATCTGAATTGTTTCCAGGGGCCAGAAAGTCAGTCCCCACTGTGTCCCTCTTGGACTGTTCATGCCCTGAGCTTCGTTTAATAGCTGCCTCAGAAAAAAGAAAGCTGTAGGTATGCCCGTCTGATGCTTTTACATTTCAGTAACTGAAGAGAGGGCTTTAACAGAGCCTTGGGTTGCCATGCTTTGTGTTATGGCCCATACCTGGCAAGATACATTTGTTAAATAAATAATGATGCCACATATTTTTTATTCTACTGGCAAATACTCCAATAAACCAAAGGAAAAAATTTCAGGTATTTACCCCAGATAACTACAGGATTAAGTCTTTTCTTAATTATCCTGCTCTTGATCTGTCTTACCCCACCAGTAAACTCCTTTCTAAATATCCTGCAAAATATTACCCTAAAAAATACATGCTAATACCCCGGGGAATGCTGATCTCAGTCAAAAGAATGTCCATCCCAAAGGATGCTCACAGCACATCAGGTTTCCAGGAAACCACTACAATTTCAACACACAGCTTTTTATAGAGTTTTGAAATCAAACTTTTTTTAGGAAAAACAAAAAAGAAAGATTAACTGCATGGGGTTTTTTTTGTTGTTGTTTTGTTTTGTTTTGTTTTGTTGTACAGCTTTCAAGTATAAGCAGATGATCACTGGCCAGTCAGAATATGTCACCAAAACTCACATCATTAGTCAATCAGGGTCAGTGGGCCAGGTCTAGTTTAATATATAAACATTGGTCTTTCCTTTGTGGCAAAGGTTCAACATTAGTGTGGCAATGGCTGCACTCAGGACATAGAGGGAATAAAAAATAAATTTAAACAAACAAATAAATGCTGCCTCAGCCACTTCTTTAAAACTTCACTTTATAACTAGGCTTACTGAGTTTTGTATAGGTGAAACTGTTGTCTTTATAAATAATCAAAATGAAAGTGTGAGTTGGTACCATAAAATGAGAGGCAGGGGCTATTTTTTTCCTAAAAAGCATTTTCCTGCAAGACTGATTGCTCTGCGGCATCCATCCATCCTTTAGAGTATTTAGAGAAGTGAAAGAGTTGGACAGTATCAAAACAGCCAGAAGATTTACCAGTGGGGTTAGTGCTGAAAAGCCCACTAGTTCATCATTATTTGAACTGTAGTCCTGCTGGGAGTTGAGTTGTCCCACTAACCATCAACCTTCCAATTAGAGGCTTGGGATCATCTTTTGTAATTGATCCAATATGGTAGAGTAAGCAGCAATTCTATGATTTACAAAAGTCTTCACTCATTATGACTGTGGCAGAAATAGGGAACACATACAATGGTATCCAATAGATTGGGTATAAAGGCTTCTACCAGATCACTGAACAATGAATAAAGTTAATTCCTCAGTAATTGTTTACATCCTATAACGCTGGCTCAGGTCGTGTGTGTGTGTGTGTGTGTGTGTGTGTGTGTGTGTGTGTGTGTGTGTGTGTGTGTGTTTGTATTTCAAGTTCATATTTCAGTTCATCAAAAAAGAAAAAAAAAAAAAGACGGCTTCTAAAACGGGGTTGACACCATGAATTAAGAGCAGATAGATACAATGAGAAAAAAAATTTTCTGTCATTTGAGACTGGCATTGGCGGCTTCATGGATCAGCTATTGATTCTGTGGAAGTGACACCCCATTTTATATAGAAAATCTTATCTAGCTTCCTTATTACTGTTAGTCTATCTACTTTAATTACAAGCCTTTGACTTACAATATGTGCATTATAGATACTTCATATGTGGCAATGTATGAATTACATACTTAAAAATGTTTCATCACCAGTTGATATTATAATTGTTCTAACATTAGAAGATGTGTACAATGATATATAATAATTCTCGAGGTTTCTATTGTTCATTATCCTTTGTAAATGTTTACTCAGACTATATCAACATCAATAAATTCACACATAACAATTCTAGGGCTTGTATGCTTTATAAATTAAGTATAATAAATACTAGTGCAATGTATTAATTGTATCATATTGTTCTGTGTGTTCCCCTTCCTTGGGTATAGAAATCCAACAGTTCTTGAAAAGACAAATCTTTGATCATATTTCTTAAGTGAAAGAGATATTCCATACCACGGGAGGGCCACGGGATCCCTGACGTCAGGGCCAGCAGGTAGATGAGAAGTCTGAACTAGAGTTTTGACCGTGGTTTACTGAGGAGGAAACAGCAATGCGGGATAGGCAGGCTTCAGATGGGAGGCAATTTGAATAGTTTCAGTGGACAGGACACAGAGCTGACCGTAGTTGTCTGGTACCTAGGTCTTGGGTGATTGGGGGAAGCAAATAATGGTCTCTAAAGGGGCTGTGAGTTCTGAATTGGGTAGTTTGCATTTGAAAAGCATAGTTGAGGATGAGACCTTTCCTAATTCTAAAAATTAGCCAGTTCTGGGAGGTATCTCTCCACAGTCAGCAAGGCCCAGGTGTCATAGCATCAGAACATAGAAAATAAGATGGTTAATGCAAATGTCCACGCCTCTTGGCTTTGTAGAGTTGTGCCCTATTCTTTAACAAGGAGGGAGTGGCTGGGATTCATTATGGCTGACAAGATGGAGAAGATCTATTATGGACTTTCCTGTATGATCTTTCCTGCCCATGTAACGTTTTATATCTTCTGTCATTTTTATCTCATGCCTCAGAATCATCTCTACTCTCGTTGTAACTATTAGTCTTTACTGTATCTTGTGCTTACCCAACAACCAATGTAGCACCCTCTTCTTCAATGCCAAATCTAAGGATTACTCTACATCATAGCCCTAAGACCCCTGTTTTACTCCTTAGTCTCCCAGAATCTGGCTTCTATCCCACACACAGTACTCTTACTGTGATCAAATCCTACAAATTGTGACTCTGTTCCCTGGGAGTGTAAACAACTGTCTACTGATAACAGATGGGGAACAGATGGTGACAAATCAAAGAAAGAATATTACCAAAGTCCATCTCATTGAGCCATTGGCTTTTATTGGAGTTACTGGCAGGAATATGGGCAAAAGGTTACTCACAGGAGCAGAAACAATTCAAAGACAACTGCATCACGGAAGCCCACCCCAGCACGGATGATAGCTCAACAAAGCTGGGGTGTGCTGCACAACTTTTGAGCTACTCAACAAGTTGTAGAGTGTCCTTTTCAGGTGGTTTATGAGGTCTGAGTCTTTTCTACGAGGTAGCTCTGCTGATCTCTGTCTCTTTGAAGTGACTCAGATGGTGTCTGCTTCTTTCAGGAGGCTTGACTGGCCTTTGTTTCTTTTCTTTCTTTCTTTCTTTTTTCAAGACAGGGTCTCCTGGACTCACTTTTGTACACCAGGCTGGCCTTAAACTCACAGCAATCTACCTGCCTCAGCCTCCCGAGTGCTGGGATTAAAGGCATGCACCACCATGCCCGGCTTATATTTCTTTTAGACAGCTCAGCTGATCTCTGAATGCATCTCTCGGAAGTCCTCACTTCTTACACATGCTTGGGAATAGAGGGACCTAGTGAATCCATTCAAATTTTGCGCCTTTCTGAAACCTTTGAGTTGTTTGCTTTTTTAATTTAAGGAGCTTCCCTGCAGGGTGGAATGTGCTTTCCCCATACCCTTAAAACATCCTGCTCTTTTACCTTCCTTTAAATATCCTATGTCCTAAGGAGCTTTCCTCCAAGATGGATGATTCTCTTTGGGAGAAAATTGCTATGCAACACTAAGTTACCCATTGTTGGCAGGATTGGAGGCTATTGGCCTCTTTCATAAACTGTCCATTCTTTCTTAATACAAAAATATCTAATTATCCATAAATCGTAAGGTCAACCTTGTTGCTTCTCGAGGCTTCTACAAGGCTCTCTACTTTTCCTTAGCATCTTTTTCAGTCCAGTATCACACTGTCAGCCATCTGCCAAACATTTGTCCATGGGCTCTTACTCAATTTGACCTATTCCACTTTAATAACTTCTCATCCTGATGCTGTTTACTTCTCTGCACTCACTTTGTATTAATGTCAATAGTACCTTCTGGCTTAAGGTAATAGAATATTCTCTGTATCCTTTAAGTATTCATTTACAGTAGTGTGGCAACAAGCAAACCTGGCCTGCTCTATCTTCATGAGCACTTTTCACACGCATTTTCTCTTTCCCGTGTTCACACTTCTTATTCTTGTTTAAACTGTTGGTTGTGTTCTAAGCGTCTCCTTTCCCCCATATCTCCAGTGTCTCCAGTCTCAGTAGCAGCTTTGCAGAACATTGCAAGTGGCTGGCAGAGCACCTCTCCACCATTTGCAGTTTGCCTTTCTTGGTGCCTCCAGGGATACTTTCTTTCACCTTCTCTTGCCATGGCCAGAAAACCCTAAGACATCGCCCCTCGTTTTCAGCCAATCAGGCTAGTGGTCCTGGAACGCTGAGCAGTGGAAATGATAAAACTGAAAATTGTGCTATTCCATTAAAGTTTGTCATTGAGTAAACCTTTACTTCCTGTTTCCTTTTAGTCTTGTTTGGAGTGACTGAGGTAAGCAGTGTCAGAAGCTAACACTTGGATTCCCATTCTAAGTTAGAGAAGGGCAGCATTGGCCTCCACTCCCTACTCACTAGCATTCTAATAGTGTGTGTCATTCCTACATGAATAAGTGGACAAGTCATTTTGAGTGACAGTCCATCAGGTCTAAAAGAACTCAAGCTATGAACTAAAGGAACAAATTGCAATCTTCAGGATTTGAGGTCTGGGCAACAGAACCCTTACTAATAGCGTTCTCTTCTTGGCTGAACCTGGAAAAACAAAACAGCAGTAACAGAAAAAAGGCTAAATTCCCAGCAGCCTGGAGGTCTACGTAGACACTGTTGGACCCTTCTCTCACCTTCACTTTAGTGACTTCCTGCCGTAACCACAGCTCTTGTACTCAAAGCAAAGAATAATTTGCTTAAGGGGTACATAACAGGGAACTATCAGTCTACATGGCTCAGAAAGAGGGGGCATAAGAAACACTGGCATGGTACCCATCCTTAAGCTTCTGAAGTAGCAGGAGAAAGACCACTGAACAGAGACCCCTTTAGTGCCAAATTGATATTTCTTTTTTTATTATTAATTTGTTTTATGTGTGTGGGTGTTTTGGCTACATGTATATAGGTGTATCGCATATTGCTGTGTTCAGAAGAGGCCATCAGATCCTCTGGACCCGAAGTTACTGATGGTTGTGGACTGCCAAGTAAATTCTGGTAATTGACCCCATGTTCTCTAGAAAAACAGGCAGTCCTCTTAACCACAGAGTCATCTCTCCAGCCCTTGATACGCCTTTTAGATTGAGCTTCTACGATGGCCTCAGTTCAGCACTTGCTACTACTGTTGATGTTATTTCCTCAACTGTCTCCTCTACTTATCTACTTCCCTTGAGGATTTTAACCCATGCCACAGCTCTCTCTAAGCTGACTGTTCCTCTGGTATTCTCCTTCTATTCACTCCTTTGAAAGAGGAATTAAATTTTGTGTTCTCCTGACTCATGCAGCATTTATAGAGAACCTGGTTAGTGGAGATTCAAACATGAGTCCCACACTTCCTGAAACACAGTCCGCATACTTATAGAAAACTGGAATTCCAACAAGCACTAGAATAAAAGGTGTTTGGTTCTATAAGCATATTTAAAAAGAGAGTCTGCCTGAACTCAGAAATAAAAGTCCAGACTGTGGCAGGGAAACTTCCTCAGGTCTTCCATTCCTACCTCTTGCTAAGACCCTTCAGACTCGCCAGACCCTCCCAGAAACCCTGTTCATTGTTTTCTTTAATTATTATTATTTTTATCGACAATAGACATTTTTAACACAGTATGTGCATTTAATACAATTTTGGTTATGATTTCCAATCCCCAAACTCCTCCCAGATCTTTCTTACTTTCCCATGTACCCAAACTCACATCCTTTCTTTGTCTATATCACTAAAATACAGTCATCTAAATAAGATAATAGTAATAATTAGATAAAATAAAAAACAGAATAGGACAAAACAAACAGAAAAAAGAGCCAAAATATCTCATATAGATGATAAAAAGATATATATATGCAGAGACTCAGATATGTGCACAAACATAAATTCCACAAAAACCTGAAACCAGAGACCACAATATAGTTTCAAAGGAAGTATAAGGGTGGGGCTTGACAAAGCATTATGAGATAAAGAATCTCCCACAATGCCAATCAGTTTGTTTTGTGTTGGATTTCTGCTACTGGGCATGGGGCCTGGCATTAAAAAATAGTTTGTATACCCACTGAGACTCCATGGAAAAAGGATAGCATCTTCAACAAATGGTTCTGGTCTAACTGGATGTCTACATGTAGAAAAATGCAAGTAAATCCATATTTATCACCATGCACAAAACTCAAGTCCAAGTGGATTAAAGACCTCAACATAAAACTAAAGACACTAAATCAGTTAGAAGAGCAAGTGGGAAAGAACCTGGAATACATTGGCATAGGAGACAACTTCCTGAACAGAACTCCCACATCCCAGGCACCTCGTGATGCTGAGAAGCTTCTATAAGGCAGAAGATAGTGTCAACAGAACAAAGCAACAGCCTACAGACAAGGAAAAGATCTTCACCAACTCTACATCTGACAAAGGTCTAATATCCAAAATACATAAAGAGCTCAAGAAATTAAACACCAACAAACCAAATAACCAAATTAAGAAATGGGGCTCAGATTCCATCTTACACCCATCAGAATGGCTAAGATCAAAAACTCAAGCGACACCACATGCTGGCGAGGATGTGGGGAGAGAGGAACACTCCTTCATTGCTGGTGGGAATGCAAACTAGTACAGCCACTTTGGAAATCTATCTGGTGCTATCTCAGAAAATTGGGAATAGGGCTTCCTCAAGACCCAGCTATTCCACTCCTTGGAATATACCCAGAAGATGCTCCAGCACACAACAAGAAAATTTGCTCAACCATGTTCATAGCAGCCTTATTCATAATAGCCAGAACATGGAAACAGCCTAAGTGTCCCTCAGTAGAAGAGTGGATAAAGAAACTGTGGTACATATACACTATGGAATACTACTCAGCTATTAAAAACAAGGAATTCCCGAAATTTGTGGATAAATGGATTGAGCTAGAAATGATCATAATGAGTGAGTTAACCCAGAAGCAGAAAGAATCAAATGGTATATACTCACTTATATCTGCATACTAGCCCAAGGGGCATGTCCCACGAAAGCCTTCACTTACCAGGAAACTGGGACAGAGGGGAAGGCATCCTATTGGGACTCTAAATGAGAGACGCATGGGAGAATAGCAAAATAAAAGGATACAGATGGTCCTAGAAATCTACAAGTAGAACAATGTGATAGGCAGATTTGGGCCCAGGGGTCCTGCTCAAACTAAGGCACCAGCCAAGGACAATACAGGAGGTAAACTTTAAACCCCTTCCCAGATCTAGCCAATGGTCAGAATATTCTCCACAGTTGAGTGGAGAGTGTGATACGACTTTCTCACGTACTCTGGTGCCTCACATTTGACCATGTCCCCTGGAGGGGGAGACCTGGTGGCACTCAGAGGAAGGACAGCAAGTAGCCAAGAAGAGACTTGATACGCTATGAGAATATACAGGGGGACGTAATCCCCCTCAGGAACAGTCATAGGGGAGGGGAATAATGGGAAAATGGGGGGGGGGGAGGAATGGGAGGATACAAGGGATGGGATAAACATTGAGATGTAACAAGAATAAATTAAAAAAAAATTATTCATGCAAAAAAAAAAAAAAAAAGAAATGGGGCTCAGAACTAAGCAGGGAATTTTCAACGGGGGAATATTGAATGGCCGAGAAACACTTAAATAAATGTTCAATGGCTTTAGTCATCAGAGAAATGCAAATCAAAATGACTGAGATTCCATCTTACACCCATCATAATGGCTAAGATCAAAAACTCAAGTGACAACACTGCTGACAAGGATGTGGAGAAAAGATAACACTCCTTCATTGCTGGTGGGAGTGCAAACTTGTACAACCACTTTGGAAATCAATCTGGCGCTTTCTCAGAAAACTGGGAACAGAGCTACCTCAAGACCCAGATATTCTACTCCTTGGAATATACCCAGAAGATGCTCTACCACACAACAATGTCATACGCTCAACCATGTTCATAGCAGCCTTATTCATAATAGCCAGAACCTGGAAATAACCTAAATGTCCCTCAGTTGAAGAATGGATAAAGAAACTATGGTACATTTACACTATGGAATACTACTCAGCTATTAAAAACAAGGAAATCCAAAATTTGTGGACAAATGGATTGAACTAGAAATGGTCATACTGAGTGAGTTAGCCCAGATGCAGAAAGACTCACATGATACATACTCACTTATAATTGGACACTAGGCCAAAAGGGATGTCCCATGAAAGTCTTCACTTACAAGGAGATTGGTATAGATTCAGGGACCTCCTATTGGGACTCTAGGTGAGAGAAGTATAGAAAAATGGGGAAATAGAAGGATCCAGAGCGTCCTAGAAACCTACAAAAAGTACATCATGATGGGTGGATCTGGGCCCAGGGGTTCTGCTCAAACTGCTGCACCAACCAAGAATAACACAAGCAGTAAACATTGAACCCCTACCCAGATCCAGCCAATGGACAGCACATTCTCCACAGTTGAGTGGAGAACAGGGACTGACTCTAACATGAACTCTGGTGCACCATGTTTGACCACCTTCCTTTGGCGGGGAGCCCTGGTGCCACTCAAAGTAAGAATAAGCAGGCTACCAAGATGAAATTTGATAGGCTGTGGCCATATGGTGGGAGAGGAGGTCCCCTTCAGGCATAGACCTAAGGGAGGGGAATAGGGTGAAAGAGGGAAGGAGGAACGGGAGGATACAAGTGAGGGGCAAACAATTGAGTTGTATTCTGAATAAATTAATTAAATTTAAAAAACACTGAATAAAAAAAGTAGCCAAAACATTATGAATGTAAAAAAAGACAAGCACCATATACATGCTAACTATATACCAATACCACTTACCTCACATGAGGACTGTGAAGATTAAATGAAGGGCATATGTACAACATATTACCAGGTGCCTTGAGAATATGTGGGAGCCTCATTTACAAAGGAGATAATTCCCATCTGCTTCTCTCAATTTCCCAGAATCATGATTGAACAATATCATCACATCTCAGCCAAGAACACATTTGTCAAGGCCAGGTCTAAGTACAAGGTGTTACAATAGAATTATCACTCAGAACAAAATGGCACAGAGAAACCCACACCTGACACACTGTCACAGATCTCAGATTCTCAGTGTTCCCATGGGTAGAAGATGCCAAGAACTGAAGTAGAGTAATTCCCTTCATAGCAGGACTTCTAGGGCCCAAGGAACACCCTTTCCTTCAAATTAGTCTCCATGAGTTTTCAACGAAGCACATATCATAGACTACAGTTAATCTCATAGTTATTTGGTCAAAAGTTTCTACCAAGGTATAGAGATGGTTTGCATGCTGCCCTAGCCAAGAAACTCATTATTTGTGTCTCTGAACAGAAAGGCTGCTTCTTACTGTCTGTTTCAACAGATCCTTTACATCTACTGAAACTCCTAATTGTATTTGCTTTCTATACACATGGCCAAATCCTCATGTTAATTAAAACTACTTCATATCTGTTATTACAAGGAAGCTTCTGGCAACTCTGATGATTCCAAGAAATCCAATATTTTTTTACACATTTAAGCATCACTTAAGAAGTGGAATTTAGGGTCCTGTTTTAATAAGGCCACAAATACCCTGACAACATACTTCTGTTAAGGCTTTTATGCACATCTGTCCGTATAGTCAGTGGCTGCATTTCTAAAAGAAATATCCCATTGCTTCAATGTGACCATTCATCTTTACTAGGCAGATTCAATCAAAGGAACTCAACATAAGGAAAATATAGAGAGATACTTGGCCTCATAAAATAGCATTGTTGATGGAAAAGTTAGGCAAACTCAGAGTGGCAAGAACATGCTCTGACCTTCACAACAGTTACTAGTGGTTCCTGAGCTGATCCACCATGCTCTCAAAACTCATCACTTTGCAGAATGCAAAGGGCCTGGAGCCAGAGCCTGACATGCTGAGTTCAGCTCTTTATTAGACCCGTGTGTATTGATTTTGATCTTTCCATATTTTTAACGACATCTTGATCTAGATGCGTGGGTCCTGGTGGGCTGAAACTGATCAAGACTGATGCAAAGAAAACTTATTAAGAAGGTAGAATTTATTTTTATTTCTTCCCCCTGTCTTTCTTTACCAGGATACCACTTACTAAAAGGCTTTTCAATGCCTTCATGGTGTTCAGGCTTCTGGTAACACGCCATTCTCTCCTCTGGAATATGCTTCTTGGTTCAAACCCGTGAAACTGTGGCCTTTAGGGGTGGCCAGCCCTTGTTAATTGACAACTTACTACTCTGTCTTTAAGCATCAATTCTCTCTGTCTGTCTCTATCTCTCTCTCTGTCTCTGTCTCTGTCTCTCTCTCTCTCCCTCTCTCTCTCCCTTTCTCTCTCCTCTCTCTCCTTTTCTCTCTCACATACACTTCACCTTTCTGCTAATTCCATTATTAAATTAATTCAACTCATCCAACTCAAACATAATTTCTGTGGACTTATATTCCCCCTACTCTGTTCCTACCGTAGTGTTTAAATAGTCTATACCAACTCTTGGAAGATTCCATCATCTTACTTGTTTAACACTGTGTTTGCGTCTATCTTTTTCCATTGCAATTCTGAGATGTTCAAAGCCTGGAAATTCACTGAGTTAGTTTTATGTTTCAACCATGTAGCATAGAGTATAGCACTTATACACATACAGCATTTGATAATTACAGATAAACATCTGCTGAGGAAGTTCTTGTGGGTTAAAGACAGCATCTATCCACGTCAAATGATGATTTCTCATGGTTCTCTTTCTGTTAACAGCCTGAGGTCAACAGCTTACTCAGTTAGAGCAGTTTTAGCCCACATACTTAATCAGCATCCATTGGCAATAAAGCCCACATCCCTGGACCAAGTAGGAGCAGCTTAAGCAATTCCTTATCACCGCTCTTCTTCCTGCCAGAGCAGCTTGTTTCACAATGCTCCCATCCGTAGATGTGGTAAGTTCCCTGTAAGTAAACAAGGCATCCTTACACAGGAAAAACTGGATGCATTTCATGATAAGATGAATTTATCTCCCTAGTTTCCCGTGTTTCTGTAGATTGGTGGCAACTGGTGATTCTAACATCTAGTCATCCAAGGGAAAATATTTGAGGCTTATTAGGCCTTTCTTCCTGTCAAATCCCAAGGGTAATAAAAGCATCTGGCTACACTACTTCATGGCCCAGGCCATGATCGAGAACATTCTACTGACTGAAGGTACAGGTCAGACATAACTTAGAGCAAGCCATGAGAATAACATCTTCTCATCGTTCACACATATTTATCTCAGGAGGAAGAAGAAACAAAAGGAAAGATACCCCCATGCCTTGTTGTCAAATCTGCTTTTTCTTACATACTAATGCAAAGGATAGCATGATGAGAAGTGTTTACTATTTCTCTAGGAAATCATGCTAAGTAGCTAATTTTGTTTTTATTTGTTTGTGATCACAAGCAAGCATGAGGGCTTGACTTTTGTAGGGAAGCTGTCAAGGATACTGCCATGACATGAGAAAAAGATCATGTGGATCATCCTTGAATCCTTTGGTTTTGTGAAAATATGTGTAATTCCTAGATTATTCCAAAAACAAACACATGCGGAAATGTTCAGTATTTGGGATTGTGCTAAAATAGACATGATATATGTTAAAAAGGAGTAGGGGAGAAAAAGAAATGCCTGAACCTACCAATTCACCTCAGTTTATCACAAAGGATTTTATCTCCTCTGTTTCTCTTATTTATCTAATTCCAGATGTTTTCTTGTAACTAATTTTGTTACGTGCTGATTCGGTTAGCTTTCTCATTATCTAATTGCATATGTTTAGAATCTTTTTCCCAAGATATTTTGCCTAACTTCTTACATCTAGTTTTTCAAATTTCTTTAATTAATTCCTTCAGCTATGCCCTCATTCAGTTTTCAAATTTATCCAGAAACATGGCCTTGATTATCTTAGATAACTTCAATCTTTTTTCAACTTGGCATCTTCTCTGTTTCTTTAAATAAGGATGATAGAAGCGTGGGTGGTCAAATGATATCTCATCTCTTGGACTGTTTGTAAAATTCTGTGCACGTTCAATAGAACTCCTTGAACTTTGGTTTTCTAATTGAGCTAATCTATTCTGTTCACTACTCCCAGAGGAAGTAAAAATGTATAACGGTACAATGTAACGGAGATATGGTTTGTAATCTTCCTCTGCTTTGTGGGGAGACTCCTCCCGTTCAAAGACTCCTGCAGTTCTCCATCACAGTGCTCCAAGACCTATGCCTCCTTATAGCACACAAACCGGATACCTTTCTTGCCTCCTCTAAGATGCCAGAATACTTCTTTGCTCTCAGAAGATTCTGAAAGTGCTGCCCTTGCCCACTGGTGCTTCATAAAGGCTACAAGGATGCCAGTGGCCATATCTTCAGCAAGGCTAACAATTGCCAAACCATAGAAGCAACAAAAAGATACTTCTCTTTACAAAGGCACCCACAATCAGCATCACCACACATACTGCTATGGGAGTAACACTGGCCTTGTTGCTGCTTCTCTTGCAAGGATCACCATTTTCCAGTACAAATTCGACAATTTGCCCATCAGTTCCCTATGTAAATTATAGGGAAGCATGCATTCATGTCCTGTCCTGGATGGCTTGGTCTGGAAACCTGACTGGGGTAATGAGGAAATGAAGAAAGGACAAGATAGACAGACGCGTGTACAGAAAAGCTCAACATGTACATTGATATACATCTGAATCAGGAGGTGGATTTACTGTATACAGATGAACACGGAAAGAAGTTTAGCTAATTCTCATAGGAAGGCACTACAGGAGAGCAGTCCCAGAGTGTAGTTATTCTGAAGAAGGTAGCTGCTTATCCATTCAGCAATCACATTCGGACAGTCAGAAGGCTTTGACATCCCTCTGAGCCTTGTTAGGGAAGCTTTGCCACACTCATGGGTCTAAGGCATTGGAGCCCTTGACATGACATGTGTTTGTGTCAACAATACACATTCATAAATAACTTTATCCATTCCTTCCACACTCACTCTGATTCCCACACATTCACTATTGATGTCTGTTACATCCCTACTCTAAGACTTAGCAACACTGTATAGAAGCTGGCCCAAGCACCACCTAACAGATTTCTGTATATGCTATGCTGAAAAACTTTGACCTGTCCTCTAAAATAGCCTTTTAAAAAATTATACTTGCATGTCCCCAGATAAAGAGACTCCCATACCCTAGGTTCACTTATTCTCTAGATGAATGCAACACATATCATGGTTGGTCCAAGCTCAGGCTCCTGCTGTGACTCTAGCTGTATACAATTTAGCAATAGTATTAACTACCTAATGGCATTGTTTTCAAGAGTGTATTAGTTACTTTTTTGTTGTTTGAGAAAATGCCATGATGAAGGCCACATATCTTAAAAAAAATAAGAATAATTTCTTTTACTCTATAGTTCCAGAGAGTTCCATAATGACAAGGACAGCATGGTAGCAAGTGGCAGGCATGGCAGTTGGAGCATGAGGCTGAGAGCTTATGCCTTGAACAACAAACCTGAAACTGAAATAGCAAACTGGAAGCAGGTGAGGATTTTTAAACTTAAAGCTCACCCCTAATGACATAATTTCTCCATCAAGGGCTGAACCACCTAAACCTTCCCAAACAGTGACACCAACAAGAGACCAGGCATTCAACTGCCCAAGACTACAGCGGGGATCATTTCAAATTGCTGCAAGAACTAAGTGTGCAGTGTGTGCAAGCCATTTGAAAAGGCAGCCAGGAGTGAGCGAAGGTGTCTCAAGAGCAGAAGCAGAGGCTGTGTGGCTGCTGTATGAGAGCTTTCCCATCACAGCGCCAGAGATCAAAGAGCTCCAGGGTCCATGAGTGATGCCCAAGAGCAAGCTCAGCAAAGAGGATTCATTACGAGAGGAACCAGCAGGGCAGTGCAATTATGCCCAGCATCCATGCCTAGCACTCAGAGTTTCCTCACCTGAGTCTGACTCAGGAGAAGCAAGCAAGTGTCCAAATTAGAAAGAGCCCTGAAAAATGAGCCCAAAGCTGTCTCGCTGAGGGTTCTTCACAGCACAGTGGGGAGTGGGGGTGTTACACAATTCAGGGATAAATGGTCTACTAAGTTTTGTATTTTCTACACCTTAGCAAGGTGGATGTTTTAAATCGAAACTATAATAAATTATAAATAGTATTTATTGATAAGCATTAACCCATACCTTAGTTTCTGCTGGGATTGGATCTAGCCCCCACCTTCTAACTCCCATATAAACCAAAGTGCAGATGCTGAATGCCCTTAAATAAAGTTGCATGGCCTTTGCATGCAATCTAGGTATATCCCCCTGTAAAATCCATGGAGATACATTATGATATGTACTATATGGAAATTATTTGTGAATAGTTGCTTGTTTTATTGTTTAGAAAATAATCTCAAAGAAAAGTTTACACATTAGTAATAACAGCATATTTTCCCAATATTTATAATCTGTTGTGGCTTGAACCTGACCATACTAAAGCTGCAAAATCAGCTGTTCAGCTGGACCCTCTAAATTCTCTGTGAGCAGGCCCCAGTTTCTTGAGTCACTGTTGCTGTCTTAGTCCACTGCCGTGCTTTTATTGAAGCTGTGGTCTAGAGTCCATAATCATTGGAAAAGTGAATCTCTAGGAAAAATTGTCTTGATCCGAATGGCCTATGGGTATTCCTTTGAGAATTGTTTTGACTATGAAAATTGAAGTAGAAAGACCTGCCCATTGTGGAGAGAACCATTTCCCGGTCTTGGTGTGCGAGGCTGTACTTAAAGAAGAAAAGGTCAGCTGAGCACAAAGATGCGTGCGTTCTTTGTTGGCAGCCCTGATTGCCATCTACAATCACATAGGAAGAGAATCTCAGGGAGGGATGGACAAAGTCAGGTTGGCCCGTGGAATATCTGTGGTCCATGGTCTTGATAATGTTATCTGATGTGGGGAAGCCTCCATCCTCTGCAGGGGATGCCACTGCTTTCCCTGGAGCTTGCGCTGTTTCTCCGTATTTCTCTTCTAACTGCTACTTCTCCACCCCATGGCCTTCAATCTCTAGTTATGTCATCCACTACCATTTCATCCACATCTTTATCTACCATCTCATTTCCTGCTATATATCCACCCTATACAGCTATCTCCTGACACCATAATTTTCTGGCTTTGAATTGTGAGCCAGCGAACTTGTCTTTCCTTACTTGTCTTTGTCGGGTATTTTTTCAAAGCAACAAGAAAACTTCCCTAGCTTTCATTCCACATCTTCCATTGAAGTCCACTAAATATAGAAGTCTAAAATGTGTTTATTCGTTAACCAAAAATATATTGAATCTCCTAATATGTCCAAGATCCTTTTCAATTCTGAGCACCAAGTAACACCTTCATTTCTTGAACCTTAGAAAGTTCTATTATGAGTTTAGGAATTGGAAAGAAAGATGATGCAAGATACGTAGGGAGTGAAGGCATGACCAGAATTCCCATGCAATCTGTTTTCAAGATGTATTTTACTTAAATTTCTGACCAAATGTCATTTGTTATGTAAGGTGAAGTGTTTAGGGGAAATGGGATCATGTATGCAATATTTGATTTGAAGTATGTCCAGAATACAGTGGGATGAAGGAGGGATAAAAAGGGACTGATATGTGATAAAGCATCAGTGAAACATCACTAGGGTAGAATCTAAGTGAAATATATATATATATATATATATATATATATATATATATATATATATATATCTGACATAGTAAATTTTATTTCTGTTTTGCTATATGCTTTAAATTATTATTCATATTAAAATTAGGTGTAAATATTGTTTACTGAAAATAATGTATTTCATATATAATCTATATACAAACAGGCCAGATACATTTTGAGAAAGATTAATAATTATTTCTCTTTATTTTCATTTGTCTATTGTGAGTTTGGGATATATTGTTTTATACTGTCCCTTGCCTATTACAAGAATAACACACACACACACACACACACACACACACACACACACTGAATGCCAAATAGATAATGAGTGCTTTGAAAAATATACTTTTACTTTATAAATTCATCATGGATATTTTTCCATATTAATTTGCATAGGTCTATACAATTCTCCAAAGGTATAAGTCATTTTACATTATGAAATACCTAATTTGTCTCACTATAATATATTGACACCAATCTAAACTATCTCCAGTTCATGGCTGCCAAAATCATTTATCATTTTTATGATATATTTCTTGTATAAGTGTCTTCAATTCTAGTAAATAAGTTAGCTAGGAATAGAATTTCTGGTCAGAGAGCATATGGATTTACATTTTGATTAGTTCTATCACTTAATTTTCTCAGAAGGCTGGGGGGTGGGGTTGTTCCTGTTTCCTAGGTCACATCAGCCACAGAGGGTATCAGGATCTGTTTTAGATTTAGCAAGTCTGAGGGAATGAAGCAAACACAGTATAAGTAGTGTAGTAAGGCCACACAGCGTGTTTATGCCAGAGTAGGGAAAGGAATGAAGATATATAATTTGTCATATTAACTATTTTTAAAGAGCATAATGTAAAGACACCATGCAAGAGTAACCATTTTCCTTTTTTAAATTGAAAATAGATTCTTCACTCATCCAATACACTTCGACTACAGTTTCCCCTTCTTCCACTATTCCCATCCCTTTCCCAACCTCCTGCCTCCCAGAGACCCACTGCACTTCTTCCAATTTCTCTTCAGAAAAGAGCAGGCCTCCAAAAGACAACATGCAAACTCAGCAAAGCAAGATATGGTAAGACAATGCAAAAACCCTCGTATTGAGGCTGGACACGGCAACCCAGTAGGATGAAAGGAATCCCAAGAGTAGGCAAAAGAGTCAGACATAGAAGTTCTCCCACTGTTAAGAGTCCCACAAACCCACAAAAGCTAACAGCGACACCATATAAGCAGGGAACCTGGTGTAGACCCATGCAAGTTCCATGCTTGCTGTTTCAGTCTTTGTGAACCAATGTGAGTCCTGCTTAGTTGTGGGCCACGATCTCCTAGTGTCCTCCATCCCCTCTTTTCTCCCCCTTTTCCTTGGGTTCCTTGATCTTTAAGGAGAGGAACTTGATAGAAACTCTCTCTCTCTCTCTCCACAATGTCTGATTATGGGTTTCTGCACTCACTTGCTCCCATCTGCTGCTGAAGGAAGCCTCACTGATGAAAACTGGTCAAGGGACCAATCTGCGTATAGCAGAACATAATTAGGAATCTCTCTCTCTCTCTCTCTCTCTCTCTCTCTCTCTCTCTCTCTCTCTCTCTCTCTCTCTGTGTGTGTGTGTGTGTGTGTGTGTGTGTGTATGTGATTATTGGTTCTACCCTAGGTCTCTTGGATATCCAGTCTCTACTATCTGGCCATCCTAGCAGTGTAAGGCATGGGTTTCCTCTTGTGGAGCAGGCCTCAAGTTAACCTAAAGATTGTTTGGCCTTCCATTAGTTCTGACCCACCATTGCCCCAGCACATCTTGCAGGCAGGACAGATTGTAGGTGCTGGTTTCTGTGTCTGTGTTGGTGTTTAGGTTTCTTTATATGTAACCTCCAGACTACCTTCTCATGTCAAAGAGACTAAAATGTAGGGATGAAGGCTCCAAGCCCACAGCAGCTTGACCTCTCTACAGTCATTGGCCTGGGTGGAAGTTGTCCTTGGTTATGAGGCCTTGAAGTCAGTCTTCAGAGAGTGCCCTTCTCTTGTAGCATGAGTCTTGGTTGTTTAGGGATCTCCATGGAACTCTTTTCTTGGCCAACAACTCAGCCCAACATAACCTGCTCTCAGAACTGCGAGCTTGGCCTAGCTACAAAAGATGGCCTGTTCAGACTCAGTATCAGCTGTTAGTAAAAGTAACCATTTTTACCTCATCAAAATGGAAACTGACTCTTTTAGTCAAGTTTTGTTGTTTGCCTCAGCTTCATTTCTCTTGCTATACAAATACATTAATAAAAATAACTTAAGGAAAAATGAGTTTCTTTTAATCCAAGTTCAGTGTGCAATCCACAATGGAGGAGAGGAGTGGTCCAGATATAAGGACATTGAAGTATTCCTCTCTAATTTTCATTTAATCTGTAATCCAGCCCATGAAATGATGTACCTGCATTCAGGATGGATATTCCCATCTCAAATAACTGAATTAATAAAATCTCTCACAGATATGACCACAGGCTAACATAATCTAGGCAACCCCTCATTGAGAATACTTCCCCAGAGGATTGCAATTAACCATAACACACATGAATTGGCTCCTCTAATATGGTCAAGAGTAGAGTATAAACTGTGAGGGGTCCCTCAGTGTTCCACTAAGCGCAAAGTGGCAGAACTTTTGACATGCCCTTCCCTAAAGCTGTTTCCAGAAAACATGGGGGTCATAATGCCCATTAGGCATCAATTTGTATCTTCCTTCTGGTATAGATCTCCTAGGCTCAACTTGCAAGCATACTCTCTTATTTTTCTAAGAAATGCCTTCCCTATTCCAAGTACTCCAGTCTATGTTTTGAAGCATATTTTAGTCAAAGGTCTAGAAAAAAATAAAATTCTAAGAATAATCAATTCCATAGAGACAAGTGAAGAGAGAAAAATGAAAATCTGGAAACATTGTCCAGCATGTCTTTGCTGGCTTCTGGGACATGAGGAATTCATGCCACACTACCTTGCATTATCTACTTCAAAAGTACTTTTGCTCAAACCTGTTGAGTAAATGGGCTCCTAATTTAAGACGCATCCTTTGTCCAAGAACAAATGTGACATGTAGCCACTCTTCATTCACAGACTAAATAAAAACATTTTAGGGAAGAGTTCTTGGTGCTAAAGCTTAAAGAATATATTATTTACCTCCTTTCTTGTATTTTTTTTCTTTTGCTTTGAAACATTTTAGAAAATAGTCTGGCCAGCATATTATCCCAATATCAGGGAAATACAGAATCAACAGTAAGAAGCAATAGGCTTTAAACAGGAGAAACAAAGACACAGGAATTGTTAAAGGTTTGAACACACGAGAGTGAAACAAATATTCAAAACTTGGTAACTGCACAGTTAGCCTTGATTGTAACTTTAAAATTATTAGGAAAAAATATTAAGCCTTCTCTGAGCCCTTTCAAGCTCTCAGGTGGCCATTGCAGTTTTGAGGGAGCACCCACATCTGTCCACATTTTCTGAACCTCTCTGGACAGAAGTAGCAGCATTATGGGGCAGTGTGAAACCACTTATCCGTGGGTCTTCTTTTCTTTTTTATTTTATTTATTAAACTTGTTCTTTGACATTTGTATGAAACACATTCTATTTATGTTTATATTCTACTCCTGTTGAGCACCCAATATCAGAAAATTCCCTTTCCAGAATTCATGTCTTTTTGTTTTGTTTTGTGACCTATTGAGTCATTTTGTTGAATCATGGGTCAAATGAAATGAAAGTTTCTGGTTTGTTTAAAAACTCAGTTGCATCATGTGATGTTTTTCTAGAAGCTATCCTGTGAGAGGACATGTGATGTTTTGCTGAACACAGACACATGAGAAGGTGTGTGACGTTTAGAAAGAATATAAATAGAACCCCACAGACAGTGCTTTGTTGTGCAATGCTTCACTGGTCTTAGATGTTCTTTGATGGTCTTTCTGGTCTTTGCTGGTTCTTCACTTTATAGAGAGAAGTGCACCAGAGAACTTCTTTTTGTAATATTCTGGTGATTTCCATTGACTCATACTGATTTGGTGGAGCCTTGATGTTTCTGCTGGTTCATGCTGCTATATGGATTCCTATTATTGTTTGATATTTGCTATTGCACTAGATTGCTGGTATCCTGACAATGGAGAGTGGAATTGCCCCCAGGAAACTACATCTAAAAAGGTCCACAACACCCTTTTTCTATTAACCTTCTATCTTCCCTGCCTCTGAATAGTGGGTTAGAAGGAAGGTAGAAGCATTTAAGAACCCTAAATAAAGTATGTTTTGAAAACTCAAGCCTACAGTCAAAGGTGACAACTATACTGACATTGTGCTAACTCTGTGTGTTTGTACATCTGTATTCATTAAATTTATTATCATCTACTCAGCTATATCTTGGACATAAAAATCATAGGAACAGATGACCAGAGGCTACCTATAGCTTGAAATAGTTTCTACTCCTCTCCTCATCATACAAACATTTCTGGGAAGATTCTAGAATTGGCAGTGTAGCTCAGCTATTCTCAGTTCAGAGGTGGAAGTCCTTAAAATGTATAATAACAATATATGGCCTATCAAAGAAGTCAAGTGGACCAAGTCTGAAGTTCCTAGGCATTAGCTGTAGAAAAGTGCTCTCTTTGTTTACTGTAGCTCAGTAGTTCTCAACTGGATATATTTGTGCCCCCCCGTGAAGACACCTGGCAAGGTCTACAGGCATTTGGAGTTAACATAACTAAGAACCTAATATTTAGAGGCCAGGAGTGCTGCTAAGGATCTACAAAGGACACTCATGCACCATAGTGAATTATCCATCTCAGAATGTCAGTCTCAACAGCATACAAACTGAGAATCCTTGGCCTGTCCCAGGAATACTGGTACATCACCAACAGATGTGGTGCCTGTACTTATATAGCCTGTGTATATATATATATATTTATATATAATCTTATCATCTTCAGTATAGGTGGTCACACCTAGAAGCCTAGCATTCACAGGCAAGCAGGCAAGTCACCACAAGTTCAGGGCCATCCACTGTGTATCTAAAGACTGTCTTAGAAAAAAATGTTATTCTGATTTTCACTCCCTCTCACTTATCTCCTCTCTCAATCCTCTGAGATTAAAGTATAGAGGATAGATTACTTGGTAACCAAATGAATTTATGATGATGATGTAATGATTGTGACTAATTCCTCTTTAGAAATATGACCAATACTGCTCACTTATTAAATACAGCAGGTTGAATGATGCAATAAAGTGAGTAACTCCCACATAAAATTCACCTTGGGTCACAAACTACTTCAGTAGGTCACAGCAATATTTTACTTTGTGACTCAATATAGTTGAATCTTGAATTATTTCAGCATGTCTCCCCACCCCCTCAGGTATCAAGGACATTGTTTAGATCCATTGTGAAAGTGGTTTTTTAAAAATTTATATGTCCATATAAAACCTCAACCACTTCTATTAATACGAAGACCAATCTGTAGGAAAGAATTCCTCTTTGGCTTTCAGTGGTTTAAGTCAACCAGGGAAACTGGTGACAAAAGCAAACTCAAGGTATTCTCGGACTTAAGCAGGTGCCATTTACACTGAAGAACCCAAAACTCTCTTACATAGTTACATATATGACAATGTACATTTCTCATGCATGCTATTATGGATATAACCAATGAACATAATGTAAGTCTTACATGCTTGGTCTTTAACATACTACAGGGAAGTAGGAAATTGCCACCTCAGCAAACTTGTCTTTAAGCTCAATAACATTTTGTCTTGGGTGTCAGAAGTGCAATCATCTTTCCTTCCTCCTTACATTCCCACCACTGGCTGTAGTATCTATCAAACACTCCCACCTCTATCCTGAATATCCAAATATATACTTTTTGATACATCATCCAACATAAGAAAATGGAATTTCTTCTTCAAAATTGTAAAGAATTTGAAGATGGTAACTATAGATTGAACCAAGTACAGCTGGCATGTTACACACCAGTGATGCCAACTTATCCCAGTCTGTTTCACTGAGACCATGAGCACAGAAATACAGTAGACTTTGGCCATGTAGGTTACCCACTTATGACTGGCCTGGCTCTGACATCATAATTCTTTGGGCATTTCTGCCAGAGGCTGAGGCAGGTAACACTACATAGGTAACACTCAGAAGTTGTGTGGCACATTTACTGACATGTGTCTTCCTGTCCCCCACCGATTGCACAATGATATCCTTTTCTAGTTTAGTCACCCATCAAAAAGGGAAGATTATTCTGGTGATTTTCAAATTCAGTGACTCTAGTTTTGTTCTTTGTTATTAGTCACTGATGAAGGTGGCTTTCACTTATTAAATTCTAGTTAGAGGGCTGTAAGGAAATCTCTCACATTTTTCTTAACAATAGAATTATTGTTTTGTTCTTCTCATTTATCTGACCCCACTGACAACACAGCTGTCTCCAGGTCAGGCCTGCATCTTTACACTGTGCTCTACTGGCATAAAAGAATCATGGGTCCCCATGGCAAGCACTGAGCACCAGAGCTGGGGACTCTTTGAGCAGCTGTCTTCTGGCTTTACACTGAGGAGGAACTAAATGCTGCACTTGCCACAGTTCTCATAGAGGCATAGAGACATCCACCCCTGACCCAGCCCATCCTCCTTTGCAGAATGTCAGAGTGTAACATGCAGCTGTTCTCCGTATCTATGCATTTCATAGCAGGGGACTCCAATCCACAGATTTCAAAAAACACAATCTCTAAAAGTTATTTCTAATTCCTTTAAAAATATTTAAAATATGCATGTGTGTGTGTGTGTGTGTGTGTGTGTGTGTGTGTGTGTGTGTGTGTATGTGTGTGTGTGTGTGTGTGTGTGTGTGTGGCCACAATGTTGACAAAAGGTCATTGGACCACTTCAACCTGGAGTTACACACAAGCAGTTGTGAGCCACCATGTGGATGCTGGGAACAGAACCTCAGTCCTCTGCAAGAAAAGCAAGTGCTCTTAACTCCAGCCCCTACTTCTAATTATTGCAAGTGAAAGTGCTGTGTATGCCCACAGGTGTATACAGAACTCACACTGTCTGCCAATTTGGAGGGGCCAGAAGAAGTGTTGGGTGTTTCCTCCGCTATTACTTTCATACACACTTGAAGCATATTCCTTTCTTAAACCAAAACTGGCAGCCAGAAATCCTCAGTAATAATCTCGCCTCTGCTCCCAATCTCTGTGGTTATAGATACCTTCAGGCCATCATCTGGCTCATTATATGCATTCTAGGATCTGAACTGAGATCACCTTGAGCAAGTGCTCAAGATGCCACCAAGCCAAGTGTGGTGGTTTGAATAAAAGTGGCCCCCCTGGGGTCATAGGGAGTGGTACTGTTGAAAGGTATGGCCTTGTAGGAGAAGGAAGTGTGTTTCAATCGTCCTTTCTGCTGCCTGCAGATCAGGGTGTAGGACTCACAGCTCCTTCTGCAGCACCATGTGAGCCTGCACACTACTATGCATCCCATCATGACGATAATGGACGAAGCCTCTGAAACTGTCAGCCAGCCCTAATTAAATGTCTTCCTTTATAAGAGCTGCCATGGTCATGGTGTCTCTTCACAGCAATAAAACCCTAACTAGACAGCAAGTATCTAACCCTAATTACTTCTGCACTAAATATGTAAACATCTTTGTTCTTGTCATAATTTCTTAAATAAGAATTTTTAACGGATATTTACACAGCATTTATACTGAATTAGATGTTATAAGTAATCTAGAGAAGATAAAGTGTATGGTTCATATGTTTAGGCTATATGTAAATGTCACACCACTTTATGTAAGAAATTGGAACATCAGGGGACTTCAGCATCCCCTGAGGGATCCTGGAAATCAGTCTCCAAGGATATCCAGGGACAACTGTGTGTGATAAAGTCAGACTCATCTGAGGGGAAGGTGATAAATGCTACTGTCAGCATGAAGGAAATCTTGTGAATAATTATGGCTGTGATGTGGATTTGACAGCTAGCACGTTAGCAGTTGCAGTCGGATCCTGGGAGCCACAGTGTCACATGCACAGCTGCTTGAGATGGATGTCACTCATCACTGTAGTGTGCAGTGCCACAAGGTTCCTTGTGCTCTATCACAGAAAACTCTCTTCAGGTGTCTACAGGTTCATAAGCAGTCTGCTCGCATTCACACATCTGAGGTGTGAAAACAATGCGGCAGTATTTGCAGAACGTCTAAAACGTCTCTGGCATTGAAAGCATGCTGTCAAATGGAAAAAATCGTGCTTATAATCCAAACTAGTATTTCACAGTATTATAAAGTATGAAAAACCACAGCTAAATTGTGAAAGAAACACTTGGATTGTCTCCACATATAGCAAAGCATCATGACAAGTGATCTTTGAAGCCATCTCCCTTGCCCCTCACTGTTTTGTTTGGGATTATCTGTTCCTCTCTCCCTCAGTAACTACGCACAGCCATTATTACTAGAATGGAGTATAAGGAACCAGAGATTTCTTGGATCCCCTGCTTCCTGCCTCTTCTACTGTGCCAGATGTGCATCTTCCTGCCAATCCTTTGCTGCTGATTCTCTTTGCCCCAGATGAATTATAAGTCTCTCATGAAACATAAAACAATTGAGTTGTGCATAAAAGCTGGTCACCAGATTAGTGTCATGCATGCTAGTTTTTGTGTCTGTAATAAATACCAGAGAATAATTTTAAAAGATTCTGAATACTTTACAATAGATCTATGTGCCTTTGACCCAACTGTCAAAGTAATTTTAACTGTGCTGTTATTCACAGAAATGAAAGAATAAAAACGCACATTATGCCAACATATTTTTACATCACATTTATGGAGTGTGCAAAGATGCTCACCTCACAAGCATAATTTCATTGATGAGTCATTGAAGTCAGAGCTTCGGCCTGAAGTTCAGGATTTATAAACAAAAGGTAATATTGCAGACTAAACAAAAAGCTAATGAAGGTAAAAATAGTATAGATAATTTTAAATATTAAATTAAGTATCTAAAATAGATTGTGCCTTTGGAAACAAATAACCATTTTTCATTTATTTCCTGTACAGTAAGCAAAACGGATTTTGAAATAAAAATCAATGTTTCATTACCTGAGAACCTTGCTGAGGGTTGAGAATATTTTTCTGCTGTTGACATTTCATTAAGATTATTTAACAACTAAGCAATTCATTTGCCTCCATGGTGCTAAAATTGATATATTTTTCAAAACGAAGTCCAGAGTTTTCAGAGAAAACCCATAGATTTTTGAGACAGTGTCAATATCTATCACTGAAAGGTATGAAATAACATGGGCCAATAAGTGTGTTGAGTCAAGAGGCTAAAAAATATATTAAGACATAAATATAATCTTGCTTTAATAATGTAAAAACTGGCAAGGACATAACACACATATCTTTTTATAGGAAGAATACTTAAAATTTGCTATTTTCAACTAATTGCACATTGACAATGTATGTACTTTATCATTTTATAACTATTCCTTCAGCAGCATGGGCATTTTGTTATCTATTTTCAAATGGAGAATATATGGTCTTCATCTCCTTCTTCCTCTTCTTCTTCTTCCTCTTCTTCTTCTTCCTCTTCTTCTTCTTCCTCTTCTTCTTCTTCTTCTTCTTCTTTTCTTTCTTCTTTCTTCTTCTCTTCTTTCTCTTCTTCTTCTTCTTTTCTTCTTTCTTCTTCTTCTCCTTCTTCTCCTCCTCCTCCTTCTTCTTTTCCTCCTCCTCCTCTTCCTCCTTTTCTTCAGTCTATTGTTATATAAATCCAAGCTTTCAGAAAAGCCTGGGAAAAGAGTCCCTTATGTTAGACTTTTCGTGTATCTCTCATTTAAATCTTCTGCTCCTCTCCCTCCTTTACCTCTATGTCTCTGTCTCTTCCTTTCCATCTTCTCTGCAGCTCTCAGCTGCTTCCTCTTTCTCTTTGCCTTTCAGAAGCATGTTTCTCTTGCATCAAACATAGAATTGAGTCTTGTCAGAGAGCCACTTCAGCAGGCGAGCTGAGCCTGTGGTTGAAGGACACTGGCAGCTGAAGAAGCTGGCTGGCAAAACTTGGCCTCTTTGTTGGTTCATTTCTTCAGTTTTCCTTTTGTTCTGTGGAATCCTAAACCCATCCACTTCTACTGATTTGTTTCATGTTCCGTTCTCCACATCGTTTCCTAAAAGTGCATTTACTTCCTGTAAGTCTCCCCAGCCCTCTCAGCATCATTCTGCTCTATTGTGCAGTTCTCAGATGTGGATTTTAGTTTCATTAAATGGTGGTGAATTCAACATAATCAGTACACTAATCAAGCTCCCCTCTGATCTCTTTAGGATAGTCATTTTTAAATGGCATTTCTGCTTAGTGATACTTAGTGACAAGAACATTCACATGTAGGAAATAGCTGCTGGATTTGTACCTTTTATTTCCTACCTAGGATTAATTTGAATTTTAAAGCATTTCTGTCTTTCAACTACAGGGCCCATTGCATGCATACAGGAGTGGTGTTTGATTTTGTCTCTTTCTGTTGTTGATTCCCTTTTTCTTTTGAAGGAATTATCCAATGGTCTACTCACAGCATGGCTGTCACCTGCACTATTGGCAATGAAGGATCAATGACTTCTAGCTTTCCAGAATACTTATGCCTTACTCTGTGCTGGGGATGCTTTTCCAAATGCAAGCTGGAGAATCTGAGTTCTAGGTAGAAAGCTGTGCAGCCCTTAGGATGCTGACACACAAAGGAATGTTGAGCTCTACTAAAGAGAAAAGATGCACAGCACCAGCTGCTTCCAGTAATTAGCTTAAAATGCATTTTACTTAATAATCAAATATCTTACTTTTGTGATGGCATAAACTGCAACAAATTAATTCATAGATTCAAAGTAATTCCATTCAAAAATCTCAATCTTTCTTTCTTTCCATCTTTTTTTGAAAGAAAATGTTAAACTGATTTTAAAAGTCTTCTTGAAATGCAAAGAACCCAGAATGACCAAAGCTATTTAGAAAATAAAGAATAAAGCTGGGAGAACTTATTCAATCTGACTCTAGTTCTTAATATAGAGTTCAAGAATAAATTATCAAATAAATAGTTAGCATGAAGCTAATAGAAAATGAATAAAGAACCCAGATACAGACTTTAACATAAACAAAGAAGCTACCATCATAACTCAAAAGGAATAGATATATATTTTATGTGCACTTGGTAATTGTATAGTCACATGTGAGAAATAAATGAAGCCCAAACAATCTCAACTTTACAACCTTTGAATCATACAAAATTAGCTCCGAATTTATCACACACACACACACACACACACACACACACACACAGAGAGAGAGAGAGAGAGAGAGAGAGAGAGAGAGAGAGAGAGAGAGAGAGGCCGTACCAGTGTCAGCAGGATGGCTCAGCTGATAACAACGTTTGCCACCAAGGCTGATATTCTGAGATGGACCTTGGAGACCCACATGAGTGGAGGAGAGGATCCACCCTATGTTGTGTCCTTTGACTTCCACAAGTGTGATGCATATGAAACAGAATCCTAAGAGTGTGGTCCAAATGTAAGACTTAAAATGAATCAAAGAAGAAAAGTCTCTGTTGCTGAACTAGGCTAAGGGTTTGTAGCTACAACACTAAGCATAAACCAGAAAAGAAAGTATTGTTCAATTGCAGTTCCTAAAACCAGTCACTTCTGCAGCTTACTAGACACTATTACGTTCACAAAATACAAGCTAGATATTAGGAATAAAAATTTTCCAAGCAGAGACTACACAAAAGACAGTTACCTACATTAGATATGTAATTTTAAAAACCCATAAAACTCATCAGTAGGAGGTGAGATGGGATGGCTCACATCTGTATTTCTAGCTCTTGAGTGGCAGAAGCACATAGACAGAGTTTCAGGCTAGTTCAGACTGTAACATGAGATGGAACCCTGTCACAAAAACCTTAGTGAAACAAAACCCAGTGAATGTAACATAAAATGACCATGAATTTGAATGTCCATTTCACTGAGAAAAAAAAAAATACTAGTCACTGTGCAAAGTCTATGGGGACAATACCAACATTTTTAGTTAGTAAGAAAATACAAATTATCACCTGAGAGATAGTAATGCACACCTATTAGAATGACTAAGATGAAAACTCTATTGTTATTGACGATGCAAAGTAACTGGAATGGTCACGTATGGAGGAAAGAAATGTGAGAAGGTACAGACACTATAAAGTTAGGTGGCATGGTTTTTTTATAGTTAAACTTGTACTCACTATCTTGGGGTTGTCCTTTTGAGGTAGGATCAATCACCCTTTCAAGATTCAGATGCCAAGGAGGATAGGCATGAAGAGGAGAGGAAGAGTTGATTACTTACATGAGGAGACTCTGTAGGAGGGAGACAAATCACCCAGCTAATGGAAAATGTCTCCCGTGAAGGCTCATAGTTACTGTGGGTGCTTATGGATAGAGCTCAGTGAATGTGATGGCATGGTTTGAACTGTGGTGGCATGAAGGAGAAAAACACACAAGCTTTCTTATTGCTCACTCATACATGGAAAAAGAAAACAGGGGACAGCATGGAGCTTGAAAGATGCCTGAGGTCAAACATCAAAAATGTTGTCAGCCCTGAAAAATGAGTCAGAGTATCACAAGTTCAAGATGAGCCTTGGCAATCCAGTGAGACCCTCATCTCATAAAAAAGTAGATAATTCATTCTCCGTACCTTACACCTCAGAAGTCCCACTTCAAAATATTTACATAACTAAAAGAAACAAACACATCCACAAAACCCATATGAAAATGTTCATAGGGAAAAAATGGAAATAACACAATGTTCAACATCAATGTGGTACCTGCTTTCAATACAATGCTACTTAGTAATAAAAAGGAACAATTCATATTTACTCAAATGGCCAAGGCAGGAGTGACTGTCACTGCTAGCTGGCAGGCACAAGACACCAATGTATGTAATTAAAAACATATAAGTGCCTGCTCTGGGCTTGAGGGGCCGGGGCAGAAAAATGATTTTAAAGGCACACATGAGAATTTCTTGACATAAGATATTGGTGGAGAAAGTAGTTATATTCTTCTACATATTTCTCAAAATTCAAGAAATGATATTTATAAAAATACAGTTTTCAGTATGAGAACTACTCAATCTTAGCTAATAACAACTTGTGTAGAGACAGCAATGGTGCTGCCATTTTTAAACTTGCAAGTAAATAAATGAAAGCTAAAAATTATCTCAAAACCACCTAGGTATAGTGGCAGAATCAGAACTTCTGTCTAGATCACCAAGATGTCACACAACTCTTCCACAACACTACAGCACTTAAAACAGCACTTCAAAGAACAGGAGAAGTCAGCCTTGTACTGTGCCATCCCAAGAGGTCACATGCAGTCTGAAAAGACTAATATAGTAAATCAGTTATGCAGCTTAACACAAAAATTAAGTACAAAGCCAGGAATGGTGGTACATGCCTTTAATCCTAGCACTGGGAGGCAGAGACAGGTGGATCTCTGTGAGTTTGAGGCCATCCTGGTGTAACACGTGAGTTCCAGGAATTCCAGGGCTGTATATGTCTCAGTACCCCTCCCCTGAAAAAATACACTTGAACAAGGAAGAATTCCCAAGAATAGGCTACACAGTGATAATGCCACAGTGTTCAGGTAAAAGCAACAGGGTAGAAAGCATGAAAGCCAAGTGGTGACTAAGAGGATTAAAGATGGCACGCAGTTGCAACAGCTGGTCTCTAAGTACCCAGCGTGACTTCTGCCCTACAAAGAAGTGAAAGACATGTTTGCCATCTGATCATGTGAGGGACATCCCTATAGTTTTCTCAGCATCATGAAAAGGAAAATAAGATGCAACTGAGAAGCTGAAGTAGCATATCATAATCTGAAAGGTCTATAGCAAAAGACAGGGATTGTACCTGTGTTCTTACACAAATCCTTAGCACAATAGAGGTAAGTATATTTTTTCATAAAGCCAAAAAAAGAGTTTTCTCAACCAACAACAGAAAATATTTTGTAAAATTTATGATAGACATTAGGAAAAATCTACAGATAGTGTCAGCTGATTAAAATTAAGCTATTTGAGTTAATTGCAGACAAGTTATAATTCCTTTTCTTTCCATGTATGAATTTTAATTTAAAACTGTTAATGTTAGCATGGTAGGATTAAGTGACTTAAACCTGCATTTTTGTATGATTTGTAAGGTATTTTCATTTTAAAGCCTTGAGGATAAGGAAATGCAGCTAATTAGTATGTGAACAGGAATACAGTAAACAGCTATTGGGCTGGGACTCAATTAGAGCCCCTGAACTTAAGGGCAGAATTAGGCTAGATCATTTGAAAATAACAGCACAGTCCCTTATAATTATAAGATCAATGACTGACAAGATAATTAGTATATCTTGTAATCAAGGTAACAGCTTTTATGGACCTAATTAGAGTATATTCTATCGCTTGGAATACATGCCAAAGGTGTTAAACTAATTTTGTGTACTTAGAGATGCTGGAAGCATCTTAAGGAACTGATATGTAAGAGGTACCTTCCTTTGTAAGCAGTAAGAGACAGAATACATCAATACTACCCAGATAAGTGTTCAGATGGGGACTTGAGAGCAGTTAGGGCAAAATGGCTCTCCTCCTGGAAGATTACCAGTTTGAGCAAGTACAAAGCAACAATCTGCCTTCTATTCATTTAGTCTGAGTAGAAGGTGTGTACTGGAGATAAACTCAAGCATTTCTCTCAAGCAAAAAGTTACTCTGTAACTAAGCAAAACTTCTGTGTGGTTTGGTCTGAGGATCAAGTAAACCTTGAAGAAAGACCTTGATGGTATAGAAAGATTTCTGAGAGCTTTTGTAGTTGGCATCTGTTATGTTTTTGCTTTTGTTTTTGTTTTTGCTTTCATGGTGCCACTGGGCCTTCCATTGGTCCTAGGAAAGTCCTATTCCCTTAAGAAGCGTACTATCTTGATAGAGTTCTAAATGATTGTTTTACTCACGTAGGAACTAGAACAAATCTATAAAGTAGGTATTATTTGTTCTGTATTCAACAATTCAACAACTGTTCAACAATTAAGGATTGTCTGTTATCTTTCCAGTATAAGGAGGATGTGCAAAACTAAGAGTAAAATAATCATAAAACATCAACATTTTCATTAAAAATTATCAAATTTTCTCATATAAAGCTCAGTTGTAGCAGAGTTGAAGTATCCCCTGAGTATATTGCTTCCTGGACCCAGATCCTCATATCAGATTCTGGATCTTCTGCGCTGAACCTTCCTTACCATACTGGGGTTATCAGCCAGCAGTTAGAGATAGAGTCATGGGCGTAAAACCCCCTGAAAACTCACTCCTGACATATAGCTGCCCCATGAAGCCAGTTGCTATTCCATTGGCTAAAATTAGTCATAAGATGAAAAAAAAGATGGCACAAGTAGTATTTCTTCCTATGTAAAATAAAACTTGGTATTATTTTTTCTTCCATTATGTTTAATACCAGTTAACATGTGGGTCCTGGATTTTAACTCCATCAAACTATCTGCTGAGTTTGAGCCCTTAGCAACAAGGCCGCTCTACTGAGTTGTCATTAAATGAAATGGCCATGGTAAGCTGTGGTAGCTGTTTAATAAATGAGAAGCTCTCTATACAGAAAAGAGGGAAAAATGAAGATGGAGAAAATGGAGTAAAGAAAGAAAGGGAAAGAGAGGAAAGGAGGGGAGAAAAAAGAACAAAATCAGTGATAGTTACGTTTAATCAATGCCTTGTGCTTGTTTCTTCATGTAATATCTCCAACTTAGTAATTGAGGAAGCACAGTATAACTATGCTCTCTTAGGAAGAAAAAGGAAATAACATTAGCAAAGAAATGTCTCTGTGAACACTGGCCCGTCTCCTACTCCAGCCCATCAAAGCTAAGACTCATTGAGTACTCAGAATATCCACTGAGGATGTGCATGCCAGCAAAGCTACAGATACTCAGATACTCTCCTAATTGGGGAACAGGTAGAAGTAATACAAACCATATTCTATGAGACTTCTCCATACTCATGCCGAAAATTAGAACCCTTTGAAGTGTTTTCCAAAAACTGGTGAGAATGGCCAAAGTTCTCTCCACCATGCATATGTCATGTGTTTCCATCCCCCCTCCTTTATTTCTCACCCCTTTCCCTCAGGTAATCCTCATGAAGTCTCTGCCGAGCCCATGATACTTCATGAGCATACTGAATGCAGTACTGAAAATAGAGAAGAGAAAGATGAGGAGGGACTAACTGGTCCATATTTCTCCATGAGAATGCCTGTCCCACTTTGAGCCCTGCTCAGATAGAACCCAACACAGAGCATGTAGCATATAGCATGTAGCTGTGGCCTTCAAGAAGGTATGAAACATGCAGAGATGACACTCAGACTTAGGTCCTCCATGACACTTCCAGTGGACAGCTCTTTTGTGTTTCTAATGGACTGTTGACTTTTTCAACACCTCTACCGAACCCACTCCCCAGCCTCAGGTTTGGACAAATCTACCTCTAAAACTCCAAGGAAAAAAAAAAAATTCTTGTTTTCTCTTCAGTAAAAAGCTGAGTCAAAGGTTATTTTTTTTTTTTTAATCTATGACTTACTGCTTCTAATTACATCCAAAGAAAACCCTTACTCTCCCTATGAATGTAGTTTTGACCTATGATAAAAAGAAGGCAATTCTAATTTTGGATGCAACTCTTTATTAAAAAATAAGACCATATGTGAAATATAACAGTAGGATCCAGGTGAGGCTGTGCTAAGAGTGCTTGACAGCTACAAATGAAAAGGAGAGGATTATAAAATCAAAGGTCCGGAAACTGGGAAGGAAACTGGTAGAGATGGGGGAATTGATAGGGCTTTGGGTGGGAGAGGGCAAAGAAAGGGTATGGGAGCGAGAATAACCTGAATATATTATATACATGTATGAAATTCGAAGAACACATCAATTAAAATATTATGTGGACTGTACTTCTTGGTTTTTGTCAACTGGACTCAAACTAGAGACAACTGGAAAGAGGGAACTTCAATTAACAATTGTTTTCATTGGGTTGGCCTATGAGCATACCTAGGGAGCATTTTCTTGATTACTTATTCATGCAGAAGGGACCAACCCACTGTGGGAAGTGTCATGCCTGAGCAGGTAATCCTGGGTTGTATGAGCAATCGACCTGAGAGAGCAATGGTGAGCAAAGCCAGTCAGCAGAGTTCCTCCATGGTTCCTGCCTCTGCTCCTGCTTGAGTTCCTGCCCTGAGTTCCCCAAAATAAACACACCGATCATGATGCGAATGCCTATGTTACTCTTGGTCACAGTGATTATGACAGCAATAGAATGCAAACTAAAATACAGTCTTTTTGAAAAAATGTAGAGTGATTTCTAGAATAAATAACTTGCATTTAGGAAATTATGTTAACTCTCCTGAGCTAATCACAAAATCTCAGAGTCCTTTAATTATAAGCCTAGAATAAGGCTTATAACTTTAGAAAAGCTTACCTTGTAGACTTAGATTTTTCAAAACCCTACTTTATTTAGGGTTCTTAAATGTTTCTATCTTCCTTCTGATCCATCAACCAGAAGTAGGGGAGAAAGAGTGTTAAAAGAAAAAGGTGGTTGTGGATCTGTTTAGAAGTAATTCCTTGGGGCAATTCCACTCTTGTTGTCTGGACACCAGCAGCCCAGTCCAATAGCAAACACCAAACAGCAACACAAATCAGTAGCAGCAACACAATCCAACAGAAACAGCAAGGATCCATCAAATTCGCCCAAGTCAGTAGAAGAAGCCAGACTCAGCTGGAGTACCATAAGAAGTTCCATGGACTGTTTCTCTTTGCAAAATGAAGACCAGTGGAGATCAATGAAGTGATGTAAACTCTTGCATGACATAGCAATGCAAAAGTGTCATCTCACTGTCCATGGGGTTCTATTTATATTCTTTGTAAACATCATACACTCTCTCACATGTCTGCTTTCAGCAAAACATCATGTGCCCTTTCACAAGACAGCTTCCAGAAAAACATCAAGTGCCTTCTCACAAGACAGTTTCCAGCAAAACACCATGTGCCCTTTCATGGGTCTGTTTGATGCCAACAAAGGTCACAAGACTGTCTTCACTGGTAGAAAAACACTCCCACATCCCATACTTGGGACCAAAATAAAAATACACATAAAAGAAACCAAAGCTTCCACTATATTACCTGAAGACTGTTTAATGCATGAGTAAATAAACAGGTAAGCATACCTAATGGTAGAGTAAGCATCTATGGCTCTCATGAATTCATCATGATCAATAGCTTCAGTCTATGAAAAATCTCCTTGATATTCTTTCTGAATAGAAAGATTGTTTCATTGATACCAGTTCTTCTAATGATCTAATTCAATATTATTAATAACTAATCATCAGGAACACTGTAACACACACATAGTCACTCCTTAAAGAAGAATAAGTTGCTGGAGACAATCCTCTGCCTACAAATTTGAAAACCTAAATGCAATGAAGGAGCAAGCAGTTCCTTGAAAGACACAATCTTCTAAAACTCACACAAAAAGAAATAACTATCTAAACAGTCATATTGATTGAATAAATAAATCCTATTATTGCTAACACCCCAAAATAAAGGCACCAGGTCCAGGTAGGCTTTCATATAAATTCTACCAAGTATCTAAGACAGAAATTGTACCAGTTCTCACCATTGCATTTTAAATGAAGCAGAAGAAAAATAGCCTGATTTGCTATGTAATCACAGTTTTATCTTATTTACTAGTCAAACCTGGTAAAGGAAGCATTCATCAATCTCTCAGCAACATAAAAGAATAACTAGAGCTCCACAATACATAAAAAGAATTACACACTACATTGGCTGGTGTGCCTTCATACAGGTATTCTAATTTGCTGTAATAAGGTCCATTACCAAATATAACTTTGGGAGGAAAGGGTTCATTTCATCCTACAGCTTATAGCCTATGAATGAAGGGAAGTCAGGACAAGGAACTCAAGGCAGGAACTGGCAACTGGAAATGAAGCAGAGACTAAGCAGAATATGGCTTACTGGTTTGTGCCCCGTTTTTAAAATTCAGCCTGCTTTCTTATACAACACAAGATCACATGCCCAAGGGTGGCATTATCACCACATCAATCAGTAACCAAAAATTCCCTTACAGACTTGCCTATATAGGCATTCTGATGGAGATGTTTTATAAATTGAAGTTCCTTTTCCCAAATGACTCTATCTTGTGTCAAGCTCACAAAACTCTAACCAGCACAACACATCTGTGATCCTGATTTAGCATTAAAAAACAATTAATGTAATCCATCATATTAATAATATAACGAAGAAACCTACATGGTAATAACAGTAAATGATGGAACATCACTGATAAAATCCAATAGCCACTTATATCTAAAACTTTTTGTAAACTAGGAATAGGCATTTCCTCAACTTGATCAAATTGTCTGCAAAAGCTCTACAGCTGATATTCCACCTACTGATGGGAAACAGCAAGCCTTCCTAAGGAGACTCTATCTTGCATTCCTTGTTGACACATATTAAAAGTTTTGCTAATGAAATTAGATAAATAAAAATGTATATATTGGAAAGAAGCAAATAAATCTATCTTGTATGCATAAGACTGTTGCTGTTAATTTAAAAGTATGTCCTAATAAATGTTCATTATTAGGCTTATTATTATTACAGCAGTATTATTTACCTGCTTTCATAATCAATAAAGATGCAAACACCTGATCTATGTTAGCATAGCCTTAATTAACCTGGGGCAGGGCAGATATTAACTCATAAGCTACCTTCCATTATCTCCCAGCCTCCATCCCATGCCATCTGCTTCTAATAATTTCTATTTGGGCTACCTCCCATCCATAATCCCAAAATACTTGCTAAGGTTGTTCATCTGGGCCATTTCTTTCCATGTGCAACTTCAGAATTCCTCCTCTGTGCCCATTCGGCTCTCTCCTATGGCATCATAATCCCCCTCCTTCTTCCTCTTTCAATATCTGCCTGCTTCTCCTTCCCAAGATCCTCCTTCCCCCAAGCCCATGAACTTTGGCCACACCAACCCTATTCTGACCTACCCAGGTTTAAGACTTTTAATCAGCCAGTCAGGAATAATTTATTAGGCAAGGTTAAGCAGCAATACTTGGGGTACTTCACAGTAAGAATCTCATACAGCTTATCCCTGCTTCCTGAGATCCATAGCATTGCACCATCAGTCTCTCCTTCTGACACACACTTACCCACATGTCTTTTTACCTTACAAGAGCCTTTATGGTTACCTTAGATATTCTTCCTATCTCAAAACCATTCAGTAAGCAACATTAATTTAACCTACCATTTTGATTCTTCCTTGTCATACAGCGTGGTATATTTATGTATTACAGGGTTTAGAGCAACTTTAGAATGATAAGGCCTAATCTGCTTCAGCAATTTTCTTTTGAATATGATTATTCACCCGCCCAACATTTGAGTTTGACTGGGCATCAGGTGGAGTGAAGTTTCAACTAGTTTCTGCCCATATTTGGGTTCACCCCTACCAGGCTCCTGACATCTAACCACTCTAGGAAAATATAAAGAAAAAGCTGGAGAGATAGTTTGGCAATTAACACTGGCTGTTCTTCCAAAAGACCTGGGTACCACATGATGTTGCCGATAGCACACAACCACCTGAAGTTTCATGGAATCCACATTCACTTCTAGCTGCTGAAGGCACTATGCATGCATGTGCACCATAAACACATATGCAGGCAACACGCTCATATAAACAAACTAAATAAATCTTAGAAAGAAAGTATGAAGTTACATAAATATCCTTTGCTTTTGGTCTTCTCCTCTATCGCCATGATCTCCATGAAAAATGTACAAGGAAGATGTCAGAAGAATTGCTTGCCAAGCGATTCATCTTCCTACTTAAAGTTTACGCATCTTACAGCCCACCATGCCACTCATACCTTGAAGACATGGCTGATTGCTACTTTTCCTACAGTGTCCCAGCTTCTTGTATAATTACCCATTTTTCTCACGTAACACTAATAAAACACCTGAGCTCTAGGACTAACACTACAGAGGTTATCTTCTTATTGGCAAAGAATCTAAGTCAACAAGATTTTACTGTGTTTTCCTGGTACTTAACAGCTATACAATAAAGATTAACATTTACCCCCTTTTATTAAACATAGATTTTTCTCATACAATATAAATTGATTCTCATAGAGTACAGACTTAAAAAAAATTACCACCACCACTTCCTTTCCCATCCAGATCCACTCCCTTTTTTTCTCTTATTAGAAAACCACAGGTTTCTAGGAACTAACAACAAAACATAACAAAATAAAATCTAATAAGATGAAACAAAAACCATTGTATCAAAGTTATACAAACCAACAGAAAAATAGATAAGCCCCAAAAGAAGTCACAAGAATTAGAGACCTACTCATTTACCCATTTAGGAGTCCCATAAAAGTACTAAGATGGCAGCTATAGTATATAAGCAGAGAACCTAGTGCAGACCCATGTAGCTTGGGATTGCTACTTCAGTCTCTGTGAGTTCATATGAGCCTTGCTCACTTGTTTTAGAGGGCTTTCTTCTCCTGGTGTCCTCCATCTCCTCTGTCTCCCCTACTCCTCTGCTTCCTCTTCCATGGAGTTCCCTGAGATCTGAGGGGAGCAATTTAATGGAGACATCTCACTTAGGGCTCTGTGTTCTAAGGTCTTTCTATTTGCATAATGTCTTACTATGCGTTTTTTTCCCATTTACTATAGAAGGAACCCTCTCTGATGATGGCTGAATAAAGCATCCATCTATGAGTGTAACAGAATATCATGAGAAGTCATTTTATTATTTAGAATTTTAGAGTTGTGGTATTTGGTTTTACTGTAGATATTTGGGCTATCTAGCCTTTGGTTCTTGGTCATCCAGACAGTGTCAGGTATAAGTTCAGTCTCATAGAGTGTTCTTTAAGTTTCATCAGACATGGATTGGTTACTTCCACAAAGCTGGTGCTGTCATCACCCTAGTATATTTTGTAGAGAGGACAGATTGTAGGTCAAAGGTTTTGTGTTTGAATTGGTGTTTACTTTTTTTTTTCTTTTTGGTAGCCTGCAGAGTACCTCTCTGTGTCAAAAACAGTGGTTCCCAACATGTAGGCCACCACCCCTTTACAACCACAAATACTTACATTGCGATTCATAGCAGTAGCAAAATTACAGTTATGTAGTAGCAACAAAAATACATTTATAGTTGGGGGTCACCACAACATAAGGAACTATATTAACAGTTTAGGGCATAGGCAGGTTGAGAATCACTGCACTAGAAGACAGAAGTGAAGGTTCTACGTCTCGATGTTCGGTGAGTTGTACTGGTGTCGGCAATGGGGCCTTGATGTCAGTTTGTGGAGAGTAACCCACTTTCTTGGCAAAACCTTCAATTGTTTGGGAATTTCCATGGGGCCCTTTTGACCAACAACTCAAGTGGATGACATTCAGTCCCATTTCTGGAGACTTTATTTGGTGACAAGGGATGCCCAGCTGGGGTTCCATCTCCCTCATTTTCTTCAGATTTTATTAGGATTGCCTTCATATATTTTAGGACATTTCCACTGCACTAGGTTTCTATGCCACCCCTTAAATGCCCTTCAATTCTAGCTACCTTTTCCCTGATTCCATCCTCAGTATGCACTCTCCTCCCCTTTCCCATATGACCATCCCTTTCTTGTCCCAACCCCCACTTCCCACTTTATTCTGCCCATATAAGCTGTGTATCCCCCTTACTCCCATCCTCTATGCCTAACCTCTCTGGGTATACATATTGTTGGTCGCTTACCATTTTTAATGGCTAATATTTAGATATCAGTGAATATATACCATATTCATCTTTCTGGGTCTGGGTTACCGCACCCAGGATTTTTTCGAGTTCCACCCATTGCTTGAAACTTTCATGATGTCAATTTTTTTTTTTTTTTGAGAGCTGAGTAATATACCATTTTTTTTTTAATGTACTACATTTACTTTATTCTTTCTTCTGTTGACAGACATCTAGGTTGTTTTCAATTTCTGGATATTATGATAGAGCAGCAATGAACATGGTTAAGCAAGTGCCCCCATGGTAGGATAAAGTGTCTTTTGGGTATATCTCCAAGAGTGGTTTAGCTTTATCTTGAAATAGATCCATTCCCATCTTTCTGAAAACCACCATACCGATTTCCATAGTGGCTGTGCAAGTTTGTACTTCCACCAGCAATGAAGAAGTGTTCCCTTTGCTCCACATCCTCACCAGCATGAGCTGTCACTTGTATTATTGATATTAGTCATTCTGGCAGGTGTAAGATGAAATCTCAAAGTAGTTTTGATTTGCATTTCACTGACAGTTAAGGATGTTGAACATTCCTTTAAATGTGTCTCAGGCATTTGAGATTTCTCTATTGAGAATTCTCTATTTATATCTGTACTCCACTTTTTTATTGGATTATTTATTTAGATCTGTACTCCACTTTTTTATTAGATTATTTGGTTTTTTTATATCAAGATTCTTGAGGGTTTTTATATATATATATATTTGGGGATATTAATCCTTTATCAGATGTGGACTTCGTAAAAAAAAAATCTTTTTGCCATTCCGTAGGCTGCCACTTTGTCTAGATGACAGTGGTCCTTGTTGTGCAGATGGTTTTTAGTCTCTGTGGGTTCCATTTATCAATCGTTGATCTTAGTGCCTATACTATCTGTGTTCTGTTCAGAAAGTCTTCTCCTGTACCAATGTGTTCAAGCCTATTGCAGCACTTTGGTTTTATGTTGAGATCTTTCATTCATTTGGAGTTGAGTTTTGTGTAGGGTGAGGGGTATGTATCTATTTGCATTCTTCTCCATGCAGCCACCCACTTTGATTTGTTGGTGATGTCTTTTTTCCAGTGTGTATTTCTGCCTTCCTTATCAAAAATCACCTGTCCAGTTTATGTCTGGATCTTCAATTCTATTGATCAACTTGTCGGTTTTTATGGCGAAACCATGTTGTTTTTATTACTGCAACTCTGTACCATAACTTGAGATCAGGAACAATGAGACATCCTACATTTTTTATTGTTTAGGATTTTCTTAGCTGTCTTGGGTTTTTTGTATTTCCTTATGAAGTTGAGCATTGTCCTTTCAAGATCCGTGAAGAACTGTGTTAGAATTTTGATGGGGATTTCATAGAATTGGTAGATTACTTTTGGTGGGATCACCATTATTACTATGTTAATCCTACCAATCCATGGGAGGAGTATGGAAGATCTTTCCAACTTCTGATACGTTTTTCTATTTCTTTCTCTAAAGACTTGAAGTTTTTGTCATACAAGTCTTTTACTTGCTTGATTTGAATTACCTCAAAGTTTTTATATTATTTGAGACTATTGTGAAGGGTGTTGTTTCCTTGATTTCTTCCTTGGTCTGTTTGTCATTTGTATTTGTTCCACTCCTTGAAATATACCCAGAAGATACTCTAGCACACAACAAGAAAATTTGCTCAACCATGTTCATAGCAGCCTTATTCATAATAGCTAGATCATGCAAACAGCCTAAGTGTCCCTCAGTAGAAGAATAGATAAAGAAACTGTGGTACGTTTACACTATGGAATACTACTCAATACTACTCAGCTATTAAAAACAAGGAATTCCCAAAATTTGTGGACAAATGGATTGAGCTAGAAATGATTATAATGAGTGAGTTAACCCAGAAGCAGAAAGAGTCAAATGGTATATACTCACTTATATCTGTATACTAGCCCAAGGGGCATGTCCCACGAAAGTCTTCACTTACCAGGAAACTGGGACAGAGGGGAGGACATCCTATTGGGACTCTAGATGAGGGAAGCATGGGAGAATAGCAAAGTAGAAGGATCCAGAGGGTCCTAGAAACCTACAAGAAGAACATTATGATAGGCAGATTTGGGCCCAGGGGTCCCGCTCAAACTAAGGCACCAGCCAAGGACAATACAGGCCATAAACTTCAAACCCTTACCCAGATCTAGCCAATGGACAGGACATTCTCCACAGTTGAGTGGAGAGTGGGGTATGACTTTCACATGTACTCTGGTGCCTCATATTTGACCACGTCCCCTGGAGGGGGAGACCTAGTGGCACTCAGAGGAAGGATAGCAGGCTACCAAGAAGAGACTTGATACCCTATGAGCATATAAAGGGGGAGGAAGTCCCCCTCAGTCACAGTCATAGGGGAGGGGAGTAAGGGGAACATGGGAGGGAAAGAGGAATGGGAGGATACAAGGGATGGGATAACCATTGAGATGTAACAAGAATAAATTATTTAAAAAATGAAAAAAAAGAAATACTACTAATTTTTTGTGAGTTAATTTGTTTCCAGCTACTTTGCTGAAAGTATTTATTAGCTATAGGAGTTACCAGATGGAATTTTTATGGTCACTTATGTATACCATCATGTCATCTGCAAATAAAGAAACTTTGATTTTTTTCCTTTCCAATTTTTATCCCTTTTATATTCTTCAGTTGTCTTCCTGCTTTAGCTAAGACTTCAGGTATATGTTGAACAACTATGGAGAGAGTGGACAACCTTGTCTTGTTCCTGGTTTTAGTTAAACAGCTTTGAGTTTCTATCCATTTCACTTGATGCTGGCCATAGGCTTTTTGTAACCTGCCTTTATTATATTATCCCTTGTCTCCATAATCTCTCCAGGATTTTTATCATGAAGGGATGTTAGATTTTTATCAAAGACCTTTTCTGCATGTAATGAAATGTTCATATGGTTTTTATCTTCCAGTTTGTTTATATGGTAGATTATATTCATTGATTTTATTCCCTATATTAAAACACCCCTGTATCTCTGGGATAAAACTGACTTGGTCATAGTGAATGACCTTTTTAATGTTCTTGAATTTTGTTTACAAATATTTTATTCAGCATTTTTGTATCTATGTTAATAAAGAAAATTGCTCTGCAATTTTATTTTTTGTTGTCCTCCTTTCATTTCCAGTCATGTTATTTGAGATATTATCTCTCTGCCTTTTAGTTAATTCGTATAGAAGTTTGGCAGTCTTATTGATTTTCTCAAAGAACTATCTCTCTGTTTCATTGACTGTTTGTATTATTCTCTTTGTTTCCATTTTATTGATCTCAGCCCTCAATTTGATTATTTCTTGCTATTACTTTTTAGTGTCATTTTTATTTTTTATTCAGGAGCTTTCAGGTATTATATTATGTTCCTAGTTTAAAAAAAAAGTTCTACAAATTTTATGTAAGGCACTTTTTGTTATAAATTTGCCTCTTAGAACCTCTTTAATTGTGTCCTCCATAGATTGAAGGATGTTGTATATTGATTTTCATTCAATTCTAGAAATTCTTTAATTTCTTTCTTAATTCTGTCTTGATTCATTCTTCACTCAGTAGAGAGTTCAGTTTCCATGAGTTTGTAAGATTTCTCTTGTTTCAGATGTTGTTGATATCCAGCTTTAAGCTATGATGGTCTGGTAGAATTCAGGGAGTTATTTTCATTTTCTTGTATCTGTTGAGACTTACTTTGCATCAGAGTATATGGTCAAGTTTGGAGAAAGCACCATGAGGTACAGTGAAAAATGTATATTCTTTTTGTTTGTTTGTTTGGGTGAAATGTTCTGTAAATATGTTAGGTCCATTTAGATTAGAACAGCTATTAGCTTCAGTTTACTTTTTGTCTGGATAACCTGTTTATGGGTAAGACTGGGATTCTGAAGTCTCCTGCTATCACTGTGTGAGGGCCAATATATGATTTAAGCTGTGGTAGCATTTCCTTTATAAATATGGGTGCCATTGTGTTTGGAACATAAATGTTAAAAATTGAAATGTCACTTTGGTAGATTTTTCCTTTGCTAAGTATGTAATGTCTTTACCTATTTCTTCTGATTAGTTTTGGTTTGAAGCCTATTTTGTTAGCTATTAAAATACTTAACACCAGCTTGTTTCATAGGTTCATTTGCTTGGGACTTTTTTTAATGCTTTACCCTGAAGTAATGTCTATTATTGATGTTGAAGTATGTTTATTGGATGTAGCAGAAGGATGAGTCCTGTTTTTAAACTCATTTTGTAAGTTTGTATTAACTTACTGGGGAATTGAGATCATTTATGTTTAGAGATAGCAATGGCCAATGATTGTTGATTCCTGTTATTTTTGTGGTAGTGGTGGTGGTGGTGGTGGTGGTGGTGAATGTGTGTGTGTGTGTGTTTTGTGTATTTCTTTTCTTTTGACTTAGCTGGTATACGAGTATTTATTCCCTGTGTGTTTAATCTCCTTACATCAGAGTTTTCCTTCTAATGCTTTCTGTAGGGCTGGCTTTGTAGGTAGCTATCACTTAAATATGGTTTTATCATGGAATGTCTTATTTTCTCAATTTATGATGATTGAAAGTTTTTCTGGGTATAGTAGCCTGGGCTGGTATCTGTGGTTTCTTAGAATCAGCGGAACATATCTCCTGGATATTCTGGGTTTTTGAGTCTCCATTGAGAAGTCAGGTGTAATTGTAATAGGTGTTTTTATACGTTATTTGGTCTTTTAAAATTTCAGCTTTTAATATTTTTTCTTTGCTTTGTACATCATTTAGTGTTTTGATTGTTACATGGCAGGATGATTTTCTTTTCTGGTCCAATATATTTGATGCTTTGTACCTTTCTTCTTGGACGTTTATAGACATCTACTTCTATGTTAGTAAAATTTTCTCCAATGATTTTGAGGAATATATTTTCTGGGCTTTTGATCTGGGTTTCTTCTCTTTCCACTATTTCTATTCTTAGACTTTGTATATAGTGTCCCAGATTTCTTGAGTGTTTTGTATCAGGACATTTTACATTTAACGTTTGTTTAACCAATGTATCCATTTCTTCTATTGTGTATTCAGTGCTTGGGATTCTCCCATGTCTTGTTTGCTGTTGATAATGTTTACCTCTGTAGTTCTTGTTTGATTTCCCCAATTTTTCATTTCCAGTATTCTCTCAGTGTGGGTTTTCTTCACAGATTCTATTTCTATCTTCAGGACTTAAATAGTCTTATTTATTTCCTTGTACTGTGTGTATTTTCCTGCATAGGTTTACGGAATACTTATTCATTTTCTCTTTAAGTGTCTCTATCATCTTTACACAGGCTGTTTTAAGTTATTTTTGTAGAGCTTCTACCATGTTGGAATATATAAAATTTTTTGTTTGCTTGTTTGTTTTTTGACACAGGGTTTCTCTGTGTAACCTTGGCTGGAGTTGCTTTGTAAACCAGGCTGGCCTCATACTCACAGAGATCCAACAGCCTCTACCTCCCCAACTGCTGGGATTATAGGCATGGGCCACCACACTCAGGAGAATATACAACTTTTAATACATTTTTCATGTTGTTATAATGAGAGCAAAAGTGTTTTGGATAATGTTATATACTAACCAAAAGCATTTCCCCACTATCAATATAGTTTTACTTAAGAAAAAGAAAGTAAGAACTTTTAAACTATTAATAACTACTTTCTTAAGTAATTAGTCATATAAAAAATTGGCAGTTATTTATGTTAAATGATAGTATAAAGAACAGACTCTCAAAATATAACCAGAAATTAATATGATAAGAAAAATCAATAAACAGCTAATTTATTGGTTATCAATGTTCATTGGGAAAAAAATCAAGTATTAACAATTTCTCCTGAAATTTCTCTTTGGGAAATATTCTCCTAAGTAAGTAGTAAGTTACTGCAACAGTACATAAAACATTTGCTCGGTTGACACTGTACTAACACTTCAGATTAAGGGCCATAGATTACCAACACATTAAAAGGCAGAGTACCTACAGAAACAGGTAATGGCTATGGCAAAGGATTGTTTTTACTTCTGATGTTTTGCCCTTTTGTAATGCATGATTGTACCAAGGCGGAAGTAGACAGGAGAGACATTCTGATCAAGGCCTGGCACCACTCACGCCCACTTTAGTGGAAAGAATGTGCTCACCTTCCTCAGTTACCTAAAGTCAGGTGGCAGAAGGGGTTTCAAGAGAATTGATACTTGCTACTTGAGCCCTTTGATTAGCAAGGGGCACCTGAAGAAGGCTGGTAGATTGCAAGCATGAATTAAAATCAAAACAATGTTTCTGGATTTTCCATGAAGGAGGCCACAAAGAAAGGACAAGACAGCATCACCTCAAAGTAGACAGCCAGCAAGAAAATAAGGACCTCAGTCCTTTAGCCTCATGGAACTGAATTTCACCAACATAAGTTAGTTTAGAAGCATGATTTTTTTTTTCTTCATTTTTCAAAGAAAAGTACAGCTCTACACTAACTCCTTGACTTTGACCATGTGAAACCTCCAAGTAGAGCCCTGTCTTATGACACAAAAGTCTGTGAGCTAATAAATTCATGTTGCTTTAATTTGTTAGATACACAGTGACTTGTTAAACAGAAAGGGAAAACTAGTAAATCCAAGATAAAGATGAACACCAAAATCAAGAATAACAGTGCTTTGGTAATGGTTGACCGCCTTAGTGTCTGGATGTTCACTATCTTAGTCAGCATCAACCTTCAACTTGACCCAGCCTATAGTCACCCAGAAAAGCAGGCTCATTGAGTCATTATACTGATTTGGTTACACAGTAAGCATGTCTGTAAGGGGTTGTCTTAACTGTTAATTGATGAGGAGGGCCCCAGCTCATCTGGGTGATACTCTTCCTTAGGCAAGTAGTCCTGGGCCATATAAGAAAGCCAGCAGAGCAGGAACCTGAATAAGCCAGAGAGGAAGTCAGCAAGCACTGTTGCTCCATGATTTCTGCTTTAAATTCTTGAGTCCCTGCCCAGACTTCTCTCATTAATGGACTGTGACCTGGAGGTGCAAGCTAAATAAACTCTTTTTCTCCTCTACCTTGATTTTGGCCAGAGTGCATTATCACAGCATCAGAAAGGAAACTAGAATACACATGGCAATAAAAACTTCACATTTAAACAAAACACCAATCTCTCCCCTTTATTATTCAAGCGTTACCAGACAGGGTAATCCAAAAGTGTGAAGATTATGTTCTATCATAAATCTCTTCTGCCTTCCTTAGTTCTGTTGTGTACATTTAAAGTTACAATCAAACATAAATGTATCAATACCCTAGAAAGGTCTTGGTTATTTAGAGAGCAGTAAGTACTGCCTTTAATTGGCCAAAGCTGCAAAGAGGAGGCGTTTATTGCTGCATGATGAATTATTAGAAGTTTATCCACAGTTAGCTGTGAGTTTCTTTTCTGAGAGATTAAAACTCTGGTTCTCTGGGACAAGTTGGACATCTTATAATACACAAATATTTTCCACAGGTGTCTCATTAGTCTGAAGTCAACATCTGCCATTATTTGTATAAACCAACCTTTGCTTAGGGCTGAGTTGTTTCAGAAGAGGATACTTATTGAAAACTCATTTTCTAAGAGGTTTGAAAATATTTTTTCTTTTTATTTTTTTATTTATTTTATTTTATTTATTTTTTCATTTTTTTATTTTTTTATTTTTTGAGACACAGTTTCTCTGTGTAGCTGTCCTGGATTTGCTTTGTAGACCAGGCTGGCCTGGAACTCAGAGAGATCCATCTGCCTCTGCCTCCCTTGAGTGCTGGGATGAAAGGTGTGCACCACCACATCCAGCTAATATTTTTCATTAATGTTAAGCTGCAGCACATCAGCAGTGATGTGAAAATGCACTGTGCAAGTACTTAATTACATTAAAGAGAACTTCTGTTTTCTAAATTAAGAACCTCTCTCTTCACCTAACTACCACTCTTAACCCAAAGCAGAGAGCCTAGTGGTACAGACCTAGGAGCAAACATCTGGCAGAGAGAGAGAGAAAAGTACAATTTATTAGCTGACTGCATCACAGCTGAGTCTCAGTTTCCTCGTCTGCCCAGGAAGCACATTTTCTTACTGTGCCACAATGAGGATGATTTCTTTGCATGGCCATGGGGAACGTCACTTAAGAAAATAAGTCCAGGGGCTAGGGAGATAGCTCAGTGGTTAAGATCACCTACTGCTCTTCCAGAGGCCCTGAGTTCAATTCCCAGCAACCACATGGTGGCTCACAACCATCTATAATATGATCTGATGGGCACTGTATATATAATAAACAAAAAATATTTTTAAAAAGTAAAAAAAAAAAAAGAAAAGTCCAGCCCTAACACATAGGGCCCATTCTTACTAATACTTACTCTGAAATGCAGTTCTTTACATTCCTCCAACTGAGTACACATTTCACCAAAGTTTTTTAATATACTTAATTGTGACATTAACTTATAAATTATTCTGAGCCTTGTTGCTTTTTTTTTTTTTTTTTTTTTTACCAACAACTCTTTACTTAGCATTAAAGAGTTTAAAGAGGTAATGCTCCTGAAGGCACCAGTACAACCTAAGAACATCTGCTAAGGAATCATTATCAATAAGCTACAGTGGACCTGAAAAAAAAAAAAAAATGTGTCTTCAACTCAGTCCTCTAGCTGTCAACAGGATACCTAGAACTTTTAGGAAGGGGCTTATTTGCCCAGTCCACAAGGAGACATTGCACTAATATCTATTCTATGTTACAGCTGCCATAAACTCTTTCTGCCAAATTTTATCCAGAGTGATTGGTATTATAGCAATTCGGTGGTGTTCGGGTTCCAGGATCTACAATACCTAGCCATCATTTGTTTTACATGAAAACTGCACTTATCACCACTGTATGAGTCTCCACTAGAGGCCTGTTATGTTTCATAAATTTAGAGAAAACTCCATTATTTATTCTAAATGTGACAGCCTAGGTTTAGAGGTGGGCAGGTGCCACACAAGTAATCCACTGATTAGTGCAAGTAGGCATATCAGAAGCCAACAAACTCCAATTTGCATCAAATGCCAGCTGCATAACAACTTATCGGAGAAGCCCAGATAGGAGGGCAAAGAACAACCCTTCCTTAATTATGAGCACGTGCATGCGGAAGCAAGCCTGCATTAGTATGATGAGCATGGGAGGGTAATGAATTAATGCTATTAAGATTCATTACATAGTCCTAATATGCATGCCAATGCCTCTTAGTTGTACTATGTGAGACTTGAGCTCTGAGTCGGCTGACAAAGTCCAGTGACAATGGGAGCGAGATCATGGGAGAAATGCCAGCAGGTGTAGCTTTCCTAAAATGCTTTGTAGTATGTTGGCTATTGTGCATGAAGATTCTGTGTTAGGTAAGATGCAGTCTTGATTTTTGTAAGATTATCTTGATTTTGTGTTTTGGAAAAAGAAAAGCTATCTATTTTGAATAGAGGTATCTAAGGTTTTTTTTTTTTTTTTTTAATACTAACCAAAGAAAGAAAAAATTAATGCAAAGGGAAGAACAAACTGATTAGGGAAGCATTTTTAATGTGAATGACGTTCAGGAGCCCATGAACTATCCTCACATACTGCTTCATGTCCCTTTATTTGCTTACATTGTCATTTTATTTTCCACTTCTAGGTGGAGATCTGTTTCAGAGGACAAATGTTTGCTTAAGAGAGACGTAGCAGGCAACTAAATGTGGCACGAGGTTTTGCCTACTTCCCAAGACGTTGACAAAGCATGAGTGCAAAACTCCTTTGGCTTAAGAGACTGAAACCTAATGAGGCGTGTGCTGACTTGGCTATAGGAGACAGTGTTCTGGGCACAAATTCAAGCATTCATTCCTTCAGATGGCATATCTGGATCTACCTGGTACGATGGTGGTGGTGATACAAGATGAGCCATAACAGTGCCTCATAAGGCTGTTATGAGGATCCAGTTTGGTAGCCCACAGATGATATGCACATCTGTTCCTTCCAGCCTTTGTTGGCTGAGTCCTTTTAAATGCCTCTTGGTTGGCAGACCTCTTGGTGCATTTGTGACTAGGTGAAATGGGATGCCTTGGTTAACAGGATCTAGCTGACTGGATGAGCCCTGAGATACTCTAGCAATGCCATGGCATGGGCTCCTTGTACCATAGCCCTCCCCCACTGGGAAATCAGAACTAAAATATGACCAGGCAGTTGTATTCTGGGTTTTTTTTTTTCTTTCTTTCTTTCTTCATGGAATGGTAGAGGCACTGATTTTCTTTGCAACTATTCCAGAAAATTTTCTATACCCCAAGAAACTCTGCCTGCTGGGTGGCCTCCCCATGCAAGGGCGACCATTAACAAGACTACATCTCATCATTTGGTGCCTTTCCTTATATAATTTCTCCCTTCTTCAACTTCTGCTGCCTGAGCACTCTCTCCACCTCCCAAATCAGTACTGATGTGATCTTGAACAACATGTCCACATTTTCAAAGCACAAAGACAGAATAGAAAATTACAAGAACTCTTCACTCTACATGTTACAATTCTATGATTATTGAAAATGACACCGCTACCAAAACTTTGCAAAACCATTATCGTGTATAATTTTGTAAAGTACAATAAAGACTAAAAGTACATTAGTGTTCTGAGATAAAGAATAACTTTCTCTTTTAAGAAAAAGGAAATGGGTCTTTTTTTTTAATTTTTTATTATTAATTTATTCTTGTCACATCTCAATGGTTATCCCATCCCTTGTGTCCTCCCATTCTTCCCTCCCTCCCCTTTTCCCCTTATTCCCCTCCCCTATGACTGTTCCTGAGGGGGATTACCTCCCCCTGTATATGCTCATAGGGTATCAAGTCTCTTCTCGGTAACCTGCTGTCCTTCCCCTGAGTGCCACCAGGCCTCCCCCTCTAGGAGACATGGTCAAATGTGAGGCACCAGAGTGCGTGAGAAAGTCATACCCCACTCTCCACTCAACTGTGGAGACTGTTCTTAGATGCGGCACTTGCTCAGTAGGTAAGAAAGAATGCATGCTGCCGAAGCTGACTTGAGCTTGTTCCTCAGGACACACAGGAGGGAGGAGAAAACCAAAGCCTGCAAGTTGTCCTCTGATGTCTGTGTGTGCACCATGGCCTGCGTGCACACACATATATAAATAAGTAAGTGAATTTTTTAAATGGGTCCCTCTTCTGCTTTCTCAGATTAAAGGAAGTTTTACTAGGAAGTTTCTAAGTCAACCATGCAGCAATGAAACTACTTCTATTGTTCTATTTGGACAGCTCATATTTGAGCACTGTCTTTAAAGGGGGAGGAATTATGATTTATTGTGCCAAAAGTATTCCAGGCACTAAACTAGTAGCTTATATCCATATTTTATCTAGCTTTCATGAAATCCCAGAATTATTTTAAAGTTTATGAAACTAAAAAATGTGAGAGCAATAAACTATCAGTGAATAAGAGTTCCCAGACATCCAAGGCTACACAAAGAAACCCTGCCTTGAAAATCAAAACAAAATAAAATAAAAGAGTTATTGCTAATGCCAGTATGTACAGTTAATAAGAGCCAGCAAAAGGTAAATGTGATCTTTAAGAAGCAAATCCCTGCTCTACATTAAAAAACAACAAGTTTTTATTGGAGCTTTATGAATTTCCCATCATGCACCCCAATTCCACAAGTTGTAGTATGTCACAGTATGTCCCACAGTATATTCTTTTGACCGTACTTCTTGGCTTGCAAACGTTCATTGCACTGAGTCATTGGTCTGGTTCAAAGCCGTTGGCTTCTGCTACACTTTCAATATTAGAAGCTAACTGAGACTCCGCTTGGATATCCTGTTGTTTCCTGTGTCATAGAGATCCTGTAGTTTGGGATCTGTGTAACCAGCCCCTTCATTCACTATAGCAATTCTTAGATGGGATAAATGTTGGGGTGGGCCAACTCAAAGGCCTGGATCTGGGCCTGGAAGATATCATAGCTGGTCTGCCTACCGGCTTTTCCCCACTCTAACCACCAGGGAGAGCTCTCCAGAACTGCCCAGCGAGCTCATCTAATGCATCAGCCAGCAAAGGGCAAATGCAGTTTTCTCACTCTTATTCACTCAGGGCTGGCTCACGTATGCCCATTCCATTAGGGCCAGATCTACTGTGCTTCCCAGGCATGGCGCAGGGCTTGCTCTCCCAGGTACTGCATCAGGAGAGGATCTGGGCCAGTTCTCATAACCTTCAGGGCAGGCTCCTTCATAATTCCCACAGGGCCAGCTCCACTTTGCTTCCCAGGCAATGTTGAGGACCTGCTTTCCTGCGTTTCGCGGCTAGTGATGGACAGGGCCAGCTCTCCCACTTTCATGACCTGGGGTCCAGCTCTCCTGCCTGTCACAGGTGACAAGGGGTAAGGGTGGAGAAAGCATCTTTCCTTCATCCATGCCACTGCACAGCAGATGAGTGGCAGGGACAACTCTCCCATGCTCACACCCTTGTGGCTGACTCACCTGCAACCCCTGCAAGCAGGGCCAACTCACCTGTGATGCCAAGGAGAGCTGCAGGGTCCGCTCTCCCAAATGCTGCAGCTTGTGAGGAACAGAACCCAACTCTCTGCCTCTGATGACCTTGGGGCCAGCTCTCCTGCCTGCTATAGCAGAGGTAATCACTGGATGGCAGATAAGTGATAAGGCTGGGCTCGGCCCTGCCATCAAGATCAACTCTGCTGTGCTGCCCAGGCATAAAATGGGGTCTACTTTCTGGAGTGCTGCAGCCTATGAGGGGTAGGGATTGCTTTCCTGCTCTCATAAACCCAGGCCCAACTCTCCCATTTGTGGTAAGTGGCAAGAGGCAAGGTAGGGGAGGGGCATCTCTCCCCTTGTCTGTGATCCTACAGGGCAGATGAGTGGCAAGGTAAGCTCTACCACACTTACACCTTTGGGACTGGCTCACTTGCAATTCCTGCTACCAGGGCCAGCTCTACCTCGCTTCCTGAGCAATGTGTGGGACATGCTGTCCCAAGTACTACAGTTAGTGAGGGGTAGGACCAGATCTCCTGCTTTCATGCCCTCAGGGCCAGCTCTCTCATATACCCCAGGTGAGGATTGAGTCCACTTCTGTACATCTCCCCAGACATCAACATGGCCCTAAGTAGCAGCCCAGACCAGAGACTTCTGTCTGGCCTTTGGTGTTAACAGACCCCTGCTAAGGCAGAGCCACAAACCAAGACATGGCCCTCCGTGGCAGCACAAGCCAGGACCTCACCATGGCCTTAGGTGGCATCACTAGCTATTCACATAAGGCTGGTCCTCACTAACCTTGAGTCTCCAGTTCTGCCTATCTTCATTGTGCCCACATCCTTCTTCTTCTCCACTACTTATTTACTTCTCTTAATGACACTCAGAGCCTCTGAGTGTCTGGGTCATCTCAGGAGTGGTCTCAAGAGTGCTATGTCCTGACCATGCAGTGTGGCACTGGCAGAGATCATCTTGGTCAAGGTCTGCTCACCTGGGCCTGTAAAGCACTGGACTGGTAGTTGACTTGGCTTGTTTCCTGCTCAGGCTCCATGGCACCAGACCGGTGCTCATCTCCCTTGCTGTACATTTTAATGTTACTCTTCTTCTCTTGTCTTTTTTCATGTATAAAAATGTGCAACATACAAACCATTTCTCGAGGCCAAGATTTATAAATTTAATAGCTTTTGTTGTTCTGTTTTTTTGTTTTGTTTACTGAGTGGCTCAAATGCCTACTAGCACAGAGTTGCTCAATTAAAGACTATACATCACTGTCAAGGGTAAAGGTTTTTTTTTTTTTTTTTTTAATCTAGTAGCATCACAACACGTATGATAAATTATCTCCAAACATACTCCAACAAGTTCAATGCTTTGCTCTCCACAGAGTTTTCATACAGAAGTGTCTACTAACCAATGCATTTGTGGTTTGTAATGCAAATACAAAATATTCTCTGCCGCTTAAGACTAAGGGCTTTTTTCCATCTTCAAAGAAAACATTTGACATAATGTTTTACCCTAAGGCTATGTATATCATTATATTTGAACAATCAAAATATATAACCATATTGCCTATACCATTAACTAACTTTAAGAGAATAAATTAAATCTGTATTTGTTAAAGCATAGTTTTAGCTCAGTTTTGTATTGCTAAGTGGTTGATTAGATGTGAAGACTCTGCCCACAGTACAATTAAACAACCACAGAAAATATTTTTCTTCAAGTATTAATCATCATGAACTTCTAGTTAAAATAAATAAGCAATTCTCTATGGCTAAATAGTCATATATCTCTCCTGGGCATCTAGATTCTGGCTGTATTCATATGTTCTGAATTTCAAAATAAAGTGTAAACATTAACTGGTCTGAAAAGTCCATTTACTAGCTAGAAATACGTACAGGATTGCATTTTTAGCTTTCTCCAATCCCTCAAAGAATCTCAGTGTCAATCATCGTAGGATACAAGGTGACATAGGCAGTGATGTAAGAGGACAGAAAATGAGCAAGACAACATCAGACAAGAGTATCTGTGATATTTCACTTTAACATTACTCAGGGTCCTGTGTGGAATACCAAACAAAAGCTCCCCAGGGGTTCTGTGTGGTTTGTGCAAGCTCGGCCAAGATTTGTATTTCCACATCTAGAGGTACAGAATTTCTCCCAAAGTGGTTATCAAATAACTGCATGGCCAGACAGTACTACTGTCACTCAACACAAGGATTTTGAGTCAAGGCAAAGCCTAGTTTAGACCCTTACATTTGGTGGGAGAAAATCACAGAACTCTTTATATGGCATTCCCATTACTAGTGGGATAAATGTCGTAATAAAACATCAACAAACATTTGTATATTTGCGACAGCCAGTATGAAACCAAGAAGAAAAGGCTGGTGAGTCCTTCATCAGTGGCCCACAGAGCTCCATGTGCCTCTCTCTCTCCAGCACATCGACATACTGTCCAGCTTTTAAGAGCACCTATGCCACTGTGTCTTCTATGTGGGTATTCTTAGGGACCGTATAGGTATTTATTCACAAACGAGTGGATAGAACAAGGTAGGTTACATCCACTTCTATACTTGGCAAACACGTTTGTTTTGAGCTAAGAACTCGGCCCCCATAGACTCATATGTTTTCAAACTAGGTCCCCAGTCGGTAGAACATTTGGGAAAGGATTAAGAGGTGTGACTTTGGAGGAGGCGCGTCATGAGACCTGACCTTTCTTTGTTTTTTAACATGTTATTGAAAATCCGTACAATATATGTTGATCACTGTTTCCCCTCATCCATCCTCTCCAACACCCTTCCCATGTTTCTACCGATCCATCCCACACCTTTTTTGTTTCTTTTTATAAAATAAATAGACAAATAAAAAAGTAACTATAACAACTATAATAACAACAATGAGAAAGCACACACACAGAGAGAGACACACACACACAAAGACACACACATACAGCACACACAAAACTCATAAAATCACAAAATTGGAAACAGTAATATGCAAGCAAAAGAGCAGTGAGGTAAAAAAAAAAATATTGCCAAATGAAATGCAGTATGAAACAAGAAAACTCAACAAAAACACAACTGAGTTCACTTTATGTTGTCACCTACTACTAGGCATTGGCCCTGCCCATAAGTGTGGTTTGTATACCCAGTGAAATTGTATTTTTGCCAGTGGTTGCCAATTGGAGATAGCTTCTTGCTTAGGGATGGGAGCTCATGTTCAATTCCTCCTCTCAGCACTGGGACTCAGTCTATCTTGAACCTGTAGAGGCCCTTTGAATGCTGCCAAAGTGTCTATGAGTTCACATGTGTCCTGTCAGATCTGGAAGAGACTGTTTCCTTTACACCATCCATCCTCCTGGCTCTTACCATCTTTCTGCATCCTCTTCAACATAGTTCTATAAGCCCTGAGAGGAGGAGTTTTATAAAGATATCCCATTTAGGATTGAGTGTTCCAATTCTCTAACTGACTGCACAGTGACCAGTTGTGGGTATCTATCATAGTGCTCATTTAATAAGTTCCCATTTGCAGGAAAAAAGATTTTCTAATGATGACTGAGAAAGGCACTGATCTATTGGGTAAGTCAGAATATTGTTTGGAGTCATTTTATAACTATGTTCCATTAGTAGAACAATTTGATTTTCCCCTAGGTCCATGTCCCATCTATCCTCGGGTTCTTGGCCACACAAGCACTATCAGATATAGGCTCCATCTCATGGAGTGTGCCTAAAACAATAAGAGAGTGCTTAGTTACTTCCACAAAATTTGTGCCACTATTGCACCATCATGTTATGCAAGTATTTCACTGTTGTAGAACATAGAGTTTATAGCTGGGTTGGGGGTTAAGTTTCTGATCTGGTAGCATGCTGACTACCTTCCAGTATTATGAACACCAGTCGGTAGGCATGAATTCTCCAGTTAGGCACAAAGTTATCTTCTCCATGTTCAATGAGATATGTAGGTGTTGTCTCCAGCAAGTTCATAACACTAAATGAGTACATGAAATTTGAAGAAACCTTATTAGTAATTTAATGGCATATATTATATTTATAGACCAAAAAGAAGAAATAAAACCCCAAATCAGTAAATGGCAAAAATAATCAAACTCAAGTCTGAAATCAATAAAATAGAAACAAAATGAATTGCAAAGAATCAATGAAACAAAGGGTAGGTTCTTTGAGAAAATCAATAAGATTTATCAACCTTTGTTAGGTTTTCTATTGCTGTGACAAAATACCAGGATCAAAAAGCAAATCGGGTGGAAGAGGGTTTGTTTGGCTTACATTTTCACATTGCTGTTCACTATTGATGGAAGTCAGGACAGAAATTCAAACAGGGCAGGATTCTGGATATAGGAGCTGATGGACAAGCCATGGAGGGGTGCTGCTTACTGCCTTACTTCTCATGGCTTACTCAGCCTGCTTTCTCATGGACCCAGGACTACCAGGCCAAGGGATGGCTCTGCCCACCATGAGCTGTGCCCTCCCCCATTGATGCCTTACACCTGGAACTCATGAAAGCGGTTCCTCAATTAAGTCTCCTTCCTCTATGATGATTCTAGCTTGACACACAAAGCCAGCCAGTATACAATCTTTACCAGATTAATAAAAAATGGAGAAAAAAATCAAAACTGATAAAATTAGAGATGAAAAGAGGGCATCACAACAGAGAGGAAATCCAGATAATTAGAAGGACATACTTTAAAAAATCAGTACTCTACGAAACTGAAAAATCTAGAAGGAATAGATAATTTCTTGATGTACACAATGTACCAAAGTTTAACCAAAATAGGATAAGTAATTTAAACATGCTCACAACTACTAGTGAAGCAGAAGCAGTTAATCAAAAATCTCCAAAGTAAAAAAAAAAAAAAAAAAAAATGCCCAAGATCAGATGGATTCACCACAGAATTCTACCAGACTTTCAAAGAAGAATTAACATCAATACTCAAAATTTTTGAAACTGAAGGAGAATTAACTAACCTATTTACAAGACCAAAATTACTCTGATACCTAAGCTAAACAAAAACTGGACAAAAAAATGATATTACAGAACAATTTCCCTTATGAACCATCCTGCAAAAATCATCAGATAAATACTTGCAAACTGAATCTAAGAACACATCAAAAAGATCATCTACCATGGTCAAGTAGGTTTCATCCCAGAGATACAAGGATATTTCAACATACAAAAATGCATCGATAAGTACAATGTACCATATAAACAGACTTAAAGATAAATATCACACGATCATCTCATTAGATGCAGAAAAGGACTTCGACAAAATCCAACACACCTTCACGATAAAAGTCTTGGAGAGATTAGGCATACAAGGGACATACCTCCAGAAAATAAATTTACAGAAAGCCCATGGCCAACATCAACCTAAATGGTAAGAAACTCAAAGCACTTCCAAAAAAATCTAGAACAAGACAAAATGCCCTCTTTTTCATACCTATTCAATGAAGTCTTGGCTTGATCAATAAGATAAAACATAGTAACCAAGGGGATACAAATAGAAAAAAAATTTAAAGTATCTTTATTTGCAGATGAAATGATTCTATACATAAAAGACCCCTAAAATTTTACCAGGGAATTCCTACAAACAGAAACATTTTAGGCAAATAGCAGGATATAAAATTAACACCCTCAAATCAGTATCCTTTCTATATACAAATGACAAAAAGACTGAGAAAAAAATCGGGGAAATTATATCTTTCACAATAGTCTCAAAATATCTTGGGATAATTCTAGTCAAGAAACTGAAAGTCTTGTATTAATAAAAAAATCTTTAAATTGAAGAAGATATCAGAAGATGAAAAGATCTTTGTGGGGAAAGGGGACCATTTATCCATTGCTGGTGGGAGTACAAAGTTGTAAATCCACATGGAAATCAGTGTGACAGTTCCTCAGGAAGTTGGGAATTGTCCTACCTCAAGGTCCAACTATTGCACTCTTTGGACATATACCAAAAGATTCTACTACAGAGTTACTTTCTCAGTTATGCTCATTGGTACTCATAACAGCCAGTAATTGTAAACAGCCTACATGTCTATCAATGGATGACTGGATAATGAAATGTGGTACATTTACATAGTGGAATATTAGTCAGCCACTAAAAATAAAATTCACATGTAAATGTACGGAGTTAGAAAAAATTATCTTGACTGAGCTAACCCAGACCCCAAAGTCAAATACGGTATTTACTCATTTATATGTGGATATCAGGTTTTAAGCCTTTGACAAGAATCCTATAATTTATATAACCAAAGAGGTTAGGTACAGAATAAAGGACTAGCGGGGAGGGAAGAATCTCCAAAGGAAGAAAATTGAATCTGTAGTTATGGAGAGACAAGGGGCAGGAGGATTGTATGGGGAAGAGAGGGAAGAGAATGGTAAGAGACGGAGCATGAGGAGGGGCCATTCGGATCAGTCTTGAGTACAGTATGCAAGCTGTTCAACAGTGTTTCGGGTGAAGCTTCCCTGTTACCTTGGAATTCCAGAGTTAATCCTAAGCAGAACAAGAAGCAGTAAATAGGCTCCTGTCTAAAGAGAAGCTACTAGGTACACCCTGGGAATTAGTACAGGTGTGAAGGAATCGATCCTTACTTCTAAACTCTGAAGAGGCTACTATATATAAAAAGCAGATTAAAAAGTGGTGGAAAGTCTTACTCTTAGAGCTATCCTGTCTTGGGTGCTCTGGAATCTTTCCTCTCCCATGTAGTTGGGTAGAGATGGCTTTTCCCTATCATATAAAGAAAGCTACTCATAGACGAGAGGAGTCACGGTTGTCATTTGTCTGAGTAAGACAAGCAGCACCCCTGAAAGTCCGTTGGATCCTGCCTCTACCTCCTGAATTCTTAAGAAGAAAGACTGGCAGAAGCCACTGTGAAAGGAGTCGGGGAGTGATCTGAAAACAATCTCCATCCTGATTATTTTGTAGATCCAGCCCAAAAGGCTGCAGCGCAAATCCTAAGCCACCTACTTCTGTAATGAAGTATAAACCTTGTGGTCTAAATAATACAAATTTGGCTTCTCCTGATTTTAGATCAGAACTGTAAGGGTTCTTTCCTCCAGGAGAGCTCAGTGCAGCGGTTCCCAACCTTCCTTTAATGCAGTCCTTCATGCTGCGGTGACCCCCTAACCATAAAATTACTCTGCTGCTACTTCATAACTCTAATTTTGTTATTGTTGTACATCATAACGTAAAGATCTGATATGCAGGATATCTGATATGTGGCACGCAGAGAGGTCATGGCCCACAGGTTGAAACCGCTATCCTAGTGAGAATCTACATCCTTACCTGGACCACGTAAAGAAGGTCGCTTATATTCCTTGGGTTTATAGCCCTTCCTCCTTCTTCAGTGCCGTTATCTATGGTCTCTGCCTCTGCTTCCATCCTGAAACCTCTCTCATTCTTTCCTGCTGCCTCCCTTTTATAGGAACTCTTTTGATTGCATTAAGTCCACCTGAACTACCAATGACTACCTTCTCATATCAAAATCTGTTAGGTGACCACACACCAAGAACCCCATTTACCAGGTTTAAAAAAAAAAAAAAAAAAAAAAACATTCATAGGTTTGAGTGTTGGGATACGGACAGTATGATAAGTTAAAGGAAGCTTGTTAGTCATGAGGAGTCATGTGGGTAAGAACGCTGGCAGTTCTTATTATCAGAGAGGGACACTCAGAGTGACTCTAAGACAGCTCATCAAAGTGTTTCATGAAGGAGCCCACATGGACCTCTACGCTATAGAAAGTGAGATGCTGCAGTCTGAGAGCCCAAGCTATTTGATACGACCTTTAGTAATCTCTGTCCTCCCTGGCCCCATGAGACCTAAGGAATAAAAGGAAAGAGAGGGGACAGCAATACAAAGCCCAACCTCTCAGGTAGGCCAGGCTAAGCCAGCACAGAGAGAGAGCACATGAGTTCAATGTGCGACTGAAATCTTTAATTGGGCAGTACCTACCTTCCAATTCCAGTCTTGGTGAACAACCCACAAGTGTTCTAATATTGGAGATATAGGACTCTGCCTGTGGAGCAGCCATGGGAGGGGACAACAAAATCCAACACAGCATGCTGGGAGGGTGAGGCCGCAGAGCAAGGGAACGTCTCCCATGTACACGTCACAGATCTCAGTGTACTCAGTAGAGTGCAACAAGGATGTGTATGTTTATGGCAGACATTCCCCAGTCATCACCTTTGATAAGGTATTTTTGCATCTCTGATATCTGATGAGCTGGAAACATCTCCACCATTTCTGTGCTTAGAAGCAACCAGCTCACTCCCAATTCTCAGCCACTCCTAATTATTCAGACCTGCCTAATTCTCTAAATACATTAACAGGCACGAGGCTGACATCTTCTATTTTGTTCAGGGAATGTTGCACTCCCTTCTAAATTATTTCAGCTTAGCGTTGCAGAGATAATCTGTCACTAATGCAAAGTTGTGTATTTACAATATTAGAATCTCTGTCTTGTTATTTTTTCATTACTACTGTATTTTCCCAGTCTCCTTCATTACCATGTGTATTGTTTCATTATTTACATTTTGAATGCTATTATCTCTAAGGCTGTCAGCAGAGGCATTCTGAGATAATGACTCTGTGGGAAGAGAATTATCTAAATATGGATCTTCCTGCTCGTGCTCAAATAAATTATTGTCTAAGTCTTCAGATGCTGCTCCTGGACCCTCATTACGGCTCTCATAGCTTAGGGGAATTGCAGACATCAACTGCCTTTGTCTAAGGGTCGGGAGGTGCAGGAGCAGAACTCAAGATACAGAAATCTGAACAAGACAGGAAGGAAAGAGCACATCTATGATAGTGACAGGAAGCGTGAAAACATTCCATGAAATGCATATTTAACAGCAATACCCTTGAAGACAAATGCCTGTTTGAGAGTCTGGATGAATATAAAATATTTGGGGGTTTTGTTGTTATACTATTGGGTGTTTTCTTCTTTTATTTGCAGATGCCTGTCTAAAAGCAGAGACTGATCAGGGTTCTTTACACAGTGTCCTGGGTATAAATATCCATTAAATATCCCATATCCATGCCCTTCAATTTTCAACATTTACATCTGCATCATGCTTTACATTCAAATACTTAATTGAGATATTTATATCTACACTTACAGCTCCAATTTAACATGGCCAAATTTAACTCTCTCTCTTCAAATAACCCTGTTTCAGGCATGCCTGTGCATGCTCAGTACACTCCATGGCTCAAGCAAAACACAACCAATCCTGTGATTCTCTTTGGAAGCTTGCCCTTCTAATCTAAGCGTCACCACGCCCTGAGGGTTTGTGCCCACGGTCCATTCTAAGTCAGACAGCTTCCCATGTCCCTGTAGCCACCCTCACTCGGGAAATTGCCATCCCTCAATCAGTACCAACTTCCCCACAAAGAGACCAGCTGCCACTCTTGCCCCTTGTCCCCCAGCAACCAAAGAGAAAGTCTCAAGATATGTTTCCTGCTTTGACATTGTTCTGCTTAAAACCCCAGTCATTTATCTGATATTTGAACAGAATCCACATTCTTCACCTTGATTTGGCCTCATTTGGATGGCATTATTCACTCTTTGCAGCCACAATGGTCAGTCCTGAGATCACACACACACACACACACACACACACACACACACACACACACACACACACACATTCACTCTTCCATCTTGATTTTTCTAGTTCTAGACTCACTCATGAATGGGTGGCTGTGTTCCTCATTCAGGCTTTACTCAACCTCTTAACAGGGGCCTTCCCAACTTCCTAGTTATTTTTCCTCTCAGCTCTGGTCCATCAGCTTGTGTACTGATAACTTAACTCACCTCACTAGACTTTAAACAACACAATCTTGTCTTCCTCTTTCCTCCCTATGTCTATAGGATCTACAGGCACATAACAGCCACTCAATAAATATTCACACATGAAGAAATAATTGAAATCCAAATCAGGCATGACCAAGTGTCAGGGACCCACGTTGCCTGTCTTTTTAGTTATGCTAAAAAGCCTTATTCCTAGATGGCTGCAACCTTGTTTGGCAGGAATCACCTCCCTTGAGACTTTATGCCTCTAATGTATGTATGCTCAGTGCTTTTGCAAAGCCAGGTCTGCCAAACAACTTTATGCCTTGTGATCCTTTTGACATCCTTCTAGAAAGTCTGAGTCCCAGTGTGGGGAACATGCCTCATTCCCTCTCCCACCACAACTTGTGCACCACTTTCCAGAGAGCGTCTCTTTGGCATTACCATCCCTTCTGGTGTTTTCTGTACACACTTTTCAGCTACAGCCATGTTGGACTTAACTGTCCCAACGTCCATCAGAGCATGGAAACTGCAAAGAGGAAAGCTTTTTAGTTTCAGTTCCCTGATGTCAATCTGTTTTGAAGTTACATATATATATATATTTGAAGAGAGTTAGGTAAAGGGAAAACAGTAGGCAGAATTTAGAAGAAACAATAATAAAACTCCAACCCCCAAAGAAATAGTTTCTTAAGGTCCTGGTTAACATTACATTCCCAGCTGTCTTACTAAACAATAAATAATAAAACAAAACAATGCAAAAACAAGAAAAGGTGGGTGTTCCTTTATCTCCTGAGGTTGTGTCCCTGGTGCCTAACACAACCTGTCTGCATTTCCACTGTGTAAATAAATATGAAAACTGTAAATAATCAATGTTGCCTTGCATAGCACTGCGGAGACCCCAGGGATCACAGAAGGGACATCATGAATATTTATTGACCTACATCTTTAGGAAAATATAGCCCTAAAGTATAAAATATGACTATGTCTAGAGAAAAGCTGGTTAATATTAGCATCAGTATTACACAGAGCAGTCATATAAAGCCCATGACCACTCCATAGGAACAAACGAAATTACTTTAACGCACAAATCTATAATCTATTAAAGAACTACTTTATTTGGACAGATATATAAAAAAATCAAAGGATATAGTTAATCTTGAGCATTTTGACATGTATAATTTATTTTTACAATAAAACTACTATAGCAAAAAGTTTGTAGTTTAGTATTTTCTGTGGGCCAGATGCACATGTGCTCCTCAGAGCCTTCTTTGAGGTGGGTAACAGTGAGTGTCTCCTGGCAGGCCAAAGGAACTTGAGTACAGGAGTGTTCAGCCACTGCCCATTGCTTGCCAACCCTCAGTGATTAGCACTGGGTGTGAAACTTCCTCCAATCACCAAGCCTTGCCCCCTCCATACCCTGCCCCTGGAGGCGGTAGCCAGGTACCCACTTATTGAGGCTTCCCATGTTCTTTGTCCTATATGAATTATTACAAATGCTGTATCATTTCATTTCTCCAAAGATCTTGCAGTAGAAAACTACTATTCTGTCCTCAATAAAATTGATGATGATAGTGGTGCTACGTCATGAAATATTTCTTCCATGCTGCTCACCACTGGCAACATTTTTTTTAATATAATTTTTATAACATTAATTTTTCAGGGTAGAAATAGCCCACCTACTCAAGTCACATTACTGTTTTCTTCTGTAGCTCCACACAAGGAATCAGAATTGTCACATAAATGTAATTTCTACTTTTTAAAAAAAAAAAAAATGTAATATGACTTCTATTTTTAGATCTCAAAGAATTTGAACTATTTAAAGTTAGCTCAACAGAAATACGTTCCCAGTGTTGCCTTTTCATCTGCTTGTGGTACAGACCTGTCTCCTCCTGTGTCCCGTTCCAGGCAGGCTGGTTCATCCTAGGCCCAGGATGGTCAGTGCAGCAGCAAGATTGACAAGAAAGAGGTGCAAGTCATAAACCAAGTCCTTTCTCCAGGGAATTGATTAAACCCCACAACTAACACTAACAAAAGCTTTTACAAGGCACACAGGAAATCCTCTCCAATGTGTATTCCATTCTTTCATTAGTTCACAAGCAGCAAATATAACATAGACACCAATCTTACTGCCATTCGTAGCAAAACCTCTGAAGTCAGCGGATGAAAACTTAAAGTCCTAGCGATCTGCGGTAATGAAGTAACTTAGCAACCATCTCCACTGAAGGCAGAACCTACCATGGAGGCAAACGACTAACACAGATGCTGGCAATTATTGCCTACAGTGCGGTAAAGGTTTGTCTCAATACTCCTGGACAGACGCCATTTCCAATACTCAGCATAGGCATGGCAGGAGGTACTAGTATGATTTCCCATGCTACAGATTAGGAAACTGAGGCCAAACACACCAGTAAGAGTCATGAAATGAGAACCATCAAAGCCATGTTTTGAGCCAAATGGTCAGACTTTCAGTAGTTTCTGTCTGCTGTTTTGTGTCCCCTTTGTGATGAGAACTTTAACCTCATTGCCAGATGACCACATAGAAGCATGTTGCGGGTCCCAAGTTCAGCCGGAAGTAATCTATCACCTTAGCAACCTTGGCCCCAACAATCTTCTCTTCCAGACACACTTTCTGCTCCTGCCTCCACTGCTTCAATAGTCACTCTCTAAGGTAACTCTCAAACCTTCTGTGGAGTCAGCCACTTTCCCCGCAGCCTGTCTCTATCATAGCTGTGGTATGGTATGTGATGGAAAATGCGTTAGCCACTGTGTGTGGATAGGAAACCTGAGACTGAAATGAGGAGAGTGTCCATTCCCAGATCTACTGGGGCCTTACAAAGACAAACCCACCACATCCACATTCCCCTGATCCCAAATAACTACTTCTGTTTTCTGCATTCATGACTACCAGGTGATGTTTATATTATTTACCCATATTACAAGTCCATGGGGTTGCATACACAGTGAAATAAACATGCATTCATTATTCATTTAGCACTGTCGACACTGCACAGCTCATACTAGTTTCAAAGACCAGTTCCATCACAGCAAATAAAAAAAAAAATAATCATATTGCCAAGATAACCTAAGATTTGCCCTCACCCCCGCCATGTCTGGTATGGGAGGAAAGCAGCCCTATGGAAGTCTTTAGATAATAGATAACTCACCACCTTTGGCTCTTCATGGCAGGCTTGTGAAATATTTATTACATTTCTTTCCAAAGACTTAAAAGTATCTTTCTCCTGCAGAGAATATTGCTCTGTGACCCAGCGCATGTCCCACCCCTGCCTCCTTCAGCTGCGCTTCTACCTCCTGCCCCTTGCCTGACCCCTGTCTTTCAATGCTGCCTTCAGGTTAACTGCTTCTGACAAATTCCTGTTGCCTTTCATTTACGCTGTTACACTCCATATGGCTCATCTGTCTTTGATGTGGGCCAGAACACAGTACAAATCACAGGATACAAGCACTATGATGTAATAACTGGCCAAAGAATCTCTGCACTACAGTACCCAAGGCAGAGCTCAACACAAGTTTGAAGAAATGAAGGCCCTGTATCTACAGAGACAGACTGCCATCTGTATAGCACTGCTACAGTCAGAGAATTGCCAACCATGGGCAAATGTCAGTATGAGCAACCAACAGCCATGCCAGCGACGGGTAAAGAGTGGATCTCAGCTGAGGCTCACGTTTGAGATTCACTGATAATTTTGAAACAATATTTTCAAAACAAGCAGAAGACAATTGTAGTAACAACAGTCTCATAACTGAAAGCAAGCAGAAACAGAATTTTTTTTTTTAGTAATTCTTTTTTACCTGTCCTCATTCTGTGTGCCAAGACAGTACAGCAGCTTCAAAGAAAACTCTCCATCTTGTTGAAGCTAAGCAGCTTAAAAGAAAGGACAGAGTAGAAGCTGCTCAACTCCTTGTGTGATGGATGCTGGTCAATGCTGAGGGTGGAATAGACTTCTCCCACCATCGACTGCCTTCATTTTGGATAAAATGAGAGAGAGAGAGAGAGAGAGAGAGAGAGAGAGAGAGAGAGAGAGAGAGAGAGAGAGAGAGAGAGAGAGAGAGAGAGAGAGAATAAAGGGAAGGAGGCTGGGAACGAGAGAGGGAGGAAAGGACAGCAAGGGTGTGATGTGGGGAGCTGTGCTACATTCTGCCATGTCAGAAATCCTGTGCTTAGGCTGCATGCTGTGACCTTCGAGTTGCTGACCTTTGCCTCAAGAGGTCTTGTGTTCTAGGCTATCCTTGGACTACTTACCTTTGAAAGAAGTAGGGAAGTCCCAACTTGGAACCACCCAGAGGATCAAGGAAGTTCTTACAGGGAACTACTCAGAGAAATAGGAAGTTCTTACAGGGAGTTACCCAGAGAACTAGGAAGTTCTACAAGGAGGGATTCAGGCTATTGTATTCTTGCCTAGGGGCTAGGGTGAGTGAGATGAGAATAGATTCTATTGACCTTGCTCTATATAGACTCTTATTAGTCAGCATTAAAGTGAATCTTGATCAGAAAATTCCTAACTTGATTCTTTATTTCTCACATGTCTGTATCCTATTTTCAATCCCCACTCCCTCTTTCAGGTGAACCCTGATTCAATTTTTCCCGGGGGCTGGGACACGACAGTGTGAGAGGGAGAGACTAGATTACAGGCTGTCCAGGAAATGTGTTCAGTTCAGTGAGCAAAAGAACTCTAGATGCCCTCAAACAAGAGTCTCAACCTTTATAATTGAACTTGCTCATCAGTCAAGCAAGGCTAATTAGGACCATCCACCTTCTCCACCTAAAAAGGAATAGTTCATGTAATTACCTTGGACCCTTGGACACCCAGTGTTACAAACACACAAAAAGGTGAAAGGGTATTCCGTGCTTGTTAGCAATTATCTGTGAAATTATTTAGGTTGTCAAAAGCAACACAGTAGATCTGTCCTTGGGAGACCTCCCACACCGCTTGGCTCTTGTTTTTAAAGGCATGTGCATTCTTGTTCTCTCTCTCTCTCTCTCTCTCTCTCTCTCTCTCTCTCTCTCTCTCTCTCTCTCTCTCTCTCTCTCTCTCTCCCTCTCTCATCTTGTTCATTTGTGAAATTGCCTCTATCTCTCTTACTACACTGTATCCTAGTTTCTAACCACTAAGAAACAATTTTTAGTAACATTTGATGACTTTGCCCAGCATTCTCCCTAGCCCCCAGGCTGATCAGGGGCCTCATAGCTCTTCTCTTCGTCTCTATACACTAAAACCATAGTTTCTATTTATGTCACAGTGGCAAACAGCTAACTCCTGGATTCTATGAGTTTCTCCACTAATATGATGTATCAGATAAACATAGATGCACTTTTGCATAGCCACAGCTAGCAATTCTAGACAATTGAAAAGAACATTTGAGGACTTTGAAGACTGGCTTTCAAATAATGTCCTAAATTATTTTATGTTTCACTGATTGCAGACAAGAAATATGCAAGATGCTCTGTTTATCTCCTGTTGGACTCTATGCTGGGTAGTTTTATATGAACTTATGTGAACTTGACACAGTAAAGTTCCCCACTTGGGAAGAGGGAAACTCAACTGAGAAAATGTCTTACCAGATGGCTCTACAGGGAAGCCAGTGATGCATTTTCTTACCTAGTTTTTGATGTGGGCACGCCCAGCCCATTGTAGATGGTGACACCCCTGAGCCTATGGTCCTGGGTGGTGTAAGGAAACAAGCAGAGCAGACCAGTCAGCAACACTTGTCCACGGCGTCTGCTTCTGTTCCTGCTTCCAGGTTCCTGTCCTGACTTCCCTCAGAGGTGGACTGTTACCTGGAAGGATAAAATGAAATACACCCTTTGTTCTCCAAGTTGCATTGGTCAAGGTATTTTATCATAACAATCAAATTCTAAGATAACCTCTGATAGCCTTGCTTCATTTTCCTTCAGTATATTTTAATGAGTAGTTTCACTATGACTTGAACAGTCCCTTCTTCTCCAACGTTGGCCTCTCTTAGGTCTGATTTCTTTGCAAGATTAGGCTATGAATTTAAAAAAAAAAATGTTCTACAAAGTTATTAGCTTACTCTTAGGACTGGAACAGGTTACCTGGGATCTAAATCATATTGTGTCAGGAATACACAAAACAAGTGAAGAAGAGGAAGGAAGAAAACAAAACAAACAAACAAACCCACAATTTAGAAAAACCTTTTGTAGAGAATCTTAAGATATTAACTAAAAATGTTTAGGGCTTGGTTAACTCTGTCTATATATTTAGAAAATGAATTTAAGAAAGTCTAAAAATAATTTAAGCTTTGCATCGAGAGATGGCATCCTTTGAAAATGGCACCATGATATATGTTAAGTGTGTTCCATTATATAAATAAAAGTCAATTTACTTAAGAATTTTATTTAATTAGTGCTTCAAAGGAAAAGAAATAAAGCGCAAGAAGAAAATAGCTTCTTTGAAGGGTGTCTTATCAATACAAAAATACTTAAGAAACAGAGAACACTAAAGTCTACCTGCTCATAACAAAGTGTGTGAGTGACACAAGGCTGATCAGAACCCAGCTCCATCTTAGCGTACAAATCAAAAAACTGGCTCTAAAATTCAAGTGGTGCCACAGAAACAAAATAACTAAGCCAACCATTAAACATTAAATTTAAAATAAAGAAATAAATCTGGAGTACTTAATGCTTCCTGAGCCAAAGTATTACAAAGCTACAACAATAAATCCAATAAAGTTGTATAGAAAAGAGACCCAAATAGTACTGTGAGAAGGCACGTATGAACAACTAGCTACCAATACTGTGAAAGGAAATTCAGTAAAAAAAAAAAAAAAAGATAATTATTTCACCAATTTCTGCTAAGAAAAATAAACCCACGTGTGTACATGGTAGCAAATCTCAATTACCTTGCACAAGATATAAAAAAACACTCAAGTGGACCATAAAGTTAAGTGTAACTCTTAAAAGTACAAATCTTGTAGAGGACATAAGGTAAAAATTTAATGACCTTAGGTTATGTTCTCTTCCATAGCCCAAGCTGGTACCATCCCTGGTGATGAAAAACCTACCCTCTGTATCTTTACATTAATTTTTCTGTTACTATTGTCAGTATTTTTATATTTTAATTAAAATTTTAATATACATTTCAATTTCATTTCCTATCTGCTTCCTTTTTTGCCCCGTACTGAGAATTTTGGCTTCTTAAAAAACTAATTTATTTTGGGAATATGTTTTTGTTTCTGTCACAGGTGTGAGATATGGGCCTGCTTCAGACTGACCACAACAGCTAACTGTGATTTGTCTCACGCTCTAGCAGGGGCGTGGTTTTACCAGCTGAGGATAGTTTACTTTTGGAATTCTGGGAGCTCTTCCAAGGCTAGTGCCCCAGGGGAACTCTGGTGCCTGCTGCTCCTCTGCTGCTGCTTTTGCTGTTTGCTGGATTGTTCGTTGTTGGGTAGAGATACCCTGACAATGAAGACTGAACTTGCTCCAAGGAACTGGATGCCCCTAATCAGCAGGAAGTAGTCTAAAAAGATCTATACCCCCCTCTCCCCTCTATGTTTCTTTCTCTCCTACCTAATGTTGAGGGGTTGGAAGAAATTGGGGTGGAGAAGGATGATAGGTAAAAGAAGAGAACATAGTAGCCAAAACTCGGCCTATATTCCCCTCTCCTGATTATAAGCTTCTGAAATTAAATATAATATTTATATTTATTGTTTGACAATTTCGTGTATGTATGTGATACATTTTTATCACATTAACTCCCATTTCCCTCTCCTACTTTTTCTGGAATACACTCTAAATTCCTATCAACCTCACACCTATTGTTTTGTTTGTTTGGTTTTTGGTTTGTTAGTATTAGTGATGAAGACTCAGTGACATAGAGCAGTTTTAGTATTGACACATACATTTTTATTATGCGTGTTTGTGTTTTCTTTCCTTCATGTTGATAATCGTTTTATTTAGTGCCTTATTTGTGGGGGCTGGAGGGTTGGCTCAGTGGTTAAGAGCTCTGGCTGCTTTTCCAGAGGACTTAGGTTCAATCCCCAGCACCCACAATGGCAGCTCATAAGGGTCTGTAACTCAAGTCCCCAGGAATCCACCAACCTCTTCTGATCTCTACAGGCACCACATACACATGGTGTACAGACACACATATAAGCCAAACACCCATACACATAAAAAAAAAAATAAAGAAAGAAAAATTTGACTTTATGAGCTGCTGTGCTGCACCACATCCCTGTTTCTGATGTTCCTGTCCCTTAGGGTGCTCCTGTAAAGCTGAGGCCAAGGGATCGCCTCTTCTTAGCCTTCCAAGATATGGCTACATGAGGTTGCTTGATTGCCTTTATTCTTCTCTTTCCGTTCTCATTCTATCTTTAGTTGACCATTTCCCTCATTTTTCTTCTTTATTGTCTCATCAGCACACTTACTTTTTGCTTTCCTACTTTCTGTATTTCTATCACTAATTGCTAGCCTCACACTGCTTTTGTTTTACTTCTTTCCCTTAGTAATTACTATCTTACTCCTTTATCCACAAAAAGTTTTTCAGTTGAAGGAGTGATTGAGTTTAATTGGCTATTACTGCATTATCCTGCTGGGCTTGTTCATCAGTTGTAGCTGTTTCTATAGTCAGTACTCCATGCCCAGAGTGGTTTTAGAAATTATGCCCAGTGCCATGGATACAAAACTATTCTCATCCCTTTTATAACCTAACCCCATTTGAACATTACAAATGGTTCAACTGAAGAGTAATGGGTATTGGAAAAATCCAGCCGATAGCCAAATCCCAGATATGTGTGCTCTAATGAAGAAATGAACAAACAATCAAAAGCCGCTGAAGGTCTGGGAATCATGACTCTTCTAAGAATGTCCAATTCTTGGCCAGTGAGGTGGCTCAGCAAGTAAAGGCACTTTCCATAAAGCCTGATGACCTAAATTCAAACCCACATGGGGGAAGGAGAGAAACAACTCCTGAAAGCTCATGCACACATGCGCGCGCGCGCACACACACACACACACACACACACACACACACAAATAAGTTAATATAAAAAAAGCAATGGCCAATTCCTCAGTGATGGATTCCAGTAAGAGTGAAGTATATGAAACCCCAGAGACTTCAAAAGAATGATAAGAATTTTCAGCAAACTCTAAGTGAATTCAAATAAACAACTGAATGTAATCAGAAATTCAATAAAAGATATGAGAAACAGAATTCAATAAAGAGGTAGAAATGGTTTATAAAAAATTAAAATTTTGGAAAAGAAAATTTCAGTAAGTTAAAGAGAAAATATCAGTGGAAACCTTAACCAATAGAGGAAATCAAGTATAAGAGAGAACATCAGAGACTGGAGGAACATGAATGAATTAGAATACTAATTTGACATTAAAATTAAAATAATAAATAAGGAAATGCTGACAGAACTTGTCATATCTAGGGGACATCTTTAAAAATATTTAAAATGCCAAACTTTATGAATAAAAAAGATCCATACATCATAATATAATTAAAATATTGTCTATGCTAAGCACACAGAGCCAAAAAAGTTACCTAAAGTTGCAAGGGAGAAGCACCAAATATAAAGTCAAAATCTATCAAAATAACAGAGTACCTTTCCTAAACTTGCTCTAACAGAAATTCCAAAGGTCAGGAAGACGCTGTGGCACTTTGATTGAGAATATTCCCCACGGGTTCTGGTATTTCAACACTTGGTCCCCAGTTGGTGGCACTGTGTGGAGAGTTTTAAGAAGTGTGGGCTTGAGGGAAGAGAAACATCATTCTGGGTGGGTTTTGAGAATTTAAGCCTATGCCACTTCCTGTTTGTTCTCTCTGATCCATGCTTGCATTTGAAGATGTGAGCTCCCAGTATCCTGCAGCAGCCGGCCATACCTGATGTTTGCTGATGTGCCTCCCCTGCATGACGGACTCTTTTCCTTCTGGAACAGTGAGCCCAAATAAAATCATTCTTCTATAAGCTCCGTTGACCACCGTGTTTTGTTACAGCAGCAACATAGTAACTAATATAGCAATTGGTACCAGATAGTGGACTGACGCTGTGAAGGAGTTAACAAGTTGGTTTTGGGAGAAATAGAACTTTGTACTAGAAAGCTAGGTGAAGGCTGTAAGTAGAGATTAAAGGGACATCCTAGTTGGAGGCTGGAAGACAATGTAGTATTCAGAGTGATGAGGACTGTGGAATCTGCTGCATGGTTGTTACTGGTAACCCTTGTACAGGTCCACAATGAAAATGAGCAAGTGAGGCAGACAGGAAGGCAAAATGTACAGTTTAGAGAGTTTCCTCTCTGTTGCTGTGATAAAACAGTTTGACCAAAGCAACTTGGCGGGAAGGAAAGGATTTGACTTCTACTCCTAGATCAGCCTCCATCACTAAGAGACATCAGGGCGAAAACTCAAGCAGGAGCTATTAGCAGAAACCATGGGAAAATGTTGCTTACTGGCTCTGCCAATTGCTTCCTTGAGCTGATGTTCATCTAGTTTCATTATGTAGCTCATGGCCAGCTTCCCAGAGAGCAGTGCCACTTCAGTGTGCTGGCCCCTCCTACATCAATTAGTAAGCAAGATAATACCTCTCTGGAATGCTCACAGACCAACATAATAAAGACAATTACTCTGTTGAAACTCTTATTCCCCCCTCTCAGGCAATCTTAAGTTGTATCAAGTTAAAAATTAATGCTAACTTACATATATACATTCTGAGAGTAAAATTCAGTCTATCTGGGAAAGGAAGAACATTAGTGAGAAAAGAAGGGGGTTTAAATAGCTTAGAGTAGGGGAAAATATGGTAAAAGTGCATGGTATATTTGAATAGCAATATTTCTTATGAAACTTATCACTTGTTCAATGAATATATACCAATAAAATATGTATATAACTTTATAATTTAAACATGTAAATTGTGTTGTATGTCAACTTACATACCAACTTTTAAAACATAATAGAAGAAAAACTGTGTGGTAAATGTTTTATTGTGGATAGTTTCACAGTTGGGGGCACAGGAAGCTACATCTACTACAATGCAAATATAGTTGTATCCTTTCCTAAAGATATGGGAGGTAGAAATGAGAAAGTGCAGTTAAAACATTGAGTAGCTAGGGCTGGGAATTTATTTGGAAGACTGAAGTTATAAACAGACAGTAAAGAATAATTTCGGGTTTCTGTTCTGTTTTTATTTTAATTGGTTGTTGCCACAGAAAGGGGTCGTCTCAGCAGAATAGCAATATGAATTTTACTTTCCACATTTATTTGAAGTAGAAAGAGATGAAATGTAAATATGTAATTGTGTAATGGGCCCGGAATTCAGAAGGTGAAACAAGATGGAAAACCTAGGTAAGGGAACAGAAACTACAGACACAAGTATCACCAACAGAATACAAGAGATGAAAGAAAGAATTTCAGGCATGGAAGATCCGATAGGAAAAAGGTGAACTAGAACTCCAAATTCTCAGCAAGCAGATGATGACTGACATAAATATTAATTGGTTAAATCACCAAAGTGCTAAACTAGAATCTAAAGGCTAAGATGTGTACTCCAAGAATATGGAGGAAGAGTAATCTCAACATATATAGAAATTTATTATGAAAAAACAACTCCCCAAAATATCTTCTTGAGAATTACAATCCATCAAAGTTAAAATGTTCCCCATTGTCTGAAACATCAATGCCAACAAGAGTTCAGGTGACCTGACAGACATTTTGCTTTGGCAACCATTGGAAGAAGTCTGTGACAGACACCTATGCATGCCGACCACTCAGCTAGGCCCCATCTTATCTGCATGCAGAGAAAGGCTGCAGTGAAAGCTTTCCAGGTTTCACACTAATTATGGCAGCTATAGTCACATTGTTAAGGAGAAACTGGCAGAATTCCACAAGACATTTTTTTAGGCCCCTAAATTTAAAATGAAAAGAAGTTTTCAACCATGTCACTGTTAATTTTAAGCTTGTCCACACCTGGCATAATATTTTAATTTTACACTTAAGAAACACATTTGGAATTATTAAAAACAGTTTTGACGTGCTCCAGTGCAATGGCTTGATTTTGTTGTTCGTGTTTCTTGAAATGGAAAAAAATGTAAATCAGGTGACAGACACATAAATGTACTATTATGTTGCATGAAAGATATATTCATGGGTCATTTTGTTAATATTGAGCAGGCAAGCTACAATTATAGTCAAATATAAAGCTAAATATGAAATCATAAAAACTGCAAATAAATTATTAATGATCCATTATGTGTTGACTACCAAAATATACCTCCATTAAAATCATACATTTTACCACTAGGAGAGTCCTAATCAGATTCTATTAACTCTTATTTTAGACATTTCTAACAAGCTTGGTAACTGTTGTACTTTCCAAGAGCAAATTAGAAGTAATAAGTTTGATGGAGCCAGGATCTCACTTTAAGACAAGCACATGAATGCAGTAGACTGTGGTGGCACCTAAAATGTACATGACAAAAAAAAAAAAGAAAAAAGAAAAGAAAAGAAATCTTCGAACAGCAGAAAACAAACTCTACACGAAGACTAGTCTTTGATCACTTAAAATAGAGTAACTAATTTGCTATATTTTATTATCCTTGGTGATTAATAATAACAAAAGTTATAAAAAAAAGGTTGGCTACCTTAATGAAATAATGAAATAAATGATGAATAAATAAAATAATGAAAACATTATTTTAATAAGATTTCAATAGAGGAAAAATTAGTTAGTAAATTCAGAAAAATCTATTTTCATTGTTTGTAAGATTTGCTTATGTGAGGTCATTTGTAGAAATGGCGCTCTCTCCTGAAGTAAACCATCAGAAATAATGAATATCTTTAAAGACCATTCATTATTTCAATTATGTAGTGTTTATTAAGTAACTTCCAGTTTATTTATTTGTGTTATTTATTTTAGCCTTCTTAACTTCCACCTAGCTTCACAATTATTTTTGTGGAATTGTCTTAGCTTTTATTTACTACATAAATACAAATGAATCTACCTCTACATTGTATATCCTTGTATGAAACTGCATTATCTAAAATATAGAGTGCAAAAAATTTACAGCTCACACGCTACAGCCTTTGTTGACAATAACTATAACACAATTTACATTTTAAAAACATTATAAAATGTATATTCATATGATTCATTCTCAAAAGCTAAAAACAACTGTGAAAAAGTTCAGATGAATCTATATGACCAAAAATCACTAAAGAATTATGATCTAAGCAAAAATCTCATTTTGCCTATTCATGGATTCTTGGAAGGGGCAGGTTGAAATCATTACTGAAATATCCACCATAGTAATTTGAGAAAGGCTGAATTTTTACATCTTCGCTGAGAAAATACCTGAAATGAAAACATCTTCCACTAATGCTCTTATTCGGTCCTCTTTCATCCCTAATTAATGTGGTTCAAATTAAGGGTCCTGAATCATAAGTCTTGATTTTCTTAAAAATAATTTCTATTTATTTTGTTACTAAGATAATTTCTTAAGTGAGATTAAATTTTACCTTTAAAAAAATGTGTGTGTGCACCTATGAACATATCTAAGTACATGTGCTCCCAACTCCAATTCCAGAACTCATTTTTATTTTGAAAAATATTTTCATTATCACTATATTGCATTCATGTAGGTCTCAGTCATCAGCCATTTGGTGGAGCATATGATTTACCAAATGTAAATCAGCAAGGGATCGTTATTTTTATGAAATCACTCATTTTTCTCATTACTCATCAAGCATTTGGTGTTACAGTAGAATCCTCTAGAGAGGCGGAGAGTAGATGTCACACATGAGACAGTGCCGTATCACTGTAGCTTGAGGCTTCCTTATCTGGTTTAGGTTTGGGATGATGGAGGATCAGATAACCTTTGAATCACAGAAGATAATCTGGAGAATTTGATGAGGGCAGAAGAGTGGGGATTGCTGATCTGGACACAAGAGCTGACAAGTACTGGAAACAGGGGTGTTCCAGTACACTCATGGAGAAAACAGCAAGGAGCCTGAGTCAGAACCTTGAGTCATCTTGACAAGCAAGTGCAATAGCTTGTTAGTGTTTTCTGTTTACTAAATTCATCAAGCTCTTTTTATCAGTGTAAGAACATGGAAGCCTGCTTTGAACAAAGATTATTTGGCCAGGGGAGGACACTAATCCATTCCTTCAATACCAAATGTTTAAAGGTGCCTATCCCTGAGGCAGCAGTGAAAAGTAGAAGTAAAAACGAGGTGACCCTCCCCTCAAAAGCTGTTCTTTGATCCATGGAAGAAATAATTAATGAACTAATTTCATTAAAATAAAAAAATAATTGCGCTTCTTAAAAGAATAAGACAAGGCCGACTGTGGAGAAAGTATTGGCAGAGGTGCGTCTGACAGACATATATGGAACTCTAAACCCTCAACAGTGAGAAAAGAAATAAAAGTGATCAAATAAAATAAATGAGCAGAAGACCTAAATAAACATCCCTTCCAATATAGCTTACAGATGCCAAAAACTAGAAAATATTGCTTTCGTACGTTGTTGGGAAATGCAAATTGCATCTAGGTATTAGTATGTCACCCTTAGCAGAGAGGCCCTAATCCCTAACACAGGCAGCTTCACACATGGCTGGGAATGGTGAGCACCTGACTACTGGTGGGAATTTAAAGCACCACAGCTGCTTTGAAAGACAGTTGACACTTTCTTAAAACAATGAATTTTTGCCCGTGCTCACCTGCACCCCACCCACCACAGCCAGCTATTTAACCAAATACAGTGAGACTTGGTGCCATATAAGAACCTGCACAATGGATGTTTATGACAGCGTTTACTCATAATGGACAAAACCTAGATGCAAATAAAAGACCCTTAAGTAGGTGAATGGATAATTCAGCTAAGATATATCCACCCTGTGCAATACTAATATGTGTGAAATGAATTGTCAAGCCATAGAACAACATAGAGTTTGAAATGCATATTATTAAGTCAAAGAACTCAGTCTGAAAAGCATTTTGCATAATTTCAAATATACAACACTTTGGCAAAGAAAAAGCTATGGAGACAGGAAAAGATAAGTGGTTCCCTGAGGGTGAGGGAGAAATGGACAGTTCAAGTACAAAGCTTTCTAGGCAATAAGAATAAATGATAGATACGTGTCATGATGCATTATTCTAAATCCATGAAATATAAAGTGCCAAGGACTAACCCTACAGTAAACCAGGAACTTTCATTTCATAGTAATGTTAGCTGATTGATAGCAACTAATGTGCCTGACTGTGTAGCCTGCGGCTCACAGGGTACAATGTGTACATACCAGAGTAGGGTTGAGTGGAAACTTGCTGTACTTCCCACCCAATTTTAGTCTGAACCTAAAATTGCCTTACAAAATAAAAACTTTGAAAGAAACTTTTGACTACTGAAAAATGCAGGAAAGCAGTCAAATGATGGCATTATATGATCTTCAGTGTTATGAAGTAGCCATGTCTACATGGAACACACACACACACACACACACACACACACACACACACACACATATTCCATGGAAACACAGAAAACATCTCCAAAAGAGAGGGCACAAGGCTCTCAAGCTTCCTTCCAAACTCTCCAACTGGAAAATAATTTTAAGAAATTCTAAGCCCCTGTAAAAAAAAAAAAAATGGGGAGAAAATATTGTCCAAGTTCTCTTAAAGAAAGAGGTATTTCCATTTAAAACTGAAGTAGTGAGGAAGCCAAGGATATCAAAGGAAGTTAAGGAAAACAGCAAGGTGGTCAGGAAGCAGGTGTGAGGGCCCCTAACCAGCAATAGCTAAGAACGCTTATCCTAAAACTGGAGCGTTCTCCCCAGACGACACTACTGGGAACTCTGTGGAAGGGAACTAGTGTCATGGAACAAATGTGTCTAGAGCATTTAACTGACTCCAACAGTCTGGATCTCAATCAGTGTTCCATGCCCAGAGGGTCTCCCATGCTGTAACTGAATTCTGCTGCTCAGCCTTGATAGTCCTAAGCAACACATTGAGTTTGAGGAGGAACTAAAATAGTATTTAAAAATGTTCAGTTAATGTGAAAGTACTTACATTAATAAATTGTTATATTGAAGTATTTGTGATTTTTTTTTTGTCAACTTACTGATTACTTAAACTATTAAGCTGTAATTATAAATCACAGAAAGATCCTATATTTTGGAAGTAAGTGAAGGAAAAAGGATTTAAAAGGATTTAACAAGCCAAGTATGGTGGTGCATGCCTGTAATTCTACTATCCAAGAAGCTGAAGCCAATGTACTGAGGTGTCAAAGCCACAATGGCTCAGACTGTAAGACCCTGTCTCAAATAACCAACCCATAAACAAACAAGAATAGATCTGGTGGCATAATAGGATGCCAGAGATCAAGCTAACATGAGAGTGTCTATCCATGAGGAGCATGGGAAGTCTTTCTAACTTCTGATGTCACCTCCAATTTCTATCTACATAGGATGTCTTTAGCATACACCTACCCTCAAGACTTAAAGACCTAGGCAGAAAGATTAGAAGAGGTAGAGGTAGTCAGCCACTCCAAGGAAACAGTCTTCCAGACACAGCAGAGCTGATGCACAGCTGAAGCCATTGAGACGGTATCAGCTTACCCAAGTCCACACCCACCAAAGCCCTGGTGTGGAAGGAGGAAGAAGGGAGCTGGCCACAAAGTCCCACTCACAAGCAAAAAGCTATCTGAGATTGATACGGCTGGAACGCGGAAAAGCAGATCCCTTCAGTGGAGGGACACTGGTTATATCAGCTGCACGCCAGGGCATGGGCCATGCTTGGAGATTTTTAGCCAACACAAACAGACCTCATGGTGTATATGGGGTGTGTGTGTGTGTGTGTGTGTGTGTGTGTGTGTGTGTGTGTGTGCGTGCCCGCGCTTGCACGTGTGCATACTTTTTTTGAGAGAGAGAAAGAACATGAAGTTGGATAAATATATGAAAAATCTAAAATATTTTTTTTAATTAAAAGAATGTCTATTATGGAATCTTGCATAAGAATAGTAGGTAAACATAGAAAATATCTTCTGGACTCTGAGGATGTCTGGTCTCATACATATAATTTAAAAACCAATAAAAATAAGTTGTTTAAAGATGTTAAATAAAATCCTTTAGACTAGAAATAAGGATACTATATAACAATATATATTTACCACAAATATCAGAAAGTTCCGAAATGAGTAACTACATGAGTTAATGAATACACATGTAGTTACAGATATATGTGACATAATGACATCTTAGTCATCAGGGAACCACAAGTATGATAGTGGTCCCATAAAAGACATTGAAGACGACATGAGAAGATGGAAGGAGCTCCCTTGTTCGTGGATCGGGAGAATCAACATAGTAAAAATGGTCATCTTACCAAAAGCAATTTACAGATTCAATGCAATCACTATCAAAATATCTATACAACTTTTTATAGACATTGAAAGGTCAATTCTCGGTTCACGTGGGGAGGCTTGGCCTGCAGGTAGACTAGGAATGGTCAGCAAGACTCAGAAAACAGACCTGGGTCTGAGGCTCCCAGAGAAGAAGAAGAAGAAGAAGAAGAAGAAGAAGAAGAAGAAGAAGAAGAAGAAGAAGAAGAAGAAGAAGAAGAAGAAGAAGAAGAAGAAGAAGAAGAAGAAGAAGAAGGTGGTTACAGAGGTCCCAGAACCAAAGACTCAATACTCAGTTTTAAATAGTAATGATTATTTTGTAGATATTTCTCCTCCGAGGGTCACATCCCCCTTTAACAATGTGGGTGAAGTGCAGGTCTTCGAGGTGCCACTGGGCAAGAAAAAGAAGAAGAAAAGGTCCCCTGGCACTCACTTGGATGGGCACCTGGAGCCTGAGCCCACACGGGCAAGGCAGAGAAAGACGTCCAGTCCTAGAAGGCAGGTCCTTGAGCAGTCAGCAGAATGCCTCATCAGAAAGAAGAAAAAGAAAAGGTGGAAGTCCTTACCACAGACCACCTCCCGAGCCTCTGGGCTGAAGACCTCCCCAGACCCCAAGCATCCCGAGGAGGTAAGCAAAGTTGGTAAGAAGTCAAAAAAACAAAACAAAACAAAACAAAAGAAAACAAAACAAAACAAAAAAACCACAGGAAAGATAAAGCAGTTCCCCACATCATGGCCTTTGCCCCCCAGGACTGTTGGTTCCATGGGGCTGGGGATGCTCTGCACCCACACTCAGAGTGGGCAGAGGCTAAGGATCAGATGGCCTTGGGACAGAAAAGGAAGCAGGGGAGCCCCAGAGATCACAGCATGAAAAAGAAGAAAAAGAAGACACACCAGGAGGGAGACATCCTCCTGGTCAACTCCAAGCTTTCCATGGAGAACAGCCTGAGGAAAGGAAGTAAGAAGTCAGTCAAAAGTGAAGCTTTGGAGTTCATCCCGATAGACTGCCCAAAGGCCCCTGGGAAGAAGAAAGTAAAGTCCAAGAAAAAGGTGGAGCAGCCAGTTGGTGAAGGGCTGGCTGTGAAAAGGAAGAAAAAGAAGAAGAGGAAAGAGAGCGGAGTAAAGGAAAACCCTTGGCAGGAGAAAGAGGAGTCAGACACAGACTTGGAGGTGGTACTGGAAAAGAGAGGCAGCATGGATGAGGCCTGCATAGATGAGGTGAGACAGAAGGCCTTGCAAGAAGAGACTGATCGTGAGTCAGGCAAGACAGATGCTTTAGAACCCAAGAAGTGGACAGGAACTCAGTTTGGCCAGTGGGACACTGCCAGCTTTGAAAATGAAGACCAGAAACTGAAATTCCTAAAGCTTATGGGTGGCTTTAAGCATCTGTCCCCGTCATTCAGCCGTCCTCCCAGCATGACTAGCAGGTCCAACATGGCCCTGGACAAGAAGTCTTCAGACATGCTCCAGCAGAGTCTGCAGCAGGACTATGACCGGGCCATGAGCTGGAAGTACAGCTGTGGGGCTGGCTTAGGCTTCCTCTCTGAGGCCCGCAAGGTCTTCTACATTGACCGCAACGCCTCCAAGTCTATCAAGTTGCAAGATTAAATTTTATTGTCCTGATGCTCAAACTGCATTTCTTGATCAGTTTTGCATCTGTCCAGTTGGCTTGAACCAGTCACCTGCAGCTATTGAGGACCATTCATGATGAGCTTTGGACAAGCTGCTGGAGGCTGCTGTGTCAGGAGCCAGTGTGAATGGTTAGAGCCTTAAGATTTTCTGTGTTAAACCTCCCACCTCCTTGGGTGACAATGTTTTAATAGTAGCTAGCAGTTGTTGATGTGCATACATAGGGCCCTAACTAAAGTGTTTGCCTTGCATTGATGTACTTAAACCTGATTATGGAATGGGTGCTATTCTCATGTCCATCTTACAGATGCAACAACTTAAAAGTTCAGGGATAAAGTGATAAAACTGCCCAGGGTCACCCTCCACTAAGTGCCATCAAGAGCACTTCACCCAGAGTCACTCAATGATCAGTGAAAGGAGAAAGCAAGTGTTCGCCATGATCTGTACTGGGACCAGCAAGTTTGTCTTCCTTTCCCCTTTCCAGGAGGCAGCCGAGGCCAAGCTCCTCTTTGGCAGATACACCTCTGAGCTAGCTTTTTTCCAGGTGCCATTCTTCCATATGACTGCTGTGCTTGGATTTCATGGTTCTGCACTGATTGGCTCTCAAACAAGGCATTTTGGGGTAATCCTGCATAGAGACACATGGCAGGTTCTCAGCAGCATGTTCCATATTTATGTTCACAAGAGAGAAGACACTGGTGTGATGAAATCCAATGTCCTGGACTTGCTGTGTAGTTATTTTTCATAGAATTAGTAGAAACAATTTTGTGAAGTAAAGGCCACTTGGAAGTATTTTGAACAGTACCACAGTGCCTTCTGGGTTCTGGCATGTTCCCAACAGAAGTGTTCTTCAGCTTGTGTTTCTGTTTTGTTTTGAGACTAGGGCTCATATATCCCAGTCTAGCCTCAAAGCATGTAACTGGGAACCGTGAACTCCTGATCCTCCTGTCTGTACCTCCCAAGCACTGGGATTACAGACCTGTACCACCACACTCAGTTTTATGTGGGGCCTTGTGTGTGTCGGGCAAGCATTCCACCAACTGAGCCCCATCCTTTGGCTCATCTGCTGACTTTTTTAAAGACAATTTTCTCAGTTCCTTAGGGTGGAGGGGACTGTCATCAGACTGGCCCCAAGTCTACAACAGTAACCCTGGTGTTAACACTAGTAAGCACACAAATTTGTATATAAATGATTTTAACTTCTACTTTATGAGATTAGTCATGTATAATGTTTCAGAATTAAAATAAAATAAAAACCATGCCTAAAACAAAAACCAAAAAAAAAAAAAAAAGGTCAATTCTCAACTTCATATGAAAAAAAAAAAAAAAACCAGAATAACTAAAACAATCCTGTACAATTAAAGACCCTCCAGAGAAATCTCCATTTTTGATCTCAAGCTGTACTATAGAGCAACAGTAATTAAAACAGCATGGTACTGGCACAGCAATAGGCTGGTTGATCAATGGAATAGAATTGAAGACCCATAAATGAATGTACACACATATGGTCACTTGATTTTTGACAAAGAAGCCAAATCTATTCAATGGAAAAAGGATAGCATCTTCAACAAATGGTGCTGGTCTAACAGGATGTCTACATGTAGAAAAATACAATTAGACCCCTGTTTGTCACCATGGACAAAACTCAAGTCCAAGTGGATTAAAGACCTCAACATAAAACCAGAGACACTAAATCAGTTAGAAGAAAAGGTGGGGAAGAGCCTGGAACACATTGGCAAAGGAGACAACTTCCTGAACAGAACAAGCTCTAAGGTCAACAATTAATAAATGGGACCTCATGAGGCTGAGAAGCTTCTGTAAGGCAGGAGACACTGTCAACAGAACAAAATAACAGCCTACAGACTAGAAAAAGATCTTCACCAACCCTACATCTGACAAAGGTCTAATATCCAAAATATATAAAGAGTTCAAGAAATTAAACATCACCAAACCAAACAACCCAATTAAGAAATGGGCCTCAGAACTAAACAGAGAATTCTCAAGAAATGAATATCAAATGGCTGAGAAACACTTAAAGAAATGCTCAGTGTCTTTAGTCATCAGAGGAATGCAAATCAAAACAACTCTGAAATTCCATCTTACACCCATCAGAATGACTAAGATCAAAAATTCAAGTGACACCATATGCTGGTGAGGATGTGGAGAAAGAGGAACACTCCTTCATTGCTGGTGGGAATGAAAACTTGTACAACCACTTTAGAAATCTATCTGCCACTTTCTCAAAAAACTAGAAACAGGGCTTCCTCAAGACCCAGCTATTCCACTCCTTGGAATATAGCCAGAAAATGTTCCACCACACAACGGGGACATATGTTCAACCATGTTCATAGCAACCCTATTCATAATAACCAGAACCTGGAAACAGCCTAAATGTCCCTCAGTTGAAGAATGGATAAAGAAACTATGGTACATTTACACTATGGAATACTACTCAGCTATAAAAAAACAAGGAAATCCAGAAATTTATGGACAAATGGATGGAATTAGAAACAATCATATTGAGTGAGTTAACCCAGAAGCAGAAAGATTCACATAGTATATACTCACTTATAATTGGACACTAGCCCAAAAGACATGTCCCATGAAAGTCTTCACTTACCAGGAGATTGGGTCAGATGTGAGAACATCCCACTGGGACTCTATATAAGACAGATATAGGAGATGGGGGAATAGAAAGAGCCAGAGGATCTTAGAAACCTACAAGAAGAACATCGTAATGGGTGGATCAGGGCACAGGGGTGTCTGCTCAAACTATTGCACTAACCAAGGACAATACAAGTAGTAAACACTGAACCCATACTCTGATCTAGACAACAGACAGGACATTCTCCACAGTTATGTAGAGAGCAGGGACTGACTCTGACATCAACTCTGGTACCCTATATTTGACACCTCCCCTGGGTCTGGGGAGCCCTGGTGTACTCAAAGAAAGAATAGGCAGGCTACCAAGATGAGACTTGATGCCCTGTGACCATAAAGTGGGAGAGGAGATCTCCCTCAATCACGGACCTAGGGGAGGGGAATAGGATGGGAGTGGGGTGGATACAAGTGATGGGAGAACAATTGAGTTGTAATCAGAATAAATTAATTAATAAAAAATATAACCTAGATTTGTAGTAAGCTATCAACCAAACTTTTGCAAAGACATGTATGACATTCATGTAGTGGTGAAATCATTTAAGAGCATATTTGCCAGAGATATCTGTATTGATTGGTGATACATATTTAGAAATTGTATGTGTAAGTGAATTATATAGTGGCAAATGAAGTGAATCACAGTGTGTTAATTTCTTTTCTCATTTCTGATTTCAATTATCTGACAAGAAGCAACCTGAGGAAAGAATTATTTATCATGGTCTATGGTTATAGCCAGTCTAACATGGCAGGAGATGAATGACAGCTGAGGCAGCTTGGTACACCGTGGTGGAAGTGTGATGGTGCTTATGCATGTGTCAAAAGATCACAAGAGCGCTGGCTGACCCTATACCCTGTGCTCTCTCCCTTCCTGGTGATCCATTTCTTCCATCTGTCTCTCAATACAGCATCATTTGATGAAGACCAAGAGTTCAAACACATGAGCTTGTGGGGGACATTAAATTCAAAGGACAGGGCAAGGTAACAGTAACATATAGGCCAGGAAACAATAAATCTACATTTTCACCCAACATTTCAGTAATTGATATGTGAACTGAGGATATCGTTCAGGAGATAAAACACTGGCTGTGCAAGCATGATGGCCTTAGTCTGAACCCCCAGAATCCCCATGAAGCCAGTTGTGATAGTGTGTGCATCTGTCATCCCAGAACTCCTACGGAGGGATGGGTGGCAAGAGGGGCTTTCTAAGAACCTTGCAGGGCAGTAGCCTGACATATACAGCAAGAAGAAAAATAGGCAGGGGACCCTGTGTCAAACAAGGTGAAACAACTGTCACATGAGTTGTCGTCTGAATTTTACACATGAACTGTAGCATATGTGAACCTATATTCACACACACACACACACACACACACAGAGAGAGAGAGAGAGAGAGAGAGAGAGAGAGAGAGAGAGAGAGAGAGAGAGAGAGAAATAAAATAATTGCTATAACAAGCACCCAGAAAGACAAGAAGAAAGAAGGCAAGAACAGTGCTCTTAACCTTGATCCAACTGACATTTATAACATTTTCTGCTGCCAAGCCCCAGCAGAAAACACATTTTTTCCAATTATGCATGGACCATGTACTAAGAAAGAGAACTTTTACATTGAAGAGCGTTGAGTTTTTCTGAATGTTAAAGTTAGATACTGATTATGACACATGGGATTCAAATGTATATAAAAAGAGGGTAAATCAACCTGGAAGAAAAACAGGTGAGGCCTTAATTTGAAAAGAAAAGAAAAGAAAAGAAAAAAACCTAGCAAAGCATATTTTGGGGGCGGGAAATCATTTGACACTCAAATTTGAAGCTATCTTTGTTGCATGTGCCCCTCTTTCTGGGCTACATAACATCAAGTCCCAGTAGACAGGGCCCCCACCCCCCACCCCCATCCACCAGCAGAGCTTCCTCCAGTGAATGAAGGAAAGGGAAACTATGGGTACAAAACAGAGAATGGAGAGTCCAGTGTTTGAAGGAGAGGGAACCAGGGCAGAGATAAGGGAGCCTAGCTGAGGCTTGTGGTAACAAAAATTCGACCACAGCAAGGCGCTGGAGTCAGAGGCGAACAGCGTGAATACACTTGTAGAAACCGCAAGCGCGCCAGCTGGCTGTAAAACATGGTGGCAGGGCATGGCCCTCTTTCACCTTAATGCTTGGAATGTGGCCTCAAAGAACACTGTGTTACTTTCTCTCTCCTCCTGCAAGTCACCACAGAAGAAAGTAGCCTTGCAGATTTATTTCTGAATTGATGCTTGCCACCTCTCCCACTAAGAAAAAATAACCACAGTTTACTTATGAATACATATTTTATTACACCCTTATCGCCCTTTATATAATTTAAGCATTGTCTCTCAAAAGTGACAGAAGCGGGGGCTGGAGAGATGGCTCAGCTGTTAAGACCACTGGCTGCTCTTCCAGAGGACCTGGGATTGCGTCCCAGCATAATGGTCTGCAGCACCAGTTTCAGGGTGTTCAATACCCTCTTCTGGTCTCCACAGGCACTGGTTACCCATGGCACACAGACACATAAGACAGAAATAATAAAGACAAACAGCATCAAGAGTGAGAACAAAATGACAGGGTAGAAACCCTAGGATATTTTCAAACCAAAAAGACCTACCAAGCGAAACTTTCTCTTCTCTTCAGCTAGGCTAACCCCTACCTGTCCCCACCTAGTCTCTGGTTCTACCTCCACATTTGAAATCCTCAACTGGCAGCCCATAGAATTAGGAAAACGCTGCCAACAAAATCCGCCTTTTGGTTTATATGCACAGGCAATGGAGATGACAAAAATGAGTTCTGAACACACTGGGGTACGTTTCTGTTTCGCTTCCAAGCATCTCTTTGTCGAGGAAGGAGCTCATTTGAGGACATGCTCTGGGCTTCTATCTGGGGATGCATCATCTTAGCTGCCAGCTCTTGCCTCTCAGCATCCTGCTGGAAGCTACAAAAGCACCCTTGTTTCTTTATTGGTCTACATGACTTCCCAGAACATCTGTAGCATACCCACTCCCACATGATCAGCCTGTGCTGTGGGACAGAGGTGGGATGAAACACGGAGCCCAGGGCAGGGAGCATCTCTGCGGGGCTGAAGCCAGTGCGTCATGCTGCTTACTATAGCTGGTTTTTTTTTTTTTTTTTTTTTAGTCTGCGTTGGCCAGATGCTATTGCACTAGGTGGTAAAATGGCCCAGATTATTATCTTTGTGCCTCCAGGAGCTGGCACTTTACCTGCCTTACGCAGGAAGCAGCTTCAGAAAGGATTTTTAGATTGGATCATGGTGAATTCAAGGACTATTCACAAAACTAGAACAGAACAAAAAGTATGTTCATGAACTGTGGCAAGAAGTTCAACCAACGACTGATAGTCAATCAGAGAGCCCTCTGAGAGGTGGACTTGGATTTGTTTGCTTGTTTGTTTGCTTGTTTGCTTGTCTACTTCAGCTGCCCAAGCTAGATAATCCCTTCAAGTCAAGTGGCTTGTGGCCAGTGAGAGTAGTTAATACTATAGAGACTTGGGGAAAGCATTGTGGGCTTTCCATTTCAACACAGTATATAACAGAAATCAAATTATAGGCAACCTATGCACTGAGCAATAATTTCCCAAATAATCCCCTCCTGCACCTGCCCCCCCCCCCACATGTCGTGCCTTTAAGGGATCCCATCCCAGCACTGAACTCTTTCTTTTCTGTTTAGTAAGGAGCACCTCCTCGCTTGTTCTCTGCTCTTGGCTCCAGGACCAGTCTCCACGCAAGCAATAATAAACACCTATTTTAGAAAATAACAACTAGATGAATGCATTTCAGATGATGTTGGGACTGCTGTGACTCCACATCCTACAGTTCTCAGGCATGGTGGACCTTACACTGGTAGGAACTGCATCTCTACACAAGCACAGGACAGCTGAGGACCTAGACTTATAGAAAGTGAAGGCTGTGCAGTTGGAACTCCAATCCAGCTCCAGGGACGGCACTCTGACGCCGGATGCTCTCCCACTCATCTCTAGATGTTTAGCAGAAAGCAGTCTTGAGGCAAGGAAACACAGAATCCTTGTTAAAGTCTAAGGTAAGGATTTCATTTTATCTTTAAAAAAATGAAATGCAACCTTGCATATGTGCTCCTCCATTAGACAGTAACAGAAATGTAACTAATAGACTGACCTAAAACAATTGGAATGCAAGCGTCTCAATTTGCCCTTTGCCCTTGATGCTGACCACACTCTCCTCTCCTCCCACACACATCTTTTCTTGCCTTTTCTTCTTGTCTGTCTTTCTTACCTCACTTACCTCTGAACCGTGACTAACCGACAAACCACAGAGCTTGCAAGAACAGCTCTCGAAAGTCCTGCTCTCACAGTTATTAGATGCGATTACACCAACAAACCTAAGCCACGGGCATGAAAACTAGACCAGCCTCCAACTGAAAGTTTCACAGCAATTACAGACAAATACCACTACCCTGGCCAAACCACAAAAATACATACCCCAGCCCTCCATACTGTGCAAAATGTCAAGCCAGCGTCAACTCAGAAAGCTACTGGGGCTTCAGGTTTCCCCTTGACTACAACAACAGAATAGCCTTGAAAGTAGTGGTTCTCAACCCGCGTGCCACACAACCCCTTTGAGGGTCAGATGACACTCTGACAGAGATAGCATATGAGCATTGGGAAACAGCGATATTTATATTATGATTCATGACAACAACAAAATTACAGTTGCAGAGTAGCAATGAAAATGATTTTATGGGTGGGGTCCTCACAGTATGAGGAACAGCATTAAAGGGTTACAGCTTTAGGAAGGTTGATAACCACTGTTTTAAGGTGTATTTGAGCTTTTTAGTATATTATTTTAACACTTTTAGTGCAAATGCTACATTTCAAATATAAGCTTCTATTCATTGAATAATACACACTTTTTATTTACATAAACACATATCTACACAAATATCTCAACACCCATGCATACATGAGTGCATATTTTCTGTTACCATATCAAAATATCCAGGGCTGGGGACTTTGTAAAGAAAACAAGTTTACTTATCCAAATGTTCTGGTAGTTGGCAGCAGAGCCCCGGTACATGTTCTGCCTCTAGCCAGAGCCCCCTGGTGGGCTTCCCAACATAGTAAATGGCTTATGTCAGAACGCATGCAACAGGGAGAGATTCCGTGGCAAGACAGGAAGCCAGAGAGACTCAAGGGTGTTGTGTGACAACCTTTTCTTACAGAGACCAACTGGAACCCCATGGAGACTACATTAGTTATTGGCAAGGGCAATGCCCCCATGACCACCTTCTGCTAAGTGTCACCTCTTAATAGTCCTACCTCCTCTCCCACTGTCACACTTCATAGCAAGAAAATTAATGGACACACTCAACCCACCCAACTAAAGTATATAAATAGGTGCACGTACACACACCTGTGTGTATGTGTATAAGTTTGTAAAGGAAGAGCTGACACCTAGTTCAGATTTCATCAGGTCATATTCTACCCCATTCTTAACTGAAGTCAGGATTTCAGGCTGGACTGCCATCGGGCTTGACTGAGATCTGTGCCATTTTCAAGCCAGTAGTACACAAATTCTCCCTTTTCAACTTTTCCCTTGTGTCTGGTTTTTTTTTTTTTTTTTTTTTTTTTTTTTTTTCATTTCCTTATCCTGGCTATGAACTTCTTAAGATCACTTGCATCCAAGCCCAAGTGTAGCAGAGCCAAACACTCTCTTCTTAAGCAGAACACACAACAATCTGCTGGTGCAAGCTGATCATGGCCAAGTTGCAGGCACAACATGATTATTAAGGTATAATTAACAAACAAACAAAAATTGAGAAAGCTTAAGGTACACAATGTGATACTTACACATAGGTATAAAGTTTCTGCCTCAATCCAATAAATAAAAATGTCTATTATCACACATAGTTACATGTGTGTCTATGTCAGGTAAGAACGTTTCTCCTTTCTCAGAAAATTTAAACATATTTCATAATCATGCTATATAATAGGATATCCAAAAATATACCTACTACTAATAAAATTTACATACTTTAACCAATATCTCCTCCTCGATATAGCACCATCTTTTCTTTGTTTATTTTTTGGTTTTTTGAGGCAGGGTTTCTCTGTGTAGCCTTGGCTGTCCTGGACTTGCTTTGTAGACCAGGGTGATCTTGAACTCACAGTGATCCACCTGCCTCTGCCTCCCAAGTGCTGGAATTAAAGGCATGTGCCACCACGCCCAGGGCCATCCTTTCTTATTAAAGCTGCCTACATTACTTGGCAAACTTTTACACACATTCTTAAGAGATTAAAAGGAGACTCTGAAAATAACCACTCACTTATGAAGTGAGCATTCCCCACACAAAATACACAGTACACATGACAGAGACTGTATAATCATCTTCAGCGTCAGGCGTGTCTGGTGTGTGAGCGAGAACAGAAGCTTCTACTTTCTCCTCTGACAGAGGCTTGTAACAGACGTCACTTTAGAACCGTTGTCCAGTTCTGTTAGTGCTAAGAACTCTACAAGAAGTCATGGAGGCCAATGTGAGCAAACAACTATCTGGTATTGATAGCTGAATCTCGATGGTAACGATTTCCCCCTACTATCTGTATGAAGTTCAGTTTTTATAGAAAATTTATGAGAGTCTCCAGAGGCACTTACATTCCATGGTCCTTGCTCATCACACTAACCAACCTGCCTGGGATGTTTCCATAGCAACTCCTGACATTTCTACTTGAACACAAACCCTGCTCCATCGTTCTTTCCATTGAAACCGAATGTCTTCCCTGGAGTCTCCCTCAGAAGAGACAACAATCCCTCTGTGCTACTTCCAGTCTCTCCCAAAGCCTGCGGCAAGACCACTTCAACCTAGACTGTTAACACAGGATGATTCTGGCAATATACACATTTACGTTTTTCCCCCCTAAAGACAAAACACACAGGCAGAATGGCCACATCAGGATAAAACATGAGATTAGGCACAGCCATGTAACCAAAACCATTCTGCCTTCCAATATGCAGACTTTGCCAGTGAACCTGGAGCTATCTCAGGGCAGGAACTCTCTTTGTTTTTTTCTGCAATCTGACTGTTAAAGTCTCTTCCATCTGTAGTGTGTGTCTGTGTGTCTCTGTGTATGCACGTGTACACACACATGGTGGTGAGATGCTCAATGGGTGTCCCAGTCAGCACTAAGGTCAACTTGACACAGCCCAGAACCATTGAGAAAGGAGTCTCAATGAGTAATGAATGGTCCTTATCTTGACTGATACTGATGAAGGGGGTCCCTATGGTTCCCTGGGCGGCTAGTCTGGGGCTAGATAAGGAGGCCAGCTGAGCACCCTTGAGCTTTAGTGAACCAGGAGACAGTAAGAAGCTTCCTTCTTGGTTTCTGCTTCAAATTTCTGCCTGGCATTCCTGATGCCTTCTTTCAGTTGGTGGACTGAGACCTGCAAGTATAAGCTCTTTCCTGCACAATTTGTTCTGGTTAGAATATTTTTATCACAGCAAAGAAACTAGAATAGTGGGTAAAGGTGCTTGATCAAGTCTGATGATCCAAGGTTAATTAATCCCTAGGGCCCATACGGTAGAAGGAGAGAGCTGCCGCATAGCAAGACATCCTCAGACCTCTACTTACATGATTCATCTGTCTATCTATCTAGTTCTCTATCTCTCTCTCTCTCTCTCTCTCTCTCTCTCTCTCTCTCTCTCTCTCTCTCTCTCTCTCTCTCCCTTTGTATACATTTATAAAAATGTCATTTAAAATAGATTTGGAATAATGTTTTATGTGTGATTGATTGACACTATCATTCCATCCAAATGAGTTTTCACCTAACAGCCAAAAATCCTTAAGCTCATTTAGAAGTCATCTCTCATTTATGCAGTGAGATTATGCAGTGAATGTAAGTCAATAACAAGTGAATTCAGGAAAATGATCAATGTTTGGCTTCCTCATCAGAAATCTCAGAGTCTGCAAAGTGAGACCCCTTTCTCTGTTTTCTTGGTGTGGGGAATGTGGTAGACATCTCAGTCCCTCCCAACTTTTGGTCTCTTCAGACCTCTAACTTTTCCTGAAAGTTCATTCAGACACTTGGTCCTGTAGGCGGAAGGTTATTATGTAGTTTATATTCTGATTTCCTGTCTAAATGTTGTGTGAACTCTGCTCCCCATTGTCCACCTGTTATGTCAACATAGCAGCTTATAGCCAATCAATGAGCAAGGAAGAGGATAGGGCTGGATTTCCTGCCGGGGGGCGGGGGAGTGTCAGGAGAGGAAGCAGAGGATTGAGGTACCAGGAGAGGTCCCAGGAAGATGAGGAGGAGCTGGAGCCGAGGAAAGCTACAAAGTGCAAGTATTGCTGGGAGAGAGACAGAATAGATAGTTAAGAATAGGCTTAAACTGCTCAGATTCCTGTTGTGAAGCTTATTTTTAAACAAATATGAGTCTCAATTATTTGTCATAGGTTAAAAAAATAAGCTAAGAGAAACAAACTGATTTATAAAAATAACTTCCACAATTGGCATCCGAGGACCAGAATTTATATAGTAATCTAGCAAAAATGTATGTAGAAAATAAAACTACAGAGCAGTTTCTTAGTTCTGATCATTAAGAGGGGAACCACCGTTTCTAAGGTGGGAGCTCCCAGCTTCCTGACTAGACAGACCACCCCCCTGCCCTTAAACCCCCCCCCCCCCCCCCCCACACACACACAGAGCAGCAAGGCCTTCAGTTGGCTACAGGGAAGAAAAACTGATATATACAAACCCCAGAGAAGCAAAGTAAAGAAAAAAAGTGGCTCTTTACAACAAGCAAGCTTCTCAAAGTGAGACTGCAGAAAACTAAATCCCTTTGAGAAGGGGCTCTGGCAGGCTGGACTCCTGCAGGCCAGAAGAGCAAACACTTGTGGACGTAATAACTTCCCAGAGTGAGGCGAGGGTCAGGATCCCCTGAGGGAGGCAGAAAAAAAGGCCTCTCCTGGAAGCAGGAGCCAGAGACAGACTGAAAAGTCTCAAGCCTCAGAACCGATAAGGTTTAAAAGGGAAGCTGGATCTAAGAGAGTAAAGTCCTTGGGGAGAGGTTTTGAGTTTAAAGAATTTTTTCTGTGTTGAAAAAAAAAGAAAGACACAGTGACACAGTGCTTCTGGATTCCACTTGAGTTTGTTTCTGTTAGGATACAAATAATGTTTTCAGTGACAGTTTCAGTTTTGTATATCCTCTTTAAGAGAGATCATAATAAGACAGACTTGGAGAAAGAAGAGACAGAGAAATTAGATGCTAAATTAGATACATTTAAAGGCCATAGGCAAGAGGTTGGAGGAATCCTTGAATCAAAATAGGGAAGCTTCAGAGAAATCCAATCTGGAACTTACAATAACACCAAAAGAGCCAGTTCCAGATGAGGTAAATCCACAAAGGCTTGAAAAAGTTGCATCTTGGCAGCCCATTGAGATGCTGGATAGAAAGTCTCCAGCTCTAGGCCAAGATGGTCAGACTGGATATTGTGTGTGTATTGTCAAGGCTCAATTACTGGATGAAGTCATATATGCTAAAGTAGAAATGCAAATCCTGTTTTGTATTGCCTTAGAAGAAGGCCATACTCTGGCTTGTGTGCTCCGTTTTACAGAATTTGGAGAATTTAAGTTATGCACCATACCATAGGGCCATAATCAGAATTCAAATGGGCTCTTGCCTTAAATTCTAGAGAGTATGATTCTAAAGTTATACATTTGTTAGAGATGGTGACTGTCTTGGAGAAGCCTTTGCAAATTGGGGCTGATGGTACTTCAACATGCATATCTATTGAAATACAACAATTTCTTAGACATTATAACATAAAACCTGTCACAGAAATAACTTATAATCCTGTAGATCAAACAATTGTGAAAACAATCTAAGAGCAATTTTTAAAAGATGGTCATAAAACAGAAGGGGAATATACTATCTGCCCCAAATACATTTAATAATGACATATTGACTTAAAAATTTTTAAATGAGACAAATAGCACACCTGCTAAGATACACTGTGCTTTAGAAAGGATTGCTGAATTAGACCAACTTCTATAGGTCTTAATTCCAAAAGGAAAACAGGAAATGTGTTGTGCTGGGGAGGACACTGTGTTCTTGTCTAAACAAGAAACAAAAAGCTATGCATTCCATCCAAACTGTTGGAAACAAGATTTGACAGTGGGGGACCTCCTGAAGATCTTGACTGTGGACAGAAGGAACGAAATCAAGAAGACCAAACAGGACAGCTAGAGGACCAGAACCCCCAAAAGATAAGTAACCCAGCTGATCCTACCTCACAGATGGCCTCAACAAATGTTTCCTTGAAAATCTTCATCTGAGACAATTTCAAAAAGGCTCTCTAGATCGTCCATCATCACAGACTGTTCCAGTCAGGACTTCAGGTGAGCTCTGAACTTAATCATCAGGCAGAGACTGGACAGCAAAAGTTACAGCTAACTTAATCCTAAGACTGGACAATATCCCAATTTTCTTGGGGCCCCCCCAAAAAAGGAAAACTATGAGCCATTCTCATGGGGGGGGGTGCATGGTTTTTGTTTATTCTATGGGTGATAGATATTTGTTATTGATTAAAGGGGTTGCTTATTTGAATAAATAAAAGTGTAGATTATTGAATCTACTTTTAGACCAAAGAATATTAATAAGAAAAAAATATTACATTGGTATAGATCTTTGTATATTAAGGCAGATTTAAGATGACGTTTGGTTACAAAATGCTAAGGTATTGTACCTGTGTCATTCTTAAAACTGCAATGTTAAGTTCTAGTCACTTTGAAAACCTCTATGACGAACTGTTTAGGATAAGTGAGAAATGTTTTATTAGACAGTCGAATTCATGGTTTAGTTAATTACAAAACTATGTTTCCTAGATTGGCCTTGAGTTGTATGGAGCACACCAGCACACTAGAATGATACTGGGGTTGAGGACAATCCGATGCATTAAGCTGCCAGTGGTTTCTGTGGGGAAGGGCTGATATATTAACACTGGAAAGGATATCTTGTCATAGGGACCTTGTCAAAGTTATTCTTATAAAACAGTGTTTGTTTCTCTTAGCTTATTTCTTAACCTGACTATTACACAAATAACTAAGGCTCTTTTATATTTGTTTAAAAATAAGTGTCACAGCACAATCTTGAGCAGTTTAAGTCTGTTCTTAAGTCTCTATCTGTCCTGTCTCACTCCCAGCAAATATCCCAGCAATCCTTGTACTTTGTAGCTTTCCTGGGCTTTAACTCCTTCTTCCTGATCTTCTCCCCTCAGTGTTCCAGCCTCACTGGTCTCCTTGAGTCCTTAGGTACAGCAGGCTTATTCTAGGCCCATTGTTCTGAGATTTTGTTTCTCAACAACCCCCCCATCCAGACTTCCTTACTGCCTTCAGTACACCTTGTTATGAAAAAGAAAGAAAACCAGTCAGATTGTTGCTAAATATTATTCTCATAAACAGGGAAAACCAATTGTTTCCCTTCTACTTACCAGTTAAACTGTTTTAGTATTCCATGTGGCTGGAGCAATGACTTGGTGGCTACTACCACTAACTGCCTTTTCAGAGGACCCAGGGTCAATTCCCAGCACCCACATGGCGGCTCACAATCATCTGTGACCCCAGTGTCAGAGGTCCCAACACCTTCTTATCACTTCCAAAAATACTGCCTGCTCACACTACACAGAAGAAATACACGCAAGCAAGGTTGCTAGGACCAAGTTTTTTGAAAATATGAGTTAGCATTTCAGGATAAGAAACAGATTACTTTTAGAAGTCTAATAAACCAGACCAGAGGCACATTTAATTTCTCTTTTGTGATGGCATGGAAATTCATTCATTTGTCTTGGTTTTTCTAAATGTCTTAGGTGATGTAATCACCTCAAATCGTCTTGTCACATGCCCTCTCCACACAGCCAGACTCTCACTCCGACAGCCACAGCTGCTCATGCACACTAGCCCTCTGCTCTGAGCCGACCCGACCCGAGGGCACGCTGATGCTGCTGAAGCTCTTCCCATGCTGTGTGGCCCAGATCAGCTGCTATCTCTTCCTTGATGTCACCTCTCATTCACAGACCCCAAAAACTTGATTTGGATTTATACTTAGCACACTGTTCTGAATATGTGATTTTTTTTTCTTTATGTAAGTCGTGCCTTCTAAATAGGAATTGTATGCTTCTTAAGATTACAAACCACACTTTGGTATTTTGTTTCTCACGGTGCTTACCAGTGTCTCACTAAAAAGAAGAATTCCATAAAATGACCCTTCACGAAAAGGTGGAAATAGACTGAGTAACAATCAAGTTAAGGCAGGAACTTACATTGACTTCTCACTGTTTTTCTTAGTTCAGCCTATTCCAGTGAGGTGTCATTGTTCCCTTACATTGATCTTGGTGACAGTATTGTAAGAACTGTCCGCCCCCCCCCCCCCCCCCCCGCCACCAGTCATCTCGATAAAATAAATCTTTATTATTTAAAATGCCTGCTACTAAGTTTTCCCTTAACTTTTTATGCTCAGGTGTGGTTGCATTACTTTAATACACAGCATACACAATGGAGAGCTATTTGCATATGCTGGGTGTGTGTTCCTACACATAAACAGCCAGCTGTGGCCATCCTCTTAGCAATAAAACAGACACATAAGAGTGATTACATCACCGCTGAGGCTTGCCAGTGCTGGTGCTTATGTAAGCACCACACAACTTTCCCGTAGGACTATTGACCAATGAGGAGAGTAACTGATAGAAGGCCCCAGGCATTTCTGGGGACTGGGATACTTTGAAGTATTTCAGCAAGAATGTATTGACCTCCTTGGGGAAAAGGATTATGTGTGGCAATCAGACATGATTATCTAATGGTGAAGATCAAAGGCCATTGACTGAAATCTGCAGTTGCCATAGCTACTGAGCCCCGGAGACTTTACTGTAGTTCTCTTATTACAAGCGCGAGATTTACAGTTAAGACCTGCCTTTTTGACAAGAGAGGTTATCTGTTCACTAAATCTGGGAGTTTACGAGAACGATTTCCAGCCCACATTGTTTTGCCAAATTGAATCTGATTCAGTGAAATTAAAATGCAGTGTTCTCAAGGCGCACTTCCTAACTTAACTCTACCTCTGTCAATCTTTTTAAGATGCGAAAAATATCTTGAGAACAAGACGGGTCTTAGAGGCTAAGACGATCAGACCACATTTAAAGAGCGTGGCTTCTCAGATGACTGCAGCTCTGAAACAGACATTCAGTGGCGAGGCTGACAAGGTAGGACCTGGGCAGTTGCTCTTAAATTGTCTGCCACAAAAGAGCACCATACTCTCCCCCAACGACACCATGTGGATTGCAGGAGGCAGGTTTCGAATCCCCAAGCCTCGGTCATCAAAGCATGCCTGGTTATCTACAGCTACTTTCTAAAGCCTCCCTTCAAATATGGATTTTAAAACATAATCCAACTTTTGGCTGACTTCCCTAAAATGGATCGCAGTTCATCACGCACTAGTTACTTACTTATCCGGGTTTTGTGAGAGAGACTGCAGCACAGGTGGTAAGTCGTAAGAAGCCAGAGTATGCTTCATACACAGGCCTCAAAGGACAAAAGAGGCACAGCAGCTCTTGTAAGCTGGTACCCAAGGCCGAGGAAACCTAGTGGGACAGACAGAATCCTGATTATTTATGCTTCACTTGTATCGCAACTGAGGGACCTGGAAAGGCGGCCCATCCTGTTTTAGATACCTTAGAGGTGATGGAAACCACAGCGATAAAACTGAGAAAGGGACAGTGAGAGGACCAGGAGAAGCCCCACCCACCCTCAGGTGTTGTTGCCACACAATAGTTTTGGGTGGAGAGGAAGTCATTTTCTTCAGTAGTGTTTGTGTGGTACTGATACAGAAAAAAAAGCAGACTCTTGCTTGGCAAGGGTGGCATGGGGGGGGGGGGCAGGGGCAGTCTTAGTCTCATTGATAAAAGAATTTAAGAATAGGCTCCAGCAGACGCTCAAAGACAATTTTATTAGAGTTTAACAGAAAACCTCTTAAAAAATAACAGCTCCTTGGAGGGTCAGATGGAGAGATAAAGAAAAAGACAACGGCAAGTAAGTTAGCATGGAAGTCAGCCACATGGTGGACAAGCAGCCATGTGCTGGGAAGGCAGAGCCTAGAGAATCAATAAGGAAGTCCCAGACGGTGGGTTAAAGCCCAAACATTAAGGAAAGCAGGCATTTTAAAAAAAAAAGAGAGAGAGAGAAACAGAAAAAAGAAGTTTCAATTTTATGAATTACTCAGAAAATGGGGCTGACCCATGATGCTATATGGCTGTGGCCAGTCAGGTACCTCGCTGGGTGGCAGAGATTCGGGGGAAGAAAAGTATAGCATCTCATTAAAGGAGCAATCGCCAGCTCTTTAGCATAGTGTAGGCCGAACACACCTTCCTAGGCCTGGTGGCTACCCAGGCACATGGTCCGTTCTCTTGACTGTCTTGACTAGGAGGGTTTGTTCTTTTCTACTTTATATTAAGTTTCCTGTGCTCCAGAATGTTCATTAAAGCAACTCTAGTAAAAACTTATTGAGAAAAACGGGGGGGGGGGGGGGAAGGAAAAAAGGAAAAGAAGACATGAAAGAAAAACAATGGGGTCTTATTGAGGGAAGGAGGGAAATAGTTAAAGTGGGAAGGAGAATAATGGGGGTAAAAATATCGAAAATTATACACATGCACCAGCTTCCTGAGGAACAAAGAAAGGAAGAGAAGTAAAAGTCAAATAAAACGTAAAAAAAAAAAAAAAAAAAAAACTACCTCTTGAAGGTGAGAGAAGAATAAACGCCTACCTGGTCCCAGGCAGTTCCTCCCTAACCTAAAGGATGACAGAGCCTATAGGGACAGGAACCCATCCCGCCCCCAGCTGCTGTACCATCTGTTCCCCTTATTCTAAACCATTGCGTTCCCAGCACAGTCTACAGTCATTTTTGAAATCTGCAAGCAAGAATGGGAAGGCCAGGGTTAGAGCAAATCTTCCCGGAGAACTAGTCTGCACTTATTAGCTCGACTTGCTCTAAATGCTCTTTTATTTATTTGCCAAAGTCCTGAATAGGTGTTTTTGCCTGCGGTCTACTGCTACCAATGAGGTGTTTTTTTTTTTAAAGCTAGAACAGATCAATCCATCGGAGAAATGGAGAAAAAGCTAGCTAGTACCTGGTTACCTTATTCAAGTCTAAAGGACGTCGCATGAGTGGCTGGACACTTCCTGCAACTGTGTACCTTAACGGTCATGAATTTGTCTCTGTGTTGCTTACTAGAGCCTGAAGGGACAGAATTTCCCCAAACTGGTCTTATATATTATTCTACAAACTGAAAGGCTATGTTCTATTAGACGCAGCATTGCTACCAAACAAGGCTAATTTGCCTGCAGTGTAGTGTGCAATCTGTGAAACACTGAGTGTTGTAACAAAAGAAAGCATACTCATGAGGTGGCAGGATATTTGGAGACGGGAGAGCACAGCTCAAATGTGCCTCCTCACGACAAGGGCTGGGAGTTTATGGAGACACAGGGAACGACAATCGAAAGTGAGCAGCGATGTAACAGACAGTGCCGTTCAGGAACGGTGGCTTAGCATCATCTTTGAGTAGAATTTTGGCCATCTAATGTCAGTGGTCCACACAAGGCCAATTACAAGACTCAGTAGTTGCAATCCCTTCTGTCTCTGAGTTCCCAAGAAATAACTTACCTAGCCTTTACCATCCATCCCCTAGACGTGTTATCTAGAACAAATGAGTGTGGACCATAGCCTGGCATGGGGCACGTATTTCCAATCCCAGCACCAAGGAGACTGGAGCAGGAACATTGGGGATTTAAATTCAGTATGATCTATAAAGACAATTCCTTTCTTATGTAAATAAACACATGTTAGAGGAGTCCAACGCTTTACTGTTTAATTAAGTGACTTCTGGGATCAGTGATGGAAACAAGTGACCAGAACACTGAAACACACCAAGTCACTCCCATTTGCTCCGGGGTTTCCGAAGTGCCCTGGATGGGAGTTCTCAAGTGGGTCTCTGCCTCTGGTCCTCCGGCACTATTGGAAAGAATGCTAAGTTTCAGTTTCTTCTCCTATAAAGCAGAAGACAGCAATAGCGTTTCTGGAGAAATTTTCAGTTTTAGAATAGCACATGCTCAGCTGAATCATTGCCACAGGTGCTCCATGAGGAGAGAATGTCTTTTCAAGACACCCCACTTTGCTAAGACACTGCCTCTTAAAAAGTCAACAGGGGAGAGGAGAAAACAGATTATACTTTCAAATCTGTTCTTAAGGTGTGTGTGTGTGTGTGTGTGTGTGTGTGTGTGTGTGCGCGCGCACACACACACACACACACACACACATGCGAACTCAGTGACTGCAGAGGCCAGCAGTGAGAGGTGGACCCCCAAAGCTAGAGTTACAGGCAGTTGTGAGCTGCCCTACGTGGGTCTTCAGAAGTGAACTGGGGTCCTCTGCAAGAACAGTTCAAGCTCTTAACCATGGAGCCCTGCGTCTAACCCCTCCAATCTATTTAAGCAAAAAATACAAAAAGATAAGCTCCACGTATACTATGGCCTTCTGTTCCTCTCAATGTATTTAAGCATTAAGCCTCAAACACATTAATTCGAGCATGACAGTTATTCTTCGGGTCTTAGTAGAACTATCTCAGAGTAGTTAGGAACAGCAACTGGCTACCCATGTTCAGAATATTTAAAACAAATCAAGGTCCACATCATGATACTTCTGCAATGACTTACAACTTACAGCTACAAAGTTGGGGAGACTTTACACCTTAAGCTTATTTCTACGGTGGCATCTGAAGCCCTAAAGAATGGTAAACTGCACCATAACACGAACGGCTGTGATTTCTTTAGTGGCCATGGCCCAAGTCTAGGTGTCCTTAACCAGTTATAGATGTAATTGCATCATCTACAAAAGATGTCTTTGCTAATATCTGAAAACGTACTTGCCTATTCTCAGCATGTAAGAGACTGCAGTGGATAATCACAGAATAGAACTCAAACCACATGGGGCCTGTTGGTGGTGCAAGTGCGTGGAAGACATCCAGGCCCGCCCCCACCTCAAGGCACGGGGCAGCAGGCATCACTAAGATGAACAAATATGTGATGGAGAGGTGGGAAAGTTATAAAAAACATAGTGATGGGTGTGCTATGAAGAGAGGCAGAACTGGAGATGGAATAGTGACAATGGTGACAGGTGAGACAGAGTCTGAGGTCAACATGCTGTCATTGCCCGGTAGGATAAATGGAAGGATGTGCAGCAGCCTGGAGCTTATGAAGATATGGACTCAGCCCCACAGAATCCCCCCTCAAAGGTATTGGACCTCCTCAAAGCTCCATGGCTGTCTGTGACCATGCTGGCGCCTGTGGTCCATGCTGCTGCCTCAGGCCGTAATAAAGCTTAAGATCAATGTGGATGTATGCAGCCATGCTGTTGATTGGTACCTGGTACCTTGGCGACATCCTGGGGTTTTGATGTCTAGGGGACAGGGGAGCATTCTGAGGTTAATGACTGTGTAGCCACCTAAAGCCACATTGAGGCCCCTGGTCAGTGTAGTTGCTGAAGGTCATGGGTGAGTTGCTGGTCCTGATATAGCCGGGGCTGTGTTGATATGTGTATGGCCCATGTAGCCACTGAAGCCCATGCAGATATCCTTGGTCAACGTGGTTTCAGGCTGCAGCTGGCCACGCCCCTCACAGGATCATTGACCCCAACCCTGTGTGGCTACAGCATGGCTTTCCTCAGTTGACTGGCTTCTGAAGGAGGTGCCGTAGAGAAAGATTCATCTACTTTTGGGGAGACTGGCCACTAGGTATGTGACCATGGTCCAGTGAGCATATTGATAACACAAAATGGACTTGTTTTCTTCTTCTTCTTCTTCTTCTTCTTCTTCTTCTTCTTCTTCTTCTTCTTCTTCTTCTTCTTCTTCTTCTTCTTCTTCTTCTTCTTCTTCTTCTTCTTCTTCTTCGCAGGGGTGGAGGTGGGGGAGAGGTCATGGAGAAGGGGTGGCAGACATGGGAGGACTGGGAAATGAGTGTGATGAGGTTCACGAAATGAGATTCCCAAATAATCAATGTGTGTGTGTGTGTGTGTGTGTGTGTGTGTGTATTTGCCTTCTTGATGTATCACTGTTTTAAGTTATCCTTGTATCTGTTGAGCAATAAGATTTTTCAGTTTTGAATGAAGGTACTTTATCAAAAAAAAAAAAAAAATCAAACTGGAGATGAAACACGGAAGAACGCAGTTTGCTGTGTACAGTTCTTCACTTAGTTGCTCATTCCCCCTTATGTCAGTTCTTCCTTCTTGGCCTGGTGATCTGCAGCTTGGCCTTAAGGCATGGTGAAACTCAGCAGAGTGGGGCTAGGGCCAGTCAATCCCTTGTGTGTCTCTGTGGCACCTGCGCCACTGCAGTACCGAGTCAAGGGCAAGGGACTGCAGATTTAACACACAATAAAACAGCGGGTCCTTCATGCTAAGGGAGCGAAGGCCTTTATTCAGCGTCCAGAGAGCCTTTTTATAGGCAGCAAAGCAGGCATGCCACTCTCAGGTGAAATCCCTCAAGAGGTGATTGCCCACATGAGGGAAAGTCCCAAGGAAGGGAAGGGTGTGTTCTCAGAGTGGCAAACATGACTAGCTAACCATCATAAGCACAGGCACGGAAGCTGCTAAAAACAGGACATGCAACAGCAAGACAGGCAGGCAGGCAGCCTGGTCTGGCCTGGTTCCCACAGGTCTCTTTCCCCCGTTTTCTGTTTACATCTTCACCTGCTCTATTTACATCTGCATCAAACCCACAGGAAATAACAAACACAGCCTTTATTCAAAGTATACGTATAGAAACAAAGAAAATGCACAGGAAAAATAAAGCTGCTATCATGATAAATGGAAGTGAGAGCAAGCCCACTCCTCTACTGAGAATTAACAATATTTTCAGCTGCTTTTTATCCCAAGATGGCTGTGTTGTGACTTGGCAAGATTTAGAAATGTCAGAAGCCTTTTCCTGTTAGGTCATGAATGACTTTGACTCAGAGTGGACAGCAGTTACCAGCCAGAGCACTAAAGCCCAGATAATAATCAAATAATGCCAAAGAATGAAGTGGAATTTGCGGGCTGCGTTGTTATTTCTTATTCCATGGCTCTGCGGAGAATGCAGATGTTTAGTTAATGGTTTGTTTGTACGGTCTTGCTGGAAACAACATGAAGTTTCTATCTAAAAGCTAAAAGTTTTTAAAGATATGAACTATGATGCAGTTTCCAGCTCTTCCAAATGAGTGGTAACGGGGAGAAGAAGAAGATACTCTCTTGATTGCTGAAACTTGAGACTGTGAGTGTAAATGTCACCCAGAGTGCAAGGATGGCTTCTGCATCCCACTGTTAGATTAAGAAGGATTCTGCTTGGGATCCTGAGATTGTATCTGTAGACAGAAGCTTATCAGCTGCTGTTATCTCAGTAACGACTTCAAATATTGTTGACTTCCCCTGAAGTTTGTACTTCAATTTTAATTTTGCAGATTTCAGTTGTTCCTTGAATTCCAGAGTCAAGTTTAAATTCTATGCCTGGAATTCCCCATGTATCCCAATTAGCCTTAAACTCTCTGTCTTCCTACCTTAGGCCACCAAGTTCTGGGACTAAAAGCATGCATCACTATGCCTATTCAAGCTTGAATTCATTTTAGTCCTTGAGACAGATTGAAATTATGGCATAGATGAGCAATGTCCGATACAGCCACTGACATCATCCATCACCTGGGAGAAAAATCCTCCTAAAATCCAATATTTTAAATTATTTCTAAGGATGATAATTTAGTCCTGGGATTGGTTCTAGAAGTATTTTTCCAAGATTATTTAGGTAAATCTAACATGGTTTGAAAAGAAAATGAAAGTGAAACAAGAGGATTTTCATCAATGAAAAGCAAAGACCTAAAAATAACCAAAGGAAAGTCCTAAAGTAAAAGCTGCAATACCTTAAGTAGTTAAGTAGCTGAGGTGGCATGTTAAATCACCAAATTAAGTTCAAGAACCAGAGACCCCCCCCCCTCACTGGCAGATCAGGTGCAGATAGTGTGCATCAGTGAGTTTCCAGGAGAGGGACAAGAGAGAGTTGGAAATGAGCAGATCAATGGTAAACAGCTAATGTGTGTATACGTAGAGTCATGAGCAGAGAGGAGAAACAGAACTGGGCAATGGAGTTATTTGATGAGACAAGGCAGGGGTTTTGTTGTTGTTTGCTTTCAAAATCAATGAAAGATATGAAGCCACAAATCGAAGAAACTCAGAGAACCCCATGTTCATTAAACATGAATAAAATCCCACTTAGGCACAAGTCTTATAATACTTTCCTGGAAAAAAAATAGAAAAACCTTAAGGCAGATGAAAAAGTGACATTAAAGTCAGAAGACCAACACTAAAGCTGACTTTTCATCATAAATAACAGAAATTGTAAATAAAATAAAATAAATTTTTAAATGGACTCACGTCTTAAAATTCTATTATATTATAAAAACTTAACCTAAAATTCTGTATTTGGCAAAATATAATTCAAATGTTTTGTTGTTGTTGTTTCAAGACAGGGTTTCTCTGTGTAGCCTTGGACTCACTTTGTAGACCAGGCTGGCCTCAAACTCTCAGAGATCCACCTCCCTCTGCCTCCCTGAGTGCTGGGTTTACAGGCTTACTTTAAGTGAAGTTATTGAGATCATAAGTGCATATCAGAACTCAACACTGAGAGAACATGTGCTAAGCCCTAAGAGAAGAAAAATATGATTTATAATTAGGGTCAAATTTTATTAGAAAATTTGCAGGTTTCTGAGGTTGTGTTTTAAGATTTATTCAATAGACAACTCACTCTTAGGAACCCTATCAGTAGGACAGAAAAACAAGTCTTCTGCATTAGAGCATTCTGTCTCGCATAGTCTTTCTTCACATTTGTCAGACTCAAGAAACACTGAGGTCTGCAAAGATTTCAGTCCTAGGAAAGGTAAGCCAGAGAGGTGAGGGTCGTTAGTAGATGTGGGAGGTAAGACTTAGGGAGTAGTAAGAATGCATTATATGCATGATGGAAATTGTCAAAACACTAAACATTTTAAAAAGGTAATCACTATTGGCCCACCCAAATGTCACAAAACTTAATAAAACCTACACTGTTGTTCTGCAGTCCAGACTTTTATTTCTATATATTTCTCCTTCTGATTGACAAGAGCTCGAAGCTGAACTAGAAAAATCAAGCTGCATTGCTTACTTTTTTTTTTTTTTTTTTAAAGAAGCTTTACCACCTAAAGGTTTTATAAGCATTCTCAAATCAAAAGCTTCTCATGGGGCTGGAGAGACAGCTCAGCAGTTAAAGCTCTCTCGTTGCTTTTGCAGCAGATCTGGCTTAGACTCCCAGCATCCATACAGCAGCTTACAGCCATTTACAATTCCAATTCCAAAGAATCCGACACTCTTCTGGATTCCCAGCACCCACACAGACATACATATGGTGCATAGATGCAGGCAAAACACACACACACACATAAAATTAAAATGAAAGAAATATTTCTAAAAATGTTTTACACTACACTTTATGGCTTCACTAAAGCAATATATATATTTTTTTTTTGCTATTTCTGTATGATTTGGTGAATGTCACTCATTCTTTTATCATTAAATACATGATTTATCACAGTAATAAGTAGTAATAAGTATTATTTCTTGGCAACAGTATTATCCTATGTGCAACAACCATTCAGTGTCTCTTTAAAAAATTTAGGACCATTTAATTGATGATTAATATGAATGTAGGTTTTTCATGTGATGCTCATCCTGCTGCAAAAGTACATTTAAGTGCAGCGATGCTTTGTCTCCTGTGGTTAGACACGCACTCTGGCCGAGAGGCATTTCCTGCTTTCTGCATTTGCCTCCCAACCCTGCTAATCTCTAGTTCCATTTGATCTAGTGATGAAGTTTGAGGTGCTGCCTGACTATGTCTATCTTCTCTCTCTGCGGCTCATAATATGCAAAGACATCTATGATTAGCTCTCCAGAAACACCCTGTGAGATATGCTTACATAGTGACATCCCACACACACAATCCTTACTTTAAATGTACGCTAACAATGGGCAAGTTGTCCACATGAAAAATCCTCTTATGCCTACCTATTATGAGAGACTCATACTCTCACTCTCTGGTTCTCTGTTAGTACCTCTCCAAAACGCTCAAAACTAGGAAGGCAGTCACCTCATTTCTCCTAGCTTACAATGTTAAGTGTGTTTTCTGGTAGAAATCCCAAACCTCGATGGTTAGCCCAGAACAAGAAATCTTCCAATTTAGGAAGAAGATGATGACTGTAGTCGTGTTGGCTTCTTAGATCCTGAGGAACCTGCTTCCAGCAGGATCAATACTGGTCCATTTTCAAATAGATTCCCATCCTTGGTGATGTGGAAGCTCACATCCAATTTTTTCACATTTTAAAACTGCCGTAGACTCATCCCAATCCACTTAATGATGAGCCCATATCACCATGGAGACCATGAGGTCAAAGGTCTACCAAGTCCTTAGCAGAATGCACCATCTGCAGGACCTAGGAAGCCAGAAGTCCAAGTCCTGGGCATTTAGAGGCAACCAGGCTCCCCCTCCAAGTAGGACCACATTCTCCTGGTATAGAAAATGTCTTTATTATCATGTCACTTCAGGTTTGGCCAGGAAGGGTCTGAAATTAGCCATTCCCATTAGACCAAATTCACCATCTGAACAAATAATGTAGGGATTTCTTAGAGTCCCAATTAGCCTTTCAGAGGGTCTGTTAAACGAAAGTTATTTTCTTTGTTTTTGTAGGAGAAGCACAAATTCAGTTTCAAATGGCATCAGGGCACTCCCTGGATTGCAAGAACATTTTTGAAACAACGTATTTGGAAAGGACTTTTTTTTTTTAATTTAATTACACATTTTAAATGATGAAACCAAGGGGCAATGCACTTGGAAAACAAAAATGATCTGGGAAAAAGATGAGATGGCCCAAAGCACTCCACAGTGTTCAGTAAGCCTACAGGTACTGGCTGACCCTGAGGATCGCATGGTGGGCTCTGGAGGCAGTCTGAGATGGAACTGAGAAATTGTTATGCTGAGCTCCCAGGCCCCTGCTCTGACATCTACATTGGAAACCACCAAGCTTCAGATCTCAGACTCAACTCCGGAGGGCAAAGCATCCCTGTGGAGCACATTTCATTTAAAATTTAAAATGATTCTATTTTTATGTGTATGGGGATTTTCTGTGCACGTATGTCTGTGTACCACATGTGTGCATGGTGTCTTCAGAGGTCAGAGGAGGGAGTTGAATCTCTAGTACAGACTGTTGTGAGATGGCATGTGGGTGCTTGGAATTAAACTAGGGAGCTCTGGAAAAGCAGTGAGTACTCTTAACCACTGAGCCATCTCTCCAGCTCTGGGGATCTTCTTCCAATTTGCTTATAGGCTAGGTCTGAGGTGCTCCGGAATGCTCCAAATGTCAAAGTCCCCAGCTGATTCTTACAAAAGAGATGAGTGATTTGGTTTACAACATGATTTTTAAGAAGACTTTGCACATACTTAAATCTTTAACCCTGCCTGAGAACCAGTGACTGGACACCTCCATGCTTTTTGAATGATTTGGCAGTACTTTTAACCACCACCTTTCTTTTTGTTGTGGTCCTGTCTTTCCTTGCCATCTTCAGCTTAGAGTACAGAGTTTCATTGCCCAGGATGCTCCCAGCCCATCCCCCATGCCCTCCCTCACCTACTGCCTCCACTCACCTCCTGACTAGTGTGTAGCCCTCTGAGGCATGCTAAGCCTTTGGCTTCAATGCCCCCAACCCAGCTTAAGTCAGTGTGTTCCTTTGAAAGAAGGTTTCTTTTTGTAAGAAATGGATCCTGTGTGTTATCAGCAGCTCTCTGTGTGTGTGTGTGTGTGTGTGTGTGTGTGTGTGTGTGTGTGTGTGTGTATGTATGTAAAACCTTGTGAACAATCCATGCTAAAAGGAAGAGAAATGAAAAAAAAAATGCAAGTGTTAGAATTCTGGGTACAGTTATTGTTAAAGCACTATATAATGTAATCTAGTTCCGTGAGAAGTCTAAAATTCTTTAAAAGAGAAATGAAAAAGAAAAATATGAGGTAGAAATTGGTTGTCCAGTTCCAAATAGACAGCCTTGAAAACATACATACAAGCAATGCCGGATGATCTAAACAGATTATATTTAGGAATATGTATGGATATTCATAGTAACAAATAGTGAAAAAAGGAATCACAAATTTTTAGGAAAATAGGAGGGGAAACATTGGAGGGTTTGAAAGGAGAAAAGGCAAGGTACAAATGTTATTAAATCATGATCTCAAATTTTTAAAAAATATGAAAAAATCAGATTATGAATATGTATATATGTATGTAAGTATGTATGTATGTATGTATGTATGTATGTATGTATGAATGAATGAATCAGCCAGGCAGTGGGGGCACACACCTTTAATCCCATCACTCAGGAGGCAGAGGCAGGTGGATCTGAGTTCAAGGCCAGCCTGATCTACAGAGCAAGTTCCAGGACAGCCAGGGTTGCACAGAAAAACTCTGTCTTGGAAAAGAAAACTTAAAAAAAAAAAAAGACCCACTCTGTTATAGAACTAGTATATGCTGACAGGAAAAAAGTACAAAATCTATGTATTTTGCTTTGTTTTTACCTAGACTCACTTGACTTTGATACTCTAACTTAAAGTTTAAAGGATTAAAACTTGTACAAGTTTGCATAGAAAGATGGGGTCAAAGGCAGCCCTGGTGTGTTTGTAGACGTCTTTTCTCAGTTCTCCACAGCCTCTCCAAATATGAGTTTGGTTTATCTAATACACACAGAGGCAAAACAGTACCTTCTCTTCACAATCTTCTAAGATGGTTGCTCCTGGAGTCTGTAAGCTTATCTTGCTGAAAATAAATAGAATTTCTCATGATCAGCTCCAGCACACCTGCTGAGTATGTTTGGACTTGGCAGGCATACATCTCCAAGATATGTCCTTTGTGTTTCCCCGCCCTCCTTGGGAAAGGTCAAGTGCACTAATGGCTTTCTTTCATAAAAATCTTACTGAAAGAAGAGGCCCTGGTCTCCTTAGTAGTATTGCAACTAAGCCATTAGTGTCTGCAGAATCCCCAGGTTGGCCACAGCCCTAGCTGAATCACAGCCTGGGCAGATGGCCTAACTTTTATAGCATTTTAAAAATTATGTTGCACCTTAAAGAGTAAGGGGGAGGCTCAAAAATTCTAGCGTTGTGCTATTTTTTTTCCAGTTTATATAAAAGGAATTTCTTCCACCTGTCTACAAGGACGGGTGCAGGAAACATGGAGAAAGATAAGAGTAATTCTTTCTGTCTATACTTCATTCCCATCTTGAAACATGACCTACTTCTAGAGAAGTAAGTTGTGCTCAGATGTTCCATTGCCTGAGCATATGACTTTAGCTGTGAAGGAGATGGCTAGAAAAATGAATGACTCGGTAACAATACTAGTATCTTCATTAATTGAAGTCTGCAGACAGAATTCAACAGAACATAAATGATGGGGCTATTAATAAGAGCCCACCCAGAGTGCCTTAGAAATGAATAAAGAAGCATGTATTTCCACAATTATGTTTTCAGCACAGAAAGCCTGACAGATAGCTTCCTTTTCTAGGAGTCGCAGAGAATTGTGGGCAGGGTGTGTAGGAGGAGCTTGTGGGTTATCTAGAAAACTACAGCCCTTTCTGAAGTCAGAAGCTCTGGACTGTTTCACAGCAGATTTTCACCTCTTAGAGAGGGGATGGGTTAAGAAAATTCTAGTACTAAACGCCACAGCTTATAAATAGGAAGAATTGGATGTGAAAGATAAAGTTGCTCTCACTGAAATGATTTGATTAGATTGTTTTCATTTCAAAATATTAGAAATAAGATCTCCCGATTCCTCTCAATGTAGAGAAGAGTAACATTGTTACCAGTGACTATGCTGTGTACCTGCTTGGCTCCGGCTCTTTGTAACATCACAGCAGCCCAACGAAGTTGGAACTATCACTCTAGTTTATACTCATATCCTAATGCTTTGTAACAAAATATCTCCGCTTTGGCAAACCTATAAACACTTATAATCTCATAGTTACTGTTGTTGATTAGGAAAACAGCAGAGTTTAGCTGGATGCCTTGGGCTCATGTCTACTATTAGCAAGATTTGAACAATCTGTGTGCGGGCCGGAGTGTCACTCAGTGGCAGAGGTTGAGCATGTGCAAAGTCATGCTTCATGCTTAAGCATTTGGCTATGGTCACAGTTCATGCCGCCACTGGCTCATGCCTGCAGACAGTATTTGCTTCCCACTTGGGAATTTTAATAGGCCTGCTGCTAGCCTGGCAGGTTGTTCCTTGGAAGGCAAGGACTTTGAAACAAACGAGAGAGAGTGATGGATGCCTGTGAAGAAAGCCTCCATCTTTTTATAACCTAACCTGGGTCCCTACTTATGTTTCTTCTGCAACGTTCTGCTGTTTGGGAGGAAGTCACCCCTGCAGCCTGTACCAACAAGAAAGAATTGTACAAATAGGCCACTCCCAGGGGGAAGGGAAATGGACTATTTTAGAGGTCACTACAGAGTTTGATTCTTTTCAATGCTGACAAAAATCAAGTTTAGAAAGAGTAAATAAATTATCCAAGGTCATTTGACTTCTCCACAGTAAAAAGGGGCTTAATTTCTAGGCTGCTAGAGTCCGGACACCAAGTTCTTACTCAATATGCAGTATAAAAAGTATGTATTAGGTAGAAAATTAGCTCTTTTTCACTGACTCCTTTTGATGACTGATTTCCTTTTCCACTGAAAAAGACTTTAAAGTTCTGGTATTACATTTGTCTAATTGATTGTACACAGGCACATAATTCTAATTTTAGTAATTTTTAAGCATTTCATCTTCTAACAATTTCCTCTGGGCTGCCGAGGTCTTCTTTTGTGTCTGTATGTAATTCAACAAGATACGAAGTGACTGAAACTCATTTCAGTATGCGCCCCCCCCCCCCCCCAGCTAGCGTTTTCAGGGCTGTTTATTTGGTTTAACGTCACTGTAGAAGGAAACCGCCACAGTTTGGTCAAGTTGGCTTTGCTGAGAAGTGATTGGCCCTTATTACTGAAGACAGTGAGAAAGCCACAGACCCTTCAAAAGCGAGAGGGCAGACACGATTCCCAAGGCCACAGAGCCACATCAGTCACCCCCTCCAGAGTCAGAATGCTTGCAAGAAGTGAATGAATGGTGCAGGGTTCCTGAGAACCAGTGAAGAGAGTGCTGAGAGCCTGCTTGTAGGGGAAGGATCTGACACACTGCAGGAAATAGAACAACACAGAAGCTACAGGAAGACCGAAGGGTGCCCTCTGAGAGCTGTGCCCTATTCAGTCAAGCCCTCTGTGCAACCCAGATGGCCTGTGTCCCAGAAGGATTAACCACCTGTCATCCACTCTTAGATAAACACCGTGTCGTGGCTTAACTACTATATTAGAATTCTCATTCTTATATATTATTTCAATGAAGAAAACACTGGCATAACCTACAGTCCTAAGACACTCACCGCCATTTCCTTAACACCTAACACGTTACCTAGTGCTCAACAAATGTTTGTGACGTATCCAATGCCTTTATGATCACACCCACGGTTTGAGTCGGGGGTTTTCATCTCTACAGTGATTGGGACCAGCTGGCAATGTAAGTGACCAGATTCCAAGAGAGCGGTTGCCTGCTCACAATACGCCTCATTCAGCAGAGACAGCGAGGGCTCTGAACCTTTCAGATAAATCATTCCTCATGGGATTGCCGGGTTTCTCGTAGCTAAACTTGAATGGTTGTTTTCTGAATGACACCTTTGCTTTTCCTTTATCCAAGGATCTGTTTGAAAATGAAGTGATGCTGTAAGGAGCAGTCTCATGATAGACGTAGCATTAAAAAAAAAAAAAATCTGTGCCTCTCAGTACCTGCGTATTTACCTTCATGAACCACTAAAAATGGTGACGAAGAAGAGTAGTTTTTCTTTAAAAGATGCTATTACTATTAGCAAAAAAAAAAAAAAAAGGTTGAAATGGTTGTTCCTCTTATTACAGTCCAAATTTCTGCATCCCAGTGAACTGCTCTACTTAATCCACTGAGTGTCCTCACTACGAGAAGAACTGTCACACGTGCATGGAAACTTCTGAGTACCCTTTGTCGTCATGTCACATTCGTACAAATGAAAAGGACCCCCTCTCTCTGTGTTTCCCAGCGAGTGGTGACCATGTAAAAGTAAATGGAGAAAGTGATTACTTCCACTGCTTACGTGCTAATATAAATTAATTTGTCTCCACATAATCGCTCAGGTTTCACTCCTTTGAGGGGAAAGCGCCTTTGAGCCTGCACTGTGTAGCTAGGCTGGCCCTAGCATCAGGGGTCAGGACTAAAGTTCATCCTTTCTCAGAACAGGATTGTTCTGGTATCGTTTTGTTTGATTTGAGCTATTGCAGAGGGCAGAGCATTGGAAGCACTGAAAACTGAACTTGTAGGAGAGAGATGGACAGAGATGGTGCCATGTGCTGCCGGGAGAAGGCAGAGGGCTGCGCTGGCCACTCACTGTGGCCTATGGGCTTGGCCTTCCGCCTGTCAGATGTGAAGCCATGCCACTGATTTTCATTTAGCGATGTACTCCCTGCAGAAACTCCCTGTGTGTTTAACCAACCTATCTTACCATGCTCACCAGGAAAGAGAATGGCTACTATTTACTGAGTGGCTATCATCCACATTGTCTCCCAGGCAGCCTTTACCACCGCAATTCCAAAAGGTAAGGGGTAGTATCCTCCCTATAGTTAGGGGTGGAGATAGAGCTTTCTGGGCCTCGTAACTTGCTCCAAGTTTAAGGAAGCGTTGCCTCCACCTGGAACTGAAACCTAGATCTTGCTGAGCCCCAGCCGGTCTTCCACGTCACCACTGCTCACTTAGTACTGAGATGATCAGAGGGTGTGAAGGATCCTGTTCATGGATCACAGTAAAGGGAATTGGCCACAGGGAAAATACAGCTGTGATTCTGGGTTTATTGGCAGCATGCTCATCACACACTGGAACAAAAAATAAGTAGTAGCAAGCAAAATTAGGCAGCAACACTCTATCTCAAGGCTAGTGTTTGACTCATAAAGACCGCCAAGGTAGAAATTGTTTCCCTTTGCCAAATTTTAATTTATCCATGGACCTGTACAACCAGATTCTTTCAGATTCCACTATACATAACAAAAAATCTTACTGTGGGGTCAGCAAGATGGCTCAGCAGGTACATATTCTTGTTGTGTGAGCCCAATGACCTGAGTTTGATGCTGAGGGCCCATGGTGGAAGGAGAGAGAATCAACTCCTGAAAGTAGGCTTCTGACCACCTTATGTGCACCCCAGCATGCTGAAGCTCAAATTAATCAAGCAAGTCAGTGAAAATATTTGTATTGATTATAATATTCCCCAATTATCCTAACAAAATGGCATGTCTACTACAAATGCGTCATTGTCTCTTCTATCAACTATGAAGTAGATAAACATATTCTGAATAAATCTTATTATTAATTAATTAGCATTGGTAACTTTGCATAACTATGGTTGTTTTTTTTTTGTTTTTGTTTTTTTTTTTTTTTTTTTTTTTTTTAATCTCTTCGGTGTTATTTGAAGCATTTGCTCTACTGCCTGAGCATTTCACTACACATGAAACCAGAAATCCTACCTTGTGGCTTTAAGGTACTGTTGCAAGAGTGTTTTCTGCTTTACAAAATCTCTCACATGCAGCCAACAAGCCACACCCCTCTCATTGGTTAAACCAATTTCCCATTGTTGGAAGAGTTGAGCGTAGACATTAAGGACGAGTGTTAGATTTCTACATGGGGACGTTTTACACCCTCTCTCGTTTCCGGCCAGTGTTCAGATTCTTGGCTCTGGAGTGCACGCTGCTCTCAGATGATCATGGTTGGGAACATGTGCTCTGCATTTGCTCCTAGCATGCAAATGGCTTAGGCATGCACTCACTAAAACTCTTAGCACAGAGGGGATTTACTTGGAGTTGTGTTGTTTGGCAAGGGTTCTGCTGTGGAATTTGAGGAAAATTCTTAACATAATGTCTTTGCATGCTTCTTCTCACCTCTGGACAGCTTTTCAGGTTGCTTCCACTCACATTTATTAAGACAGAGCATCAGTCCTTCTACTAAAATGAACATATGTAATTTGAGTTAAGAAAACATTTTGATTAAGAGGAGAGTCAGTTTTCTCATCCACATTAACACATTAATAGATGAAGATGAGACATCTGCCCAAAGAGGAATTCTGAAGCCAGAAAACACAGCTGAATCCACACAGTAAAGCAACTGGAAGATAGATGGCATTCCAGGAAAAACTGGGCAGAGGAGCTTTAAGATGTATTTCTCTTTACTCACACGCCAGTCTCTACATTCTGAAGAACTCTCAGCATTCATTGATAGGTATGTTTGGGAAATCCAAAAAGCAATGGAAAGTGTCAATCACTTCATTTTCCTTACTGATAAGTTAGGGGGAAAAGGTGACATTTTCAGTGCCAAGATATTAGAATTTGAAACGATTGCCCAGAATCAGGTGATTGACATGCCCGGGTTGTGCAGTGCATGTGTGGAAGTCAGGAAAACTTGCAAGAATTGGTACTCTCCTTCTCCCATGAGTTCCAGAAGTCAACTTCAGGTCTTTGAGCTTAGCAGAAAGTGTCTCTACCTACTGAGCCATTTCTCCACTCTCTTTTCATGCTTGTAAGTGGTATTTCATTGTGCACACCCATTAGGAGCTGAGTTGCCTCGTCATTGTTTTTAGTGTTTTATAAATAGCTGCTTCTATGAAATTTTGTCTTGTTTACATAAACATGATATACATGAAATGTATACATAATATGTGTGCACTGTTTTTTACACAATCAAATATAAATAGATCCTAAGAAATAGTCCATCTCACCTCACTTGTGAATAAAAACTATTTAATTGATGCCTTCACAATGGGTGAGCACTTTCAGATGGATAAGAACTGATTCACAAATGTCTTCAACTAATTGTATTACTGTATGTCAACACTAATGAAAAATGAGAGAAATGGCATTAGTATTTATCATGTCAACTCTTAATTAATAATGAGTTTTGAACACAAGAAGAATTGTCATTATAATTTAAGCTTTTATGTGTAAATGTCAATAGGATCATCAGACACAGACCTGTTAATTTTTCTTGAAAGAATTATATAAAAGGAAGAAAACACTTTATTATAGACTCTATTGTGCACCTAAATAAAATGGCGATGCTATCAAAACCATCAAGATCCACTCTCATCTCTCTTGATACTCTCTGTGGCCCCTAGTACACCCACATTGTCTTCCTCTCTGTGTCTTGTATGCACAACAGCATCAGTTTTTACTAGGAAGCACATGGTTCTCCCCCTTCATGGTTAGAGAGAGTAGGAGACTTGAGCAATAGCAACTATGAGGGAAATCTTACCTCTTTTGCCCATTGCCGAGAGCCAGTGAGGGAATGGACCCATGCAGAGGACCAAAGGCGAAATGGCTACAAGGAAAAACAAGAGAGAAAGTAGGCTCAAGGGGAACAAGGAGCTAATGGTGGCCCAAGCCCTCAAACCTCGACTCATACCATGGACACACGCTCTGCTTTAGCGTCAGATACTCCGGCTTCTTTGTTGTCTGTGCCTGCAGATAAGTCACCAGTGCAGAGCGAGCAGACAGACTGAGCATATGCCTGGGGACACTCTTCGGTGATCCAAAGTATTCAGAACTAAGTGTGGTGAAACACACCTGTAACCTGAGGGCCTTCATAAAGAAATTGGAGAGATCACATACTAGCAACCTAACGGCACATCTGAGACCTCTAGGACAGAAAGAAATTAACACACCAAAGAGGAGTAGATGTCAGGATAATCAAATTCATGTCTGATATCAATAATGTAGAAACAAAAGGAACAGTATGACAGTATGACAAGAATGCCAAGTCTCTGAAGAAAGAAATTGAAGAAGCTATAAGAAGACGGAAAGATCTCCCATGCTCATGGATTGGTAGGATTAACATAGTAAAAATGGCCATCTTACCAAAAACAATATACAGATTCAATGCAATCCCAGGAAAATTCAACACAATTCTTTACAGACCTTGAAATAGCAATTGTCAACTTCATATGGAAAAATAAAAACCCAGGACATCAAAAAAAAAAAAAAAAAAATCCCGTATAATAAAAGATCTTTTGTAGGTATCTCTGTCCCTGATCTCAAGCTGTACTATAAAGCAACTGCATGGTAAAACTGCATAACACTGGCATAGAAACATACTGGTAGATCAATGGAATCTAATTGAAGACCCAGAAATAAATGCACACACTTACTGACACTTGATCTTTGACAAAGAAGCCAAAACCGTAAAGACAGCATCTTCAACAAATTGTACTAGTCTAAATGGATGTCTGCATGTAGAAAAATGCAAAAAAAAAAAAAAAAAAAAAAATCCGTATTTATCACCCTGCACAAAACTCAAGTCCAAGTGGATTAAAGACCTCAACATAAAACCAGACACACTAAATCTGTTAGAGTAAAAGTTGGGCAAGAACCTTGAACTCATTGACACAGAAAACAACTTCCTGAACAGAACACCAATAGCTCAGGCTCTAAGGTCACCAATTAATAAATAGGACCTCATGAAATTGAAAAGCTTCTGTAAGGCAAAAGACACTGTCAAGAAACAAAATGACAACCTACAGACTGGGAAAAGATCTTTACCAACCCTACATCTGACAGAGGGCTAATATCCAAAATACATAACAAATTCTAGAAATTAAATACCAACAAACTAAATAATCCAATTGAAAAACAAGGCACAGACCTAAACAGAGAATTCTCAACAGAGGAATATCAAATGGAGAGAAACGCCTAAAGAAATGTTCAACATCCTGAGTCATCAGGGAAATACAAATCAAAACAACTCTGAGATTCCATTTTACACCCATCAGAATGGCCAAGATAAAAAACTCAAGTGACATCACATGCTATAGAGGAAGTGGAGAAAGGGGAACATTCTCCATTGCTGGTGGGAATGCAAACTTGTACAATCACTTTGGAAATCAATCTGGTGCTTTCTCAGAAATCTCAGATATACCCAAAAGGTGTTCTATCATACAACAAGGTCATTTGCTCAACTATATTCATAGCAGCTTTATTCATAGTAGCCAGAATCTGGAAACAACCTAGATGTCCCTCAGCTGAAGAATGGATAAAGTAAATATGGTATATTTACACAGTGGAATAATATTCAGCCAGTAAAAACAAGAATATCGTGAAATTTGCAGCAAATGGATGGAATGAGAAAAGATCATCCCTCCTGAGTAAGGTAACCCAGGCCCAAAAGACACACATGGTATGTTCTCACTTGTAAGTGGATGTTAGCCATGTATTACAAGATAACCATACTACAATTCACAGACCCAACGAAGATAAGTAACAAGGAAGAGCCAAGGGAGGATGCTTAAATCTCCCTCAGAAGGGGAAATAGAATAGACAGTAGACATGGTTAAAGGGTTGGAAAAGGGTAGGAGAGGGAGCACTGAGAGAAATGAGGGTGGAGATCAGATATGGGGAGAATAGGGGCAGAGGGCCTGCAGAGAGACGAGAAATCGTGGGCCAGGACATCTCCATAACAAGCTAGAGACCTACAACAGGGTAGCATTCTGGGAGGATATGGGAGTGACTCTAGCTGAGACTCCTAGTAGTAGGGGTTGTGGAGACTAAAGAGGCCACCCTCTAACTAGACAGGACTCTTAGTGGAGGGAGGGGAGCACAAGCCCTTTGACACAAAATTTATTCTGCCTACAAGATATGCAGGGATAAAGATAGAGCAGAGATTGAGGGAATGTACAACCAATGCCTGGCACAACCTAAGACCCACCCCATGGGAGAAAGCCACCTCTGACATTATTAGTGATACTTTGCTATGCTTGCAGATGGGAAGTTATCTTAGCTGTCCTCTGAGGGAATCTACCCAGCAGCAGACCAAAACATAAGTGGAGACTCACAGACGAACATTGGGCAAAGTGTAGGGAGTCTTGTGGAAGTGGTGAGAAGAATAAAAGGACTCAGAGGGGACAGGAACTCCACAAGAAGACCAACAAAGCCAACCAACCTGGGCCCAGTGTGGGTGTGAGGCTTGTGGCGACTAATACATCACCAAGGGCCATGCGTGGACTCAACCTATGTCCCCTACACATGTATAGCTGATGGGCAGCTCAGTCTTCATGTGGATCCCCTAGAAAGGGGAGAGGGGTCTGTCTCTGACATAGATTCTGTTGCCTGCTTTTAGATCATTTCCCCCTGGTTTAGCTGCCTTGCCAGGACACAGGGGAAGAAGATATGCTCAGTCCTGATGCAACTTGAAGTGCTGGTGCGGGTTTGTAGTGGGGGGAATCCCCTTATCTGAGGAGTAGGAGAGGGGAGACAGGAGAAAGATGGAGAAAGGGTGGGACTAGGAAGAGAGGAGAGGAGAGAGGGAGCTACAATCAGGATGTAAAGTGAACAAATACATACATAAATAAATAAATAAAAATTGAAGGTATTCAGAACCAAACAGAGACAGCAATTTATGAAAATAGGAATATTTAAATGGAACAGCCTCACAAGGAAATAATTACACCACAATGAAATTTATAAATTCCTTATGTCATTTTCAAAACAACTTAAACAAACAGAACATGTTGTTGACAACTAAAGAGGAGACATAAAACAGGTTTTTTGCACATCCCAGGAGAGTCACAGATGCTCTAACCTTGATTCTTCTGCCCTTTTCTTGTTTGCTTGTTTTTATTTGTTTATAGAGTTCTAGGCTTAAAAACAGAGCCTTGTGTGGGCTAGGGCAGCATCCTCAGCCTGAACTACACCCCAACCTCTTTCCTCTTCAGTCACCACCAGTTAGTATCATCTGAGTAATTCTCAAAAAAAAAAAAAAAGAAAACGGGAAACAACGAAACAGCCCTATAGCTTATTTGTTCTTTTATTATTATTATTTCTTGGGATAGTGGGAATGATGTCTGTTGTGAAGCAATTGAAATGAAACCAAGGGAAGTAAATTTCCCAATTCTGGATTTATTATATTCTACACAGTGTCTTAGACTTTTTGCTTCTGTTTCTTCCAAATCTCTCCACAGCTGTAAAAGGCAGAAAGTAGCCTTTCTTCTTATGGATGAGCAGATCAAATACTATGGTTTAGATATATTTTTTAAAGTACATGTATTTAGTTTAGATATATTGTACTAGTGTGGGCAAGTATATGCCACAGCGCAAGTGTAGAAGTCAAAGGGATTTTCTGTTTTCTTTTCTTCTAATATATGGTGGGTTCCAGAGAATGATCTTATCAGGCTTGACACCAAGCACCTTTACCAGCTGAGACGGCTGGTCACCCCAACTTTGGACCTTCACTGGGCCCCAGAGACCCATGCTTTAAGGCAGCTATGGAGGGAAGCACTGGATGTATCCTTGAGGTGTTGGTGCCTGGAGGAAGGGAATTCATACTTGGAAGGTGTGCATTTGAAGGAAGTAACAAGTCTGCAGACTCCTCCTCTTTTTTCTTTGCTTCCTGGTTGACCAATATGAACAGAACTCTTCTATCTTATGCCTCAATAGGCGCAAAGCAACAGAGCCAAGAAACTATAGAATCATCTGCTAAGGCGAACCTTTGCTACTTAGTCCCCCAACCATCTCACGTATTTGTTCCAGCAACAGAAAGCCGAGTAACACACTGAATATCTGGAGTCAGGAGAATGCTCGAGGTGGATAGTGATCTTCGGCTGCTGGTCTGCCTTCAAAGACCACACTCCTTCAGTGCTGGGTGATCCTGACTGTCTGGGAACAGGCTGACCACAGCATGATCTCACTAGATTGCTGTCATTTAAGTTTGAGATGTCTTCATATCTTTATGAGAAACTCAAATAAGTTGACAAATATAGATGCCAGAAGCATTCCCATGCCTTTGCCCTCTGTCCAAGGCTGCCACTCTGTGTACTGTCAAGCTTCCCTTGGAACCAGCACTAGGGATGTCCTGTGACACCAGACCTCCTGGGCTTTTGCCATTGTGTGTCACTAACGCCTGAGAATGCTTCTCTTGGCCCTTCATTACCGGGGCAGTTTTGCTGAGATTCTTATTCTATTTTCTCAGTGCAGGGTCTCCTCACTTGAATTTCAGCACAGTTAGCAAACATATAATCTTTCTACACCAGTTAGGGAGATGAATGTTACACATAGGAACCAAGCTGATTAGTATTTTCTCAGTTCCCACAAAAGGAGTGCATTGGTAAAGCCATTCCACATACAAGAGATGTGAGATCAGCTCATGTGAATTCAATTGCCATCTTTGGACAGCAGTAGCTAATTCCCTATAAGAAGTCTACTGCGAAGCCAGAGACAGTGTCATCTATTTCGTGTGTGTTCACTTCATACAGCCTCCAAACAATAGCTCTGTCAGGAATGTCAACAAAACCTTCAGATTTGGTTGGGTTTTGTTTTTATCTCTTCATTTCTGCTTCCTTTCACTCTATAAGTCAGACACTGACTCTGTACTCATCAACTTGGGTGAGTCCTGGCACAGCATGTTAAAGACAAGAAACCCCAAGTCCTGACAGACCCTGAGACGTGTTGTCCATGCAAGAAGCAATCTCCAGTTCCTAAGAGCAGAACTGGAGAGGACTCAGTGCTGCAGACATTGGACCTAGAGAACTGAGGCCATAACAACATTCTTGCTTTTGTTCCAGAGACAAAGGTACGTCTCCTGGGCTCAGAGCTGGAGTAAGGCAGTCACTTCTTTTCTGCAAGGAAAAGTTTCCAGCCCACGTCCTTGGTAGTGCCCCTGCAAGTGAGATCTGAGAGCATGGAGGCCTAAACAGGAAGTAGGGCCACCAGCACCCTTGAAGCTTGTCTCGGTTTTCTAAAGGTGCTCCTCAAACTATGGAAATCCCCAGGCTTTGAAGAGGCCAAGAACACTAGTAGAAAGGATGTTCTTCCTTCTCAAAGTTCATGGCAAAATAATTGGTTCATTTACATTAGATTCATAAGGTTCTAGAGAATACACGGCTAGGGTCATGGCTCAGTGGAGTTAGAGTGTGCGCTGGCCAAACATGAGGTCCAGAGTTGAGATTCCCCAGCACATATGCTGAAGCCCAGTGTGGTTGCACACACCTGGAATCCCACGGGACTTGCTGGCCAGCCAAACTGGTTGAAAACCAGTAAGCTTCAGGTTTAGTGGGAAACCCTGCCTCAAGGGATTAAGTTAGAACATGGTAGAGCCAGGTCACCTGGCCTTCACAAGCATATTCATGGGTGCACATACTCATAAGTGCACATATCCACATGCACACACACACATGTAAATATTTAAAAATTAATTATTTGTGAAGGAAATGGACTGACAATTACATTTTTAAATTAGCAAAATACAAGAAGAAAAATATATACAGATCGACTGAATTGAAGAGGTATAATTTTTTTCAGATTTTTAAATTTTTTTCATTAAATATTTTTTATTTTTACATACACATTTATATTATTACCCATATATAAAATAAATTACCTATAGCAAGAAGAACCACGACACAATCAGGAATTATATAAATTTTACATTATTAGTATTTTGGCTATTTGTATTTGACAGCCTTGAAAAAAACATCTTTCCCAGCTTGGTGTGTCTAAAATCCTGAATGTAAATCAATATCTATCATGTCTCATCATTATCAACTTAAAACATCTATCTAGACCTAAAAACATCTTAACCCCTAAACAACGAAGCTTCACTGTAAAACTAAACTACCTGGTCTTCAACTCCATCAGAGACTTGGGAGGGAATAAACTTGATTACCTGAGTATGCCGGGAGTGCAGGTTAGTAGCTTTCTAAAGGAGAAGATGACAGAGAGAGTTTGCTACCTGAACAGTCACCCAAAACTCTCTATTGGGTCAGAAGGCTGAAGAGGATGCTCCAACGCTGAAGAGGCATAATTTAATGACAAGATGGGTGAGGAAATTACTTTTCAAAAATGTATCCACTCATCCTTCTGTTCAACACATATATGTGCCACACAGTTTGTACCTGAACCCATTTTCAACATGGAGTATGTGAAGCCAAGGAATACAACACTCTTGTTTCATGCTTACGTTTTCATGAAGGAGACAAGCAAATGAAACCCAGCAACAGCATAGAAAGGTAAATCTGGTTCTCCTCTCTAGAACTACATGGCAGAAATGAAAACCACAAAACGGACATTAGAAAATAGGATGTAAAATGTGCAGTAATTAGCCCTAGTAACCGCGAATTCTACCCCTTTCCTTCCTTTCTTCATTAAGCTTCTCAAGTCAGAGGTCTGTTTTGCTGACTCCATATCACACACACACGTTAATGCCTGCCATCTGGTCTCCATGACAACACTTCTGTTATTCTACACACCAGAAGTCTTTGTGGCTCCTCAGTCACCCAATCCCCAGGTCTTTCCTTGGATGTTAATCACTGCAGTGGCCCCTCCGCACCCGACACACACTCTCTACCTTCCTTCCAGAGTTCTTGCTATCTGTGTTCTTGTCACCCCTGAGATGTAAACATCACTTTCTCACTCTACTTCCACCGCCATCTTCATTATCACTGTGTTCTTCTCCACTGTCTCAACCTCTACGTCTCAGACATGAGCACTCCACAGGTTTAGGCTCAGCCACCTCCCTGTCTCTTCTGATTTTCCACAAAATCTACTTTAGAATCCAGACTTTTCTTCAGATCTAGTAAGTGACTTCTGCTAAGTAAGTACTACCTTGACACATTGCTTACGTAACTTATACTGAAATTTGTCATGGTTTAAGTATGAAACGTCTTCTCTGGGCTTATATGTTCGAATGTGTGGTCCCCAGTTGGTTAGTGGCACTGTCTTAGGCGGGTGTTGAATCTTTGAAAAGTTTTTCTTTTTAATTTTTACTTAATTTTTCTATATATGAATGCTTTGCCTGCATGTCTGACATTATGAAAATGAGATTTGAAGTATGAGGTAATTATCTCTAGTAATCGTGAATACTGTCCCTTTCTTCCATAACATATCCCTGATATGACATCAGAAGGTGTCATATCCCATGAAAGAGATGATTGGGAGTCTCCACGCAGATGTTGCAAATTGAACCCAGGTCCTCTGAAAGAGCAACAAGCTCTCTTAACCACCGAGCCACCTCTCCAGCCCCAGGCTGTGGAATCTTTAAGGAGCCTACTGAAGGAAGGGAGTCCCTGGGGATAACTTGTTGCTGTACATTGTACCTGGTCCCATCCTGTTCCATCTACACTTCTTTCCATCCCCTCTAGATATGAGCAGGCAGCTGCCATACTCCTGATGCCACAGGGCCACCTGCAACCATGCTTGCTCTGCCATAAATGACTATATTCTCACAAACAAGATTGGGATTGAAACTGGTTTATGAGAAGAGTTTGGTAGAGTTGGATCTGCAGGCTAGTGAAATCTTGGAGTGCTGCAAGCAGAATTCAATGGGTGCCCCTAAGACTATAATGCTAACAGAAAGGTCAACAGTAAAGGCTGACATTATTATGAGATTTCAAGGTGAAACAAGGACTCTGTTGGAAATGGAGTTGGGAAGCAATGATATGCTCTGGCAAAGATTCTGACTGTATTCTTCACAGGCCTGAAAACTTGAGTGAGGTTGAATTCAAAAGTGAGGGTCCAGTTTACTCAGGAAACTTGAAGGCAGCACAATGCTCGGGCTGTGGTATGGCAATCGTCATCGCTGCATTGTGTCTAGACTTCAAGTGAGAAGAAGCAAACAGTGGAGCATACAGGTAGGAAAAATGAGCAGGTATCTGTTTCAGGCTCCAGGAAGGAAGTCGATGCTGACAAAGCATCTGTCATTGCTAGTGATTGCGACCATGACAGGGAACCTATAGATTTGTTCTGATATAATAGGAAGGTAGATTAATTACTGTTGGTCTTTCGTAGGCCTCAAATGTATACTTCTCCAAGCTCAACCTTCTGAGTAGGTGAGACTCCAGTGTGTGTCACCATACCTTCCTCAATAGGAAGAAGCTGTTCACCTCAAGGTAGCTAATTCCTAGTGATAACGGGCAACTTGCCTGTACGCATGCCTTTGAAAAGCAAACAATCAGCCCCAAACCCACACTCCACATCCCTCCTTCTGCCAGACTCCTGCAACCCACGACACAGTTAACCTGCCCCGAGCCACTCCAGAGCCAGAAAGCTAAAGAGAGACTTTACCAATGTCCCAGATCTTAATGAATGAAGCTCATTAAGATTTCATCTTACCACAGAGAGAGTGGCAAAACACCAACAAAACAGCTGACAACAGATGCTTGAGGGGTGTAGAGAAAAGGGAACGTTCATTCACCGTTGGTGGGGTTGCAAATTGGTCCAGCCACTCTGGAAATCAGTGCAGATATCTCTGGAAAAAAAATCTACCATAAGACCCAGCTATACCACTCCTTGTCACATGCTTAAACGATTCAATACCCTACTCCACAAAAGCCTGCCCAGCCATGTTCATTACTACTCTATTCACAATAGCTGAGGGATTGAAACAACTTGAATGTTCTTTAACCGAGAAAAGGATAATGAAAAACGTGGTACTTAGAACACCATGGGATACTCTTCAGCTGTAAAAAAAAAATAAAATAAAATCATGAAGTTTTCAGATAAATAGAATGAACGGAGAAATAAAATCATATTGAGTGTGGTATCCCAGATATAGAAAGGCAAAGATTCTATGTTCTTTCTCATCAACAGCTCCTGGCTACACATATCCTGGAGTAGCTGCAAAAATCAGGAAAGCAAAAAGAGGTCATGTCAGGGTGGGATCATGGGAGAACAATATTGAGAGGGTAAGCAAGGTACAGTTGATCTGACTTGGGCAATGGAAAAGTGAGAAGCTTTAATTATGGAGAAGAAAGGGAATTAATACAGAAGACGTAGAGAGGAGAGTAAAATACTAATGCAGATGTCTGAAAAGTCAAGGAATCACACAATTTATTATCTCTGTTTAAAAAATCTATAATGCATGTAAGTCTGAGTATAAATACATACTTTAAATGAAAATTTTCATCTGGACTGATAATACTTTCTCCCAGAGCCAAAGACTATCTAATAAAAACCCCAATACCAATCATGAGAAGCCCTCTTTTTGAATTGTTGGTTAGAGTTGCCCAGGAGACTCCTCCCAAAATATGACAGGCTATTGATATTGCCGTTGGTGGCACCCTAGAGGGGAAAGGCAAGTCTCTATTGCTAAAGACATCATATACTTCAGGCTGAGGGCCAAAAGGCTCACAAAGCCAGAACCAACCTAAACACCTCTTCCTTTAGGACTACTGTTGATGGTACCAGAGGTACCATGCAAGCTTTCAAAGGAGGGAGGAAATCAACAACGCTACCCAGCTAAGATACCTATGAACCACATCAAGGAACAACATAATACTATAACCTTAGGGGTGCAGTAGTGGCACAGATACCTAGATGGTAACCAATAGCTCTATAAAAGACCCACTCAGCAAGAAGGAAGCCATGCTAGGTACTGGAAACCTAGTCAACTACTCTGGGGCAGTGAAGTTATGGATCTTAGAGTAGAACCTACAACCACTACTTTACTAAGCCAGCATAATCCTTAACTATATTCTAAATATTTGTCCTTATACCCATTGACAAATACAGTTCTTGCTCCTCAACAAGAGAACTACATTTTTGCAAGAGACGGAGAGCATCACAGAAAACAAAGCCAATCAGAATGCAGAATTGTAAAGCCTAATCCCAAAAGATTCATTTATAAAACAACCATGCCTAAGACTCAGGGAGCACTGGAGAAGAGGGAATAGAATTGTGTCTCCCAATAATGTCAGAAACCACACCTGTGATGCCTCAGCAAAATGGCTGCCTAAGCATGAGCCAAAGAACGATGACAACAATAGGCATGCTACAGCACATGGGGAAAGCTCCTGAGTCCTCAACCCCACGCAAAGAATTAAAGCCAGCTAAGGGATGCTGAGAACAGGAACCACAGTCTTCTCCAGGGAAGAACACAGTTGTCAAGTACATAATGTCAGCCCTGCATACAAGTAACATTATTAAGAAGCAGGTTATATTTAGGAATACATATGTATATACATATAAATTTGTGTGTATAACAACCACCAATGAAAAAAGAAGCTATGAACTTGAAAGGGTATGGAAGGATTTGGAGGGAGAAAAGGGAACAGGGAAATGATGTAATACTACTATAACCCTCCAGAAGTTAAAAAAATAGAAGAAAGAAATTAAGAGAAACACAAGTAGATGACCTCATAAAAACAAGTTAATTCACCATACTTTATACCTAAAGAGCCTTACAACATAAAACTGTAAAATACTGCACTTGTCACTGGATTACTCTCATTGGAATCCACAGAATAACACAGGAAGAACCTACTACACACTGGAAGCCTAGAGAGACATGGCGATGCTGCAGGGCTAAGCAGTCTTGGTTGAGGATTATTGAAGGTGACCTGCATGCAAAGTCAAGCTGCCTAATCTTCCCAGTGCAGACACTTTCAGGGCATCTTAGGGAAATCAAGATCTTTCAGAGTGATCTTCAGGTTTTACCCATGAACAGTCATCCTAGGCTCCCAGGATGTGCATCTTTCTTCCCAAATCAAAGCCTACTTATCTCAAAAGGCTAGAGACACTTTTTCATTTAAACGGGAACACTAAAGATTTACTCTGGAATTTTTAACATAATCCCCAAACAGATAAACATCTGTTTACAGGAAATTAAATAATGGCTCTTGATACAGTCTTCCAGGGGAGGGTATATTGACAACAGTTGCTTAACAATTGTGCGTTGGCATGACAATAAAACTCTATATAGTAATATTGAAATGCTTACATTCACTAAAGCAGGAAACATGAAGACACACACATTCTCTCTCTCTCTTTCTCTCTCTCTCTCTCTCTCTCTCTCTCACACACACACACACACACACACACACATACACACACACACCCCTATACACACACACACACACAATATTTATATAGTGTACGATATAAAAATTCATTAAAAATAACAAGACATTTGTCTTCCTCTTTGTCGTTTTTTTTTAAACTTTCCTATCCAGACGTAGGCTGATATTAAATATAAATAATTTCTAGTCAACTTTTACCACTCATAACAGAATGAGAAATACATAATAAACTATATAGATGCCATGACACAAAGCACATTTCAGATACTGAAGACCACACCCTTTCTCATTTCCAAAACCTGGGCTCTTCTGTACCACGCCGCTTTTTTCTAGCATTGCATACATTGTGATAAAAAACAAGGTGGAAATGAATGGCACAAACATTCTTAAGAGTCATGAGGCCTGAATTTTCGATGTTTGGTGTTCTGTGTACCCTCAGCATTTAGTGCAGTTTCCTGCCTTCATTCTTGTAATCTAGAAATCACTCCCAGAGTAAGCATAGGGTTTTTGTATGGTCAAACACTTATTTGAATACATTTCTGCTGTCTCAAAAACAAAAACAAAAACAAAACACAACAAAAAAAAACCAAACTGAAAATTCAAGTGGTCTTTGGTGAAAAGCTTTATTTATTTTTTTATTTTGCCATAATATATTCAGATTACACCACAATTGTTATCTCCTAGCTTGTATCTTCCTGTTCCCACAGTCCCTCCTTCCCTCCTCCCCCTTATTCCCCTCCCCTAGACCTCCCCCCCCCCCCCCCATATGACCACAGCCTACCAGATCTCATCTGGATAGACAGCATCTCCTTCTTCTGTGTGCCTGCAGGGCCTCTCCACCAAGGGGAAACTGATCAATATTTGAGTACTTTCATAGTATGTGCATGTGTGTGAGAGTGTATGTACACTTTTGTGATATAAGAGCAGACTCATTTGGATAATGATGATGATGATGATGATGATGATGATGATGATGATGGTAGTGGTAGTGATGATGGTGAGACAGACAGGCAATTAGAAATGGCCTCTGTAAACCTCAGTAAAGGAGAAAACTTAGATAGAACAAATTTAGCACTGTATTCTAACATAGTATATACACGGTATATATAAACAAGTATCAGAAATCCTTATTAAAGTTTATGGTAAAATATCTAAAAAAAAGTGAGGAGAAAAAGATGGTCAACCAACAGGAAATTGGCCAGGCTGAATGCCATTCCAGCCATACAGCTCCCTACAGGGAAAGGAAGCCAGGGACTGTTCCAAAAAGTTAAACCAAGCAGCCTGATGGAAAGAGACTGGCAATTCTACCCTCAGTGCCCCCAGTCCCCATCGGCCTAGATGCAGTCACAGGGTTTGTCAAGACCGTGATTTCTTTCTTGGTGGTGTCAAATATTCTGTCCCTCCATAGCTGCAATGGCAGAGGGGCATGTACATTCTTGAGACAGAACATGGTACTTAAAACTGAGCTACACTTGGGGACTAAGAACAGGGAACAAGCACTCACAGGCAGCTTGACTTCGCTCTATACCACAGCCAAGGGTGAGAGGTTAGTGAGAGGGAGGTTCACGTGTTAACAAAAAGTATAGAGCAGAGGTCTGGGAAGATGATTCAGGGGATAAAGCCTTTACCATGCAAACCTGAGGAGCTGAGTTGAGCTCCCCAGCACCCTCAAGCAAGCACAGCAGCACTCCTATAATCCTAATGCACATGCTTACCATGTACAGGTTCATATGTACACAAGGAAGCTCAGCCCAGGAAGTACATGGAAAAGACAGCCCCACCCCAGTTACCTAGCCAGGAAAAAAAATCTCACCAACTAAGAATAACTCTGGAGTGTGACAACAATGAGCCTGAGGTCAGCGAAGGGACCAGTCTCTGTGGCTACCTAGCTGCTATTTGTTGCTATGGAAACCAGAAACTCTAATGCTCTGGTGGCTTATTTGATACTATTTCTGCATCTTCCCTAGCTGAGGATTAATAATTTAATTAGAAGGTCCTGTAAGTACAAGGGCATGTTTCCTGGCTGTCCAGACCTCAGTGCTGTGACTGCCTTCCACACGCTTGGGAAATGGTGGCAGGGGCGGGAAGGGGCGGTGAGACAACCTGCTCACGCCACAGAGAGCAAAGCAAGTGTCACCAAGACAAGCCCCTGGAGCACACAGAAGGGAAACCGACCATGTGAAACAAATTTGGTGGCTGTTAGACAGTTGCCCAACCCAGGCTCAACAGCAGAAGGTTACAAGTCTGATTAGCAACCCCAAGTGCCCAACCATAGTAAAGACAGGTGTCCACAGACCCAGCTGACTCTGCCACACACCTGTGTGTATATGTAGTGGTGTCTAATTTTCAAGATCCAAAATCATCGCTTCTCTTTTCTTTCTTTACTTTTCCCCCTTGAGTGCCCTTTTATTTTCCTCTTTCTCACACTTTCAGACGTGTTTTAACCTCAGCATATAAAAGAATATTTTATGGCTTCGTGTATTCATCTAACTTGTTTATGAATTTTTTGCTAAATAACCTTCTTTCTTTTTGACCTTTCCCCTTTTGTTCTTCTTTATTGTACTCTTAATTATATTTACTAATTAGTAATTTTTTAGTAAATTACTGTTAACAATATTTCCTTTTTAAAAAAAAATCTTTATTCTTAAAAAACTTTTCATTCTTACATTTACTGAACTTTACTTTCAAACTTTCTCATTGTTGTGAAACCATATTTTGTTTTATTCTTTTTTATTTCTTTAAATTGAAATTTTAGTGTGTGTGTGCGCGCGTGCGTGCGTGTATGCGTGTGTGCATGTGTTGGGGTTAAGCATGACTACAACGTCCAAGAACTTTGGGATACAATCAAGAAACAAAACCTTACAATCTACACAGCAGAAGAAGGAGCTGGGTTTAGACACTGAAGAATGCATCTCATAAATTATAATGAATATCCCATCTAGAGAAGGCAACTGACACTGAAATGCAAGAGGCAATTGAGAACAATTTAATAACAACCTTTCCTAGACACATCATAACCAAGATGTGTAGTACACAACACAAAGAATATTAAAAGCTGTAATGAAAAAAATGTCAACTCACTAAGGCAAACACACCAGAATGTCACAAGTCTGATTAACAACCCCAAGTGCCCAAAAAGCATAAAACTATACATACTAAGCCCTGGAAAGAAATAGCTGTCAACTGAACAAATCTATCCAGAGACATATCGAGAGAGATAAAGACATTTAAAGATGAGTACACACTACACATCTCATGACGATCAAGCCGTCGCTGGAGAACATTCTTCATAGGATACAATCCACACAAGACCGATAAAGCAGACATAATCATGAGAGCACAGGTAAGAAGACATTTCACGAGCAACATCAATGAACAAAGGAGAGGTAGGAAGAAATCCCTGATATCCACACAGTAAACTATGAAACTCTTCCTTCCTGTAGGGAGAAAGAAAAAAAAAAAACAAAAAACAAAAAACAGTGATGTAACCAACCAGAAAACAACCAAAAAAATAAAACCAATGCAGTTATAAACAGATTAGTAAAGATGGAAAAAAGACAGGTGTTAAGAGTAGGAGTGTGGTGAATGCAGGAGAGATGGTTTGTGATGGGGAAAGGGACTAGTAAGCTGGGGGGGAGGGGACAGGGAGTGAGAGAAGATGATGGAGGGCATGAGTAAGGACAAAGTGTATTATGAAAACAAAACAATGAGCTCATCACTTTACGTTCTTGCTTTAAAAGGAAACAAGAAATAACAATGAGACAGTTTCATGATTATTGGTAGAAGGCATTTTTCTCATCTCAGTAGGTATCTTATTCTAACCTAGGGAGTCATGTTTCTTGACTTGTGTCTTATAAAACAACACATTCTTCCAAAGTTTTTTTTTTTTTTTTTTTTTTTTTTTTTTTTACTGTTTTTTACACTCCCTGGGAACCCACAGACTACCTTGGTCAGGGAAGCAGGTAGGTTAACTGCAGATCTTGACCTCTGCTCTCCTCCAAATCCAATCTCGCACTTCTGGAACCAAACAGCTGCAGCCCTCTCTACCCCCTTCCCACACTCACCTCCAGGGGGTCACACAAATCCTCCCCTCCAAACTTCCTTTCCCCTACCCATTGCTTTGTCCCAGCCTCAACTCCGCAGGCAACTCTGACAAAAGAAGAGAGTAGGCTAACCGCAGATTGTTGGGGGATGGTCTGGTGTATTTTGATGCTAATTACTGCTTACTGCCTCTGTGATTTGCCTTTTGCTGAATCCATCCCACCTGGGCAGGGCAAAGGAGATTAGGTGGGGCTGGGAAGAAGAGAGACCACAACGAGGAGAACAGAGAGAGACCTGAAGGAAGAGAGGAAGGCCGCCATGGGTTACATGGAGGAGAAGCATATGACAGGCATGGATGGAGAATCCAGCCCAGATGAAGAACATTAGCAAGTATTTGGGATTATGGATGGGAGGTAGCTTAATAGAAGTTATTAGAAGCAGATGGCATGGGATTGAGACAGGGATCCCATTGCCTGCCTCACTCTGGGAGGTAGTTTAGAGGATTGATATCTGCCCTGCCCCAGGTTAACTATGGCTATTTTAAAATATAACAAGTGTCTGTGTCTTAATCAATTGCTAGCTGGGCCTACAGGTAATACAGATAATTTTAAAAACAATAGCAGATATTCACCTTGCCCTCTATTCCTTCAAGGCCAGTCCTCGAGTACCACTGCCAGATCTATAGCAGCCCTTCTGCTGTGGCCTGTCTTCACTCTCTGGCCCATTCCCATGAGATTAGCCAAGCAGATCCTGGCAGAACACTCTGTTTCCCTCCCTCCTGTAAACCCCCTTAGCCACCCCAGCAGCCCATCCCAATCCTTAAGTATCAGCTTCTAATACCCACAAACACATCTTACCAGGAAGCCCCAGTGTCCAAACTAATGAGAACCCCAGAAGATTTTTCTACAGGTAAAAGACAGCCACTATACTCTCCTAAAAACCTGAAAGGAAACAGAAAACAAGGAACAAAATAGCCTCACAACAGAAAAACAAGACTTGATACCAGCACCTAGAATTATTATATTATCAATCCCAGATGCCTACACATCAGAGTGAAAACACTAAACACTATCAATAAAAGCCAGAATAATATCTATCCACTGGCACAGTAACCTTTCCACAGCAGGCATGGAGCATTCCAACATAGGTGAAATACAAGGAAAAAAATCCTTAAAACAGCCTGTATGAGGTGCCTTTAAAGAGGAAATTAATAAGTACCTGAAAGAAATCCAGGAAAACACAAACCATGTGAGGAAATGAATAAAACCATTCAAGACCTGAAAGTGGAAACAGAATCAGTCAATAAAACCCAAACTGAGATAATTCTAAAAATGAAACCTTAGGAATTCAAACAAGAAGTAAAAAGGCAACTTCACCCACAAAATACAAGAGATGGAAGAGGGGATCTCAGGAGCTAAAGACATGATAAAAGAAACGGTTATATCAATAAAAGAAAACATTAAACCTAAAAATCTTGCAGCACAAAACATCTATGGAAAAACCAAATCTAAGATTAAGAAGACTAGAGGAAGGAAAAGAATCCCAGGTAAAAAGCATGGAAAATATTTTCAACAAAATCAAAGAACAAAATTTTCTAACCTAAAGAAAGAGATGCCTAACAAAATGAGAAACATACAGAATACCAAAAAGATTGGACTAGAAAAGGAAGTCCTCTTCACACATAATAATCAACACACTAAATGAACATAACAAAGGAAAAATATTAAAAGCTGCAAGAGAAAAGGGACTAAGTAACATATAAAGGCAGACCTATTAGAATTATAGCTTACTTCTCAAGAGAGACTCTAAAAGGGCCTGGACAGATTTTCTGCAGACTCTAAGAGACCCCAGATGCCAGCTCAGGCTACCCAACTCAACCAAAGTTTCAATTACCATAGATGGAGAAAACAAGGCATTCCATGATTTAAAAAAAAAAAAAAAAACAAATTTAAGCAATAACAATATTGGTCTACAAATCTAGCCCTACAGAAGACGCTAAAAGGAAACTCCAACTGAAAGGGATTGACGACAACTAAGAAAACACAAGGAATAAATAATCCCAGGCCAGCAAAATCACATGATCATCACATTCTAGAAAAGCACTTTGGCAAAAAGTCGTAATAAGATGATTGCTTGTGATATCCTGCTATGCTCATAGATCAGTCTTGTTCAGCCATCATCAGAGAAGCTTCCTCCTGCATCAGATGGGAACAAATAGAAAGCAAAGCTCATATGAACTCACAGAGACTCATTGAGCCTAAATGGGTCTGCACCACGTCCTCTACGTATATCTTATGGCTTCTATCGTAGTGTTTTTATGAGATTCCCAAGTGAGCAAACAAGTAGGTCTCTGTTGTCTTTCCTTGAACTCTTTTCCTTCTCTTGGTTTATTTTGTCCAACTTCAATGGGATAAGGTTTTGGGGTTTCTTTGGTTGATTTATCTTATTATATTTTATTTTGTTATATTTTACAATTATTTCTTAGAAGCCAGTTTTTTTCCAATAAGGAACAGAAAGGAAGTGGATCTGGATTAGAGGGGAGGTGAGAAGGAACTGGGAAGAACGGAGGGAGAGGAAACTATAATCAGGATATATCATGTGAGAAAAGTATTCATTTTCAGTAAGCGGAAAACCTGGTTTTTACTTCCCTATTTGTAGAACGTAATGTCAAGCTGTTCCATTTCATTGCACACCATATGTTGTGTTGGTGCTGAGGAAAATCTCACTCCTAACTGCTGAACTGGGATGTGTCCTTTGCTCTCTGGTCTTCTGGGCGATTTCTAGATCTCTTCTCCAAAGCACAGGGAGCTTTCTCTAACGCTCCCCCTCTGACAAAGTAAACACAGTTTCCTCCACACCTTACTAAATCACATTAGCTATGGAAGATTCCAGTCTGCCCTATGACAAGGACACTTAGGCCTCAGTTATCATCTCATTTGAGTCTCAAACTTTGTATGTATAGCCTGTTTATACACATGTAAAAACGATACCTTTCCTTGTTAAACTTTTCACTGTTCAGGAAAACACAACCAATGGGAAGAAATGAATAAAATCATTCAAGTCCTGAAAGTGGAAACAGATCCGGTAAATAAAACCCAAACTGAGAAAATTCTAAAAATGAAAGGATTCCAGTATCTTCAATCGAGGCTTCAGAAAACAAAAGTTCTGAAAACGGAAACGATCTTCCCTCTCTTCTGAGTTTAGTATGTCCATGGGGAGACCAGGAAAAAAGTAGAATGTCCTTTACTCTATGCTGTAGACAGTGCTAAGGTACAGGATGGGCAGGGCCTTCCGTAGTGGGCACAGAAGAGTCATCTAAAAATGTCTAGGTTCTCGGATCCTGGACATCAGTGACCAGTGACACAAATGATTGAATCCAATGTCCCCAAAACAAGAGGAGCAAGGTCCAAACCAGGACTTGGGAGACCATGTTCTTTGGAAAAGGATATTCTTTGCATAGAATATGAATTTCAAGCCAAAACACCATTTCCAAATGTGCGTGAGGAGAGCCTGAACTTGCTTCCTAAATGCATGTCCCATAGTCCCATCGTGAGCTGGAATCCCATCCACAGTGCTATGGTCCTCATGGTTTTTAAGACACGTCAAATGTCTTTCAAAGACTATCTGTCCTCAGGCCTGCTTTCAGACATTTTGACTGAGTGAGTGCATGATGTAACAGGGCATGTGCATCTGGCCACGTGATGTTCACATGTTCATGTTGCCTCTGGCCACATGTTGAACACATGATGTGTTCAAGCAGAGTAGGGAGTGTATAGAAGTCCCAGGTAACACTCTCTGCTGCTCTAGGACACTGCTCAGAGCCTCTGTACAATACACCTCAACATTAAACAAAGTGTGGACCTCAGACTATAAGCATCTGTCTAGGCTGCTGTCACAAGAGCACTGTCCCCAAAACAGCAGACAAAGAACAGAATTTTATTTTATTTTTTCCTGCCTCAGAAGCTTGCGAGTTTAACACCAAGTCATCCTCAAATGCAATTGTGTTTAGTGCAGGGCTGGTTCAGGATTTCTAGATCGCAGTGCGCTCCCCAGGCAGAAGGAATAAACACGCTCCACTCGGCCTCTTGTGTAAGGCTTCACACACTCGGGGCTGCTCCGTCCTCCTGAATGAACATCTACTAAGTGGCTTCACCTCTCAACATGTTAGGGTTCAGCAGATGGATTCTGAAAGGCTGCCAAAGTGAAGACCGTTGCAGGAGTGCATTCGCTAATACGTCCAGTTCTTCTACCTACTCCAGAATTGATGATTAGATCAGAAACGAGGAGGAGGCTTAGCAAGACTTCTAGGTAAGTCTATATATAGTTATACTACAGACATTTTATATTAAACAGAAAGTGTTGTTGTTGCTGCTGCTGCTGCTGCTGCTGGTGTGGTGTATGTACATGTGTGTGCATCCCTGTGTGTGCACATGTGGGTTTGCGAGCATGCATGCCCTGTCTCTCCGTGCATTACTTACTAAGGAGGAACTATCTCACAACTTGTGTTTCTTGTATGAGACACACTTCTACATGAACTGCAAAGTGTGAAAAAAAATGAAGTAAATGGTACTTTAAACATGCTTTTTGCTGACATTTCATCCTCTACTGCTCACCTCATCTTCCTGAGACAATTGAAGATTGATTATTAAACAGGGGCCATTAAAACAATGGCCAAAATTCCAACTCTTTATAATAAAAATTCCAAATAAAACCCCAGGCGCAAGTTTTCTGTGTTCTCACTGTTTCAAATGACACTCAGCTAAGCACATTACATTCTCCCTCCCCAAGTTTTTTCACAACAGTCAACTTTGCTTCACAAAAGACAGAGAGAGAGAGTGACTTTGAGAAACAAATGGCCTCTGATCACACTTTGGTTGATAACCCAAAGAGCTTTAATTTTCAGATGAAAAAGAAAGTAGAAATAATAGAAAAGCTGGAAGATAGAGAGAAGAGCCATACAATGTCATCTTGGCAACACACGAGCATTTTACTCATGAACATACATATATATATATCCCTGTAGTCCTGGGCCTACACAAGTCTAACCCTGTCAACAGTCATAATAAATGAATAAGGGTTTTTTAGGGTCTCTCTTCTCCCTGCTGAAACGCTGGCTGTGAATAGATTCTGGAAGATTCTATTTTCAGTTGTGAACACTATCCAATGTGGTTACAAACCCACAGGCACACAGACACCCCTAGTTAAACTCAGTGGGTCACAGAATAAAATAAGGAATGGAGGAAAAGACGTTTGTGGGAAGGAGTAAGCTTTGTCACAGGTGGGAGCAGTCTTGGTGGGCTTTACCCTTGGGCACCCCATGAATACCTTGTGACAGACTGAGTGGAGCCATCCTGGGTTTGGAATTCTGGAAGCAGACCTGGGAACCCCACCTGGTCTATTGTCTTTCTAATGGACCCTCACCGGGAAAAGGAGCCGGTCCTCCCCACGTGACTGAGGGAGTTGGGGAAGAGAGAAAAACAAAGTCGGCTACAGAAAGAGCGTGCAAAAACAGCGGACAAGCTAGATCAGCACGCCGGCCAGAGAGACACCTAAGGATCCGTCCCGTGGAACGGCTACCGGAAGGTTCACTCTTTCGTCCCTTTAACCTTTTTCCTTCTTTTATAAGCTAGTTGGGTTGCATAATAAAGTTTAATTGCTAAAAAATAGAGTCAACATACGTTTCAGGTGGTCTGACAGGGGCCAAAGGGACAGGACAGAGGACAGGGAGTGTGAGTAATCAGAATGCTCTGGAGTACATTTTTGACATTATAAAAGATTTATAAATTTAATTAAATATTTAAAAAGATGGGGCCTTAGGCAGGTCCTGAATCGCTGGAAGTGTACCTTCAAAAGGGATTTTTGGACCACTCATCTTTTCCTTTCCTTTTGCTTCCTGATGAGGATGAAGTGAGCAGCTTGCTCCACCTTGTACTCCCTGTGTGATGTGCTGCCTCAGGGTCAAAGGCTCAAGCGCAAAGAGAGAACTGACATGGACTGAGCGCTCCCAAGTCCTATGGAATAAAACAAACTTTTCCTCTTTTCAAGTTGACTTATCTCAGGTACTTTGTTTTAGTAAAGGAAGCTGGTCAACATATTTATATTAGAGGAGTAAGTGAAGACCAAATAACCTCAAAGTCAGTTCATATTTTATCATAAAATATGTCCAGGCCAAATCAAATTCCATAACCAAATGAAAAGAAAGAAATACAATTTTTTGAATTTTACACTTGTAGATAAAGCATTAGGAATTTAAATACTTTTAGAAAATTATGTCCTAAACTTCATATATTTCACAGATAAATCCAACATTGCATTTAAGGTTAATTATTGAATTATGAAAGTGCATACAGTGCTTCAAATTATGCTATCCTACTTTAGCTTTGTAAAAAGATGTTTTCTATGTCACATAACAGCTAAGTTATAGAAAGAAAAATCTGCCAAGTGAGGATAAAATTTCTTTTTCCAACTTTTGTGTGAGTTTTCCCAGGAAGTTGTGAATAAGTGTCAATGCACCCACACAGGGCACCTAAGACAGACTAAGTAAGCAATCCTCCCAAGTCTAGGACACTGAAGCCCCAAGGTTACTGCTGTTACATATGGTAGCATAGGAGACTCAGAGGCAGCAGCATCTCGGAAAAGCCCACCCAGCACAGCACAGGTGGGCAGAGGTGAGAGCTGTTTCCAGGAGCTGCCTACAAGTCCTCTCCATGAGAAAGTCTCCTCCCACCCAGGGGTAGGAAGAGACCCAGGAATCTTGTAACTCTGAGTCATGAGCTCCTTTCTCACTCCAGGCAGAAATAGTTACACAATACCAATATAGTTAATAAAATTTTCAGGGTTCCATAGCCAGGAAACTTGAGGGAAACTCCCTCAGGTGACTAATATGATTGTCAATTCCACCAGCTCTCGAATAAAGAGGACAAATCATATGGGCATGCTTATGGGGGAATTGCCTAGAATAGCTCAACTGATGCAAAGACCCATGTCTGCTGTGGGTGGTACCATCCCATAGCTGGGGTCCTGGACTGAATTAAAAGAAGAAAATGAATTGAGCACAAACACTCTTTACTCTGCCTCCTGACTATATATGGGATGTGACCAGCTGTCTCCAGCCCCTGCTGTCCTCACTTCCCCATCAAGATGGACTATACCCTGACAGTGACCCCAAGCAAACTCTTCCATCTTTAAGTTGCTTTCATCAGGAATTTTATTACAATAATGATAAAATTAACTAATATACTATTTGTTTATAAATGAGAGGGGAAAAATAAACCACCATCATTTTAGCTCTGAAAAATATGAAGGAATAATCATTGTGCTTTCCTTTTCTAAGACACTCCTCATTTTTGATGAAATTTGGAGCCAAGAAAGGATCCTCAAAAAACCCAGAATAGCTAAAACAATCCTGTGTAATAAAAGATCCTCTGGAGGAATCTCCATCCCTGATCTCAAGCTGTACTATAGAGCAACAGTAATTAAAGCAGCATGGTACTGGCATAGAAATAGGCTGGTTGATCAATGGAATTGAATCAAGGACCCAGAAATAAATCCACACACATATGGACACTTGATTTTTGACAAAGAAGCCAAATCTATTCAATGGAAAAAAGGATAGCATCTTCAACAAATGGTGCTGGTCTAATTGGATGCCTACATGTAGAAAAATGCAAGTAGATCCATATTTATCACCATGCACAAAACCCAAGTCCAACTGGATTAAAGACTTCAACATAAAACCAGAGACACTAAATCTGTTTGAAGAAAATGTGGGAAAGAGCCTGGAACTCATTGGCACAGGAGACAACTTCATGAACAGAACACCAACAGTGCAGGCTCTAAGGTCAACAACTAATAAGTAGGACATCATGAGGCTGAGAAGCTTCTGTAAGGCAGGAGACACTGTCAACAGAACAAAGAGACAGCCTACTGACTAAGAAAATATCTTCACCAACCCTACATCTGACAAAGGACTAATATACAAAATATATAAAATATACAAAATATATAAAGAGTTCAAGATATTAAACACCACTGAACCAAATAACCCAATTAAGAAATGAGGCTCAGAACTAAACAGAGAATTCTCAACAGAGCAATATTGAATGGCTGGCAAATACTTAAAGAAATGTTCAACGTCCTTAGTCATCAGAGAAATGCAACTCAAAACAACTCTGAGATTCCATCTTACACGCATCAGAATGGCTAACATCAAAAACTCAAGTGACAACACATGCTGTTGAGAATGTGGAGAAAAGGGAACACTCCTTCATTGTTGATGGGAGTGCAAACTTGTACAACCACTTTAGAAATCTATCTGGTGCTATCTCAGAAAACTAGGAATAGGGCTACCTCAAGACCCAGCTATTCCACTCCTTGGAATGTACCCAAAAGACACTCCACCACATAAAAAGGGTATATGCTCAACCATGTTCATAGGAGCCTTATTCATAATAACCAGAACCTGGAAACAAGCTAGATGTCCCTCAATCAAAAAATGAATAAAGGCACTGTGGTCCATTTACACTATGAAATACTACTCAGCTATTAAAAACAAGGAAATCCTGAAATTTGCAGGCAAGTGGATAGAACTAGAAATAATCATCCTGAGTGACTTAACCCAGACCCAGAATAATACACATGGTATATACTCACTTATAATTGGACACTAGCCCAACAGGGATGTCCCCTGAAAGTCTTCACTTAGCTGGAGATTGGGATAGACACTAGGACTTCCTATTGGGACTCCGGAGAGAGAGGTATGGAAGAATGGGAAAATAGAAGGATCCAGAGGGCCCTAGAAACCTACAAGAAGACCCTCAAGGCTGGCAGATCTGAACCCAGGGAGATCTGCTCAAACTATTTTACTAACCAAGGAGAATACATGCAGTAAACCTAAAACCCCTATTCAGATCTAGCCAATGGACAACACATTCTCCACAGCTGTGTGGCAAGCAGGGACTGACTCTTACATGAACTCTGGTGCCTCCTATTTGACCACTTCCCCTTTGTGGGGAGGCCTGGTGGCACTAAGAGAAAGGATAAGCAGGCTACCAGGATAAGACCTGCTAGGCTGTGACCATATGATCATATGATGAGGGAAAAGGCCCCTTATTGTCACAGACCTAGGAGAGGGAAATAGGTTGAAAGAGGAAGAGAGGGGGAACAAGAAGATACAAATGAGTTGATAACAATTTAGATGTAATCTGAATAAATTACTTAAATAAAAAAAAAACAAAAAAGAAAAAAAAGGACCCTCTGACCTGTACTACCATAATACCTTACTGGGAATTGAACAAGGTCAGGGGATGTGCAAAGCCTTTTTATGACCAAGATAAAGAGAAAATCTGCTCATATTTTCTGGCTATTATGAAAAAATCTACTACCTGTTTATATTTGTGACTTTCCCAAATATGCATATATTCAAAATACCTTTGAATGTGACATTGTGTAGAGGTCTCGGGGCTTTGAGGTAGTTGCTCAGCCATTATTTGTTGAGCTGCATATTATGTATCAGAAAGAGTACTAGGCCCTTGAGATACAATGGTGAATAAAAAGCCTTTGTTCCATTTACAATACTGTAGAGAGATATTAATGGTCTCTAAGGAAAAGAAGTTGAGCTATACACATGAAAAAATAGAGGTTTTTTAATCCCACAATCAACGGATTCTCTTAATGTGCACTGCATGCCTTGAAATAATTCGAGCTTTCTGCCTTTGGATAAGGTGAAAATAGAATGTGGCTAATAAAAATAACTAGCACTTATTGAGCTTTCTCTATAGCAGGCCTTTGCTAAGCACAGCCATGTAATTATCTCATTTTATCCTGAAACGACTCAGCTAGGGTGTACAATTATTGTTCCTATTTTACAAGTAAGAAAACCAAGTGTTAGAGAAAAGAAAGGACCTTTTCAGACTAACACAACTGACTACGAGTCCAAAAGCCTTTAATTATTTTTCCCAAACCCAAAAATCTCTAAAAACCAAAACTGCTGTTCATGATCATTTAACATGAAATCATGCCTTGAACTGCAGTCTTTACATTTCTCTCTTTGGGAGAAAATTCCTATATTTATACATTTCTCTACAGAACTATTGATCTGGCTCCATGGAAGAGCTCAGGAGGTTCTATGTAGCATGTATTAACACACTGTCCATCTTTTTCAAGAAAGAACAATTCTGTTCAGAAGGAGATGATTTATATCTAAAGCATTCTCATCAGGTGAGTCCTCACAGTCCCTTTTGTATGACATACATGTCAGATGGCCCCATAATTTGTCATCTACATCATTAAGAGGAAAAGACCAAGATAAATAATGGCTCAAGGACACTGAGCAGAAACTGGTAAGCAGAATTCATGGTTTGCCCCACTTGAGTGAGCGTGCTCCTTGAAGAAGAGTGAAAGCCTGGTAAGGAAGCCTTTATATTCCATCTGGACTGCATTTGATTTCTCAAGAAATGTGAGGGCTTTTACTGCAAGCCTTTAGGAGTTTCAGAAAGACTGTAAACAGTAGATTGACCCGTGGTTTTCAGAACACTTCTCACTCAGTGTAGATGAACCACGAGGGGGAGAAGCACAGTTATAACGATGTAGACTGGGCAAAGATATGAAGCTTCAAAATGCAGTGTTAATATGGACACAGGTGCACCTGGGATTCAAGGGAACGAATTCACGGGATTTCAGATTACCATTGGACATAGGAGATAAAGAAAAGGGCAGAGCCTAGGAAAGGTTACAACCTTATAGGTTGGGCACTTAGAACACAATTGCTAACATGAGGAGTATGAGAAAGAGTAGACCATGGTTTTCAATTTATGGTAATCTGTGAGATATTTCAAGCTCCATTAGCAAAAATTAAATTAAATTAAATTAAAAATAAAAGAGAAATGAAATAAAAATTGTAGTTAGGTAATAAAGTTCTCTTAACATTTTACCTTTATTTTATGTGTACAGTTGCCTGTGTATATATCTGTGTACCACATGTATGCCTGGTGCCTGCAGTGGCCAGAAAAGAGTATTGAATTCCCTGGAAGTGGAGCTATGGACATTTGTGAGCTGCCATATAGGCCCTGGAAATTGAACTCAGGTCTCCTGGGAGAGAAGCCAGCGCTCTTAACCACTGAGCCATCTCTCAAACCCTGATCCTAATTTTCCTTAACAGAAGATCTTTTCTTAAGTACCTCTCTTCTTGTTCCCAGAAGCCTAGCATGGTGCTTTACTATAACAGATGCTGCATGAAGGTTTGCAACTCTGTCCTGTAAGCAACTGTAGAGTTTGTGGGCTTGGGACCTTTACACAGCCGTGGACGCTCAACTGCAAGATCATTCATCCATTAAGTTGTGGGTAGCAATAGCAAACTTGCATTTGATGATATCAAATATGCCATCCCAGCATCTAACAGTAGTTTTGAGTTTAAGGCAGCTTTTAAAAAGCATATAACAAAAATGAAACAAAAGTCTATACAGGTACAAAGTATCCTTTCTCCTCTTTCTGCCAGAACGGAGAAGAGTGGACCAGGTTTATGGTCAGCAGACTTTTATTGGGCATCTAATCGTGGACTAGACATTAGGCAAGAAAACCCCCAACACATCAGAACATATGTAAATGGTCTGCCCACAATGCATAACATATTTGCCTACACAGATAATTAGTTAAGACTTTGTTATGGCACTTGGAGCTAATGAGACTGTTCAGTCAAATAGTAACATCCAAACTGCTATCTCCAAACAACTATGTCACTTTGATTATCCCATCACAAAAAGATATTCTTACTGGAATGTTCTGGTCCACTTTACTGAGTAAATAAAACCTGTGAAGCCTCTGATAACAGTTGTCTAATCAGAATCTTACTGTTGGCTAGGGGCTGGAGAGATAGTGCAATGGCTGAGAGTACACACTCCTCTGAAAGGCTAAGAGTACACACTCCTCTGAAAGAGGACCCAAACGCAGTTCCCACAGCCCATGTAAGGAAGCCCACAACATCCTGTAACTCCAGCTGCAAAGAGTCATCTTCTTCTTATCATCTCCTTGGGTACCACACACACATGGCTTAGACACGTAATACACATAAATATAAATGAAACTAACAATACAATTTTATATGGTTATCAAAAAAAAAAAAAAAAAAAAAAACCAGAATCTTACTGTTACTGCAGCTTAAAGAGGACTTCTGAGTCTCACTTTCCTTAACATGAAAAAGACACAGCTATCAAAAGGAAATGGAGGCCAAAAGCATCCCAGTCTATGACCAGACTACTACTCTGCCTCACCCTTCTTTGAACAGGTCCCCTCTATCAAATGTTTACGCTGCCATTTTAGGGGACGTAATCTTATGATTATTGGCAATAACATCCTAGATGCACTAAGAAAAGCTTGAATTTCATAGTCAGGATAGAAATGATTATTTAACAGGACTGGGTAAAGCTAAAAATACCAAAACATACAATAAAATGCTCTGAACAGATCAGTGAAGAAATCCCCATGAGCCTGCTGGGCAAATGGAAGACCGTTGTGAAACCAGCTCTTTCCTAAAGTTTGCAAGTGACAGTAGGTTGACATATCTTCTCCATAATTATTTTACATAAAGAACACCATCAATCAACCCAATGATATCAGGTAATAATGGAAAGTAATGGCTTAAAATAATAAGAAGACACCACTTTATGGGGGTTTTAGGAGTTGAAAAAGATGGCTCAATGGTTAAAAGCACCTGTTGTTCTTTCAGATAGCCAGAGTTTGGTTCCCAGCACCCACATCACAACTACCTGTCATTCCAGCTCCAGGATATCCTTGCCCTGTGCTCCACCCCCACCCCCACCCGACCCCGGCACCGTCTGGCCTACAGGGACACCTGTACACATATGTCCACACACATACAGACACACATACACACAAATAAAAATAAAACATCTTTTGAAGAGTACATTTTTGAAATATATAAATTTTATCTTTTAAAAAATATTTTATTTATTTTATGTAGATGAGTACTGTATCTGCATGTACAGTGCAGGTAAGAAAAGAGCATTAGAGGTTATAGATGGTTGTGAGCCACCAGTGGGTGCTGGGAACTGAATTCCTGACCTCTGGAAGAGCAGACAGTGTTCTGAACCTCTGAGCCATCTCTCCAGCCCCATAAGGTTTATCTTTAATATCTGTAGATTTTCATTTTCAGAATCAGCAAATATTATAGAATATCTACTATGGAGCAGGTTCTGGGCAAGGAGGACCTCCCTTTTATGACAGCATGAGAATAAGGTCTTGGCCACAATGTCATCTCCTTTTATAGATGCCATAAGCTTCTGGAAATAGGGGAGGAATGTGATTTTGAGGATATCACTGAGCTCTAGCTCTTTGAAGTTATTAATATGTTTATTTCTTCCAGCATTTTTTCCTATAACGTCATCTTGATTCCAAATGCTGAAAAATTTTCACAAGAACATGTGGACTCCAGGACACATTTTAAATCATCGCAGTACGGAGCACTTGGCATTGTCACATAGGATCAGTGGATTTCGTGCAGCATCCTTGTTTATAAACACTTTTTTTATGAGGAGAAGAAGGAAGCCAAGTTATCCACAGGCTCTGCTCTGAACAAGCCCAGGCTGAATATTTATATGAACAGTATAGTTCAACCCAATCATGACGAGGACATAGAAATGCCAAAACAAAACCTCTGTACCTCCAAAACAAAATGAAACAAACTCAAGAGATGAACCCATCAGCTTCCACTAGGGAACTATTTAGTGGTCATGTAATGTACTATGCAAGGATCACATTAGCTATTCAAATACTTGGGACCTAACTAGTTGCTGCAAGGACAGAGCATAGATTGCAGTGTTTGCATCTGCTGCTTAAAAGTTTTTTATCCAGAGACATCAGAGTCCTTGAGATAAATGTTTTGGGGCATATTTATCAGGGTAGTTTCCAACGAAATGTTTAGGGACACAAGTAGGAAACTTCTCGCCCCCAGCTATCTTTTCAAAGAGATTTTAAGAAATCTATAAAACTTTAAGCAAACTATTAAACTTCCCAATGCCGCAGATAAATGAGAACAGTTAGTGCCTACATTTTTGAAGGCATTCATACACAATGCAAAGCAGATACCCAGCAAGATGATAAAATATGATGGAGCAGGCATCATTCTTATCCCCAAACAAGATGTGGTTACTGCAAGCAGAGATTTGCACTGATTGGAGCCTGGTCCAAAATGGAAGTCCAAAGACCATGGATTCAGCAGCCACATCAAGAAACTGGCAATGGCCCTCTGTAAAGAGCTTTGGCATGCAGAATAAGAGTGGCTGGGTTTGGGCAGTTATCTGCTTCTAGTCAAATAAATCAGAGAAGACTCTGAATAAAGTCAGTAAATATATCCAAGTCAGATCTGGCAAGTCACTTAATTCACAGAGCTATTATGCCATCTACAAACTAGGGATATGAGCAACATGTATCTTGGTGTTGATCTGTAGAGAGAAACCATGGTTTAAGGAGTTGTGGACATTCATATATCATATATGCAGCCTCTGTCAAGCACGTGGACTCTGGGGATTCAGAGTTTCTTCTTTAAGGTAATGGCATCCTAAGAAAAAATGCACAAATATGAAACTTGGAAAAGAAAGCCGTTTCACCAATGAAAGGCTAACTGGATGGTTGGAAGATGCAAAGGCCTGATAAAATGAAGTCTCTATGGTTAAAAGAAAATGCATTTGGATGGAGAAATGTATGAAATTCAAAATAAAGGTAGTCCAAGGGAAATATGGGCAGATGAGTGATTCTTTCCAGTTCTTGGAAAGATTAAACACTCCCACCCCTTTCAGGAGTGCAAAGTATTCAACCTGGAAAAGGTATTGTCATAAAAGCCCTGCCCCACACATTGATAACTTTGAGCCCAGACTCTGTGACACAAGCAGATGGATGTAAAGAAAGTGGGTCAGAGGGTCTAGGTAGAAACACATGCCATTTTCTTCCTTCTTCTCATGTTGTTGGGGGCAATCTTTTTGTATGAAGATTGTCATTGTTAAGAGCCATCTCCCGCAATGTTTTGTAAACATACACTTCACTCACCTTCTGATTGCTTTAATAAAGAGTTGAATGGCATATAGCAAACACAGGAGAGGAAGGCAGGATTTCTGGCAGAGCTAGGAACTCTGGGAAAGAATCTGAGGCAGGAAGAAGTGACCAGGCAGACATGGAGGAAGAAACAGTGTTGGGAGTGAAACTGAGAGACAACAGGCCACATGGCAGAACACAGGTTAATATAAACAGGTTAGTTTAGCTCTTACAGCTAGTTGGGAACAAGCCTCAGCTAAAGTCATGCTTTCATAATAAATATAAAAAGTCTCCATGTTATTATTGGAAGCTGGTTGTCCAAGAAAGTCCTGTTGTATTAGTTACCCAATGGTTACATCATCTTCTCTTCCTATTCTCATTCTTTATTGCTTTACTCTTCTTTCTTCGAAACTACTCAAAGTATGCCTCTTTTTTTTTTTTTTTTTTTTTTTTTTTTTGGTGCTAGAATTATTTTGAGTTGTTTTTTAAAAAAATGATTGTGTTACTAAACTTTCAGACTTTGGTGTGATAATTTGATACATGCATATATGATGGTGAAAAGAGTACAGTTAACATTACTATATCCGTAAATATTTTCAATGTTTTCTTAACATAAAGTCATATGTCTTTATTAATCTCTCAGTTCACAGATGCAATATGTATTGATAATTCAGAAAAATTAATGTTTCCTGGTTTTTAAAATAAGTTGCAATCACAAGAGGAACTCTGAGAACTTATACTTTTGTAAAACTCCTTGTATGTTAGCTTTTCATCACTGTGACAAAATACCTGCAGCACTAAACTTAAAGAAAAGTTAAATAAATAACTTCACCATTTCAGAATCTTAGTCCATTATTACTTTTTGTTTTATTTATTATTTATTTATTGAGACAGGGTTTCTCTGTGTAGCCTTGGCTGTCCTGGACTCACTTTGTAGACCAGGTTGGCCCTCACCGACATCCACCTGCCTCTGCCTCCGTGAGTGCTGGGATTAAGGCATGCGCCACCACACCCTGGCTAGTCCATGATTACTTTGCACTGTAGAAAAAAGAACACTTTGAAGAGATAACGGAAGAGGAAGCTTCCTCATTCCATGGTGACTGGGAAGCAAAGAGAGAAACAGGAGGTGGCTGAGATCCCAGTATCCCTTCCAAGGTACGTTTGCAATGACCTGACTTCTCCCATTAGGCCTATTTCATAAAAATGCTACCACCGCCCACTTGGTCTGGCAACCAAGCCTTCTGCATGTGGCCTTTGGGGGACATTTTAGACCCAAACCATCAGCTTTATTTAGAAGATCTCCATTCTCAAGCATGGCCCACTCTGAACCTAGGAGGAAGTAGGACGAGATCGTTAGAGAACTGGCCCACAGGAAAGCAGCTAGCTGACTATCCATGTTCAACAGTGCAGTTCCTGGCCATCTTGTCCTACGTGGTCTCTTGCTTGGCTGACCTTTCTTTGTTCAAAAGACGCTGGGAAATCTGGGGTTTAAGACAGTCCTTTATCTATTATAGACATCTACTTATTTCTCCAGGTTATCTTCTAGACAAGAGATAAATATGTAAATCTCTATTTCCTTTTCTCTTATTAATCTGTCTTTTTTTTTTTTAAATACAAAGTCCCAGCTAAAAGTGCATGATGGATGAAAAAAAAATTATTTGAATGTCACATTTCTTCTTTTCTTCACTATGTATTCATTAGATCAGAGGAAGTATAAAGCTGCTCCAGGCAACTGACAGAGCTGTATCAGGTTACCAAGAGGAAACATTTGGAGGTCTGGGTTAGAAGTGTGTGCAATGCCCTGTAGCTAAATAACTAAAAATTTATAAGATAAAATAAAATAAAAGGCTCTGGGAAGCCATCCATATAAATATTGATAATAAACATTAACATATCCCAGTGCATGTGGGAAGAATGTGTCCGCATGTGGAGCCATTGCACTGAGGATTTGAGTAGCAACCGGACCCAAATTCAGGGATCACTTCAAAATGTGTCAGCTTCGCTGCATCGATATTACCGTGAGCTTATCTCTTTTTCACAGATGTGGAACCAAAAGGAAATTGATAAATGTCCTTTCTAGCTTCTGTATTCAGAAAGGGGTATTTATTTTGCTGTAGGTAATACATGAAAAAGAATATTCAAATGCTACATGTACACTGTTGTCTACAGTTTAAATGTGGAACATGCCCTCCAGGAGGGAGGAGGCCGTTCATAAGACTCAGAAGGTAAACAAAAGGTCGCATGTCTGAGAAAGCAGAAAGTCCGAAAATTTTTAAAGACTGTTCCCCAGCTTTACAGAATAACTAAACTGCTAAGGAAGGAGACTGCCTAACTGAGGAGACATATGTGTACCTCTCCAAGGAAATGTCTATTACACAATACATACACACATAACCTCTGTGTGTGTGTGTGTGTGTGTGTGTGTGTGCGTGTGCGTGTGCGTGTATGTGTGTGTGTGAATATGTCCCTATTCCTATTTGGACATTGTCTTGAGAAAGACACTGCAGTCCTGTGGGCTATGTCATGCCTCACAATTTGGGCTACGTTGACATTTTCTCGACTTACTTTTTTCAAGCTGAAGATAAGATACTACTGTCATTAAAAGGGTGCTCAGCGGTGAATGACATCTTACCGAACAAATCATCTCATTAGCAACTGTTGAAAGAAATTTCAACCCTGAATTACAACTACCCTCTGGCAACTGAACTGTGAAAGAGTCCTCGCTTATTAGGATGTAAACCCACCCTGGAGGGGCTTAAGAAATATGTCTTCCAGTGTGCAGTTCAGACCGGGTAGGCGGACCCATAGTAACTGCTGATGGCTCCAGACATCATCAGAGTTATCAAAATATGTGGCTCTAGAGCTTTCTGGAAGGCAGGATAAGAGGACTGTGACTAACAGCCATGAGAATCTGACAGGGTCCTCGCCCTCGTGCTTATCCAAATCATGAGGTGACACAGATAAAAAGAAGAGCTCCTGTGGAGAATGTCCTGTCCATTGGCTAGATCTGGGTAGGAGTTTGAAGTTTACTGCCTGTATTGTCCTTGGCTGGTGCCATAGTTTGAGCAGGACCCCTGGGCCCAAATCTGCCTATCATAACGTTCTTCTTGTAGGTTTCTAGGATCCTCTGGATCCTTCAACTTTGCCATTCTCCCATGCTTCTCTCATCTAGAGTCCCAACAGTTGAGTGGAGAGTGGGGTCTGACTTACATGAACTCTGGTGCCTCATATTTGACCACGTCCCCTGAATGGGGAGACCTGGTGGCACTCAGAGGAAGGATAGCAGGCTACCAAGAAGAGACTTGATACCCTATGAGCATATACAGGGGGAGAAAGTCCCCCTCAGTCACAGACATAGGGGAGGAGAGTAAGGGGAAAATGGGAGAGAGGGAGAATTGGGAGGATACAAGGGAGGGGATAATCATTGAGATGTAATATGAATAAATTAATAAAATTTTTTAAAAATTAAAAAAAAAGAAGAGCTCCTATTAGTAAGAAAGGCTAGGGGTTATATGGAGGAGGAAAGGCTGATAACTTCAGCTGCAGTTAAATGCCAGTGCTAAGAAAGGGTGCTGCATGGTTATCTGAAGCCATAGCAGAATATGTCTATCCAGAACTAAAACCAAAGAAGCAATACCACACACATACACACCAGTAGCAGCAGCACCAACACCATCACAACCACCACAGCAGTGTGTACACGAACATACAGACACACAGCCTCCTCCAGGAATTTGAGGGCAACCTCAGTGGCCTTCTCCTACCTCAGATGTCTCAGGAGTTTGACATACCTCGCTTCCCACATCCCCATGACAACAGAGAAAATTGAGACTCATTTTACAGATAGGAAAATTTAAATTTAAGGCAAAAATTGCTTGGAGAACAAGCAAGTAGGAATGGAAGCAAGCATAGGCATGGAACCTCAAACCAAGACCCTCTCCACACCACCTGCCGTGCATCAGGATGCTTTTAATTTTGCCACAGATGTGAGAATAAGTACTAAGTAATATTAGTTCCATGTTCCTATGTCTGGCTCATCAGATCAATCAAATGGAAAGAAGAGTAAAGCTAAGAAAAAGTTTGATAGAAGCCACTGGGATCAAGATTCCCCTAAAGTATGTCCTGGAAACAAATCCCCCCCACCCACCCACACACACATACAATTCTGTAATGAGTTCTCTGGCTCTTTATTGACTCTAGTTTCCATTTGCTGAGGTTACACTTCATTACGCAGAATTCTCTGGAAATAAAAACATCTCACATCAAAGCAGAAGTTGTATTCTGACCTATTTTTGATGATCATTGAGAACAATGAGGTTTCTGTGAGCTTCCTTCTTCGTGCGTGCACTGGCTCTGTGATTACCACCCCCCCCATATCTTCCATAATTCTTTACACCCCAGGGCAATTACTACATTTTGTGAAATGCACAGCTTTAAAAGGAGTTTCCATGCAGAGTTACAGAAACTGAATGCTGCATTTCTGAGCAAAGAACCCTTCCTTAGGGCATTGTGGATTAGTCTTTCCACGCTAATGAGTAAGGATGGAGGCAATTTCTTTTGCAGCCCCACAATGTACTGAAAGTGCCCCCGCATAATTGTTCCTTTTAAATCCATCCTTTGGTGCCTGTCTATGGATGAGCTCTATCCACTGTTCTTGCCTTTAAGCTCAGCTGTTGCTCATTTAGCCACTTAGCTGACAACGTCTGTTTCTTTGTAGAGATATAAATCAGACATAGTCCACTCTGAAATCTTTCTCTGCTTGTGAAGTGCTGTCCTACCACTAACCAGGCTGCATTCAAGCTGTGGTCTAAAACCTTGGGTTTACAGGCTATTTGCCTAAGACCCAATGCCAACCATGAATAAAGCTACCCATGCTCTGCCCAACAAGCACTGTGTGTGACCTTGGGTACATGACCCCAAATCTCCTGGGCTTTGTTGCAATGTCATTAAAGCTAAGGCGGTTTGGTCTTTTTAAACTGAATTAGTAATTCTCAGAACTGGATCAAAGCAGAATTTCTAGGACTTTCTATTAAACTCTTAATAGGAGCTAAAGATGTGTGGCATTGATTATAATATTATATTAGCTATGTAATACATATTTGATGTAAGTGAAAACAAAGGGGCCTTTAACATCATTTAGATGCTTCTGTAAAGGGAAATAATGGTGTTAGCGAAGGGAGAAACTGGACTTTAATCACTCCAGAGAGTTACAACATTCCAGTGAAGCAATTCATGTTAGATCTACTGAAGTCATCTCCAAGCTTTAAATTAAGCAAGGAGCCTGAAGGATTTTAATGTCTGACAACAAACAACAATGGATCCACCATAACCTCAAGTTTCTCATCTGCAGAGCAAGGCTTGCAGCTCCTCCTTTAGAAGGCTGTTGCGAAGGTAATTTAAGGTCATGTCTGTGGAAGTCCTCCAGCAGGACCGCCACAATGTCAGGAGGACTAAACAATATGGCTGTGTTCCTCTCCTGTCTGGCTAGTAACCTAGAGAAATCTAGGCCTCTCTTTCTCCTCTCCTCTTCTCAGCTTCCATCTCCTTTCAGTGTACCCTGTGTATTATATGCACACATGTGTCTGTCTGTGCCCAACTACTAAAAACATTAACAGTGAACAGCAGCTAGCATCAAAACTCTGCCGTGTGAACCAAGATCTCCCTTTATCTGCAAAAGAGTAATCTTTGCTCACTGCCTCCACAGCTCCACAGGCAACTCTCTCCTGAAATGTTGTCATGCACACTAATGGATCATAATTGCCATGCCCCACATCACCAACTACCTCGAAGTTGCCCCCATATGATCAGCCATCTCAGTTTTCATCTTGCTCAGCTCCCATCTCCCATTTGCACAACAGGCTCCTCCCATTTTCTTGAGATATCCCATTCAGTTGCATCCTTCAACCCCTCTCCTTTCCTCTAGACCCCCAACTGCTCAGCCCTGGCCTCGTTTCTAATCCTTTCAGCACCCCAGGCTTATATTAGAAACACTACCCATTAGGCCACATCTCCAGTGGCTCAGTGTCTAAACACTAGAATTCTTGCGATGAGCGGAGATTTTGCTACAGACTAACGTAGCTGCCTATTGAGTTATTCAACTTAGGTAAATTTGTTGAAGTGGCACAGTGAAATTCCACCACCTAGCTGCATGACATTAACAACTGAAAGTCATCCTTTCACAATTCTGAAGCTAGCAGTCTGAGATTAAGGTATTAACAATGTGGATTCTCCTTAAGCCCTCTTCTTTTTTTTATATGTCTGTTTTATTCCATGTGTCCATTTGTCTCCTCTCCATAGTCATCTGTGTCCTCACACCCTTCTCTCATAGAAATACCAGGTGCACTGGGTGAGGGCTTACCTAACCTAAGCTACATTTCATTTTTAAAGAACCCATCACCATATACGGTCACATAGTTAAAAACTTCAATACATGAAATTGAGGAGATATGGCAAATTCCATCTGTAACACAAGCAGAAACTCAACTTGTTGGTTTTAAATGTTTTTATTCTCTCTCCCAGATGTGTGAGTGTATGTATGTATGTATGTATGTGTGTGTGTACGTATACCACTGTGTCCATTAACTTCACTTGAATAAATACTGGTGAGCTTTTTTTTTTTTTTTTTTTCAATATCTCATTTTAATTAGGGATAAAATCATAATGGAGGACTCAGGCATTGAGAAACTTCAAATGGATCCCAGAAACATCTAAAGAACATTCCATCAACAAGAGTAGTTATGATGTTACATACACACTCTCCCCAAGTTTACTGAGAACTATCCAAGATATATAGCATACTAATTCCTAAAACACATAAAAATTGTTAAATATTGGAAAGCATAAGCAATGTGCCTGCTTAATTACTGGTGATCTCTACCTTACCCAAACTGATCTTGATATTTAATCACACACACACACACACACACACACACACACACACACACACACACACACACACACCCTTAACTGTTCTTCTTTATTCTTGGAATTCTCACATCCACTTAATTTCCATATAATATTTGCTCCTATATGATGCTCTCTATTGTTCTGTAGCCACTTATATGTTTTCTAAGTTTATGTGTCCTTTGCCCATCTCTCACAAGAAGATAAGCAGAACAGGTAGTTTACTCTATTCAGTGCCATTCAGACAGAATTTACAATAGTTATTCAGTAACTAGTTGCTAAGTAAACAGGTATAATTATTAAAAATATATTAGGTAGGCTTGCTATTTTCTCCATTTAATAGATGAGGAAATAAAATGCAAGGGAAATAACTGGCTTGCTTTAGATCATAGGGCTGGTCAGGGGTAGCGGCTATGGTTTGAATGCAGGTAATCTGCATCGAGGCCCATAAGCAACAGCATTCTAAGGTGAGAAATGTTATTTCTAGGACAGCATAAAATATATCGGAACACATGGGAGAGACCCGTTAACCTGAGCGCTAGAATAGAAGGCTATAGAGTAAAGAAGGTACTTAGTATGGCTGAGTGAATTTCATATGTACAGGTAAAGTAAAAGCCTAATTGAGGTTGGCACTCAGGAATTAGAGAAACACATGGACTGAGGGATGAACAAGTGCACTGCTAACATGTTACGTAACCCTGGAGATATCAGAGCACATTGCCATGAAAGAGCATTTTTAGCCTTCAGCACTTACTTACTCACGGACCCATTCAATGTAAAGAGAAGAAAGAACACTTGACAGCACAACAACCAAGTGTAGTCCCTAGGCCTATAATGAAGGGCTAGCCATTTCAAAGCACATTGTGGTACCAATGTTGGTCAGCAAGGTCACAACCATGATTAAGGTCTATTTCCAACTCCATTTGTGTCTTAGGAAGTAGCAATGCTAGAAAAAAAAAATTCAGAGTGCGTCAGCCCTCTAAGATTCTAAGGAGGCATGCCTTAGATGAACAAGTGCACTGCTAACATGTTACTTAACCCTGGAGATACCAGAGCACAGTGTCACGAAAGAGACAAAATCAGAATCTGAGTCCTTTACAGGCCCTACCAGGGAAGCAACAGAAATGTTGAACTATGCACAGAAAGAAAGAAACATTGTGCTAAAACCAAAATAAAATCCGGTTGTTCCACTGTGAACAACTTATTTCACCAGAGATCCTATTTCAGTATTCATAGTATTAGTTTAACAATAAAATCTGTCTGATATTTAGAGCTAGATTTATTTTAACCAGAATATAACAACAACAACAAAGATGGCACCGAGCCCATTTCTCAGTAAAGTCCTCATTCCCTTCTGAGAGCTCATTGGTTAGGCCGTCACTATCTACGTTTCGATAGTTTTTGTGGGCTACTATTGGTTTAATGTCTCTCTTTTTCATATGATAAAATACCCTAAGCAAAACAACTTGGGGGAAGAAAGGGTTTGTTGCCCTTTATACTCCACCCTCTGGAGGTGCAAGAGTAGTAGCTCAAGCCCTTCTTCCCTTCTCTCGGCACTTAGGCTTTCAACCTTGAACCAGAGTTACACTGTCAGTGCTTTGGTGTCTGAGCCATCATCCTTGAACTGAGCCGTTACTGAGTTCTCTAAATCTATAGCTTCTACAGTCTGCAGCTAGCTTGTTGTGAGATGTCTTAGGCTCCAATTTCATATGAATCAACCACTCCATAAATACGTTCTGCATATATACAAAATATATGTCAAATATTTATTCGTACATGATAGATGATAGCTATGCTCTAAAAGAATGTATAAGTACGTGTAGCTAGCACACATGTACACATGTGCATGTTGTATTTCTCTAGAGGTACATGATGAATACAGATATAGCTTATATTCTTGCAAGAGTAATTTATTTTTCAAATATCCTAGTAGATTATTTGAGATAGTTTCTCAACTCCTTTAATACTCATTTGTAAATGGAAGTTGAATATTTGTTTCAATCAGTATTATTCTGTCAATAATGCAAATATTCTAACACCCACGTGCATTAAATGCTAGGTCTACCAAAGGAGACTTTAAATTGACAAATACAAAACACTCTTACTTGATCTCAGTCACATTCGAAGGCTCAACCGGCAAGTTATCCAAGCAGCGTCTTGGATCCTTATTCTAGAAAGCTCACATTTGCCCAGAATAACATCTCCATCCCAGGAATTAAGAGAACTGTGCACATTGATTGACTTGTAAGTATCTCCAAACTTGCTGTGTGAGTGTTACAACCACACAAGTGCCACACATCAACTAGACAAATGTATGTGCACATGCCTATATTACAACCAACCCCTGTGAATACTTACATCCATTTCTATACAGAATTAGATGTCTTACGCCTGTAGAACTTGGTTACTGAGATAGTTTCCAGTACCTGCCCCCCATGTGCCAAGCCCTTCCATGTGGCTGACCAGTGCACCTGCCCTTAACTTTTTCCTCCACACAGCACATAGAAACACAACTTGCTAAACTCACCACACTGACTGCCCACCTCCCCCGCCGGTTCAAATGGACTCTGGAAACTGGACAGTGTTTTGGAAAGAAGTGCTCCTGGTAGGAATAAGCTGCACACAGTTTAGGCAAGAGCCACACAGATGTCGGCCAGTGGAAACGTGTTTCCCGGGAAGGACATCTCGTCACAGGCTCAAGGCTTAGGCATGAGGCTGTCCGTCACAGAAGAACCATATCCTAGAGAGGGCCCACCATAAACATACAAGTCCCTTAGAGTCCCATCAAAGCCAAGCTAGTAGTTATAGCTTCTCTCAGAAGAAAGATCTGGAGACCAAAAAGAAAAAGAAAAAGCAATAGCCCTTCATATTTTAATAGCACTTACTCATTACCTCTCACTTTTATCAAGTGGGTTTATGAAATTTTTTAAAGAAATATATTGCATTGCACTCAAATTGACAATCTCTGAGAAGTCTGTATCTGTCTAACTCAAAGGTCAGTTCAGATGGAAGTTTCTACTTATTTTTCAATTTCTACTCTCTTAAAGGGCCACGTGACTTAAAGTGATTCTTTTCACATCCCAAGAAGATGGAAGTTCCGGAATGATGAGAGCAGATGATAATAATCATAATTATGATAAAAGCATCATCAATGTACTTGCCCAGAGACATTTTTCTACATTTTTCTTGGTACAAGAAAAAGAGAAAAATTGCTCTTATTCTTCTGGTGTCCGGGCATTTAAAGCCAGTCATGTGTCAAGGGTACAGAATAGTACGTGTTAGCATGTGCCAGATTCAAAACCAGCACTTAGCTCATTTACTTTAAAAACAAAAGTTTTTTTTTTACACAAATAACTGCATTAACTAGTGACAAGGAACATGTTAGTCTCTCATCAATAGGTGTTTCAGCTGATAATATGGGGTTTTCAAGATGTGCATGTTTTTCCTAATTCCGGATGCATTTGAGTTAAGCTTCAGCACTTAGCATGTTTAATTTAAGAATGCAATGAACAATGTTTTCTGATTCGTAGCTCATGATATAAAAAAGTAATTTACTATTTATATGTAAGCAATTACAACAGAATCATTACAGGAAACAACTCTAATCCTACTGAATGGCTGCCAATATAGAGAGGTCATCTGAGATACTTTAAAACTTGGATATGGCCTAAAATCAGTACCTTTTAATAGGGCCAAACAGTGTCTCTAGCCAAGAAAACCCTGTTAATAATATAGTTTACTAAGAAGAAATTAAATAGGCTTACAGGTTGGAAATTAAAAGCTCCAGCCATTTCCCCGAATGCTAGCATTCAAGCTAGTCCACAATGTGAGCTAGAAGTTCATATTCTAAGCAGCCTAAATGGATTCAGGAAGAAAGTGAAAAATATTAACACAAAGGTTCCACTGAAAACCAGACGCATCTTCCCCATTGATCATCCCCACGGAGCTCTCTACTGGCTAGCCTCAGCCACAGTACAGTTTGGACTACCTGATGCCCAGGTCTGGACTAGGAGAAACCAATAAAAGAGGGAGTAAATAGTCTACAGCCTTTTAGCAGTAGGTCCAATTCTGCCATACTCTGAGCAGTAGTATCTACTTCTCTGGCTCTTGGTTCTTGGATCACTTAAGAGAGTGGAAATATCTTGATGTTTGAGATTTAGATAAGAAAGTACCTGAAGGAATGGGTATGGAGTTTAAACTGGCTGGTTATTTTCTTAGAATGTTTGTAATGTTATAGCAGAATGCCATAGACTCAGGAACATACAAATATATGTTTCTCACAACTTGGGATCCCTGGAAGCCTGAAGCATTTGAAGAGGAATTTTAGGATGGGACCTCATGTAGCAGAGTATATAGGGACACGAGAGGACATGATATGTGCCCACACAATAGAGGAGTGAGAGAGAAAAAGAAAAAAAACTAAGAGAAATCCATCAGTAAACACACTGAAAGGGCGCTGTCTTAGTCACTGTTCTATTGCTGTGAAGAGACACCATGACTACAGCAACACTTATAAAGGAAAACATTTAGTTAGGGCTTGCTTATAGACTCATAGGCTTAGTCTGTTATCCTCATGGCAGGGAGTGTGGTGGGCATGGTGTTGAAGAGGTAGGCAGCAGGAAGAGAGCCTAGCTTGGGCATCTGAAACCCCAAAGGCCACCCCCAGTGGCCACAACAACCTCCTAACAGTGCCGCTTCCTGGTGACCAAGCATTCCAATCTATGAGTCTATGGAACCATTATTATCCAAACCACCACTGGCCCCTAAACTTCCTAAAGTGGGATTTATTGCCTAGTCACTTATCCAAATCGTGACTTTTTAATATTGCCACATTGGTAACACTTGAACCTTGGAGGAGTCTCAGTTAAGCCACAAAATTGTTTACTTGCCTACTTCATCGTTGATGTATGGCCTTTTCACATCTACAACCTGCATTCATCTCACCCAATGGCTCCCACATGTTAACTTTACATTTGGCATGTGGCATCAACTTTACATCTAACAGTTCCTCTAAATCAGGTGACACTGAGGCTCCAGGCACCATTCATCCCGATGCAAACTCTCCTCCAGTTTGAGTGAGCGAAGTTAAAGAAGTTGTGTGTTTCTGCTTTGGTGTGAGTAAGGAGTGCTCTCTTTAAAGGGCTTCTGTGCGAACAGTTTGTTTCTTAAAGCAATGCTCAGAAGTTGGTCTTTTGACAAGTGAATGGACCATGAGAACATGGACCTGAAAAATGGATGGGTTAATCAACTGGTAACATCATAATTGACAAGAACTATGGGAGGCAGCGCCTGGGAGGAAGAAGTGAGTCACTGAAGATGTGCCTTTGATAGTTAGGGCTTGTCCTGAACTCTCCTGCTGCTGGTTTCTTTTTTCTGACCATAAAGGGGTTAGCAGCCTGTATTAGCACATGAGTCTAGCACCACCATGATGTTCCATCTACCACAAGCCCATTGCAAGAGAGTCAGGCAGTAGTGGACTGAGATCCTTGAAATGAACCAAAGTCAAGGCTTTTTCCTTCAAGCTGATTTTCTGATATGTTTTGTCCCAGTAGGGGAGAAAACAGAATAACAGAGTGATAAGATAGTGAAAACCGACAATTTCCATCTCAGTAGAGATAAGGAAGAAAGAAGACAGGAATAGAAAGTGTCAAGTAGGGGCTGCAGAGATGGCTCAGGGGTTAAGAGTATTTGCTCCTCTTGCAGAGGACCCAGGGTTCATTTCCCAGCACCTACATTGTGGCTTATGCTCTTCTATAGCTCCAGATGCAGGGGGTCTGACATCCTCTTATGGCATCCACAGGCACCAGGCATGTCCATGGTACCCACACATTCATATAGACAAAAACACATAAAAGCAAATAAATCTGGGGGAAAGAGGCATTTAAAAAAGTCTCAAATATCTTTAAAATCCAACATGGAAAACACTAAATACTAAAATGTAAGAACACCCATCTACTTTATTCCCTGTCTTTCATATTCACCAGTTGGAAAGCTCCATCCAGACAGCTTTGCAGGGCACAGCCCATGTTGCAGTTCTTGTGTGCTTGCAGTTTTTGCAAGTTGTTGTTATATGCTGCTGGCTCATTAGTTTGGAATCTAACAATAGCCTTTTTCCATAGGCTTTGTCCTCTGGTGTTTGCAGTTATGACTCAACCCCACAACTCTGCTGAATCTTGCACTATTGGGGGCTGACCATAGGAGCTCAGTCATTTTTCTAAGTCTTTGCCTCGGCCCTAAGTCTTGTAAGTGTGGGTGTGGGTATCTATTCCTCCATAGGTCTTGTACCCTAGTATTTCCCTGGAGAAATAATAGCCCGTGGATGCCTCCAGCCATAATAGCCTTTGCCCTTTGTATTCATTATTTTTCTCATTGCAGCAACAAAATACTAAGAAAGGTAAGTTAAAAGGGTTTGCTTTTGACTCATAGTTTGAGAATACAGTCCTGCATGGCACTGAAGGCTTGATGGTAGAAACATGAAGCTGCCACTCATATGGCATCAGGAGGCAGAAAGAAGTGAGTGCTGATAATCAATGCACTATTTCTTCTTTTGATGTAAGCCTGAGAGCCCAGGCCACGCAATGGTAACACCAACAATTAGGGTAAATCTTCTCAATTAACTAGAAACTCATTCCTAGACACACCCAGAGGCTTATCTCCTAGGTGACTCTCAATCCAAGTTGACAATCAGTATCAACTATGACACACCAACCACAAGAGCAGTGGCCCAAGCCACACTTATGTCTCTTTGAGCCACATGCGAGGCAGCCAATGAGTGTCTGCGTGAGAAGGACAGCCCATAGTACTCCTGGCACTGAGCCTTAAGGTTTCTTCACTGCTAACATTCTTGAGGTGTTGAGCTACAGCCTAACTCTTTTCCTGTTATCTGATGCAACAGGCAAAAACTTTCTATGAATGCAAATCATCTTTATGTAATATTTCTGTTGGTTCTATAACTAACTCCAAAGCTCAGTAGCTTAAAATAATTATTATGCTTGTGGATGCATTGAGCCAGAAATGGGGAAATGTACAATTATGATGGCTGTTCTGTGTCTGGAGCCTCAGCTGGAAAGGACTAGAGAATGAACACGATTCATCTACTAGGAGCAGAAGACACTGGAGCTCTCTGCTGCCAGTGTAGCCACCAGCTAGGAACTGGGCCTCAGCTGGTGCTCTGCGTCTCAACGCCTACACAGCACAGCTCTCTATGGTAGCCTATGCATCCACACAGAATGGGAGCCTACAACCTCAATCATGGTGGCTTACAGCTCCAAAGACACATGTCCTGGGGGAACCCGGAATCTTTAACATGGCAGCAATCCACTTATATTTTAGGGTATATTCTCTTAAGCTATGTCTTTGAACTATTTGACTAAACTGGTGCTCATTATTTTCTGAGGACCATACAACCTATACAGATATTTAGAGTGACATATATACTTCTATGACTGATTTATCTACCATAGTTTCTAAGTCTTTTGTGCTAAAAAAAAGATTTATGAAAATAAAAGTATTCTTCAAAAATGATAAGAAAATGAAAAATTAAGAAGAAACCTAGAACTATAATTTTGGGGAAAATATACCAGAATACAGCAAATTGAATAAGAAATTATTGGAATTGAGGAGGAATAGAACATTAGAATACCTAAGAACCAGTCCAAAAGGTTCATCATCAACAAGTACTTTAAAAAAAACAGAAGCTAAAATGTTAAAGCTATTAGTGAGATCATTTTGGGTTTTCTCCAGAACTGAAGGACAGCAGCTTCCAGAAAAGACCACAATGAACAAAAGCAAACACACTTAAGGCACATTGTGGTTGTTTGAATGAGAATGTTCGTTCATATATTTGAATGCTTAATCAACGGGGAGTGGAACTTTTGTGAAAGATCAGGAGGTGTGGCCTATTTCGAGGAGGTATGGCTCTGGGAGTGGGCTTTATGCTTTGAAAAGTCTAGGTCTCTCTCTCTCTCTCTCTCTCTCTCTCTCTCTCTCTCTCTCTCTCTCTCTCTCTCTCTCTCTCTCCCTCCCCTCCTTCCCTCCCTCCCACCTTCCCTCTCCCTTCCTCCACCCTCCCTTTGGGAGAGACGCATTCAGGGAAAAGAAATTAAAAGAATTCTTGATGGGTCTGAAAGTATGCAAGTATTTACAAAACTGAGAATACAGAATAAAATAGTTGAAGGTAAGTTTGACCAATTAACGCTAAAAGAAACACAAAGCTGGGGATTTTAAAACTGAGAGATGGGCGACAGAGAGATAGATAAAGCCAAAGTGAGAATGGCTATCATGTTACAGGATTTTGGAAAAGAGACGCTAAATGGAGCTGAGCAGCTTCGAGTGTATCATCTCCAGACAAGTATGGATGGAAACAAAGACACAGAGGTTGTACTGTGAGCCAACTGTGGGTTGCAGTCACGGAGTACAACGAAGGAAAAAGCTCTCCTAACCAAGTAGTTAGAACTGGCTGCAATGTGCAAGCCCTTCCCCTCCCTCTCTGCCAGGAGAGACAAAAAAAAAAAAAAAAAAGAGCACCACACATGACTTACAGACCCAGTTACCTGGAGAGAGCACCTGAGGAGTCTGAGAGAGAAAGACAAACTTCCTGACTGACCTCTACCTGTGATGCATTCAGCAGCAGCGCACAGCTTATCATCCCCAGAGGCGCAATGTTGGCTATTTGTCGTTCTTCCCTTTTCCTGCCACTTTTTCTAAAAAGTTCTATTTTGCCTTGAAAACACAGTTTAAGTCTGACCTGAAAGCCATCGCTTTGAGAGCTATTCGCTGCTTGAGTAGCTTTTCTGCATTCATGAGTCCTAGTTGAACTTGGGATAGCTTCTCTCTTATCAGTCTCTTTTTAAAGGGGACTGGTTGCCAAGTTTATAAAAGCAAGCAAAGGAAAACAATTTTCCTCCCGCAAAGTACATCAGAACAGTTTTCCTTGTGTCTGTTGGTTATTAGCTCTGTCTGGTCTGCTCTTAGATATTGAAAAGAATCTGTTTTGTTTTTATTTTGAAACCACCATGCATTCTAATAATATGCTATGTTCTAACCACTGCAATATGCACAGGAATGAAAATTTATTTTTCTACTCTGTAGGGAATTATGGTCATTAGTTAGATAAGTATTAGCACTAGATCAGCAACCTGGCACTCCACTTTGGTTTGGCCATTTGTGCACCCATCTACAAACAATGAACATAGAATCCTGCTGGCAACCCTAAGTAAGGCCCCTATCTACACCAGACTGCATATACCTACTTTAAGCAATGAAAGTGAGCTATTCGCCTTAGCAACTGCTTGATAAAGGCTCTTTTTTAGTCAGCCACATCCTGAAATACAATCTAGAACTATGGGCAATGAGCTGAATAAACCTAGACTGATATTGGACATATGTGGAATAAGGCAAAATGATGTCTTCATATAAACTTTTAGGGAGAATCTCCTATTAGCATCATAATGCCTATGCATAGTTGGGCATGCATATGATTAAAATATGCTGCATTGTGGGGGGAAAACATGAGCAATGAGCAAAAGTCTATGTAATCTAAGCCTATCAATCAAGATAAAGAAGCATCAAAATTACACCCCATATCAACCAAACTCCTTCTCTTGATATCATAAAATGAAGTCCTACATAAGAACTGGATCCCTTAAATGCTCCCACTCATATGCCCCCTATCAATCTTGACAATTTCTCTTTCAAATCTGTCCTATTACTTCACATCAAATAAAGTTTCCTCAGTACTCTTGCGAGATGACATGAGCCTTTACTTAGTTCTTTGCTTACGAGAATAAGGATCTAGAAACACCTGTCCTAGCCCCCGTCCAGGACAGTAATCACAGTAAAGACAGGATGACAATGAATAGATTAAAAATAGATGCTTAACACTAAACAGAGCCAAAGTGAAGATGACTATCACCAACATGAATTTGGAAAAGAGATGCTAACTGGACCAGAGCAGAGTAAGATGCTTCTAGAGACTGAACTCATCTCCAGAGGGTCCCAAGAGCTCAGGTTAAACAAGCCTCCCTTAAAGACTACTGAGAATACAAAGGAACTCAAGGTGTCCCGTTTTGGGGTTCATAGATTCATTAATAAACAAACTTAAGAATGAACGTTAATGGAAACACAAAGACAATTTCATTATAGTTTGAAAGAGAAACCCCTGGGCAGTAGCTGTAAAGTCCAGGTGCTGCTCAGATGAGAACAAAAGAGAGAAGGAAAACCCCTGTGCCATTTAAATTGCCATAAAGGTCAGATACACGCTGGACAAGCAGCCACGTGGCAGGGGAAGGAGAGGTTAGGGAAAGAGTAAGGAAGCCCGAAATGTTGGGGAGGGGCTCCCAAAGTGTTACGGAAAGCATGAAAAGTAATAGAAAAGAGATAGAAGAAAAGGAAAGGCTACATTTGAAGACATTCAAGTGTACAATGCTGTGGTGTGTAAGCTTCTGCATTAAGAGAAGGGGTTCTGGGACAGGAGAGTAGAGCATCTCACTAAAGCACTGGTTACTTAGCCTAACTCTTTAGCACAGCTTTTGGTGAGCCCACCTTCCTAGAATGTTGTTCTTGGAATAAGAAGGTGGAATGCAATGAGACATAAAATTAAATGTTAAAGGTCCATAGGTGGGAAACAACAAACATCTTCCTTTACCTACAGTACCATAGCCACCAGCTCTGTAACAAAAGACAGACTGACATGAGATAAGCACAGTTAACCAAAGCTTTATCTGTTAAGCAGGCTTCAGAAGTGAAGTACTAAAGACCCATTTTTTTCTTCTGGGGTTTGATGGAGAAGTGATAGCAGTTCAGAAAGGTGATTGGATCCAAGTATGTTGCTTAATGTAACAGAGCACAGTAGAGAAAGGCCACAGTCAGTCTCTGCTGGCCTCTGGGCAGCATCCTTCCACCTGGGTATAAGGATGAGGAACTATGTCTGGAACAAGGATGTTGTGATCTATTATTAGACCAGGTAGGACATAGGCTTTCTTTATGGCCTGTTCTCATATACACAGGTTAGCATGGTTAGAGCAATGCACCTGGGTCTTATGGCTGATTTTGAAGGAAAGTTGATACCAAAAAAGGACATGATGTGTGATGCAAAATATTTAGCACCTGATTTTTGCAAAAACAAAGGGCTTGACGGCCATGTGACAAGGGCCTGGAGCTGGTAATAAATAAATCTGCTTGCTCAATCAGATGGTTTGGGAAATTTACAGGGAGGGAGGAGTTATTTGTTGCTTGTATGCTGAGAGGCTCTGTCATTCTGTACCCTTTCCTAAGTGCTCTTTGTGTCTCCCAACAAAGGCCTGAAAATGCCATGTTTTCATGCAGTATTTTAAATATTAAGATGGGCATTTGTGATGTCCCTTTCTAGGGTTATCAGGGATGCTGGAGAACCCCTGCTTTCCTCTGCTGCTCTTGCTGCTCCACCTCCTCCACTCTCAAGACTGCAATTCTCCTAGGCCCACTTCTTCTGCAACCCTTAAAGTACTGGCTATACTCTGTCTCTGCCACTTCTGTCACACTGAGGGTTCACTGGCCGGTGCTGAAAGAAGAGCAGTTGGCTTGGCTGTTTAACAGCCCTTAGCTCATAACAGCCAGGGAACTCAGAGATGAGGCCAATAGCTGCCAATTAAATAACCAAACATCCCCATCTTCAACATTCGCAAACATCAGAAAGAGAGCTTAACTGAGAACTTGTACCATCAATAAAGGTCTTCACTATGCTTAACAGTGCTTTGAACAACGCTCAGCGCCCGCCCAGTGTTCTGGGAAGAGGTAGATCCCCTCATTTGCTGCCGTACTTTGAAATATTGTTTTCAGAGCCCTAATAAAAATAAGCTGTTAGAATTTGGATAAATAAAACAGAGAGACAAGTGTTCACTCAAGGTAAATGTCAAGGATAAGAAATGAGGTGCTCAATCCCATATGTTTTGCCTCTTGCGGCTGCCTCCTGTGTCAGCTGTTGATACAGTGGGAATGGATGGAGACAAAGACAACACTGCACTTTATTTCTCTGGGTGTTGTTGGGAGCACTGGGCTCTGCCTTTGTGGAGTTGCCGTTTCCATTAATTCATCTTAAGAGACAAAAGGCCCCGCTGCAGGGCATCTGTGAAAATTCTTTCTCCTCCTGATTTCCGGACAAAGGAATTTATATGCACAAACTTTCCCTTGAGCATTCTTGCTGGTAATGGAAACCTATAGTATTCTCATTCAAAGCAGACTTCCCCAAGGCCACACACATCCAGCCTGGCAGCACGGGGATGCTGCCCACTCTTTTCTCCCACTACCCACAAGATGCCTTCTCTAAACAAATTACAACTGGAGAAAGAAAGTGCAGTCCCAGGGCACCAAAGCCTCACAGTGTAAACAGAACATACCACAAACAGCTAAGCCAGCCGTTTTGCTTATGGGCATCTGCCCCACATTAGATAGACTTATGAATGGAATACCACAGATATCTTTGAAGTTATTTGCTGTAGGGAGTTATGCACCAAGGGGGCTGTTTCCTTGTTTGCATAGCCTGTTAAGGTCTCTTGGGGAGGCTGAGGGAAGTTGGGTAACCACCCTGGTTTACATTAGGGAATGGTTGGAAGAGATGAAAGGATTTTGTTTCCTGAGTCAGGCCGCCTATGCTATACCACCAGGGCAGATTGTACAAACGGTAAATCAAGTTAATCTGATGGAGCCTTGAGTTATGTATGAGGGGTTCATTACACAAGATCATTTCATGCTTCTGGGAAGATTCAGCCTGGCAGAGGGCTAAATGACCCCTTAGCCTATTCTCGACGTAGACTGTAGCAGGACCTCACCACATTTTCTTGTTTACTGTCCTGTAAGCATTCACTAATGTCTCTCTGTTTACTTGATGAACTGTTCCCTTGCATTTAGTGTTCTGGGAATCTATAATTTGGGGGACTTCGAAAGGGAATGCTGTTAAGGGACCAACATTCAGTTCAGATACATCAGACAAATACGAAATTGAAGGGAATCAAAGGAACATTGCACAGGCCAAGTGAAACTGTCTAGAGGTGACATTGTGCTTAACGACGCTAAAAGCAGAGAATACACAGAACCAGACTAGAGTCTGTAGAGAAAACAATGTGACAGATGTGCAGGTAGAGCCAAATGGAGTTTGTGTATATGTTAGCTGCTGGGCCAGACAGGCACATTTGAGGGGAAAGTCCCGCATTCATATACTTTGAGATTCATCCTTATGCTTTGTGCAAAGTGTAGGTTGCCCAGCCGTGCTGACTCCATGTTTTAGGCACCTCTAGTCAACTTGGCTCATGAGCCTCTTCTACCACCACCTTTACAGCCTTGAACTGAATGTGCTCAGGAGACTACCTGCTGCTACAGTGCTTTCGAGATCAAAAGCCCTGGGCTCCTCAAATACGCCTCCTCCATCACAAATTTAAGGTGACCATAGCAAATACAAGATTCTCTGCTTGGATACAAAGTCCCTGCCCTTGCAACCAGGAAATCCTCAAAGCTCCAGATGTTTTCTTAGCCCTGAAGGCTGAACACAACCTTCCCTCCAGAGTTTTGTGAGAGTTGTGTCCTTAGGATCCCTTTTCTACCAAACATTTTTCTACCAAGCGGCCTACAAAAAGCAACGAAAATAGCAAGCATTCTGTGAAACTCTAAGCTAATGCAATTAAGACCACAAGGGGTCATCAAGTTATTTTGTCATACAAATTCAACTCTATCTTCATTAAGATATTATCTTTAAACAGACATCTTCTCTTAAACATAATGGTCAACATGAAGGTTTGCTTTTTATTGACTCTTCTGTTTCCAAACAAGTTTAGCAGTCCCTTCCTGTAGAGTAGCTTATTAGAGGGTCCCTAATGAATTGAATTGTTGTTGTTGTCTCAAATCTCCTGTTGGTTTGTTTGGGTTAGGGGTGACATTCTTATTTGTTTCTCTCTTGGTTTTTTCTCAGAACTTAAGATTAAATCTGCAGTCTCTATGCTAAGCAAGCTCTCCACCCACCAGTGAACAATATCTCCAATATCTCGATGTTTTGTTTCCAGACAGGTCTTACTAAGTTTCCCAGGTCCCTGAAAACAAAAGGGTTTGAACTTGTAGTCTTTGAACTTATTGATGAGAACAGGGGACAGAAAAACTAGTCGATGAGGTAGATGGGTGCCTGAAAAACAGAAACCCTGAAGATGTCTTTGCTGGAGCTAGGAATGCTGGGAGATTCTGGCGCCCATCCATGCCTGTATGCATGGAGCTGAGAGGAGGGACCTGGACACCTGTCTGGGTCAGCTGAACTGACCAGGTACCTCATCCTTCTCCCCAGACCTCACCACACATTGTTATGAGCTTAAGAGTCCACATACTAGCAGCCCCATGGCAACCTACTTCCTGAGACCCTCCCCTAAATGATGGAGGCTCTGCTTACCTTCTCCCTCCTTCTTTCTTTCTTTCCCTCTCATCTAGGCTGCCACTTATGAAGGTGTAATAAAATTCATCCTCTGTGGTCCCTGAATTTTACTCTTCAAATGCATGACACAAAAGGCAAAGTTACTGACTTTGCTAGCTTTTGGATTTTCCCTGATCTTTAGCCCCAAGCTAAAAGACTCCATCATTCTCAAAGACTCCCCAGTAATCCCTTATGATATCCCAGCCTCGCTTCCTATGTAGCTGGGATTTCAGGCCTGCACCACCAGGCCTGGCTGTTTTGTTTGCTTTGTTTTGTTTTGTGTTTTGTTTTTATCACTAATGCCCTCAACTGGTAAGAGGAAGGATGGGCCCAGACCATCAGGGGACTAATGCATAAGTGTGTGTGTGCATGCATGTGTGCATGTGTGTGTGTGTGTGTGTGTGTGTGTGTGTGTGTGTGTGTGTGTGTGTTGGCAGGGACATGGGCAAGAGAAGTAAATAAACAGATTTATAACCTAAGAAGAGACGCCTAAAGAGGGAATTGGACAATATTCCTATAACTCACAAGGAAAAGTTAAGCCTGATTTATGGCATGATGCTATCCCAAAGGAAGTTCAGAACTGATCTAGTCACACATCTTGGCCTGATCCCATTTGTTGCTTCCCTTGCATTGTACTCCCTTTAGCGGGCCAAAAGACCATTTATTTCAGTTTAATTGTGCCAAAATGCAACTTTATGAAACAAAAGATATAATTCTCAAGTATTTATTTAGTGCTTGTTAAGAGTTTATTTATTACATCAATAAGGAAACTAATGGCAGGTTGAAAGATAAGGGAAACTGGTACATATAGTCAGTGAAAAGGTGTGGAGATGCCTGCCTTTTGCTATGAATGATGCAAAACTCACAGCCATTGGTAGAGATCACGTGTGCCTTCCCAGTCATCCACAAGGTAGCATTTTAAGTCCAACTAGACCTACTTAAGACAGAAAAATTAGATCGTCTACTAGAACATCAAAACCTTGAGTATATCAGAATCACCTATGGACCCCACCTCTACTAGGGCAGGAGGGCTATCTGGGAGTTAGTAATCTGTGGTCACCCAACTTAGTGGTCTAAGGCTGGGCCAGGGACCAACATTGAATTCTATTCCAGTTTAACATAGCAAGGGCTGGCAGAAATGGCTCCGTCTTTCACTCAAGCGTCAGCATGTGTTAGGATGACTCATAACTTGTAAGTAAAACAGCATGTTTATTACTTATCTTTCATAGAAAACTAAATTTGTCTAATTCCGGATTTACTTAATTACCAGGGTTTCTACTTCCCATCAAACTGTTGTTTGTTAATTGTTTGTTTTTTATTTGGTCCAAGAGGCTAATCCCTTTCCTTCTTCCAGTCTCATCAATTTTATAAACAACCACTTTTGCATTTATTTGTAAATTCATTTTAGCACACATTTGCATATGCATATAGCAACATGTGTATTTCTCTGAATTTTCTTCGGAGCTAATTGTCATATCTTAGTTCACTCAGTGAGTTAAGTAAAATCCTTGCCACATGCTTATTTTATAGTGCCACGATCAAAATTCTATTCTTCAACTCTGCCAAGACAGGGTCAGCAAGTCCTCAATAGTTCTACCTCACAAATATGTCTGTCAGATATACTGGGTCAGAAGGCTGAAGATGATGCTCCAACATCATAGAGAGTTTTGGGTGACTGTTCGGACAGCAAACTGTCTCTGTCATTGTTTTCCACATTGAAAGCTGCTCACCTGCACTGTTTAGTCAAGTAATCAATTTTATTCCTTCTCAAGTCTCTGATGGGGTTGAACACCAGATAGTTTAGTTTTACAATTAAGTTTAGTTGTTTAGGAGTTAAGATGTTTTAAGGTCTGGATAGATGTTTTAAGTTGATAGAGATGAGATACGATAGATATTGATTTACATTCAGAATTTTAGACTCACCAAGATAGGACATATGTTTTCTTCAAGGTTGTCAAATACAAATAGCGAAAGCATTATGAACATAACATTGATACAATTCCTGATTGTTTCGTGGTTCTTCTTGTTGTATGTAGTTTGTTTTATGTATGAGTAATAATATAAATGTATATGTAAAAAAGAGTAAACAGACCCCTCTTTTAAAAATAACCCTCAAACAAGGAATCAAGAATTCCCTTGACTCCATGTCACTGTTTTAAACAAGTCAGTGGTTCTTTCCAGCACAATGAGCTTATGGCTTTTGTATTCCCTAACACTTAACCATCAGTTTTAAAATTTAGTCTACTGGGTCACTCACCTGACTTGGGTCCTATGGATTCCAGCTGCCTGCTTCCTTTTACAATAACACAGCTGCTCTTGCATTTTGAACCCTATTTTCCTGTAGTCATCTATCTAACTCATCTAATTCAAATCTGTTTCCTTCAAATCTATTATTTAGAGGGCTTGCTCAGCCATTCTCAAGGCTCAGAGTGTTGACCTTGGTCTTTAATTAACAACAGTGAAACCACAAAACATATGCTACCTGTTTTAAATCCTGCAAACCCTTTGTTGGCCTTTGGGGTGTGAGTGGGAGGCACGCGTGTGGGCCAACTCAGAATCCTTTGGATTTCCAGGGTCAACAGGAAATCCCAGCTGCCTGGTGGGGTCACAAGACAGATATTTTAAACTTGAAGTTCACGATGCTGGATGCTACCCTGCTTCTGATCAGGGTTGCTTTCTTCCAGGACAGCATCTGTGTTCTATAAGGGGAGCTCGGATTCTCGGCGTGGCCCCCGGAAGAAGCCCTTCCTGGGCCCCTGGGCTCTGGAATTCATAACAGACCGGAGTTTGACTCTCACATGTCAATTTGTCCTCTGTGCTCTGTCAGCTGCTTTATTTGGAAAACATAACACTCGTTTCTAACGCTGAATTATTCTTTGTGATTCACTGTTTCCCTGGGCTTGAGAAAAGCCATATATGTTAAAAGGAATACGGAGGACTGGTGCAGTTAACTCCATGAAAATATTGTGTGCCAAAAGACGAAGTGATGCCACTCATTTCACCCGGACTTAGCAAAATAAGGAAGCCCAGAACTTTTTACCGAATTACTTTCTCACAACTAAATATGAACAATCTCCTCCAGAGTGCCAAGTAATCTCTGAGTCCCAAGTTCTTCTGCTTTCCTAGAACATAGCTCATTCTCTGTAGCGATTTAAAAAAATATATGGAAAATATAGGAAAAACAAATTTTATCTGTAGTGAACATGTAAAGACTTCTTCCTCTTGTCATGGTTCCTTAAGCAAACAGTATAATAAGAGGTTCATAGCATACAGGTAGGCAATCTAGAGATGACTTAAAGTATACAGGAAGATGTGCATCAGCCACTTGTAAATTCTGTACCACTTAATGTAAGTGATTTGAGCACCTATGTATTTGGAATCTGTGGTGTTTCTTGAGACCTATCCCTATAATTATGCTTTGTCTTCTTTACTACCCATAGAAAAAGTCTGAAACTTCCATGAGCCAGGGTCTTGACTATGGGAAATAAGAAAGACCAGGACTGGGGAGCTCAGAGCAAGTCTAGCCAATGGGATCCAACCCACGTGGCAGGTACAGTTCTGTAAAAATATTGCATTAAGTCTACGGGGAGGGAGGGGGTACTAGACCCTGAGGAAGAGCACACCTCTGGGGCTGTGAGTCCACCAGTGAAGGGAAGGGGCTCTCATCTATCCTGTACTATGCCTGCCCAGTTGACAGCACTCAGAGCTGCCAGACTCCAGGTGAAAATCACTGTGCTCAGTGGGATTGCAAAACAAAATCCTACTGGGAGCCCACTGATCTGCCCTGTGTGCCCCACCCCCCCCCCCCCCCCCACACACCACCCAACCCCCTATTCTAGAAAGTAAACCATCATTACCTACTTGTCATTGTCAATGCAACTTCATGTCCACAAAGGTCAGGGCTTGGCAAGAAGCAAAACGTCAATACTGGGGAATCTGTAGAACCTGGAGAGTCAGATAATGCCTAAATTGTCCAGCTCCAGGCAGGAAGTTTATTTTCTAAAAGAAACTTGTTCCCAGAATCATCTGGCCCACTGGCCTAAATTAATGTATTTTGGTACCCCCAAAATACAAGCTCCATAAGGTGGCAAGCCCCAAAACTCCAATTTCCCTAGAAATTTCTTTGATACCATCAAAGACAAAGGTTCTCTAGGCAGCAGAAGTTAGTCCCTCAGTGTTTGGGATTTTAAGAAGCATATTTCAATTCTTTACCCATTCTTAGGGGGACATAGGTCAGTACTGGTGGCTGTGCCTGGAACCCAAGACCCCATATTATGTTTGGATTGAAACTAATCAAACAATAAACTCCACTTCCAACCCTAATAGCTATAAATAGAGACCAACCTAAGCTCACCCTCAGAGACCTCCAAGGGAGGGGTACCTCTTTAGTCACCAATATACTTGTTATTCAGCCTCCCTTTGTAGAAACTAAGAGAGAAACACAGTAATATAAAAATAACTTTAACACATCACTTTCATCTTTATCTTTTTTGGCATGAGTGGAGTCTTGGGAATGTAAAATGATATTTTGGGGTCCGTGCATTTAATGCCCTATTCTCTTTGCATTCCTACACCCCAGTATGGGTAATTTTCTCACCCTTCCACCAGACCAATGAGGAGGGGACACAGGTATAGGTGAGATGCGATCCGTTGTGTAGCAGTTCCTTCTGGGATTAAAGCCTTCCATCCTATAGAGAAACTTCTTAAAACAGAGGATTCAAAACGGGAAATGAAACAACATGATATTTTATGACAGAGTGTTTATAGGGAGGTGAAACAGCAGAATATCTTAAGTGGAGGTAAAACATTCCATCCTGCAGAGAAGCTTGTTCCAAAAGTAAACAATTCAAAAGAGCTTTAGGAAGCCTCTGAAACAGCTCCACTTGGGCCCCCTCCTCAAGACTGTACAAGCCATAAAGACTACTGAGAGTCACAGAACAGCGGAGCTACCGAAAAGACTCTCAAACAAGCCTGGCTGCATGGACCACCAGAGCTTTTGGAAGACAGAGAACAACTGAGCTGCCTAGGAAAGGCTCCGACCAACTGAGCCACCTACAAAGGATGCTCACCAACCTATTGAGCTGCCAGCAGATTGTGCAGTGCACCTCAGATTTGTGCTTTTATGAACTCTTGCCCATGCTGGGGTGCGCTATTAGTGATACAGCTATCTCTGAGGCATGTCTGTTCCGGTTAAGTAACCCCACACCCTTATTTATGTAAGTAACACCAATAAATTTTATTGGTCCACCGAGTTGAATTCTGGTGGTATCCTTATTTTGGATCCCTACCTGAGGTGAGTAGAAACTTGTTCACGTCTCAGAAACAGTGTCACGCCACATATCAGGCACCACTCTGCTAGTTTCTCTCCACTCTCAAGCTCACCCGCATCCTTTCATTTTTTTATTAGCCAAACATGAGGTCCCCATAGCCCCTTTTTGCTTTCTCTGGAGCAGTGGTTCTCAACCTTCCTACTACTGTGATGCTTTAATACAGCACCTCATGCTGTGGTGACCCCGCCACCACCGTAAGATTATTTTCATTGCTACTTCATCACTACAGTTGTGTTACTGTTATGAATCCTAATATAAACATCTGTGTTTTCTAGTGCTCTTGGAGACCCCTGTGAAAGGGTCGATCAACCTCCAAAGGGGTCGTGACCTACAGGTTGAGGACCACTGCTCTATTATCAGTACCATGCAGTGTCGGTTAAGTCCTGCTAACTATTTAAGCATGCAGAGACAGGCTCATTTTAATCTACGAAAAATCACAGCTGATGCTTTTTAGTCACCCTGACTCCTGCTTTTCCCATGTCTCTGGATTCGGTTTCCTAATGGGTTTCTGGGCTCCTCTCTCCCTACCAATCATAGCTCATCAGTTCCAACTCCCTAACCCCCCAGGTATTTATCATCACCATACACTGAGCTAGTGTAACACCACTAAGTTCATACATGGGCTCTGGCCTGTATTATTAATGTGTACTACAGTGAAGTACACACTCCTTAAGCGCAATTGCTTGGCCAATGTCTAAATCACAGTCTTTACCTCTCCTTGGCAGGGGAGGGGGCAATAAAACACATATAGTTCAGGAAAACAAGGCTCTGGAGAAAAGAATGAGAAAGGATAAACATCCTGAAAATAGCTGTCTTGAGCACAGATGAGTCTATGGATGCACAAAATGTTAAAGTAAATGTTAGTAACTAGTGTCTCATCTCCATAAGCCTGTGTCTGGAGAGAACTGGTGAAACGATTGCATTAGGGATCATGGTCAACTGTATTACTAGAACTTTTGAGCTTGTTTGTACCGGAGGAAGACACCGACAGCAATGACTAGGATAACATAAATTTGTGCCTCCTCTCATCAAACCCAGGCCAGTGACAGGGAAAAATCACTCACCAGTCCGGAGTCTCTCTCCAGATGCCACATTCTATATATTAACAGCTGCACCCCAGATTCTTGTTTTTAAGAGAAACTTCTGTTAGGGTCCTCTAGGTCCTCCATTTGGCCACTCATGACCTCTAACCCCTGACATCCTCCTTACCATTAAGAACTCAACCTGAACAAAAGTCATAGTTGACTCATTCCTCTGCCTTCAATGTTTGACCACTTTTAGTAACATATCCCCCGCTTTCTCGGAAGCATTTGCTATAAACAGTATGATAGGAGACAGAGAGAGAAGGTTCTTCCCCATTGTTGTCTCTCCTGAGCACTAAACCAGACATAGACGAAAACATTTTGTCTTTCCTCAATGCCAGAATTTATTAAATAACAACTGCAAATTTATAGGATAGAGCAGTTTCATTAGAGACAACTTGCTAAATAACTCTTTTAGATTGCAAATACATAATACACAGTAAATGTCTCTCTCTCTCTTTCATATGTGTGTGTTTGTGTGTTTGTGTGTGTCTATGTGTCTGTGTGTTTTGACTACAAAGGGTTAAAGAAGCAAAGAGGCCTGAACAGCCAAAGGTGGGAGAAAAGCAAAGGAGTCTGTGGGGTAAGATAGCCACACCACCGCTGCTGTTGCTGCTGCTGCTGCTATGATGCCATTGGTTGGAGCAGAGCTGCAGAATTTAGTTCAGCTGCACAGACAAAAGATGCCGGAGCTGGTCCAAGTGAATGACCTGGGCAGATGGCCAGCTGGCAGGTCCAAACAGGCAAACAGGTGAACGAGTAAGCAGCAATTAGAGTAGGCTGCATCAACAGCAGAGTCCAAGCTAAGCTGAAACCTCAGAACAGTGAGATTCTCTGCCTATTGGTCCTTTGAGTCATGTTCCATGTGTTCAGCAGGGGCTATTGGCATCTTGGTGTTAAGTGTTTATAGGATCCAGATGTGGAAGTTAAATCCTTTCCTTTGTCTGATGTGCCTGATATGTTCTCAGGGCCTTGTTTTCCTAATATGAATTTATAACATATGTGGCTACAATCCCAGTTCGCCTTAATATATGTATAGGGTGGCACCCTTTCTACTCCCAGGGATAAGTCATTTGTCAAACTGTCCCATGTGGGCAGTATTGTGGGGAGTAGAATGAGTGAAGTCCTGAGAGAATGTGTGTTGTTGACATGGGCATGGCCGTGTCAAGGACCCCAATGCCTCAGCTCCATGGAAGTGGCAAAGCCTTTCCTGGTGAGGCTCAGAGGGATGTCACAGGCTTTCCTATTTTCACAGGACTGTAGTTGACAAAAATCTAACCCGTACAGTGAGAAAGAAACTTGTAAGAAAAAGTGAGGGTAATAGGTGAGTTATAAGGTGGGGGATTACAGTAAAAAGAATGTACTTTATACATGTATGACAACGTCAAGGAACAAAGTCAACTGTCTCTGTCATCTTCCCATTTGGAAAGCCACTAACCTGCACTCCCGGCATACTCAGATAATCAAGTTTATTCTTTCTCAAGTCTCTGATGGAGTGGAAGACCAGGTAGCTTAGTTTTACAATGAAACTTAGTTGTTTAGGGGTTAAGATGTTTTTAGGTCTAGACAGATGTTTTAAGTTGATAATGATAAGATGTGATGGAGATGCGCCAAGATAGGAAAGACGTTTTTTTCAAGGCTGTCAAATACAAATAGCCAAAACACTAAGAATGTAACATTTATATAATTCTTGATTGTTTCTTCTTGTAGGTAGTTTATTGTATATACATGTAATAATATAAATGTATATGTAAAAAATAAAAATAGATAAATATAAAACAAAGTAAAAATGCTACATTTGCCATACTGGGACAGTAAGGACAAGGACAAGTGGTGGAGTGGTGGGAGAGAAAGAGAAGTCAAGCTATGAGGAGTGTGCTATCAAAGGAGACAGAACTAGAGACAAGACAGTGACGAGGAATAGCCTGATGTAAGTAGTCTGCACAGTCACCACAGACCATGGTAATGTCCAGGCCATGATGATGCCAAGGGCCTTGTCTGGGTCTGTGGTCCTCCTGCACCTGGGGTCTGTGTTGACGTCTGTAGCCGGTACTACCACCGAAGGCTATGAGGATATCCACAGTCTTTACTGCAGCGTGAAACTATGTTGATGTCTGAGAGATGAGCTGAGCTGGCCCCACCTCACCAACAGCCACCACAGAATGGCACTAATGATGGCACAGACATGGGAGAGTTGCTCTGCCTCTTCCCTGGCTTGTGTGGGAGAGCTGGCCCTGGTGCTGTGTGCACTGGAGTACAGCCCTGATGGCCAGGGTGGTGTAGGAGAACTGGCTCCACTCCTCACCTGGACAGCAGGAGAGCTGGCTCTGGTGGCATGGGCAAAGGCAAGCTGGTGGGCTGACCAACACAGCTACCACCCAGGACCAGGGCTGGGGCTTTGAGAAGGCCCACATCTGATCTGTAGCCACAGGATCCTCCTGACTCAGGGCAACAGCAGAAAATCTGAGAGTCTCTATGAAGGTCCAGTTTTCTGTTATAGCACAAGTCAGGGGCCTCAAACTAGCTGAACAGCTCATTGCAATGAACATTTGCTAGCAAAGCTGATTGGACAAATAGGTATGCTGCACCAAACACCACAGCTTCCGAAATCACTACAATGAACTAATATGTGATGGAGATACAAGAAAAGAGGAGGGTTTGGATGGCACATGCACAGAAGGCTGCAGCTGTTGGAGGGGCAGGTTGTTGGGCAGAGGGGTCAACAAGATGGTTTTTGTTGTTGTTTTTTTTTCTTTTCTATTTTCTATTTTTTATTTACTTTTGGGAGGGAGGCTACAAGGTTAGAGGTCAGATATGGAAGGACTTGGAGGTGAATGAGATTGGGATGCACGATGTGAAATTCCCTAAATAATTATGCCTTTAAAAAAAAAAAGCCATACTGACCCAGATGTGGTGGTGCAGGCCTTTACTCCCAGCACTCAGGTAGGCAGAGGTAGGCAGATCACAGTGAGTTCAAGGCCAGCCTGGTGTACAAAGTGAGTCCAGGAGCCGAGGCTATACAGAGAAACCCTCTTTCAAAAACAAAAACAAACAAACAAAACATACTGGAGCTACAACAGAAGGGACAACACTGAGATCAGGCTGCTCCCTTCCCTACCATTCCATATACATAAAGTAGTTGGGCTCTCAGGCTGTGCCCTACTCTGAGAGACTCCATTTTACGAGCAGCTTTTCCTTCCATTTTGTGAATAGAATATGTCTTTGCTCCTGGGTAGGCATGTGAATAGTACAGTCTGTCCGACACCATGCCACTCTCACATGGCTCCGGGGACTGACCTGACTAGAGAGGGGTGGTGAGGGAGTGGGATCGGGTGGACTGGAGTCTTAGTTGGAGACACAGCATCATTGCGTAAGCTCAGTGAGTTATAATATACAGTTGAACACAGTGTTATTTTTTGATTAATAATTGACGTAAGTGGTACCACTTCACTATAAGTGGGGACACGCCTGAGCAGGCTTAGGAAGCCATGGAGAACAAGCCTCCTTGGCCTCTGCTTCAGGTCTTGACTTCAGGTCCCTGCCTGGCTTCATCTGATGATGGAGTACAGCTTGTAAGCTGGAACAAGCCCTTTCCTTATCAAGTTGATTTTTCCTCAATGCTTTATCACAACAGAAAGAAGATTAGGACATCCATGCCATGCTTTCTTTTGAGTTCGTTCTGAGACCCACTATGTTTAACCAGAATCATCTATATGACAATGGCTTTGGGACCATCCCTTGGAATCTACTGGGCTCCTCATTATGTATAAAACTGAAAAATAATGACTCTGCCCTGAATCCACCAGTCAGCAAATAATTTAGCAGAAAGGCTAGGGTGTTTCTTGATCTCTGATTGTGCAGGCCCAGTGTGGGAAAGTCAAGCTGCTATGAGGTTATAAATACACTAGCTGTGCCATGCCCAACAGTCAGCATTTCCCTGCCTTTCTCTGCATCTTACCCTCCTTCATCCCCAGGACTGCTGAGCCTTACCAGTGTTATAATGATCATGTTATGGATGAGCTCTCAACAGTCACAGCACTGTGAGCGCCAAGCACCTCTGCCTTTACCTTACTTCATTTCAATGAGAAGCTTCTCTGTACAAGGCTAGGAATAGCATTTGTCTATGGTTATAAACATAAGCATTTAGAAGACATCTGGGAACCCTGACAATTTTACTCCGCCGCAGTAGTGAGTTCACTTGTGAGGGCCTAAGGCATCAGCTATGGGGTTTTGATCAGGTTTACAATACCAAGCATGAATCCCCATTTGTGAAACAGGCTTCAGAGCCAATCATACAGTGGCTGGTTACGCCCACCACAGGCCTGCCGCTGTTGTGCCAGTAGACCTTCTAGCTCTATGACATCTGGGCATTAGAGAGAAAGTTTCCAGCTCAGTTCCATATGGCTGCTGAGAAAATAGGAAGCATCCTTAACTGCTCAGCCATCTCTCAGCCCATAGAAGCCCCTTTGAAGACAATGGCCTTGGCCTCTCTGCTTCCTTGCATAGAGCTCAAACAATTCAGGAAGCAGGAATGTGTGATAGCTCTCTCGCTACCCATTCTCACAGGTCTCATATATCATGCATGTCACAGGTCCACACAAATTTTATTTGGATCTCTTCCCTAGGCATTTTAGTTGATGTGAGCCAATCCCATGAAGTGCTCACTCTTGAGATTCAGAGAGAAGTGGAAACAACTCTACACACACACACACACACACACACAAAAGACTCAGCTGTTGAAATGTAGGTCCTCACTGTCCACATGTGATTGAATATACACCGAGTCCCCATGATGGATATACACATTTGCCTGCTTACACTTTACAGCAGGACAGTTTACTAAATCATTGAAACAAGTTGTACGGGGACCCTAAAACCTACATCATGAAAAAAAAATCCTACATTATGTGTACATTATTGAACTGTATGTGGTAATATCACATATACATAATATTATGTGTATAGAAATATTCACCTGACATATACATTCAAATGCAAATTCTACATGTATGAACTCAAAGTATATTATCCAACAAAATATATTCATGCATATGAATTGCTCCCAGAATAGAAGCACCTTTGATCCTATCTCTTATTCAAGTACAGCCTGCACAAAGGCTGAGCTGTCAAGACAGGCTCTGAACTAATATGATCCCATAAAAATTACACTTTCTGTTACTCCTTGTTCCAAGGCATGTGGCCAGTCCTCACACCACTGATAGAGAGAAACCCATGGAAGAGCCAGTTAGGACCTTTTTAAATGCCTTTCTCTGAAAGAAATAGTCTCATTTTTTTTTTTTAGTCACCAGGCATTTCTTTATGGGAAACCACTGATGTTTGCAGATGTGGATAGCTCCTTTATTTACATTATATGTTTAATATCTTTACTTGTTTGGGGGGAATTTTATTTGCATCCAAATCCACTACCACTCTTCAACAGCCCCTGATTACTTCAATGTGTTCTACTGACACTACAGATCCTCTTCTCTTCTCTTCTCTTCTCTTCTCTTCTCTTCTCTTCTCTTCTCTTCTCTTCTCTTCTCTTCTCCCCTCCCCTCCCCTCCCCTCCCTTCTCCTCTTCTCCTCTCCTCTCTCTTCCCTTCCTCTCCCCTCCCCTCCTCCCTTCTTCTTCTCTCTCTCTCTCTCTCTCTCTCTCTCATAACCCACAGCATATAATCCAATTAGTGCCACTCACACCCATATGGCCAACTTACCAGTGGCCACACTCCCAAAAAACAGTGATTCTCCCTAAGCCAGTAGCTATCAAGTATCAATAGTTCCTCAGCTAGGGGTGTGGCCTTGTAAGCCCTTCCCCCTTCCTCTATCTGTGCTAGAAATCTAGATTGGCATGATCTTCTTCAGGTTACCATAGCTGCTGTGAGCTCGTGGGTGCAATGGTCACTCTGTATCCAGGAGACAGCATTTCATAGCTCTCCTCCCCATCTTCCAGCTCACTTAGTACTTCTGCCCTCTCTCCCATGATGCTAGCTGAATGGTGGCATATGGGAGTTAACATAGATGCCCCACTTACGGATGAACACTCACAGTCATTTATTTTCAATGGTTTCATAAATCGTGCATCTGCACTGTTGTCCACTGCTAAAAGATGTTTCTCTGATCAAAATGGAGAGCAGCAAAAATCTACAGTCATAAACATATTTAGAAGTTTAAATTCTAAACTTTTGATGAAAATAAAAATCTCAAAAAATAAATGAAAATATTAAGCATATAAAGTAAGTAAAGGAGCTATCCATGTCTTTGAGACTATTTAGAAGCTTAACATGACTATTTAAGCAAAACAAAAATAGTAATTTCCCCCCTAGGAGCCCCTAAGCTATAGGTGTATGACCGCATTTACAGTACAATGCATAAACCCCTGCCCCCTGTGGAGCAGTCCTCAAATCCAACCAGAATGTGGTTGGTTGTCTCCATAACCTCCATGTCCCTATGGTAGCATGGGCACATCTTACCTGCCAGATTAGTACTGTGTCTTACAGGGTCCAGGGCTGGTAAGATTGTTGGTGTCTTTTCTTCCACATCAACTTTCATTGCATTTTTCCACTCTATGAAAACTAGCCAGTAAGGAAGACTCTTCCCGGTTAACTCCTGACTGCATTCTCTGTGTCCTGCAACCAAAGCCTATGGTATCTGAAGCAACAGTTTGACATCTGGCTATGGTAGGCAAGAACTTGACCCTTTAAACGCTATTGCTGCTTCTCCATGAGTGGTTCATCTGTTTTGTTTTGTTTTGTTTTTTGTTGTTGTTGTTGTTGTTTTAGCAGCTATAGTAGTATAGAAGTAGAGCAGTTTTAGCACTGTAGAAGTAACACAAGAAACTGGAACGCCCCCTGCAAGCTGCGTGAAATGGTGAATGGTGAAGACTGGGACACAGCCTCAGACAGTGTACCAGAAGGAAGGGCAGATGAGCTTTCATTGTTTTTTAAAGACTTATTTACTTTTATTCCATGCATATGAGTGTTATGCCTGAATGCATGTGTGCCTGGTGCCTGTAGAGTCTTATCCCCAGGAACTAAAGCTACAGGCAGAGGTGAACCTCCATATGACTGTTGGGAATCAAACCTGGGTCCTTTGCCAGTGCGGCAAATGTTCTTAGCCATGGATCCTTCTCTCTAGCACCTAATATATTTAATTTTTTACATTCATTTATTTTGTGGGGAGAGGGAGCACTTGAGTTCACTCTCGTGTGTAGATGCAAGAGGATAGGTTGAGAAAGTTGGCTCTCTCCTTCCATGATGTAGGTTTTGGAGCTCAAACTGAGGGCATCAGGCTTGGTGGCAAATCCTTTATCTGTTGAGCCATCATTCTGGCCCAGAAGTGAGCTTTGAATAAGAGTGAAATGGTTCCTTGGAGGACAAAAACAGGCACCAGGTGGAAATGAAGAACCAGATGCCCAGTGCCCTTGTCTGTTGTAGTCTTATGGTCATAAAGACTGTTCGGTGTGGTCCCAAACTTGAGGAGTGGGTTTTAGATAGGAGAACTAAGAGGACTTGTTGTCATCATCTTCCCATCTAGTTTTGTGGTCAGATGACCACTGTCTTGCACCTGGTTTGTCTTTAACCTCACAGGAAGTTACTAGTTGCTCTGCGGCTGGCTTAGTCTTAGCTGGCAAGCGGCAACATGAAGTGTGTGTGTGGGTTTTACCATTCTAGAACATGCAATCTGACTCCTTCCTCAATCATAACCCACTTTAGACAGAAAGTCAAAACTACTAGTGTCTCATCCCCCGTGGTAAACTGTGTCTTAGGATGCTAAGTTCTCCACCTAAAGACATCCCACCTATCACCTGTTTTGAACATACAGTGCATGATCTCAAACTGAGCACACCCAGCCACATACCCACCCTTACATGTGATGGTGAGTCTTCCCTAAGTAAACATGTGTAGCTTTTCAAAAATAAGTCAATAAAAACAAAAGCTCCCTGCTGGCTTTGCTCAGTGAAGCACTGCACAAAAAAAAAAAAAAACAAAAACAAAAACAAAAAAAAAAAAAACAAAACAAAACAAAAAAAAAACACCAGCAATCTCTCCTTGCTCTAAGTGAAAAGTCTCATTTGATTTCCTGCTTGTGCTTCTTAGCTTTGTACTCACCAATGAGTGATGACATTTTGTTTGATTCTAGCTGGAGCCATACATAAGTACTATGGAAATACCTACTTGCCCAAGTGTCTTGCTTCCTCTTCTGTGTACATGCTAGGCTTTGTTATAGCTTTCAACTTCCCAAAAGGTCAGGTGTGATCAAATTTCCTCAATGAAGTATAAGCAGAAACTGTGGGCTACTTCCAGGCCAATCATTTAAGATGTGGACCCACAGACTGGATGCTGAAGGCAACATGATGGTGAGGCCATAGGCTAGGAGGTGCTTGGGTCCCTGGCAGCTTTCCTGGGAGCTGACATCTGACAGGAAATGTGTGTTAACAAATCAGGTGAGAGAGAAGAAGGTATGTCTACATATAAGCGAGTCTACATGTGCAGGTCTGCCTGTGGCCATGACTTGTCTTCATCCGCTAAGATAGACATCGCTTTTTCAGCAGCTTGAAGCACAAATTGACCTTCCTGCTTCAGTGCACACCTAGAGTCATTTTCTATTTCCTCTGCCTCTCCCACACTGGAATGGCTGAAATCCCACAGGCTACGGAACCTGCCGAGAATCAAAGATAATGCCATGCCAGATGATACGCCACAAGCCAGCTTCTAAAGAGTCTGCTTCGGAGAACACAGAAAGAGCGTGCTTTCTGATTGCCTTTAATTGGTACCTGTCATCTCTGTGATAGAATTTTATTAGCAGAAGTATAAACATTCATTGCAATCCAAGAGCCCAGGAATCTTGAGCAGCTTATGAAATTCAATCAAAGTTCTTATTCTTTTTCGTGTTTGCTGATAACTCATTAATTGAATCTCAGTGTTACAAGTTGTACAGCAGAAATGTGCCTTGCAAGCAAAAGTGATAGTAGAGATCTGAGCACATCAAAGGGCTGATTGGCTAGTCCAAAATGTCAACAATTCTTTTCCACAGAAAAACTCAACATAATCAGGAGAATGCCTACCACTTATATGTTAGTCCTTTTTAAAAGACAGATACAAGCTATTGTTACATAGCACATCTCTGTCTTTTACATATGTGTGCACATATTTTTCTGAAGAACCTCAGTGTGTATGTAACCCCAGGAAATTTTACTACTATTCTAAATTCTTCTGATGAAGAGAAGAATGTTCTCAAGGTCTACAGTGTATTTGATTGTGAGTGGAATGAGGTTGTAAACTTCCTCATCTTCAAAGATTTGTTCACGCACCACAATAAAATAGATTTGGGTCAATAGGCTATGGCTATGTTAAAAAACGAAAGGGAATGAGACTGATTCTCACATCTAAGCCAGTTCTGCACTGGCCTGCACTAGCCAGTGTGCATGTTCCTCATTTATCTGGAAGACAGCCACCCTGGGAAAGGCAACCAGGCATCAGAAAGTCTTCTGTGACTATATGAACCAGTTCCATGGCTGCTATTTTGCATTTATGTAGCCTACAAAATAACATGTGTAAAGTCTCTGCTACATGATTCCTAAGCTGATACTAAGGGATATTCTTGCTGAGAAATTATTCTTTAGAACCTTCTAATTGTTGACACAATATCATAGAATCCAATGGGATGAGAGGTCAACGAAACGTGGAAACTCTGTACATCCTGTATGTTACCCTGGTTTTCACATCTATGTTAAAGTTTGTCAATGTTTATCATACTGCCAATGACTATGAATTACCTAAGTTAGAGGCATTTCCAAGGAGTCTTCATAGTTGCTGTGTGTCATCGTTCTTTTCTGGGAGCTTTTGGGAATGGTTGCAGGTTAAGGGAACTAATTCAAAAATATGAGACACCGTAGCTTCTGGAGCCTGCCTTGATTGCCTAGCTTGGTTTGGAGACCATCTTGTCAGCCTCTGCCTTTGACAAGCACAGCCCCAGTAGTGGCCTTTGGTTGTTCAGTGGCATTAACAACATGGCCACAACAGCTACATTTCCATTTCAAGACGGCGCCCCTATAGTCATCCTTACAGTCCTCATCAAATTGAGATTCTCTCCTCCACAGTGCTGAGAGAAAGAGTATCCACTCTCACACCAGTTTCAGGAGGTAAGAGTTTAACCTACCCTAACTCCCTATCCCTGAATCTACTTTCCACTCTCCCACCATCTATTCCTTCAGTTGTCTGTTTTTGTTTATTTTTGGAGATGGGGTTTCTCTGTACACAGAGCGTTGGCTGTCCTGAGCTCACTTTGTAGAACAGGCTGGCCTCGATCCTGCAATTATTTTACAACGGGAACTAAAATGTCATTGGTAGGTGAAATTGAGTTTGAAAACTCTTATTTTTCCTAGAGATAAAACTTAGCCCTGGGAAAAGTTACATTTCATCTTCCAAGCCTGCTTTTTCAAACCCGAGTTGGTGACATGTTCACACCCCACTATGTTACGTTCTCAAAAACTCAACCCATTCAAACAGGACTCTTTGTCTCTTTTTCATTTTAAAGGTGGGTTAGAAATACTTCTTGTTGGTGATTACAGTTTATCTTCTCATCTGTGTCTAGCACAGAGTAGATCCTCCAGAAACTGCAAATGAATAACTCTTTATTTTCGTCAGTTTAGAGGGACGCATTCTTACACACAACACTATAACTATTATCTATTCCCTTCATGTCACGTTCTTCCTTTCCTTCCTTGGCATTGAGAAGTGCATCCACACCAGGAAGTGACAACCTGCTTCATCTGTGATAAGGTCTTCCTCTAATCTGACTTTCCAGCAAACGACTTGGGGGCAGGGCAGATGCTGTGCTGTTATGGCTAATGTGCATTTAGCAGGTAATAGATGCTTCAAAAATTCGCGTTAGCTTCTTTTAGCTTTGATCACGGCACAAGCAAGAGTCTTAGACCATTTTTATTTCCCAAACAAACACAATATGAATCTTGAAAAAAGTGGACTAAGTTTCAAGATCAGCTAGTGGACACCACATCTTCCACAAGCCAAGCAGTCGCCAGAGTAAATAACACTCATTTCTCTGGGTGTCAAGACTTCGTAAGTTTCAACTCCCAGAGAATGGCTGTGTGTTCTTTCCCTGTGTGCCTGGGACTTCACCAATAGCTTCAGCTCCAGCTCTCCAAACAGGCTTCATCTGGTTTACATTTCCTTTGGGCCCCACTCTGAAGGGTAATGGGGGAGATTTCAAATTTCTTTGCTAATACTGTGGACTAAGCGATGAAAATCCCAGTAGACTTCAGACTTCCTCTGTATTTATATATGTCTGTAGGGCAGTTGTGAGTTAATAATCTTTTCCTGAAACCAGTTTATATATAACAATTATTTCTAGCTTTATTCCCTCTTTCCCAAAGGAAATTTCCATCAGTTTATTGCTAGCGCATATATAAAATATTCTTTCTAAAAATGCTATGATATTGCTTGCCTTTTTAGATTTTAAACTACTTTGAAACTGGTAAGATCTTCCTCTGAGCATCTATTATACTTCTAAGCAAGGATATACATTAAGAACTAGGGAAAATTTCAGAAGTATTATGCCTGTATTAGTTAACATTTATTTAACCTAAAAGATATCATAAATTTCTCTTCATCTGTGTTTTTCCTTTTTGTTTCAATAGCAAATGTACTTATTTAATGGGACTAATTTAGCTCATTTTAAATCCATTCTTGATCAGATAGCTTTAAGTTCTTCAAAATATAAAAACTATCAAGCACTTGAGGAATTACATAGTTTTTAGAACTTAGGACTTTAAATGCTTTCTAAATAATCTCTTGCTTATGCATTTTTTTCTACTTTAGACTATCAAGGTCTAAAGCTTCTTTAGCCTTTTTCATAGCTGCTTCTGCTTACCTGCATAGTCCTCATGTGACAAAGCACAGGTGTTAACACAGGCCAGGGAGATTCCTCAATTACAGAGAACAATTGGAGGAGTTGGTGATTTCTGTTCTCAGAGTCACTTGTTCCTTCCTTGCCCTCCTAGCAGCCCAGGGAACTGCATTTCCCTGAATTGGGATGCTTTTACCTTGAAATCACCTGTGTCTGTTCATCTGGTTTTAGAAATAATCTGGTTTAGAAATAGTTACAGCTATTGATCGTGGGTATTCTACAAACCAGGGAGGCTGATGGGCAACAGGAAGCAGGCAAAGGTGAGTTGGCAAGAACAGGCTTTAGCGACTGTCTTCACTATTAGCTCACTCTGTGAAAGCAGGCTCAGGTCCTCTATTTTTCACATAAAGCCAGTTGAGGGTTTGATGGGTTGTTTAATGTGTTTGGCATACTATTATTTTAGAGATGATGATGCGGGACAGTGTCATCAGACTGAAGGGGCTATGATAAAGGAACACAGAAATGTACTATCTGATAACCCAATTAAAAATACAAAGGCAGGATGGCGAGATGGCTCAGTAGTTCAAAGAACATATTTTCAGAGGCCCTACATGGTGGTTCATAACCTTCCATAACTCCAATTCCAGCATGCACATAAAACATAGATGTCCATGTAAGCAAAACATTCATGCGTATAAAATAAAACAAATAAATCTTAAAGATTATTAAATATATAAAGGCAATGTTGTTTTTAGGTGTACATACCCACTTATTTTTTTATTTAAAAATTTTTCATGCTATATGATTTGCTCTTGTTTTTCTCCCCCCTCCTCCAACTTTTTCCAAATCCTCCCCATTTCTCTACCCACTCAACTTTGAAAGGCTTGGCAGTGGCATTCTTAGACATTGTAGATCACTAAGGAAAACTCACACTCTTGCCATCCCTCTTGCTCGCCCACCATAACTAGTTAATAAAACCCTAAAGACATAAACACACTGGATGCAAGTTACGGAGAACTCAGCCTGCAAGTGAGCTGGAAGCTTCCCCCCTGGTGACTAGATCCCATAGTCCCAGATGGTGCATGCAGGCTTCAAGGGAAGTACACTCATCAACAATCTGCCCACCTTGAACATTATGAAGCTGCCAAGGCTACCAGTCAAGATGTGCCCATTGGTGCAATAATGACACTACCACCACACTTGGGCTCACAGTCTGTACTCCAAGAAGTCAGATTCTGTTGCTTGGTCTCAAAAAGCCAATTTAAACTGCCAAATTAGTAGTAAAAGAATCGGTTCTTCAATGTGTTTATACATGGAAGAGAGATATAGAGCTCTAAAGATGCTCTAGTCTCTTTGAAACACTGAAATGAAGTTGAAGTTTACGTAGAGGACGATGTTATGTGCATCTAAGCAGCCCTAAATCAAAGTCTGGCCCTTTCCATCCTTCCCAGGGCTTTTTTCTCTCTAGCAAACTGATCAGACAAGTTGTCCACACAGTGTGTATCTGAAGTTACTCTCTGGGGGACTTTAGATTTTTTCTTTTCCCAGTATGAGATTCCTAAGGGAAACATTCTATTGGTTCAATAGTCTGATAGCCAAAATAAGGGTCACCAGCCATCTCTTCAAGACACCCTCACATTTGCCCAGCCAGTTACAGCACAATTGCTGTGGGGATACCAACTACTTCTTGGTTAGATTTGAGGCCTGTTCCCCAAGAATGAATCCCTTCTTACTACTGTAAATCCACACAGAAACACATAACTAAGGAAGTCTTAGGCCCTAGGGAAAGCCTACTACTGCTTCTTAGCTAAACCAATTTAACACTACACTGTGGTGTGAGGGTTTTCCTCCCATCTCCAAGCTTCTGGAATAATGACTCATGAGACTCAAAATATTGTTCACAAATACCAATGCCACATAGCTAGACTCCTCTCTTACTACCTCATTACTTAAAACAACCCTTTATACTAATCTACATTCTTCCATGGGGCTGGTTACCTGAGCTCAGGTGCCATGTGTTTGTCCTCCTCGCATTTAGCTGGCTGAATCTCACATTGCTGGCTCTGTCCTAGAATTCTTCCTGCCTGGCAGATGTTCCATCTCCTATTTCCTGCTTAAGCTTTAAGCCATCAGATTTGCTATTGACAGGTGCTACATCCATGTAATACACAAGACATTGCTTCTACACCACGCTGTAAAATATTCTAAATATTTATTTTTATTCCACAGACAAAGGTTACTCTTGACTTTAGTCAGAGAAGCCTGCCTTCACAGTAGTGGAGGTGAATGCAGAGACACCTGGCTGCACAGGATGCTAAGAATGAAAGATTGCTGAGGGTTTGGACCTAAACAGTTTTCCCACACACTCTTTTAAAGGTCAGGGAGTATTGTGGAAGAAGAAGCCATCCTCTGAGCATGGTAGGGCTATGACAATCAGGATCTCACAACATCTGTGCCCACTGACACTGGACCCACACAAGTTGGACCCTTGGACTAGTCAGACACGTTGGGAGAAGTTGGTCATGGGGCTTTCCCTCTTAATGCTGAGCCATTAGCAACTAACAGGTTCTGTGAGTGGCAGAGGCATTATATCCGTAGTGTACCCACTGGTGAGCCCAATGGCTCCAAACCCAAAACCAGGCACAGAGCCTTGTTAAACTCTATGAGACAGAAAACAAAAATCACAAATATTAGAAAGATATTTTAGAGGAGAATGGGTCTGCCAAGGGTGGATGTAAGAGAGAGTGGAGAGAGTATCCAGAACGCATTATATACATATGTGAGTTTATTAATAATAAATTATATTCAACCATTAAGTGGGAAAACAGACCCAAAATTCATAAATATATTAAAAAAAACTAGACTAGGAGTCTCAAATGATATGAGAATGGTAATGCTTTAGTAATAGGGAAAATGGAAATGAAACTACTGACATTTTTAAAATCTCAATCCCTTAGGCTGGTGGGTGGCAGAAATGGGTTCTGTTATACTTCCTAGTGAAAGAATGTGTAATATTTTCAAAAGGAAGGCAGCCATGTGTGTACAATCTTCATCCAAGAATTCTACTTAGAAAATTCTATTCCAAAAGGCAACTAGCAATGTATCCAAACTATGTATAAAGATGTTTAGCATAGTGTTATCCAGAATGGCATAAAAACATCCGGAATAAACAGCAAAGTTATATTGACATGATTTGACATGATAAGCAGAATCCATTTTCCATGCATTTAAGAAGGAATGACTACATTGATTGTCAAATGGACTGATTCCATTTTTTTAAGTGAGACTTGTTATTCCATCACATTCTGTAATCTGTGTTGTTAAGTTCAGATCATAGCCCCTAATATAAGAACATTTATATTGCACCTTTTCTGTTACTGACTGGTGTGCATACATGCATGCACATATTATTTTAATTACATGTGCTAAATCTACTGGAAATTATTAGAATGGTCTTGTTTACTTTAGGTCAATGGCAGTGAAATGACCCTGAGACCTAAGGAATGCATCCTTCAGCTGGCCTCAGGCAGCACATGTTTTTTTATTTCCTTTTGTGGTCATTGTTTATTATTCCAGTTGTTCACAGGTAAGCTAGAAGAGATAGGGGCACTGGAAAATCTTCAGAAGAGGACAGAAATAGAGTTGTCCTTCCATGTCTCAATATATTCTACTATCTTTAAGAACATCTAAAATGTAGAATTTGCTCAGTAATATCAGCTATTCCAAAATAGTGATCGGAGCTGGCACAAGGTCCTTGCTCCAGCAGACCATGACAGATAGCAACTTTATACTGAATGGTTTCTTCACTCAGTGAAGGCTGGAAGCATCACAATGCAGACATACCTAGGTGTGTCTTGGATCCACATCACCAACTCAGACACACTAGAGGTAGATTGTTAAAGGAATTGTTGTTTCTCTGAGAAACATTGGCCACAATGAAAGGGTAATGCTAGTGTTTTGTTGAGTCCTTAAGTTTCCTAAATATATTGAAATAGAAGTTCTAGAGAACCAGCAAAGCCTAGGAGTGTGGATTAGGGTTTCCCTGGATATGGTACTCCATTTGCATGAAAGCATTTATTGAGTTTTTATCGTCACACAACAAAAGGCAATCAGAACTCAGTGCCTTTAACAAACGCATTGGAGGGACTCTCAGACACAGAGGTGACAGCACAGCGAGGACTGTCTGCTGTCAGTTTCATAGGGGGCCATCTAAGGATACTCTTAGCTTTGAGTTTGGCAGAAGCCAGTGGTATGCTAGGTTGATGTGTGCTGAAGGTATCACCTGATAGTTAGAAGAGGGTGTTATACACAAGGTAAGGGGCAGATGTTTATGGAGGAGATGCTTTATTCCAGGATAATTCTGACTCTCAATCTGTAGCATTCCAGCTCCCACAATCCAGAACTTCTAATCAGTTGATCACTCTGCAGACTCTTTGACACAACTGTGCCCCCCCCCCTTTTCAGAGAACTTCAACTCACAATCACATACACACACATACCTCATGGCAGACTCAAGGAATAAATACTACAATAGTTTCACTTTTCTGGAAGCATAGAGAGGCATGATTACATGGGGACATAGGAGTTCCTGAGCAGTCCTCCTTGAAATGGCAGTACCTCACTCACATCTTATCAAAGAATTAGCAGCAACCAGGTTAAAAACTGTGTACAAAGCTTAAGAGCAGTGATGATTGCCTGTCTCAGTTGCTCTCTATCTTCTATGAGACAGAGTTTCTCACTGAACTTGGAACTCATTGATCCAACTAGTCAGGCTAGCCAGTGAGCTATAGGACTTCTCCTGTGCCTGCCCCACCCACTCCCAGGGCTAGACTCACAGAAGTGTACCACCTTGCCCAGCTTTTTATGTGAATGTTGAGAATCTGAGCTCAGAGCCCCATGCTTATGAGACACACACTTTCTCAGCTAAGGCATCTCCCTAGCTCCATAAGAAGCTTCAATGCAAGGAGTTGGTAAGTACACCCTGTCAGCCAGAGAGAACAGAGCATATCTTTATCTTTGAGAGTGCCAAGATCGAGAATATGCAATGAGAAATACTGAGACATAAGATTGGCAGAGAGGGCCAAGCTGTGTGAAATGCTCACACGAAGAATGTTGCCCCATGGAGTATGGACCTTAGTCTGAGGGGAAAGAACACACTGAATGAAACAAAGCAAGGAGATGAATGAGTCAGCTCATTTGCTCAGATTTCTCCCACCATGCCTCCCACCTCTCTGATTTGCTTTCTACAGAGATTAGCCTGTGTTTGGTTAAGATTGTTTGTCCAGGGGAGACGAATCTAACACCAGCTAGGAACCCATTCCAATTTTCAATGCTAAAACAAGCAAGGGCAATGGTCCAGTAGCAGACAGGTGTCTGAAATGTGGTTAGACAGGATGCAGCTAACCATTATGGAAATATGTAGCATGGCCTACATGCAAGAAGAAGACAACACCTGCAGGCAAAAGTCCATGTCACTGTACATGATATATGATATATTTTTAAAAATATGTCAATAACAAAGAAGATTGCCATTTACAGTTTTAAAGACACTCAAAAAACAACTGCACAGCAAACAGTTGCAAAGGACATTTTTGTAGAAAGGAGACAGCATCACACTGGAGTTGCAGGGAGCTATAACTCTAGCCATTAGCTGTTATCTGAACCTTGGGTAGGAAGATAAAAATAACAAGCCACTCAGTGAAAAAAAGCATCAGTGTTTGATTTTGAAAAGCATTTCTCCGATGATATCACAAGGCCGTCACTAGTTCAAGGAATTCGTTTTATAAACCTCACGATGAAGTTGTATGCAAAGACGTGACCTGGAAGTTAGGAACCTCTCTCGCAGCTTGACTCCTTGCACAGTGACCACTAATTGTTTCTCTTGTGTATGCATCTGAGCAGAGAGGAGGCACCTCTGTTTAGGAACCCGCTGTCTTCAGTCTTGTTTCTGCAATGATTTTCTTGTGCTCACTTGAAATTATATATTTGAAGCAAGACCAATCACATAATTTGTAAGGTCTAGAGGAAAATAAAGTCATGAGGCTCCTTGTTGACAGATGATTAAAAGTTCTGAGAGAGCAATTTCAGAGGTTTAAACTAAATGTAGGGTATTCCTAAGTGGGGCTGATATATCAGGTCCTATCACATACTTAGGAAGCTGACATTGAGCCCTGACTTTGTCTAAAACAGCTGAGCCAAGTTATGTTAAGTCAGGGAGAGAGACAGAAAGGAGAAGTGTGGATTCACTTACTTCTAACCAATCTGATTATAAGAGAAATGTGTGTTTTTACTGAATAGTAAATTTACATCTGCCTGAGTCTATCCTATTAATACACATTATTAGACATTTGTCAAGGAAACAGATAAATTAGATATGGTTGACCAGAAGGGAATGACTGAAAGCTCTATAAACTAGAGCAAAGAAGGCAGTCTGTTGAAAAGGAAGTGCTAAGTGGATGCATCAGCTACCAGGACGATGTAAAAATGAAACTATGCACACTCCTACCCATGGCGTGCAGTGCTCAAGGGGAGCAATCAAAGAATGACAGCACAGTCTCATGGCTCTGGAAAGAAGGCAGAGAATGGGGCTCAATGAAGAGCTAAGCCTGTGAGTTCGGAGACACCCCACCTTCTCTCAGCTTTCTCCATAACCTCCAACAACTGTGAATTAGGAATGATAGAAAATAAAATAAAGCAAAACTATGGTTTTGGTGGAAAATCAATGAAACTAGAGACACTCATGTGAATGACTGCAGGCAGTTGCTTTCCACTACTTGTGGTTTTACATGCTCATTAGGAACTCTCACTCATGATGCCTATTATTAGTCTTGTTAGGGTGTCCCTCTGTAATCTGAACCATCACACTGTTCTGAACAAACTCATCCTGTTTCTTTTGAAAAATATTTCTGAACCTGTATTTAAAAAAACAGACAAACACAGTAGTCAAAGAAAATGTTAAATCTAAAAATCTCCTGACACAGAATATCCAAGAAATCTGGGATACTATGAAAAGACCAAACCTAAGAATCATAAGGATAGAAGAAAAAGAAGATACCCAACTACAAGGCCCAGAAAATATTTTCAACAAAATCGTGGAAAAAAAAACATCCCTAACCTAAAGAAAGAAATGTCCATAAATATACAAGAAGTCTACAGAACTCCAAATAGATTGGATCAGAAAAGAAAATCCTCCTGACACATAATAATCAAAACACTAAAGATACAGAACAAATAAAGAATATTAAAAGATGTAAGAGAAAATGGCCAAGTTACAAATAAAGGCAAACTTACCTGAATTATACCTAAAAGACCACAGATGTCAACACAGACTATTATATCCAGCAAAAGTTTCAATCACCATAGATGGAGAAAACAAGATAGTCCGTGACAAAACCAAGTTCAAACAGTACCTAACCATAAGTGCAGCTCTATAGAAGATACTAGAAGGAAATTTTCAACCCAAGGAGGGTAACTTTACACAGAAAAACAATGAAAATAAATAACCCCACATCCACAAAAATAAAAGAAAGGAAGAATACACACACACACACATTCCACTACTACCAACAACAAAATAATAGGAACCCAATAACTACTGATCATTAATATCACTCAACATCAATGACCTCAACTCTCCAAAGAAGAGACACACACTAACAGAAAGGATGCTTACAACAAACACACCTCAGCAATAAAGATAAACATTACCTTACAGTAAAGGGCTGGAAAAAATATTACAAGCAAATGGGCTCAAGAAACAAGCTGGAGTAGCCATCCTAGGATCTAATAAAATAGACTTTCAACCAAAACTAATCAAAAGACATGGAAAAGGACATTTCATATTCATCAAAGGAAAAATACACCAAGATGTTGTCTCAATCTGAACATCTATGCCCCAAATACAGGAGCACCCACATCCATAAAAGAAATATTACTAAAGCTTAAATCACACATTGAACCTCCTACATTAATCGTGAGAGACATCAGCACCCCACTCTCACCAATAGATATATCACTGTGGTGGAAACTAAATGAGGAGACAAAAAAAATTAATAAACATTATAATTCAAATGTACCTAACTGATATATACAGAGCTTTTCACCCAAACACAAAAGAAGTCACCTTCTTAGCACCTCATGGAACCTTCACCAAATTGACCATATACTTGGTCACAAAGCAAACCTCAACAGATACAAAAAGATAGAAATAATCCCTTGCATCTTAGCAGTCTACCATGGATTAAAGCTGAAACTCAATAGTAGCAGAAACAACAGAAAGCAACAACAAACTCATGGAAACTGAACAACTCCCTACTCAATGATATTTGGATAAGGAAGAAAATGAAAAAAGAGATTAAAACCCTCCTAGAATTCAATGAAACTGAAGGCACAACATACCCAAACTTACGGGACAAAATGAAAACAGTGCTAAGAGGAAATTTCATAGCACTAAGTGCCTTTATAAAGAAATTGGAGAGAGCCTATACTACCAACTTAACAACATACCTGAAAGCACTAGAACAAAAAGAAGCAAACTCACCAAAAAGGAGTAGACAGCTGGAAATCATCAAACTCAGAGCTGAAATCAATAAATTAATAATAAAGAGAACAACTCAAAGGATAAACAAAACCAAGAGCTGGTTCTTTGATAAAATCAACAAGATAGACAAACCTTCAGCCAAAGTAACAAAAAGGCAAAAGGAGATTATTCAAATCAACAAAATCAGAAATAAAAAAGGAGTTATAACAACAGATAGTGAGAAAATCCAAAAAAAATCATTAGGTTGTACTTCAAAAGCCCATATGCCACAAAATTTGAAAACCTAAATGAAATGGACAATTTTCTTAATAGATACCAACTACCAAAATTGAATCAAGTCAGATAAACAAATTAAATAGTCCTATATCTCCTAAGGAAATTGAGTAAGTCATCAAAAGTCTCCCAATCAAAAAAAAAAAAAAAAAAAAAAAAACCAGAAACTGATAGATTCAGTACAGAATTCTACCAAGCCTTCAAAGAAGAGCTAATACCAATTCTCTTTAAACTATTCCATAAAATAGAAACAGAAGGAACATTACCAAACACATTCTATGAGGCCACAGTCACCTTGATACCTAAATCTCACAAAGATTCCACAAAGAAAGAGAATTTCAGACCAATTTCTCTTATAAACATTGACTCAAAAATACTCAATAAAATACCCGCAAACCAAATCCAAGAACACATCAAAAATATCATCATCTACCATGACCAAGTAGGCTTCACTCCAGGTATGCAGGAGTGGTTCAATATCCTGAAATCTATCAATGTAATCCACCATATAAACAAACTGAAAGAAAAAGCTACATAATCATCTCCTTAGATGCCAAAAAAATTTGATAAAGTCCAACACCCATTCACCTTTAAAGTCTTGGAAAGAGCAGTGATACAATGCACATACCTCAACATAATAAAGGTAATATACAGCAAGTGTATAGCCAACATCAAAGTAAACAGAGAGAAACTTAAATCAATTCCACTTAAATCAGGGACAAGGCTCTCCAGTCTCTCCACATCTCTTCAATATAGTACTTGAAGTCCTAGTTAGAGTAATAAGACAACTAAACGAGATCAAGGGGATAAAAATAGAAAAGGAAAAAGTCAAACCTGGATGACATGATAGTATACATAAGTGACCCTAAAAATTCTACCAAGGAACTCCTTCAGCTGACAAACACCTTCAGCAAAGTTGCTGGATAAAAATCAACTCAAAAAGATCAGTAGTCCTGCTGTATACAAATGACAAACAAGCTGAGAAAGAAATTAGGGAAACAACACCCTTCACAATAGCCACAAATAATATAAAATACCTCCTTTGTGTAACTCTAACCAAGCAAGTAAAAGACTTATATGAAAAAACTTCAAGTGCCTAAAGAAAGAAATTGAAGAAGATATCAGAAGATGGAAAGATTGCTCATGTTTGTGGATTGGGAGAATCAACATAGTAAAAATGGCCATCTTACCAAAAGCAATTTACAGATTCAATGCAATTCCCATAAAAATTCCAACACAGTTCTTTATAGACCTTAAAAGATCAATTCTAAACTTCATATGGAAAAACAAACCCAGAATAGCTAAAACAATCCTCTATATTAAAGATCTTCTGGGGAATCTCCATCTCGGATCTCAAGCTGTATTATAGAGCAACAGTACTAAACAGTACAGCATTGTGCTGGCATAAAAATAGGCTGATTGATCAATGGAATCAAATAGAAGACCCATAAATAAACCCACACACCTATGGGCATTTGATTTTTGACAAAGATGCCAAATACATACAATGGAAAAAAGATAACATCTTCAACAAATGGCACTGATCTAACTGGATGGTAGACCCATATTTATCACCATGCACAAAACTAAAGTCCAATTGGATTAAATACCTCAAATTAAAACCTGACACTCTAAATCTGTTAGAAGAAAAAGTAGGGAAGAGTCTTGAGCTCATTGGCACAGTAGACAACTTCCTGAACAGAACACCAAAAGCTTAGGCTCTAAGATCAACCATTAATAAATGGGGCCTCATGAAACTGAAAAGCTTCTGAAGGCAAAGGAAACAGTCAACAGAACAAAATGACAGCCTACACACTGGGAGAAGATCTTCACCAACCCTACATCTGACAAAGGGCTAATATACAAAATATATAAAGAATGTATGAAATTAAACACCACCAAGCCAAATATCCAATTAAAAAATGGAGTACAGAGCTAAACAGAGAATTCTCCACAGAGGAATATTGAATGGCTGAGAAACAAAGAAATGCTCAACATCCCTAGTAATCAAGGAAATGCAAATCAAAATGGCTCTGAGATTCCATCTTACACCTATCCGAATGGCTAAGATCAAAAACTCAAGTGACAACACATACTGGCTAGGATGTTGAGAAAGGGGAACACTCCTCCATTGTTGGTGGGAGTGCAAACTTGTACATTCACTTTGGAAATCAATCTGATGCTATCTTAGGAATTTAGGAAGAAATCTACCTCAAGACCCAGCCATCCCACTCCTGGGCACATACCCTAAAGATGCTCCACCATACAACAAGGGCATTTGCTCATCAATGCTCCTAGCAGGCTTATTCATAATAGCCAGAATCTGCAAAGAACCTAGATGTCCCTCAACTGAAGAATGGAAAAAGAAACTATGGCTCATTTTACTCAATGAAATAGTATTTAGCTATCAAAAACTAGGAAACCTTGAAATATGCAGGCAAATGGATGGAACTAGAGACAATCGTCCTGAGTGAGATAGCCCAGATCCAGAAAGACATGCATGACATATACTCACTGATAAGCAGATATTAGCCATTTAATACAGGATAACCACATTATAATACAGAGATTGATGCACCAACTAAGGACCATGTATGATGTGAAGTTGGACCCTTTATTCAGATGTAGCACATAGGCAGCACAGTCTCCTTGTGGGTCCGACAATATGGAGAGTAAGGACTACTTCTGACATGGACTAGGGCCTCCCAAAGTTAATCACTTCACCCCTGGCAAAGTGGCTTTACAGGCCACAGAGGAAGAGGACACAGGTAGTACAGATGACACTGGATAGATGCTAGAGGAGGAGGGTTCCCCTTTCTGAGAACCAGGGGAGGGAAGGAGAGGAGATAAGCGAGGAGGAGGGTTCTGGGAGGTGATGAGGGAGGGGGCTACAAACAGGATGTAAAGAATTCAAGCTGCAACACAAGAAGGTAACTGATATTGCTAATCCTACTACATGGGAAAAGCTCTGAGACTGGCTGAGACATGAATGTCTGTATCCTGCATCCTTCATGTTCCAGCCCCAGGTGTTTCAGTTGCTGATAACCATCAGAACAGGAAAGCTTCAGATCCCAATTTATCTAGCATTTCAGTCTGTTCTGCACAGGACTCCTATTAAGCCTGGAATTCCTCAACATTTAGAAACTGGACCGTAAATACTATTCCTGGCTTGTGTAACCATTTTCCCCAATTTTATTTGGGCCCCTCCAAAGGTATTATTCACCCCAAATCAGCCAGAAGAAACTTTAAAAGAACAATGCCTCAATTCCCTTAAGAGGGGTTGGGTAGGTTTTTGTTTGCTCTCTTGGGCTACAGATGCTTATTTTCATCTGGGAGTTGGTTATAAGTTATTATTGGTCTCATACAGTGAGAAAATGAGGTTGGACTCAGGGATGTCTCTCTTTACCTTTATCTTTCTTTTGTAGGTATGGAGATAGGGGTTGAAAATAAAGAAGGAGAAATATAGAAATATATAGGGATGATAGAACAAAAAGATTGTTGAATGTATTCCTCAACTAAAGGCCTTAATTGCTACTCACAAATAAGGTTAATTTTTAATTTATTAGTGTAGAATTTTGTATGTTGATGCAAAACAAGTTTAATTTTGATAACACTGGTATAGAACTCAAATTTAAGATTATTCTTCATATACATTATATATATACATATATATATTCTACTTTAATATGAGGTATTGTACCCATGCAACTCAGTTATAATACAAGGTTTATTTCCAATACTTTGAAAGTAGTATTGCATACTGTTTAGTAGTACAAGCTAATAGTTAGTTGACCAATCATAGTCATACCAATTACTAGTACATTTTAATCACAAAAATATATATCCTAGGTTTAACAGATATATATGATTATATATATGGTAAAATAGTTAGATAAGGTCTTCAAAAGCCTCAGAAACCTACAGAATATAGCATTTAAAGATGTTGTTATTATTTTAAAGATTCTGTGACAACAAGACAAGTTAACTCCTGGCAACACCCAGCCTACCTCTAAGATGTTGAGCATCAAAGAAGCTCTTTAGGGAGATGCTTCAAAGGTGGCAAAGTAGCCACTGGGAAAAATGTGCTCATTTCTGCCACAGAAAGAATTCTGACTAAAAATGCATAAGCTTGGATGCAGGCAGAGTCAACGGGCAAACTCTGCCAAGACAGGATAAGCAAGTCCTTAATAGTTCCTGCCTCACAAATATATCTGTCAGATATATTGGGCCAGAAGGCTGAAGATGATGCTCCAACATTATAGAGAGTTTGAGGTGAATGTTCAGGCAATAAACTGTCTCTATCACTTTTTCATTTTGGAAGCTGCTAACCTGTACTTCCTGCTAACTCAGGTAATTAAGTTTTATTCCTTTTCAAGTCTCTGATGGGGTTGAAGACCAGATAGTTTAGTCTTACAATTAAGCTTAGTTGTTTAGGAGTTACGATGTTTTTAGGTCTAGATAGATGTTTTAAGTTAGTGGAGATGGGATAAGATATATTTTGATTTTCATTCAGAATTTTAGACTCACCAAGATAAGAAAGATGTTTTCTTCAAGTCTGCCAAACTCAAATACCAAATCACTATGAATGTAACATTTATGTAATTCCTGATTATTTCATGCTTCTTCCTGCTGTATGTAGCTTATTTTATTTATGTGTAATAATATAAATGTATATGTAAAAAAGAAAAATAATTTTAAAAAGAAAAATAAGCACACAAACAAAACAAATAAAGAAAAAAGTAAAATTGCTGTTAGAGGACTAACAGGAAGGGAAAGGGTGAAAAAAATGGAGGAGAGAACAGGGCAGGAAGTATGTTCAGAACCAATATATACTATAAGAAAACATTGTAAAACAAAAAATAAAAAATGTTGAGAAGTCTTGCATACTAATTTTAACCCCAAATTTACCCACAAAAAGACTAGCTTGAAATGCTCCCTCTAAGAGAACAGAAATGCAGAAACTCAATTCATTCACTATTAAATATATTTTCAGATAGTCTATTCATTAAATAAAACACATCTCATTTCTAACAAGGGGCCCGGGCTGAATTGAAAGCATAGTAAGAGCTTGTGATCTGTGCTATAGGACTATTTTACTCCCGATACCCTGTAAATTTTATTATCCATGCCTTAACACTATTGGATAGGTAAGCATTTGTAACACAAACATAATATGGGGAGCATATATGATAAAGACGTGTGTTTGTTGTGTTAGTTTCTTGTACCGTCAACATAACACCTAAAGAAGATAATTAAAGGGATAATAGATTATTTTGCCTCTTGTTTTGAGAAGTCCTTAAATCTTGGATACAGACCCTGAGCTCACAGTGAGGAAGAATATCATGGCATAAGCAGCACGTGGCACAAAGAAAGGGGACTAAAATCAGATATACTCCCCAAATGCATACCAACAGTGATCTACTTCCTGCAGGTAGACCCCAATTCGTCAGCGTTATAGAACATCTTAAAGCTGTAGTATACCCTGGAGACCAGCCTTTCAACACACAAACCTTTCTATAGGCTTCACTTTATACCCACACTATAGTGCTGACCACAGAATCCTTTCAGTTCACAGTCTGCTTAGATAGCCCCAGAGGTTCTTTGTCCACTTAGTAAAAGTTCCTATGACTCCAGAAAGCCATATGGAGAGAGAAGCAACTGATTTTGTTCCGACTTAACTTTAACAAGACATCTTTAACATTTCACTTTGTATCCTCACATGGCGAATGCTTTTGCTCCTGACAGCTATTACAATGCTTATGAACGAGTTCCCCTGCTTCGGGCCTAAATGAAGTTGTGCTAGAACTAACGTTGATAAGAAAGGAGGTCTGGAAAGATTTGATGCTAGCCATGCCTTCCTCCTGTTCCTGTGCCCTTAATCCCTAGAGGAGTCTTTGGAGCCGTTCTGATTAGCTCTTATAGGCTGAAGCAGAGTGAAATGAAATGAATTAGGAACTGATTATAGTTCAGAAGGAAATGGTTAGGACCAGTAGACTTGGATGTGTCTGGTATATTTTGCAGACCCACTGTATGTGTAGTGTTTATGGATATTTCCCTCTTCTACCAAGAAAAGCAAGAAAAAGCAAAAGTTTGCAAAGCTGGTCCTCCCACTCATTAGCTGCCTGACCTTGGGACTTCCAGGTAATCAGGCTTCCTGTCTACCAAATTGGAATGCAGCAAACTACCAAGAAGAGACTGATACCCTATGAGCATATACAGGGGGAGGAAATCCCCCTCAGTTACAGTCATAGGGGAGGGGAATAAGGGGAAAATGGGAGGGAGGGAAGAATGGGAGGATACAAGGGATGGGATAACCATTGAGATGTAACAAGAATAAATTAATTTTAAAAATCTTGAAAAAAAAGACGTGAATAAAAAAAAAATTGGAATGCATTGAGTAGAATATATCACAAGAGTTTAAACCTGGCAGAGAATAAGAAATGGCTGATGTCCAGCCGAAGAAGCATCCAGCGAACTAGGATGTAGCCAAGTAACTACACGTTACCATTCCACAGCATTCTTCTGCTCTTCTCTCTTTGCATGTAAATGTTGTGACCATTCATTGTTTTCGGCTTTTCCTTACATCTCTTTCCATTATGAAACAACATGACCTAGCTGAAGTGCTTTGTAACCAGGGAGAACTGTACTCAGTCTCTACAGGATGGGAAAAAGAGAGTTGCTAAATCTTCCATGCCCACTCCTGGGCTAGATGGACCACGGGAGGACCTCATAAGCCTGTGGTGAGATTGGAGCAGACCTATCGACGTAAGGTCACTAACACAGTCTAAGCGTGTTGGTAACATTCTTCTTCGGTAGGAGAGGAACTCCACTCGCATCCCAACATCTTGAACACATCGCTTTTTCTCAGAATTAAAGAAGTTTCTAGAATATTTACCACCTTCCAGAAATTTTTAAAGAACCCAGTGAATAGTCTAACATAGAAAAGAAAAAGAAGTCTAGTTTGAGCAAGTAGAAGTGTAGGTTTAGTGTGAACAAGGTCTTTGAATATTTGCTCAGTGGTATTTCTGGCTACAGTGGTGACTTCACCATATTCTCACATAAGCACGGGTTATTGGACATGTTACCATTTAATAAATCTTTTAATGAAAGGACCCCCAGATTTCATTTATATTTTCAAGTGAAATTCTATCCCTTCAAATAATTTTTAACATATGGAATTTATTTTCCCTCACACCTGGCTATATTTAATTTGTTGTGAGAGGATCGTGACTGTGTTATATGACCTATTCCCATGATGTTTAAGGGTTAAATGTGTTTCCTGCTTTCCTGAAATCCAAATAAACGGAATAAAATAACCAATCCTTGGATACACAAATGTAATCTCCTGAGCCTACACACATACACACATTCCTGGTTTCTATTAACTTGCAGCTTGTGGGTAAGGGGCAAGAGGGAAATAATAAGACAAGGAAAATTTGAACCACTTAAGGAGAACCACTTGAGTTTTTCATATTCCTAAACATTCTCATCTTCCTAATAATTTACTATGTAACTGATACCTTAATAAGTTATTTATTTTATTCACCTCAGTTTCTTAGAGAGCTAAGTGCTACAAATATTTAGAGTATATCAATTGTAAATGAAGAAATAGCTTTTTAAAACATTAGCAACAACAACCTAATGCCAGTGCCAGTGCAATGACATATTTTGAAAGCTCTTAGGTCTTTATTACAAGTAAAGGTTCAAGTGTATACCTTTCAACACTCAATGTATTAAAAGTATGACTGCTGCCATACTGCATACATCCCAGCCTCACAAAGACAGTTCTACATTCTAGATCCATGAGTTCAACTACTAGAAGTTTTCCTAGTATTGAAAATGCGTACATTGTTCTAGGTCCAGTTTTGCAGTTGGAAAAGCCATGCGGAGTAGCAAAGAAGCACCAAGTATGTAGCAAGACATATGGATACGGCTCCCTATACCATTCACTGGAGGCAAATTTACACCACACATGTCATCTCACCAGGCAGCTCATCTACAAACCTTGAACCTGACATCTAGAGTCATAGAAAATATGACTCTACAAAGAAATTAAGATTATAAATTTTTTTCTATTGCTGAAGCCACCACATACTTGAAAGCCATAAAATTTGGGGGAATCAAGCTGATACTGCCTAGAAGCGTCATCCATACTGGCTCACATTCAGTGTGCTGGTCTGCGCTATGCATGCTATCAGAGGAGAAAAGTAACTATCAGTCTTACCCAATTAAAAATGACCATGAGCTTCAATAAGGACAGTACTGCCAGGACAGCTACACTAGTGCACTAGTGGCACAAATGTCATGGGAGTAATCAGCCACTTTTGGGCTCCATGACATAGAAACTATACCTTGCACCATTATTGGGCCAATAATCTGAGGCTACATAGATCAAAGGCCCTAGGAGAGAACCTACCACATTTGTTTTTGCTAGAGAGACATAGTATTAAACTAACTCAAGCCAGGCGTGGTGGCGCACGCCTTTAATCCCAGCACTCGGGAGGCAGAGGCAGGCGGATCGCTGTGAGTTCAAGGCCAGCCTGGTCTACAAAGTGAGCCCAGGACAGCCAAGGCTAACATGGAGAAACCCTGTCTCAAAAAACCAATAAATAAATAAATAAATAAACAAATAAACAAACATATTGAATTATCACTATGCCCATAGATTAGTGTACCTATCAACCCACACCAGAGAAGCGTCTTCCTGAAGTAGAATAACACAGAGACACACAGAGACTGGAGAGTGCTCAACACTAAATGGGACATCTTTATCATGCCATGTCCCCCCCCCCCCCCCCCGCTATATCTCAGACAGCATCACAGAAGAAATGGCAGAAAGTTTGTTAGAGCCATGAGTGGCAGATAATGACAAGGAAACTGTTTTCCAGACACAGCATATGAACTCATGGAGACTGTGATAGCATGAATCAAATATGTGATGGCTCAAGCTAGAAAAAGTACCCCTGCATAGAGGAGGGAGAGAGGCATCAGCCCCACCCCCAGGTGAGGAGCTATCAGCAACTGACAGCAGAAGGAAGAAGAGTCAGCTTTCTTTAACTTTGTGACCCGTGGTCATTTGACCAAGCTCTAGGACATTCACATACCCAAGAATATCTAGGCAGCACAAATTGGACTTGATATGAGGCAGAGAGAGGGAAGGAAGTTAGGTGCACAGATGTTCAAATACCAAGCTTTTACAAACACCCATGGTTACAGAACTTCCCTATAGAAGGACAAACAAAAATCCCAAGAAATAGTTAGGAGAACGCCCGCAGTATTTTTTTCTTGGTTCGTGTATTATATTGCACACATGAAAAAACTTTAGTGGCTGGCATCAAAATGTTTATTAGATTATGCAACTCATGTATTAACTGAGCTTTATTTATTTGCTATAGGTAAGGATAAAGGTTAAAAAGCTCAAATAGTTTTCAATCACACCTTAGGTTATCTTATGAATATATACCCTGCAAGCGACTGAAACTCTCTGACAACAAGCATTGCAGTCTCTTTTGTGTGGCTTCTGTACGAGCTCTGAGAGACATCACAGGTCTTATTTCTGAAGCCTTCAGCAGTTTGTTTAGAAAAATGCTGTTCAGATAACCAAAAGAGCATCTGTCTGGATCCAAAATTAGGCTTTTACTCTTTGCGTGTATTGCCAGCAGGAAGGCGCTGTGGAAGGCTGTGACAGCGTGTTTTTTAAAGTATTCTTTTGTAATTTAGAAAAGCTGTTATGGCACAAAACGAGACTGTGAGGAGATGGAAATCAAGTATTATAGTAAATGTTCCTCTTGATGAAATGGATCATTTACCCCAAAAGAAAATGTTCTCGTTGATGTATTTCTCTACTCTCGAGAATATTAAAAATAGGGTAGGTGTGTTTATTCTAAAGATGAATGAGAACAGTCCCACTGCTGAAGAGAGCTGCACGCGTTACTCACAAGAAAAGCTGACGCAGCTGAGGCCTCCGTATATGATGTTGGGGGCGGGGAGTGCTGTCCACAGCTCATTGATACCGGGTCAGCTATGGGCCCTCCTTGCTCTTCTCAGAGAGCTACAGAGACCCAGAGTAACATTGCTAGGAGTGACAAGAGCAAATAAATGACATATTTAGAGAAGCAAAAAACATGAAGAATAACTGAAAACAGACTCCATTTCCTGGCTTATGTTCCTTGTTCATTGGCTGGTATGTCTGCTTGCACACCATATTTGTGAACAAAGCAATTCAGTGACTTACAACAAAGGCACTGTGTTAAGATTAGGTCACATCCCCACCTAAAGCTCTAGAGAGGCGATGAAACTCCAAGACAATAAAGCAAATGGCCCTGGGCATGATGACAGTCATGAAACCTGAACACAAAAGGGGTTATTTACCAGTCCACCTGTTGACCCCACTGTACTTTTTTCCATCTTCTGAGCTATCTCTAACTCGTTGCCCTGAGCTTCACTTACGGATCAGTCAACCTCCCTTAACAATACTGTTCTGGTTATATTTCCCTCCCCCTGAGAACCTAAAAGTCAACGCTGGGTTCAGACAACCCATCAAGACTGAGAATGCCATTGTTTCCTGTAGGTAGAGACGCAGTGGTGTAAAATTGAGGTTAGAGCAGCTGGCATGGAAATTGCCTCATCACTTATGACTGTTATTCAGTGGGGGGTCTTTCACTGCATAACTCAGGGGAAAGTGTCTATTGGCTACATGGGATCAGAGTCTGGCCCACTATGGTTAATTTGGCCACTCTCTAGCCACTAAGCAATTGTTCCTTTGGTATATAAAATGTAGTGCGTGAGTAACATATGAAAAAAGTTTCTGCCTCATTCTCAGTAAGATAATATGTGACAGCCAGAGTGACAATCAAAGATAGAATTACCTGCTTGGGCATCTTTCTGCAACTGGGCTTCACGGCAAATAGCTAGTGCCTGTGAAGAACACTGTCCCGTGCTCTGGTTTTTCATCAGTTCAGGCTCTAGGTTTTTCCGAGGGAGATATTTGTGAAGATGTCACCTGCTGCTGTAGTTTTGCATAGTCAGTTCTAGATCAAGCTTTTTAACACGATTCCACAGCATATCACATGCCTGTCACTGCCGACACCATGTGTATCCCTTAGCAACAGTTGAAATAAAGGTTGAATTTTGTACTTTAAAATCTACACAATAAACTTTTCTATAATGGTTGGCATTCCTTTCCCTGAGTCCTTTCTTTGCCTTTCATTTGAATGGGTTGAAGCTAAGTTTTTCTCAGCACTTTTTTTTTTTTCAAGTGGTTATTGTTTCAAAGTTGCAAAGGTCATCAGAATGGTTAAGATCAAAAACTCAAGTGACACCACATGCTGGCGAGGATGTGGGGAGAGAGGAACACTCCTTCATTGCTGGTGGGAATGCAAACTAGTACAGCCACTTTAAAAATCTATCTGGTGCTATCTCAGAAAAATGGGAATAGGGCTTCCTCAAGACCCAGCTATTCCACTCCTTGGAATATACCCAGAAGATGCTCCAGCACACAACAAGAAAATTTGCTCAACCATGTTCATAGCAGCCTTATTCATAATAGCCAGAACATGGAAACAGCCTAAGTGTCCCTCAGTAGAAGAATGGACAAAGAAACTGTGGTACATATACACTATGGAATACTACTCTGCTATTAAAAACAAGGAATTCCTGAAATTTGTGGATAAATGGATTGAGCTAGAAATTATCATAATGAGTGAGTTAACCCAGAAGCAGAAAGACTTAAATGGTATATACTCACTTATATCTGCATACTAGCCCAAGGGGCATGTCCCACGAAAGCCTTCACTTACCAGGAAACTGGGACAGAGGAGAGGACATCCTATTGGGACTCTAGCTGAGAGAAACATGGGAGAATGGCAAAGTAGAAGGATCTAGAGAGTCCTAGAAACCTACAAGTAGAACATTATGATAGGCAGATTTGGGCCCAGGGGTCCCGCTCAAACTAAGGCACCAGCCAAGGACAATACAGGTGGTAAACTTTAAACCCCTACCCAGATCTAGCCAATGGTCAGAACATTGAGTGGAGAGTGGGATATGACTTTCTCATGTACTCTGGTGCCTCACATTTGACCATGTCCCCTGGAGGGGGAGACCTGGGGGCACTCAGAGGAAGGACAGCAGGTTACAGGGAAGAGACTTGGTACCCTATGAGCATATACAAGGGGAGGTAATCCCCCTCAGGAACAGTCATAGGGGAGGGGAATAATGGGAAAATGGGAGGGAGGGAAGAATGGGAGGACACAAGGGGTGGGACAACCATTGAGATGTAACAAGAATAAATTAATAATAAAAAATTAAAAACAAAACAAACAAACAAACAAACAAACAAAAAACCAAAGTTGCAAAGGTCTTCGGCCTTCATGGACAGAGAGTTGCAACAATCTCTTTCTGATGCAGAGTCTTACAGAGTCTGTCCCGGTATCTCCTCAAGTCTGCCCATTCTTTTTTTTTTTAAATATATGCAGAGAGAACAAAGATAGAGAGACAAGTAAAATATGCACAATACAAAATTCACCATTTTGACCATATTTTAATCTACATTTTGAAATTCACTGACAGTACATTGGTACAGCCATAACTGCCACCAGCATCTCCAAACCCCTTACATCCCAAACTTAAACTCTGTGGCTATTAAACAACTATCTTTTTTCTCTTTCTCTGAGTTCTGGCATTCTCTATTTTATTTCCTGTCTCTCTATATTGAACCACTCTGAGTGTCTCATACAAGTAGAATTAAATACTTGTCCTGTTGTGACTGACTAGTCTCACTTAGCAAGGTTCAACCACGTTCTTGTGTCAATATACCTTTCCTTTCAAGGCATGAATTGTCTATATATACTACATGTTGCTTATATATTTATCACTTTCTTCCATTGTAGGGCATTTGAAATACCTCCATTTTTCTTTGAGAAAGAGTCTTGCTATGTAGCACAGGCTGTCTTCAAACTCAAGTTCCTCCTGCCTCAGCTTCCTAAATGCTGAGATTACAACATGAGCCACCATGCCTGCCTGTGTTTGTTTGTTTCATTATTATTATTTTATTTTTAATTTATTCACTTTATATCCTGATTGTAGCCCCCTGTCTCCTCTCCTTCTGGTTCCAGCCTCCCTTCCTCACCCCTCTTCCCCTTTCCTTAGTCCTCAGAAAGGGGGAGCCCTCCTCCCCTAACATCTGACCTCAGCCTATCAAGTCTCAACAGGACTGCCTGCATCCTCTTCCTCTATGCCCTGGCAAGGCCACCCCACCAGGAGAAAGTAATCAATAAGTGGACACCAGAGTTCATGTCAGAGGTAGATCCTACTCCACCATATTATGGGACCCACAAGGGTCTTATCTGCTACATCTGAGCAGGGGGTCTAGGACCTCATCATGCATGGTCCTTGGTTGGTGCATCAGTCTCTGCAGTAACACACACACACACACACACACACACACACACACACACACACACACACACACACACACACACTCTCATGGCCCAGATTTGTTGGCTCCTTGTGGAGCTCCTGTCCCCTTCATGTCCTTCTATCCCCCAATGCTTCCATAACACTCCTTGTACTCTGCCCCTATGTAGTTCATCTGTGTTTGTTTTTATCTTTGAATATTTCAAGCTTTATGTGTAAGGAATCTTAACACTGTCTGTCACCCAATCACTCTGTTAGTAAACCAAATATACAACTCATAAGAGAGAGACATCTTCATATTAGCAACATCTCAGAGGAAATAGGTCAAAATTGGGAAACGTTTTGAAATGTTGAAGCCTGATTTGAGGTGGCTCTTTCAATAGCAAGTTAATTAGGATTGGGTGAAGATCACGATATGAGAATACTTGGCAGAGCAAGAGAGGCTTTTCTGAAAGGAGTTTCTAGGGTGTAACTTAGCATTTGATCCTTTCTATGAATGGGTGCTTCACAACATCTGAAAATAAACAATAATTACTTAAAACTTGTCTCCCAGGGACATGAAAGCTCTGTTAATGAACAGAGTCTGACTGGAGAGCCTTTACTCTTACAGCATTGCTCATACTGCCTCCACACCTGGCCCTGCAAACTGAGACACAGATAATATTACATCTTTGTCTGGTCCCCTGCCTTTGTTCAGATTGGTCTCTCACGAGTCTGTTGCCATGACATTGCATTTATAGTAACTGTCCATTGCTCTGTGTACTCCCATCACATCATTGCAGGGATACGGTCGACACTTCCCTGTACTTCCTTTGATAGCATGCTTGGCCTCTCTGATGGTCATCTCTAGAGTCAGCATCCACAAACGTTGATCTCCTGTGTTCCCATATACTGCAACTTTCTTCTGGTTTAGGGTTAAGGTCTACAATGCCAGTTTTTTTGTTTTTGATTTCGCTTTTGTGTTTTGTGAAGTGGGGTCATTGTTGATGTTTGTAAGCTGACACCCCAACAATAGATTCTGTTTATGTTAAAGTTTAAAAGGAACATTCATGCTATATAATATCATGTAGAATTAAAATTTCATTTATGCTAGTAGTCCCATTGGAACAGATCCTTTTTACTCATTCACTTACTGTCTATGGTCAGGCTCAGGGAAAGAACTGGAAAGACGTACTAGAAGCACATGGCTTACAAAGGTTAAAAATTAACAAGCTTTGTCTTTTACCAATTCTCAAGTTCATGCTGCTCACGTATGAACTCAGGACAGCTTGGGACGTAGCGCAATCAGCCCAAGGAGAGTAGAGCTAAAAATAATGAGATTCTCTTGTTTTGACTCTCACAAATGCACTAAGCAACTTAAGTCTTGAACAGGAATTTGAATTGGACCTGTCGGTGTTCGATTCATTTACATAAATAAATGACTGTCTTTACAGTGGATAGTGGGAGTAGGGGGTGGAGATAGATTCTCTACATTGGATGACATCCTACAAAGGAAAAGATGCTGGGATTAGCTATAGGAACAGTGGGTTGGGGTGCAAAGGAGAGATTGTGATGTCTTCTCATTTCTCATCCATGATACATTTATTTAACTTGTGAGAGCTGTAAGCACAGAGTGACAGAGAGGAAGGCAATGAAAGGACATCTTTTGAAACATTTTTTTTTAAGTCAAGTACTATGTTACTCAATTGTCATTTACTCAGAACTACTTTGCCCCTGAGTGTGGCCCACGTGCATTTCTTTCCTCCTCATTCAGATACAGAACCAGTAGCACCAAACCTGTTACCAAGTACCATTTGCCCTTGATACTTACTTTTCTCACTTTCTTTTGTGTCTGGCCTTAAGCTCTTCCTTGCATCATTTCAAGTCATTTTCTATTTACTCTTTCTTGATCCAATTCAAAGACATCTTAAAACTGCTTCTGCCAAGAATAATGATGAAAATGCCCATCCTTACATTTTGATGGGGGCTCACTCTTCATGTTTCCTGACCACTACATGCTATGCACATGTTTCATTACCTCAGCTTGTGTGAGTGTCTGTTGCTGTGACTAAGCCCAGAGACAAAAGGCACGTTAGCTTACAGTTTCTTGTACTGCTACTTACCATAACAGAGGTTTGCATCTGGTGGGAAGACAGTAAATGATGATGTGTTGTGGCCATTACAAACGTTCCTTTGTACTTGAAAGATGAACTTGGATGTTAAGATGCACTTCGAGTGATAAACACAGAACAGGGCCTCTCCAAATGAGTTCATCATGTGTTTATTTCACTAAGTGAACTGGTCCTATAAACAACATTTTTTCTGCTTATAATTGACTGTAATTTCCGTAGTGAATAAAAAATATTATTGGAAGTTTTATGATTTCTCATTGATGTCACCTAATCTGATAGGGCTGAGAACAAAGAATAACAGAAAGATGACGCCTGAGTGACTGTTTTCTGTATTTTCACCGATCACACTAAGACAACTCACACCCATTCAGTTTCTTGTGATTTTTTTTCAAATTCAACAGCATTAGTTTTATTTTAATAGTAATTATCATTTAGCCTGCCATCTGCCTGAACATTTTTTAATGCAGCCTCTCTCCAATGAGCCTAGTGAGTTTTGCCAAACTGTTTAGAAGAATCATCTGAGATGGGAATTCAACTTCAAATGACATGGTAATAATAATTTTAATTTCATCCTATTATAATTGCCCTGTCTATATTACTGAAATTATGTCCATTTCTCTAAAAAATTCTTATTTATAATAACTTTTTTTTAATCCCTAAGCTATGTGTTAAACGGTATTGTTCTGTTCCTTTTCTGCAAAATGTCTTACTGTATCCCATTTCTGAAGTAAGTACATAAAACTTACTCAACTTTTTTAGTCCTATGAACTATCAGCTCTGACATTACTTCCATGTGCCTGCTTATCCTTGAAACCATCGTCTGACCGAGGTGAACGACTTGATTTGACTGCTGGTATCATAAAGGGCATATGTGGCTTTTAACCATCACATTCATGAACTAATTATTTTGGCACGTGGTATCGGTCTATGAAGGCACAGTGGCGGTGTGTAAAAGGCTATGATGAAAGTAAGATCCCTTAAATAGTCAGGTAGTTGAGTACCACAGGACATTTTCATTTGTGAGCTGAGAAGCTAGAAAACTATGGGATGCTCTCACTCAGCGAGCACAGCCTTAGGCCCCATGTAATTCAACTGGACCATGATCTTTCTCGTAATTAGAAGCCTGCATCATCAATCACCAATTACTGCAGATGAGAAGACAGAAGCTAATGATGCCAGCCGTAGCAATTGCTGAACACATTTAAATGATTGTGTAGATAACTTCAAAGATCTCAAAAATTCCTTGTTTGGTTTAAAAATAAAGTGCAAACAATATTTAAAAAAATCATGACAGATATATTTGTCAATATTGGAGGTAGAGCATTATTTTAATACAAAGGAGAGAAAGGTTATTTATTTGCACATAAAGATGCAATAATATATATTGAGATATATATCCCAAAGCACACAGAGACAAATAAAAAACAATCTGACTAAATTATGCAACTTGAAAAATGGAGCAAAGAACGGGCAGCTAAGCTATTTGCCTGGAAAACTAATTTCATTATCTGAATGAAAAATTGGAATAGAATAACAATGGAAACGTGTCCTGGTGGGGAAAAAAAATCTCAGTAGAGTTATTTTGTATCAGATTGCATCTGCCGAGCCCAGCAAACGTACAGAAAACACCAGCTAAAACCGAGCAAGTTTTTGCTGGGATTCCCACAAGGATTGTGTCAGTGAACTCTCCTTAATGCAACTGATGACTTTGTTTACAAAAGAAAAAAAAAATCTAAAGTCCTTGCAGGATGTTAAATGTTAAAGAATACCTGCTTTCTAATAAAGAATCCTGCAACAGTATGTAAAGCTGTCTTATTACGCCTGGTGTATTGGATATGCTAATGTTGTTGCCTGCTGGTCCTTGGAATATGCCCAATGAGTGAAAGTAATACTAACACAGTAACACAGGCATTGGCTAGATGCGGGTGACTTTAGCTTGTGAAATGACATTTCAGACACATAAAAAGCTTCTGTAAAGAGAGGGGGCACAAAAACACGAATGCTACAGGAGCTGGCGTTTCTCTAGCGCCTATTGTGTTGTAGGCTCTGGGCTTCACTCCTTTTCTTCTTTATCTCTTGCCAGATATTTGCTTCAACAGTCACATTGTCAGTAAATTCCAAATTATTTCTTCTATGGGAGAAGGAAAGAATTAAAGAAGCTAATTAAACACCAGGCCAAACAGAAAGCTAAACTCAGAATCAGTCTGTCTGTCTGTCTGTCTGTCTGTCTCCTTTCCATAACTAGGAAAGAATAGGAAGAAAGAGGAGGAGGACGGGGAAGAAGGGGAGGAGAAACAGGAAGGGGAGGAGGAGGGGAAGGAGGAAAGGAAAGGAAAGGAAGGAAAGGAAAGGAAAGGAAAGGAAAGGAAAGGAAAGGAAAGGAAAGGAAAGGAAAGGAAAGGAAAGGAAAGGAAAATGGTCTCCTATGGATCTGGAATGCTTTTTTGTTTGTTCAAAGTTTTTGTTTGTTTGTTTTTGTTTTGAGGAATCATTAGGTTGTAAAGTGTTAGGCAGAGTGTTGGTCGCTGTATAAAGAAGAAATGTCTAAGCTGTCAGAAAGATCCTGGGAGCAGGGACCCTCTCTTTGCCCTGTGGTTCTTCTTGATCTGTCTTCAGGTTGTGAACACACCAGCAACTCTGGGGCTACCTTGGAATTCCACGTTCTAGAAGCAAGGCCAGATGTGTGGTAGTTGTATTAATCCCAGCAATGGCTTCATTTCTGTTTTGGAGGGAAGGGAATATCTCCATTCTTGTCTGGAAATCAGAAAGCCTACTTTGGGCTCCTACTTATCTCTGTCCCCCAAGCCCCATCCTAATAAGCTGTCAAGAAACTCCAGGGAAATGGATGCATTTGATGGTTCCTCAAATATATGAAGCACACACAGTCACTTGTACAGTGGTTGTGCACCAAGCCCTGTCTGCAAGTTTTTAACAGTTGAATCCAGAAGTGTGTGATGGTTCAGGTCAAGAGTCAAAAGAGAGTCAAGACTTATTTCCAACCCTATTCTGGCCTCTCTTTCTTGACAGAAATAAAAGTTCACTAAGAATCTCTTCGTTACTACCATTTCTAATAGAAATTTAGTGCTGTAATTATGGGAATCTCCCTTTGTGCTTGATGGCAGTGAGCTTTGAAAATGACAGCTGACTCCAAGTCTGACTTAAATTGTCGGTTTTCCTGATCCGTCAAGACGTGAGGAGCCTCTGCCACATACACCTGCTGCTCACAGTGACCCACCCCCACTTCTGAGACCTATGATGTTCTGTGTGCTAAGAACCATGAGCTAAAATAATTCCTGCCTTTTGTTGCTTCACCAGGTTCTTTGGCACAACGATGAGAAACACTAACATATTTGTCCTATGAATCTAAAAATATGGAAGAATTTGAAAACCAGACCTTCCAGGTGCCATTCATCTATTTTATTTCAGTGGCTTTGAAACCCCCAAAGACAATCTGGCTGATGTCTCATTGTAGTACAGTGCACAAAACTCAAGAGACTATTTTGCTTTCAAACATTTGGTTTAAAAAAAAAAAGGGATTGGGATAGATATGAGGACATCCCACTAGGACTCTAGGTAAGACAAATATAGAGATGGGGAAATAGAAGGACCCAGAGGGTCCTAGAAACCTACAAGAAGAGCATCATGATGGGTGGATTAGAGCCCAGGGGGGTCTGCCCAAACTATTGCACTAAGCAATGACAATACAAGTAGTAAACATTGAACCCTTACTCTGATCTAGCCAATGGACAGGACGTTCTCCACAATTATATGGAGAGCACGGACTGACTTAGACATGAACTCTGCTGCCCCATACTTGACCACCTCCTCTTGATGGGGAGGCCTGATGGAACTCAACGAAAGAATAAGCAGGCTTTCAAGATAAGATTTAATAACCTATGACCATACAGTGGGGGAGGAGGTCCCCCGCAGTCTTAGACCTAGGGAGGGGAATAGGGTAAAAGCGGGAGGAAGGGAGAAATAGGAAGATACAAGTGATGGGACAACAATTGGGTTGTAATCTGAATAAACTAATTTTAAAAAAGAAAATAATTTTAAAAATAGGTATAGTGAGATTATTAGTGATTTTTCTGTTGGTGTAATTAAAAACTTAACTTATGCAACCTAAGAAAGAAAGGTTATTTTGTCCTTTGGTTCCAGAAGGGGAGTCCATATTGACAGCAGGTGACAGGAGCAAGAAGCCTAGAAAGCATATCTCAACATTTAAAAAGCAAAATCAGAGAGCAAGAACTAGAAGTGAGTTGAGCTATAAATGTCCAAAGCCCAGCTCTAGTGACATGCTTCCTCCAGATGGGCCTCCTGTCTCTCAGAGGGTCACAGCCTTCCGGAAAAGCACAATCAGTTGGGGACCATGTCTTCAAATACCTTAGCCTATGGGGGACATTCTCATTTAAACCAGCACAGTAAAGTCAGGTAAAAACCATTAGCCAAGGAGCCATTTGGTTCCATTAACTCTGCAATAAGAAAGAATCAAGACATGTGTTGTTATAACATTGTTAGTTTTTCAAAGAAAAGAAAAATTGGAAAAATATGATTTCAAATCAAAATAAATTTTGGATTTTGATTTTTTGACATTTGTATATTATAAGCCAAGTTCATTACTTTATCTTTGATGTATGTATGTGTACATAGATAGAGGTATGTGACATGAAAATATATTACTTTCTATAATGTTAATCAAACATCAAATTTTTATATAATACTTAAACTCATTTTCATTCATGAAGGATTGTGTGTGTGTGTGTGTGTGTGTGTGTGTGTGTGTGTGTGTATGCTTTCAAACATTTGGTTAAAAACCGGTATATGTATGTATGTATATATTCCTAGCAAATATATATGTGTATATATATATATTCCTAGCAAATAATATAAAATGAGAAAGATATCCTCCTTATGAGATTAAACCGATATGAAAATACATTATAACTATATGAGTGCATCTGAGAGATATTCATATTCGAAGTGTTACTTGGCTTGAAAGGAAATATTTTCCTGAGCATTTAGAACAACCTCTTGGATTGCTTGAAAGACCTCAGAGAATACCGTTGTCCTGCTTTGAAAACACAGAATGGTTTGAACTGGCCTAATAAGCTCCTTCCTGGGAGCTTTTGGTTGTTAGCGTCAACTCTGACGCATATGAAATCTGTAGGCTCTCAAGCTAGCTTCCATGATCCTTAGCGCAGATTCCACACACCCAAGAATCTGATCTTGAAGAGGCATAATGGATTTAATGAGCAAGACATCAATTAGGAATTTTGACACATGGTGATATGCTTAAGCAATTATGTCCATCCTTAGCAGGAGGCTCAACTTTTAATGTGACAAGGAAGTTGACGTGTCACTTAGGTTTTCCAATGGCTTGGAGCGAGTTTGCTTATTGCCCATCACTAATCTGACTCCTTCTTTTGAGGGAAAGCATGTGACTGCGGCTGCCTTAAATTTGTGCCCTGGCTCATCTATAATTATATAGGGTGGCTTACTGGTTTTTCTATCTGCTGCTTTATTTGTGCCAGAAATAATGCAATGTACTTCTACTCTGAAACTTCCTGTCAAAGGGAACTATTCTAGGAGACGTCCGCTAACTCCAATGGACAGCTCAAACTGTCAGTGATCTATACGTCACTTCAGTTCAGAATGTGTGCCCAGCCCCTGCCCACTGTGTGGTTAGGCTGCTACAAACAGTGGTCTTGTTTATTCATGCCCTCCACATCTGATGCTGCAGGGATGCTAACAAAGACGGAGGTGGGCAGCCGTACGGGGTCTTGGAGTTTGTGACTGCGTAAACCACCAAGCATGGTGCATCCTGATCAGATCATCCCGAACTCTTCAAACATCTTATAGGGAGTTTGTTCCAGGCAGAAGGTGCTATGGATGCCCATCAAGTGGCAGAGCCTGCGATGGGAGGACAAACGTGTATTTTAAGGTTTCCCTAAGGAGAAGGAGATCTTTCTCAGGGTGGAAACAGACTTAGTAAATATGTCCCCTGTCACACAGGACTACAGGAAGGGAGTGGGGCGTATGTGACTTAGGCTACATAGGGGCTACTCATTCTCTGGGTGAAGGAGAGTGGCTTGGCTAAGGTGTGACCCGTGCAACATGACAGCTGTCAGGCTGCCCTGTATCCATAGACGTTGTAGGTGCAGGGATAAGAGAGGTAGGGAGTAAGGGATGTGAGTGGGGCTGAGGCTGAGCGTGTTCTCACCTTGCTTGTGGCCTCCCTGCTTAGAGCGTGTCCCTGTAGCCCTGCCTGCTTAGGGCATGAGTCCCTGCAAGGCCTTGGTTCTTTGATATTCCGCACCCTCACAGGCACTGAAGTGATGAACAGGCCAGGCCATGGCTTTTGTCGTCTTAAGAAAAATTTCAATGCTCCCGCTTAGCTCGTCTTTCTTCTTTCTTTTGTGTGCTAACCTTATTTCTAAATTTATCAGTCTCCACCCCATTTGTTTTGCAAGCAAGCTCAATGCACTCTCACTAAAGTCTGAAACTCACAGAAGTTAATAGGTAGTAGAAACAGGCCTAGTTTCATTTGACCAAAGCAAAATCATTGTATTAAAAAGTAAGTGTGTCTTCAGATTTAAAATGTAATACAGAAAATATAGGAAAAAAACAAAAACAAAAAAACAAAAATTCTTTGTAGGACCCTCAGAAAATCCCAGGGTCTTCTGTGTGGCTCTTCTCAGTGCTGTACTTGCTTCTTTTTGTACTCACACAGGATAGTTTTTCATATGTGTAAAATTATGTTTTAAGAAATCCCGTAAGTCAATTTGATCATTAATATAGAGTAACCAATTTTTAAAAAGACAAGAATGGTTTCACTTCTGCACAGTTTATTATTATTATTATTAAAAGGATGGAAAAGGGAACACCACAATGTCTTTTTTTAAAAGACAGCTTTTTGAAAGCTATCATATAAATCAAAACCGCGGTCTATTTCCCCCCTTCTTACCTTGGTATCTGTATAATGTCTATTGAGGCCTAGCCCTGACATTTATGGTTGTAGATACAACACAGATGGTGGGGAAGGAGACGAAGGGCAGAGCGCTGGCTCGTGTCTGCCCTGGGGAGGCAATTTGCTCTATCTTTATAAAGCTAGTCCCAGGCTTCAGAGTAAACTAAGGTCTAAGGCATGGGATTCAGAAAAATGGGAACATAAAAACCAATTACTGGACGGTGAAGAGAAAGACAAAGACAGGCAAGGAGGAGGAAAGGAGGGAGGGCAGGCAGGCAGGAGGGAGGGGTTAATAGGAAGAAAGAGGAAAACCAACAGGGAGAGGGGAGAAAAGAGAAGGGAGAGGAGGGGAAAGGAGGGAAAAGGAGGGAAGGGGGAAAGATGGCAAAGACTGAGAACACAGCTCGGTGATGCCTTGCTTGTGAAAGACCTGGCTTCAACCCCATCACAGCTGCTCTGAAAATGGAAATACAAGGGGAAAGAAGAGAGGGACACCCTGAAGACCGCGTAGGCAATGGCGGCTTTGGCTGCAGAACTAACTTTCTGGGTGAATTTAAGCAAAAAACTTCTCTCACACAATCTGCAGTTTCTTCCTCGGTGCATTGGCCACAAGCGTGGCACCTGTATGTATTTGGTGACTTGAATGAGTATAGTATTAAATGCCTGACACATCATAAAAGCAAAATACATACTATTCCTATTTGGCTGCTATGGGAGGAACAGTTTTAAAAGGGCACTATGACTAGAGATGACATTTCCTGGACAATTGCTCAGATTTTCTTTCTGCTCAACAACACTTTTTTTTTTTTTAATTATAATTCATTCAGATTACATCCTGATTGTTATTCCCTCACTTTATCTTCCCATCCTCATCCTCCCTCCCTCTTTCACCGTATTCCTGTCCCCTAGACCTCCCCCATGATATGACCACAGCCTATCAGGTCTCATCCTGATAGCCTGCTTCCCCTTCCTCTGTGTGCCGCAAGGAGCAGCTTCTCGGCTTCATCAACAGTCTATTTGGAATAGCCACTTGGAAGCACTAGAGAAGAACAATGTTTCTCAAACTCAATCCAGATGCAGGACCTGTGAGCCAGACTTAAGCATGAAGCGGGAGACAGCACTGACCTAGGAAGGAGCATTCGAAAGCGATTTCTCTAACGCTGTCTCAGCCAATTTGCCTTCAGAAAACTCAAGAAGCTTAAAGAAATGCTGTTCAGTGTGGTCCATTTGCCATGGTTGCTGAACCACACTCAGAGAGAGTGAGGCAAGGTATCATTGGCTAAATGGATTCTGCCCAGGCAAAATACAGTGGCCAGAGAAAGCTCCGAGTTCTCAAACGACCTTCCTGTGGTGATATTCCTCTGCTTACTCTCACTCAAAAACCCTACTGCAGCAATAATTTAAATTAAGCCCTCCTCGAAGTGTGTCTAAAGAGAAGTCTAGAATCCCAATTGCAGAGCTCTCAAGGATGCAAAACACACCTCAGTGGGTCCACTCAGTTCCTTCCAGGCAACTGTCCACACTGGGCTAAGGCTTCTCGCCCAGCCTCACCTTTTCAACTATACGGTGCAGAGCGCTGCCGTATTTTTCTCATCTGTTGTAAAGATTGCAGCATTCAGTGTGTATCGTGCTTACAATACCCTGACAAAACCAGGCACTGAGAAAAATGCCAGATACTTTCATAGCACAGTGTTTACCTGATGCAACAATCCCATTTTCTTTTGAGAAGACAAACAACTTATTCAGATCACAGACATGTGGAAAGACAGGGATGCGACCTAAGATTCTGAATTCAGAGCTTACTATCACTCGAGAGTGTCTTACTTAATTGTCAAAAGATAATTCTGTTATTACTGACTCACTCCCAAACCTCACTCATTACCCTGAAGCTAATAGATTATCAAATGAACAATTAAAAAAAAACATGTATTTCCTCTTGATACCACCCAAAACTGTGGCCACGTGTGTCTCTCTGCTTACGGACAGGATGATGTCCTCAATAGTTTGATCCGGGAAGGGTTTTTACAGTTGCATGACTTCCAACTTATGAAGGCATATATCAAGACTATTGAAATATGGATACAAGCAAGAAATCAATGTGGAAAATAAATGGTGGCGTTGCCTCTCTGTGACTCCTAATTGTGTTCTTTCATGTATGCTAATTGCCGGATCACCTATTGTGGCACTGGTCCTAATTTTATTCATGGTTTTCTTGGCTGTTCTCTGGGGAATATATGGATGGCTCTGGCATACATCTCCTTCTCTTTTGAAATCCCCAAGACCATCAAGCCATTTAATTATTTTTAGTAATGACTTTAGTAAATGCATAAAACATTCTGCTCTTTTATGGCTCATTCTGAATTCAGATGTGTTTTTTTTTTCTTTCTTTTTCTTTCTTTCATGTTCTTTTTAGTATTATTATTATTTTGTGACTTAGTTAAGAATACCACCCAGTGCTTTCTTTTGGAAAATTTTGGCAATGCCTAAGGAAATTCTGAGGGTTTTCTGAGCTGCCTCCTGCTCTCTTTTCCCATTGCAAAACAGCTCAGGTGGCTTCTTTATTTTAGCTTTGGGCTTATTATCCCCAAACCAAGACTGGGGATCATCAGCTGGCTGTTATGTATGTGAATAGAATGGTTTATGATAGCATCAGTTGACTGTCGTGTATGTGGGTAGAAGGGTGTATGGCGGCATCAGTTGACTGTCATGAATGTGGGTAGAATGATCTATGGCAGCATCAGCTGACTGTCTTCTATGTGAGTAGAATGGTGTATGGCAGCCCTCTCCTCATTCTGACTCACTCTTGGTCACTCATTGTTTCTTAGTGACCCACATAAATACTTACTTCCACAAAAATCATGTAGCTTTCCCATCATTTCCTAATCCACACAAAGAAATATGCACCTATCGGAATAAACTATTCTCCTAGAGTCATGATAGGGAGTTAAGCCTCATGAGATAATATTAATATTGCAAAGGTTCTGGATGAGTCTCTCACATGGAGTAAAGGATGTATAGTATTTAGCAAATAAAAATAAGCCAATTAAAGTAATTTATTATCTGTGCATTATTTTATAAGAATATGTGTCTGTTTAAATGAGGGCTTTTAATAATATGGCCTAAAGGGTGGGAATTTTTATGCTGAGACCATAAAGTAAAACTTTTTGGTAATCCAAGAAGCATTTTGTAGCAGCTTTCCTCTGCCTCTTTTAGTCCTGACTTCCATCCGTCCAAATATGGTCATAGAGTAAGGGGTGGTGGGAAAGCCCAATCTGTTGACCAGCTCCCTACTGTCTGATTTCTGTGTTTCCCATTCCAATTGATCCTTCTGAGGCCTGAACTCAGCCCTGCTTCCAGATTCTCAGATTCAGTAAGAACGAACTCAACTAACACAAGTCTGGTTATACTCATCTACATGTATTGTGTCGTAAGCATTGCTGAATCCTGCATCTGAGGAGGGTCAGAACTTTTCCTTAGTGGGATTCCCTAGTCTGAGTGACTATCATATTGATAGGGGGCAGGAGGAACAGAGGGAGGCCTTTTATGTTCTATACTATAAAGGCACATTTTTACTTTATATTTTCTGCACATGCATGGTAAATAGCACAGTACATGTTTTGTTCTGATCTGGCCTTTAACATTGATATAATCCAAATGGTGACTTAATAGAAATGAGAAATTCAGAGGCATTGGTGCATACAGCCTCCCCTCAAGGAACCCCCCCCAAACAAAAATGAGAAAAATCCAGGAGTCTTTAGAAGAAAAGCACCCAGACTATAAATCATGGAGACAAGGCTGACCTCCCCTGCCCAGAGGGACAAGCCTAACCTTGGATGATTCCTAGTTTTGTTCTGGCTCCCTATAAAATGCACTCACAAACAATTCTGCCTGCCTTCACCCTTTGCCAGCTCCCTCCATCAAAAAACTTCTGTCACTAAATAGGTAGAAGTGACACACTCTAGATTCTCTCTCTTTTTTTTTTTCTAAGACATGGAAAAGGGGAAGAACTGATCACTACACACTCCTAGGGTACCTCAGTCTATTCTCGGTCAGTCATACATTATCTCTTTTCTATCATAGTGGGCAGACCTCACCATCTGAATGCGCCCCTTGTGAGTAATTTCATGCAGCACTGAGCGGTCCTCCCCTCCATGCCAGTTGATCCATTGCACACATGTCAGAGTAATAGCTTAGCCCAAGCATAGAGAAGTGAGGCCAGTCGCTACAGGAGCACCTGGGATAGCGCAGCCATCCTGGGTTCCCCATTCACATGAGGATAAACGTACACCCAGGCATTGTTTATGGACAACTTTGGAATTCCAGGGTAAGATGTCAATTCAATGTGTCTTGAAGCTGGAACTTGTGGACTTTCTCTTGGGTTGACCAGTTAATTGAGTCACTAAGTACTACAGCTGGCAGGAACACATAGGGAAATTACATTCTCACTTTACAGGTGAAAAATATGAGGCCTGAAAGATCAAATGTGTATTCTGTCATTCTAGCATCAGTTAGTGTCAAAACTCTGTCTAGTCCACTTAGGAAGGCACTATACTCCACAGATAAGAACAGAAAGGTTAGAAAAACAGAATTCTTCCCACAAAGAAGCTCTAGGTCAGGGGGATGGGGGTGGGACTTTCCCTAAATGCCTACTATCTATTGCTCAGCCCGAGATTCAGGTCTGGGCTGGATGTGACGGCACACGCCTATGATCCCAGGCCCAGGGATGCCACGGCAAGAGGATCACGAGTTTGACATTAGCCTGGGCTGTCCCCTGAGCCTTTGTCTGAGAGTGGGGGGATGTATTTATCAAAACCAGCAACCACCCCCTCATCCTTACCTGTGGACTGGGAACACAAGGGGAACCTGAAAGCTCTCTTAAGAATTTTCTTAGTCTGTGAGTGAATTAAGAGAGAGGAAAAAGAGATCTTCATCAAATGTTCATGCATACGCCTAGGTGCAGATTTTTTAAAAGATATACAAAAAAAAAAAATCATAGAAACATAATAAGAGAGAGAATTACTTCTCTTATTTCGATTCAAGGCAGGGGGATATTTGAGTTGACTCTTGAAAGAAGAATGAGGTCCTGTTATCACCAGCTCTAGGACTCGTTAGCCCCTTACTTTCTAGGTACTTTCAGCACTTAGGTTAAATTTTTTACAAAGAATACTTGCAAGAATGAAGTATTGAACACCCCTCAACATGTCCACATGCACAGCCACAGAACCTGGAGTGAGTTATAGTTCAAAAGAGAGTCATAGGTAGACTTAAGAGTTTGTAATCTCTGAACGTAAAAGAGAGATTATTTTTAATGACCTACAAAGGCCAGGAGTCCTTGAAAGGGACAAAGAGGTGCCGCAGTGTGGAATTCCCACCCACAAACACTGGTTTTGGAGGTCTTAGGAGATGCTGTGATGAAGGCACAAAGGAAAGAAGGAAGCCCAGGAAGGCCAGAAAGGGCGAGAAAACGTATTCTCCAAAGAACTTCCTAAAATGAAAAGGAACACAACCCTGCCACTGCCTTCAGTGTAGCCCAGCGGGCCTTACGTGAGACTTGGAACCTGCATAGCTGTCAGGTAATGTACTCTCATAGCTATGCTGCACACCTGGCTTTACAGCAGCCTCAGAAAACCTCCATTGTTGCTGTGGTTAACTGCCGAGATCCTGAAAACACCCTCCTGCTCAATACACTACACAGGCCAGTAGGACTTGCACCAGTGCACAAAGTAGTAGGAGGGACTAAGCGTTCTATTGCTTGAGGTTTCCTCTTTGAAAGCAAGCTTATGCCCCACTCAAGGCAAAGTTACTTGAGCAAACATTTCCTGGACTGCTCTTTTTTTTTTTTTTTTTTTTTTTTTTTTTTTTGGCACAGATAGGCTAAAGAACCCCTCTGAGAAATTGCCAAACCACAGGCTTTGTGGTTCTTTTGTTCTGGGGCTTGTGGGACCCCAGGAGAAACTACAGAAATCCACATTCCTTTGCTCCTTGAGACAGCAGGACTGACTACAGGGACTGCCTTGAGGGCCTTTCCTTCTGGTCTGAGGAGGGTGTTGTCCCTACTTCCTCACACTCCTGTTCAGGTTTTCAGTCACTGCCTGTGGAGTTTGAAAGCCTAGATTTCCCCCCAAAACACATATGGAGAGACAAGCATTCTAGGACTTGATGCTCCTACTTCAGGAGGACAGTGGGAAGACCAACAAGAGGATGCCTGGTCATCTCTGTGTACCACGGAGCCTTGATGCTCACTAAGACCCAAGAGACAGAGGGGTATGCCTGGAAGTTAAAGACTCACAGGTTTGTATAGGCCTCACAGTGGTCACCTGGGCCCTGCAGCAGCACCGTGCGGCAATTACAAGGTGAGTTAAACTTAGTAATGTTGAGTCCTGGAGACCCAAACACATCTACTTGTGACCGGTGTTCACAGCACAGCTGGAACAAACGGGACCATTCACTTCTCCTGCGAGACTACTCATGAGCTGTCCAATAGAAGAGCGCACCTCTGTCACTGCTGATCACTGGCCCAAACTCCAGACCTTGTCGGTCATATCCAGCACACGTCCACGGGGCGCAGGCTTCTAAAGGTCTCCTGTAAATGTGACCCTCCACCAGGCCCCACAAAACTTAAACATAGGTGACCAAACATGGTGTCTACTCATCAAGGAAATGCATGGTGGGCAAGCAGGATGACAGCAGGTAGAAGCGTTTGCCACCATCAAGCCCTACGAGCCGAATTCAGTCCCCACATGGTACAAGGACAGAACTGACTGACCAAAGTTGTTCTCTGAATTCAACACGTGTCATGGCAAACATGCAAGAGCACGCACACATACACACACTTCTGTGCATATGCACACACAATATGTATTTTTAATTAAAGAAGGCACATGCTAATTTACAACAGAGTCACATACGCCACGGTGTGATCAATACAGCTGCCCCCCCCATTGTATATCAGTAAGAAAACTCAAAATAGGTAAACAAAGGTTAGCATGTTCAATGTGCAGGCTGAGAGCATAGCACTGTTCTCACTGCATCTTTACAGTGTCTTTAAGAGAAGCACAGGCCCAATGGCTTGCCACAAGAAACTAAGAAGGGCATGGTCTTCCTGTTTGACACTGGTATCTCCTTTGAGTCTTGTTGAAATGATCAAGCAAGGTCAATCCGCAGGATTCATCTTAACCTTTTATCTTATCTTATCTTATTTTATTTTATTTTATATTTGAAAGATTCTTTGTGGCATTCAAGGGTTTCGGCAGAAGCCAGCAGCTGAATTAGAAAGCAACATGAAGTTGGTGATACAGAAGTCTGCAAGGGGCCTTCCGATTTGTGCTGAATTCCAAGACAACCCCCTTACTTGAAAAGCCAGCCTTGCTTCTTCGTTGGTGTCCCTTGGCAGATTCTTAACAGTGTCTGGAGCAATATCCCAAGGCACTGAAATGGGTCAGGGCTGGCACAGAGCAGCAGGCCTCTGCCATCCCACAGCCTTTGATCTCACAACCACCCTGGCCCATGTGCAAAGCTGCTATGCTAATTTTTTTTCCTGGAGCAATCTCCATCCCCAGTGGCAGGCACATACAACGTTCAGATTCGGTTCCCTTAACTGTCACGTGAGGCTCAGAAGATTGCTGTTAATTGCATGGTACATATTGCTCACCCTGGCTGCTGGAGTTCATCGTTTTGCATACTGCAAGTCAAATTAGGTGTGCTGATTCCTCACAAAGAGCAAGCTTCCTTTATGTTTCCTTTTTGCTCTTTCTTTCCTTCTTTCCCTCTCTCACATACACACTCACTTAATGCTCTCTGCTCTTTCTCATTTATAGATAAGTGAAAAAATCTCCCTGGTGATCAACACGAGCCTGTTTAAAAGCAGACATCAGTTTTATCTTATACCTATAAATGTCATTTTTGAAAGCTGGCATCAAGCATTAAATTGGACTTTATTTTTAAATACAATTTTTGGAGAAGAGAGCAAGTTATTACCAATTAATTAGCTGCCTGGTGTATTCAAGAAAAGTGGTGAAACATTCACTTGTAAATCTATAAAGCAAAAATCCTGAAGAAGCTCGTGTGCTATGTAATTAGAGTTAATTAACACATTTGCTAATTGACTATTATTTAGCACTCCAGCTGCTGAGGAAAAAATCCATAGGCCCATTAAATATTAATTAGCAAAAGTCTATTGTCTGATGCTGTCAGCGTATGAATTGATGAGAGTTTTACAAGCGGAGCTTTGTTAGGCTAGACCCAGAGCAATGGCAGCCGGCTACTAAGGGATAAGAAAGGAAGACCCTCATAATATACCAAGAAGCCCTGACTCTCAGTCACTGTTTTCTCTCATTCAACTGATTCTCTTTGCCAGGAATATGAGAAATAATCTGCTGTCTGTTTGCAGAGCCACCTGCAACCTTTAGAGGTGTGTGCTTCGCAGCCTGTCAAACTCTCGCTGCTTCTAGGGACTCTGTGTGGCATACCTAAAATGAAAGGAAAAATCACCCAGTGATCAGAGAAACAAAATGCTCCCTGTGGGCTTCACAATAGCTGATAGGGATAAAATTCACACACTACACAATTCCTCCATTTGATGTAACTATTAATAGCTTGTGGCATATTATTGAGTTTTTAATTTATGAATGTTTCAGACACATGAAACAACTTTTCAATAGGTTATGTGCAAGTGTTCATTCCTTCCTGGTGGTACATATTCACCAAGGCTCTTGTTAAATGTGTTCAGTGTCCTTGTGGCCTAAGGCACAGTCTTGGAATCCATGTATCTATCCTTTCAACTCTAAAATCTATACCTGTACCCATGTGATTAAGGCACACCAGCATTCAGTCAGTCAGCAGTGATGACCCAGAGAGAACGCTCTGACCCGGATCTCTTCTTGCAGTACCTATCTCTCTCTCTCTCTCTCTCTCTCTCTCTCTCTCTCTCTCTCTCTCTCTCTCTCTCTCTCTCTCTCTCTCCTCCTTCCTAGGATAACTATTTTTCACTGCCACAGGTCCATGTGTAGACAAGAGTCATTTGCTCTCCTTCATGTACCCAGGGAGGGAGTCCAGGAGCCCAGCTGTATGGGCATAGCTTGGGACTGAAGGGTACCCACTGTGATGTGCAGATTCCTCCTTCTCTAAACGAAGATTTGGTCGAAGAAAGACAGATAGTGACAAAGAAAAGAGTGTTTATTAGGGGGAAAGGCAGATAGCTCTGAGGGTGGCCGGAAGTGGAGAAATTGCAAGGCTCGATGACACCCATGTCAGGGAGATGGAGACATTCGTGCAGCAAGCACTTTTCCTATGCCTCTGCCCTTAGCCATTACTGGTCAGCTCTTGGGGGGGGGGGGTCTCTCTGCTGGTGCTAATCTTGATTCCTCTCTTCCCACCCTCCTGCTATGCTCTCACTATGATTTGTCCATGATGGTTCATGTGTGGGAAGGTAATACTGAGAAAGTGGGATCTATGGAAGGTACAAACCTGTGGTAAGTCTTAGAGTAGTGTGGGTGACAGGCAGGGAATGAACTAAGGTAGCTCTTGTGAGACTCCTAGTAAGTTCTTATGAAGAGGAATTGCCATTGAGAGCCAGAGGCCTGATTATCCTACCGGGAACACCAGAAATGACTAGAACCTGCGTGCATGGCTACTTAGAACCTCCAGATTTGTATGGTTCCCATTACCACTGCCTTGAGCTGCTCTGCCCAACTGTCTTGAAGAATGATCTCTGAGATAGGTTCACACCACTGTGTGACCTAATGAGCGGCCAGCCAGTACTGACACCACAGAAGAGGAATTTTAATCCAGAAACATGACTGCTGTGGCAAGGGACCACATCCAAAGACCTAGGTCTGTGTGATCTTGCTAGAATATAGACATACCCTTAGTACACACCTTTATTCCCTCTGGCTGGCATATTGTACACACTTTTAATCCCAAACAATGATGTCTAATTGAGGGACAGACAAAGTGACAAATCAGAGAAAGAGTTGGCCGAATGAGTCAGAGATAAGATATGCCCAACTCTCACAAGAGAAAGCAGGGCCTACTTAAAAGCAGAACTGAAAGAGTGAGACAGACAGTACAGTACTACAGGGTAGAGTACAATGCAGGAATATAGTAGTGTTGAGTGCATTTGAGTTTATGCAATTCAGTGGGACTTGGAGAGAAAACTGTTTAAATCAGTCAGCTTGGAATGGAATTTGAGCCAGAACAGCTGAGTTAAACCATCCAGCCGGAGTTCATGAAGAACTAAAAAGGAAGAGCTTACTGAGCAGTAAGTCTCAGAGCTTGAAGACCTTCTAGGCCTAGGTTAGCATACGGAGGCTGGAAGTTGAAACAGCCAAGGTCTGGGCTTGCAGAAGATTAGATTGTACTGAGCCTAGAAGCTTCCAGGCCTAGGCCTAGGGATAGTTAGATAGAAATGCCCTGGGCTCAGCCCAAGTCATGTATTTGTAAAGCTTGGGTACAGCTCTCATTTCATCTCCCCATCTGAGAAAATAAGAACATTTATACACCACGGCCTTGGACCTCCATAACTGTGAGCTAAATAACTATATTTATGTCATAAAGTTACCACAGCTTGGGGATATTGTTGTAATAACAACAACAATAACAACAAAACTAATACAATACACACTGAGACAAAAATCATACGAACTTGATCACAACAAATACAAATATGTGCTTTTATCAGTGCTGTAGCACCCATTTCACAGTAGCTCAGCCCAAGCTCCCAGGCAATGAACTTCAGTCCTTTCTTCTTTCATCAATCCTGAAAGTTACAAAAACAATAGAAGGAAACATTCCCACAGAATTCCAGTAACATTTAGTTAAAATAAAATAACTTCTAGAGAAATCAGCTTTATAGTTACAACATGAAGTAGACATAAAAATACCTGATAATTATTCATAAATTACAGGAAATGTCTGCAAAGCACTAAGCTAAGGGTCTTGTATTCCATCTCACTTTGTCCATGATTCCTGAACGTGCTGGGTTCTGATCCCGGTCAGGGATCACACCCTGTGCACACCTCAGTTTAGAGCCATTTCCTCATGGTACTAGTCTACCAACAAGAAAGCCAAGTAAAAGATTTCAGAAAACAGCAGGAAATGTCACTTGGCACCATCTAGAAATTACAGGCAAAAAAAAAAAAAATCCATTTTGTATCCAGTTCCCATTATGACAACACTCAACAGAGAGGCATACCTCACCTACAGCATAGTTGGGGTCCCATGGAGTTGTTTTAGCAGAAAGACTGAGGCCAAAGCATGAGAGTGGCCTTGCTGGGAAATAAGCACACTGGTCAAACCCTAACACTCTAACTGAGAGTCATCCCTTCAGAGAAAGGCATCGAAATACTGCCTTCCCATCACACACCCAGACTGGGGGCAGGTAGATCAGTGTAACCTGACTGCCGCCATAGCCTGCTCTGCCTGAGGAAAGCCTCTGTTCCAGCATGTTTGCTACAAAGCCCACTGCTAGGTCACCCAGGGACAGATACTACTTTCTACTTCTTGGTCTGCTGATTCCTCACAGATAATAGGAGTTCCCTGTAAGTGTTCCCCTGGGAATAAAATTAGAAAGGAAAACACAGCCTTGAGCCCGGTACAATGGAAAGATAAAATAAATCTGAGCTTCACAACAACCTCCACTCAACAGTGGAGGTGATGAGGTCAGAGAGATTTAACAAGGTGACTTCAGGCACACAACTGCTTGGAGGCATGAGCCAACTCCTGAAGGAGGAGCTCTAATCACTGTGCTCACATGTTCTCTCTCTCACCAACCTGCCACATTCCTGATTGAATCACCTGGTTCATGACCTTAACCAAGAAGAAGCCTCTAGATTGGGTCAGCTGTGACAATGGCTCCAACACCCAGGAAGCTGCCTCCATGCACTCTTTTAATCAGGTGGTAACTCCTGGCCACCCCCAGCTGTCTGCAGCCTCTACCATTTCCCTGCTTTTCTTTCTTTGTTGCTATAAGGTTATAGTATTTGTATTTGTTTATAATGTACCCTTTTTGGTAGCATCTAAACGTCATAAGATTCTCCATGGCGTTTCAGGTCCACAGAACATAGTGTGACCTGTAGTCAATACCTAATAAATACTGCTTAGTGGATGAGCGAAGTTTTGTATCTCATGTCTGGAATACTAACTTGAAGATATAGAATTTTGGGATTGTTTACTTTATTATTATAGAGATATTTCTTAGAGAAAGTGCACTTTCTCCATGACTTCACTGCCAAGATCACATGACAGAGTTGGGAAAGAGTGATGTCACCATTTCCTCCACAGTCTGGCTCCTTTTGTTTTTAGCTGGTTCTGTTCATAGGGAAGTTCACTAAGGAAGCTAAGTCCCCATTCAGCCAGTCATGGCAGGGTTCAAATTATCACATTTTTACAGATTTGAATAACATTCCTCAGGACAATCCAAGACATGCCCTATTAATTTTAAGGGCTGGAGTCCAACAGTTCAATATCAGCTTCCTCAAAACAGGTTACTCAAAGTGATCTACAGTATCAAAGCAATCCCTACTCCAGGCTCACTTTTCATTTATAAAGACAAAACACCAAGAATGTTAAACTTAAATAATCAAAGTAATTACAGGAAAAGGAACAAGGCTTCATGCTTCACACCACCTGATTCCAAAGTATAATGCGGGCTGTAACTGTTGAACCACCTGGTACTAGCAATGCTATGAGCCCCGGACTGAACTTGGATACATACATGCAGTTAGGTAAAATTTGACAAAGGTTCAAGAATACAAAAGCATATGGGGTCATCTCTTTACTAAATGGTGCTGGGAACACCGGATGCTACCTGTTAGAGAACAGGAATGAACCGTTATCACATAGCACACATGAAAATCAGTTCAGGATGACTAGCCAAAGTATAAAGACCCAGAATTATAAAATTACAGAAAGAAACCACATGGGAAATCCACACAATAATTAGTCTATTCCATTTTTTAGGCTAACCCCAAGACTGGAGAAAAGGTAAAAGAAAAAAAAAAAAAAAACTAGATGAGTTTATATCATGCTAAAAAGTTTTTTTTAAGTCATACAGAAGCCTACAACTGTACAAGTTTCCCAAAGTTTTCACATATACGTACATAAAGATAATTCAAATAGATTTGGCCCATAACAAGGGGATAATTGCCCTCCTTTCTAAATAATATAGACGATAAAATTAAAAAGTCCAGTGCCAGGAACAGGTTATTTCTTGTGGCACAGTTGGTCAGTGGAGTCCCATAGACCACCCTCGCCATCCATTACAAGTCACTGTCATTGTACTTAGCACCCTCAACAACCCTCATGGAAAGAGTCTATTGCTGAAGACAGCACATGCCTGGTTCATAGAACACAGAGAAATCAAGCCCATACAATTTTACGACCTCGCTACTTTCTCTTAATAAAATAAAATAAAGACAATAAAAGAACAAATAAAATACTCACAAAAACTAACATCAAAACAGACCAGTAAGACAAGAAAAGTGCCAAAACAAAGAAAAAAAAAAAGTTCACAAAACATATTTTTGAATTTGCTTTGTGTTGGCCAAGTACTCCTAGGCTTGGTGTCTGCCCTAGAGTGTGGTTGATACAGTCTGTGACACTGCACTGGACAAACCTTATTTTCCCTTTCCAGCAGGCATCATTTGCAGATAGCTGCTTGGCTAGGGGTGGGATTTACATCCATTTATTTACCCTTTGATTGCTGGAATTTTGTCTGGTTTGAAGCTGTGTCGGTCTTGCGCATGCTCCCACATTCTCTGTGAGTTTGCATGTGCATCAGTCTTACTGTGTCTGGCTAAAGCATGTTTTTAAAAAAATTCTGTGTATAGATTGGACTTGGGCCCCCTACACAAACGTAGCAGATGGGTAGCTCAGGCTTAATGTGGGTCCCCTAGTAAGAGAAGCAGGGACTGTCTCGGACATGGACACGGTTGCTTGCTTTTTGATCACTTCCCCCCGACCAACTGCCTCAACAGCCCACAGGAGAAGAGGACATGCTCAGTCCTGATGTGACTTGGTGTGCTGGTGTGGGTAGATATTGGAGGGCTTCCTTTTTCTGAGGAGGGGAGGAATGTGGAGATGGGAGGAAAGGAGGGAGGGGCTACAATTGGGAGATAAAGTGAATAAGTAAATTAATTAATTTAAAAAATTTCTGTGCGCACCCAACAGAGCTCAGAGCACATCTGGAGTTCCAGCAGCCCTGGGCTGCTCTGATCCCACTTCATCACTATAACTTATTTTTCATTTCTTCCATTTATTCTTCAATCGGAAATACTAGCTCTTCTCTGCATTGAACTAATGATTCAGTGTCACACACATGTTTTATTTTGGTGGAGAAATATCGTTAAATTCATACAGGAAAAATAAAGTTACATTTGTAACTCAACAAAGTGAAAGTTGTGTGCAATTTACAAAGCTAAGCAAATTTCTATTGAAGTATCTGCTTTAAAATTTGTGTTTATCTTGGACAAAATATACTTAGTATTATGCACCTCAGTGCTGCTTCATGTAGATTTTACCAGGTACTGTCATTTTCACCCTTAATCAATGATATAAAGATTCCATTGTTTGTGCTTGACTTCAACAACAAAAAAAAAAAAATTCTGTGCACCAAATGAAACAAGTGTGAAAAGACAATCTAAATTATCAGCAGAAAGTTCACATGAGCCATCTATGGTCAGTAAAGAGTTAATAACCAAAACATATAAGGAACTCAACTCAATAGCAAAAAAAATTATTTAAATGAACAAAGGACTTAAATAAATACTTGTAAAAGTTAAGATACAGAAATGTCCAGCAAATGCATGTGGGGGAGAAAGTTAAGCATCACTAATCACTACAGTTGTGTGTTTCATGTCACACATGTCAAAATAGTTATTGTCAAAATGATTCATGATATCAAGTGTTGGCAAAGATGAGAGAGAGAAATTGAACCTTTGAATATCCCTGGTAGGAAAGTAAATTAGGACCAATATCATAGAAACCAACTAGGAAAATACTTCTCAACCTATGGTTCGTGACCCCTCTGGGGTGGATGTCAACTGATCCTTTCACAGGGGTCACCTAAGACCATGAGAACACACACACACATTTACATTATGATTCATAATGGTACCAAAATTACAGTTATGAAATAGCAACGAACATCATTTATGGCTGAGAGTCACCACGACATGAAGTACTGTATTAAAGGGTCTCAGCATTAGAAAGGTTGAGAACCACTGATCTCAGGGTTCCTCAAAAAATAACAACAAGAATTATATAAAATCTATCTGTCCCACTTTTGAGTCTTTACTCCCAAAGTTAGAAATCAGATTGTCAGAATTTACTTGTCCCTGGGTCTTTGCAGCACCACCCACAATTTCTGTTTGTTCTCTGTCACTCTGATAAATATTGTTACCAAAAGTAACTTGGGAAACAAAGGGTATATGTCATCTCACAGCTTCCAAGCCACAATCACTGAGAAAAGTCAGTGCAGAAACTTAAGGTAGAAACCTGAGAGGTAGGCACTGAAGTGAGGTAGAGGCCATTGGGAGCACTTCTGCTTATTGATTTACCCAGCATGCTTTGTTATACACTCAGGGCCACCTGTCCAGGGGTGGCTCTGCCCAAAATGTACTGACCTCCCACCCATGTCAACATTAATTGAGAAAATGTACCATAGACATGCCATCAGGCCAAGTTGATGGAAGAAATTCTTCAATCGTGATTCCCTCCTTGCAGATGACTTTAGCTTGTGTCCTGTTGACAAAAAACTAACAAGCACACCTGTCACCTTCCTGTATGTGCCGTGGGTATGAGTCAGTTGCTGGAAGGAACTGTCTTTCCAAGTACACTAAGGCAGGGCTCCTCTCCCCTGTGTCTGTTGATAGCCACAGAATCTCACTCAGTGAGTGGAAGACTTTGGAGATAAAGCAATCACTGCTACAGAGTAAACCATGATGAGGAGGCAGCTTCAGGAGCACCTTAAAGCAGAAAGATGTATGTAAAAGCAGTGGGGCTCCCAAAGACAGGAAAGACAGGAGAGCTATCCCTACCCCTCTACAGCCTAACCAGTAGAGTAGAGCAAGCAGGACTCCCTGTCTCCGTGAATTATCCAATCTGCACTAAGTTCAGCTCCATGACACATGGTCAACAGCTCCAGCAAGTGAAGCAAAATACCAGCTCAGCACCCATGGCTCTGTTGGATCTGGAGCAGTTTCCAGCGTGATCTTCTGGTTGTAATAAGTAAGGATAGAAGCTCAGCTGGGCCCTCTTGTTGCCACTTGTATTGATAGCAAGACTCCTTCAGTTCCTATTTGAACAGAACACTGGAGCCCTTGAAACCAGGCAGGTAGAAATGGGAATCCATTTATATATTAGTATTTCTATGCCTTGCACCTGCTAGGTATATGCTGGAATTTGTTGGTATATGTTGGTTTTTGTCATCTTGATGCAGACTTACTCATATCTGACAAGGGGATATCTTAATTGAGAAATTAATACATTATAGTGGCCCTTAGCCAAGTCTGCGGAGTATTTTCTTAATGAGTGATTGATGTAGGATGGCCCAGACTGTTGTGCATGATACCTGCCCTCGGTGGGGGTGGTCCTAGGGGATGTGAGAAAGCAGACTGAGCAAGCCCTGAGTAGCAAGCCAGTAAACAGAACTCCTGTTTGCTCTCTGCTCCAGTCCTTGCCTCTAGGTTCCTGCCTTAAGGTCTCTGATAGTGTGCTGCAATCTAAGATACAATAAACCTTTTCCAGAATATATGGTCATGGTGTTGTATCACAGCAACATAAACCCTAATTCAGCTTAGTAAACTCTAGGTAGAGAAACATGGATCCTGATAAATTACCTAACCAAATCCACATTAGCCTTTGTAACTTCTCTTAGACTCAACAGGACTGAATGAATTTAGAAGCACACAAATGTGTGAAAGATATAAAAACCTTGCCTTGGTTTCTACACATGGTCTGTGGCACAGGCATAGCCCCTCCATGCATATTCACAAAAAGAAAAAAATACATAAAATTAGATATAATTAACATTACTTAGAAGGCCAATTGTTACTTAGCTTTTGGCCCCATGCTTAGCCCAGTGTGGGTTTATATTTTGCAAACAGCCTGCCGGGCACCTTAGCATTTTCTATGATTTGCAAAAATCTATTGCAAAATGTCTTGGCATTACGTTACTGATTATGCTTCCTTGTTTCCTTTTGAAGTCCAAGTTCACACCAGGATATGGTTCCTATTGTTGCAGTAATCCTTTGTTCCAATAATCAGATCAATATTTCAGTGCTACAGAGTGATAAAGGAAGCACTTCATTACCTGGAGGCTGGAGATTCTCACAGAGATAAAAGGAACAGTATAAAAAATAATTGCAAAACGTGCTGTGGTGGCAAGCCCAAAGCAGCCCCTGGATTGGGTAGCTCTGCAGACATGGGCCTTTCTCGCCCCTTACTGTAGAAATCGTCATTAATGTTTAATACCCGCAGCAAGAGGGTAGCTTTGTGGGCTGCAGGCTGTGAGATTGCTGCTGTCTTCTTTCATGATATTTACGGGGCTTCAGGGCCTAGGTGACATTTCCAATCCACTTGCTGCCTCTCTCTGCAGCTGATTCCTTAAAGGCAGGCAAGCAGGTTGCTTTGCCCATCTGCTCCACACCTCTGATCTCCATGCTTGGTAAATTAGTTTTCAGACAAATAAAAATATTTTGATAGTAAATTCTTGTTTATAATATCTCCCTGGGGAGAGAGTACTCAGCCTTATATCCCAGGCAGGCCATCAGTTTAACTGCAGTTTGAACACTGTGGTCTGGTTTGTCATGATTTCCTGTCTCTTTGTTACTGAATAGTTTATATTTCCCTTTTTCTTTCTTTCTTCTTTTATTCATTCTTCAAACCCCTGCGGTCACAACAAAAATATTTTTCAAAGATTAGCCATTATCAAGTGACCACTATGTGTTGGGGCCATCTTTTTGCTTGTTTTTCTCTCACTTATGTAAGGAAACATCTGAATTCATAATCAGGAAGCTATGACTTGCAGAACTACAAGAACATGAAGTCTCTACATGTCTGGGTAGCGAGACCTTTGTGACTATTATATAACATGAAATTTCTACAAATACAAAATGAGACTCTTCCTTCCTGACAAAAGAGTGATCCAAATCCATCCAAAGCCAACTAAAGGATCACTTGGTTTTTTTGTTTTGTTTTGTTTTGTTTTTTGTTTTTAAGGGATATTGGTAATATCCGTTTAGCTCTAGCTATAACTCAATAAACTAAGCCAATAGCAGTCCCAGTGTAAGAGTAGGCCTTTTTTCCTTCCAGAGACTATTGCTTTCAGAAATCTAGAAGGCAGCTGAAGGCAGCTGGAGGAGAGATAATTTTCTCAGAGGTCCATGGAGGACAGCAGTTGATGCACCAGTGAGCAAAAATAGGCAGTAAAAGAGGTGAGAGATGGCGATGAATCAATGGACGAAATAAATGGCATAATAGAAAAGAAAGTACTGCGGACGCCCTACTCACTTCCCTTGTCTGCAAAGCAACCCTGACGGCATGAGCTGCATTCCAAAGTGGAAGTACATGAAACTGGGTGTGATGTGTGGATACCGAGCAGTACAGGGTGCAGTTCCTGGCACTGGCTCTGGACCAGGAAAGGGGCACGTCAGGAACTCCCCTACACATCACTGTCCTCAGCCAAAGGAATGATGCTCTAGTTTCCTTTCTTCTGTTGTGATGAACATCATGACCAGAAGCAACTTGGGAGGAAAAGATTTATTTTATGTGCACTTCCATATACTGCAGGAAGTCAGGGAAGGAACTCAGGCAGGGCAGGAGACTGGAGGCAGGAACTGAAGCAGAGGCCATGAAGGAATACAGCTTCCTGGTTTGCTCCCCATGGTCATTGGAGCCTGATTCCTTACACTCCCACCAGCAGCAGCTCAGAGGTGGCACTGCCCAGAGTGTCTTGGGCCCTCAGTCATGAGAATGCACCATGGGCTTGCCAACAGGCCAATCTGGTGAGGACATTTTTTCAATTGAGGTTCCCACTTCCAAAATGATTCTGAGTTGTGTCACATTGACTTAAAACTAGACAGCACAGATGGCCAAGAGGTCAGCTGGTGAGGAGGTAGACATGAGGGTCTCTTGTAAAGACCCTGACTATAAGAGCACATTAGTTTAAAATGTCAATTCATGTTTAACAACTTGGGGTTTCAAAAGGGTTTTGTTGTTTGTTTTGTTTTTCTTCTTTTTAACAACAACAAGATTAATTCAGAAAAAAAAAAAAAAACTTACCTCTGTTTCAAATTTCTCATTGTAATTTAGGTAGAGAAAAAAAAAAAAACAAAAAAAAATGATCAAAAGCAATCCACAAAAGTAATTACTTGGTGAATTCACGGAGGAAACAGGCTGTTGTGATAACAATTGACATAGAATTGTAGAACAAAAGAGAGATTTTGTTGCCATTGTTTTTCCTTTTTTGTTGCTGTTTGTTTTGCGACAGGGTTTTGCTTTGTATTTCAGGCTGGCCTTGGGATCAATGACCCTCCTGTGTCAGTCTCCAGAGCTGGGATTGGTTGGTGTGTGCCAGCATGCCTAGCAAAGGGGGACATTTTAAAGAGGCATAGGGGCACAGAACAGAGATGGAAAGGAATGAAGGGGGGTAGAAGAGGCAGTAAGTAAAGCACGCCTGCCAAACTAAGCACAGCACACCACAGCACAGCGTAGGACCGAGGCTAAGCTGAAGCAACTGAAGAGAAATAAAAGGAGAAAGATTCGGCCTCTTTGTCTTCCTAAAACCATGGTGGGCAAGCTTTTCTTCTCCTGTCTACCAGCAGGGAAAGACATCACCACTCCAGAAACTACTACCCACCTTCCTCTGCCCAGCACGGTCCCTGGAGGAGCTAGAATAGCCTTCCTAACCAACTCAACTGCCTAGCTTTCTCTTTTATTGGACCTCTCAGAATTTACCACCATTGTACACACACACACACACACACACACACACACACACACACACACACACACAAACACACACACACACTATACCAGCATTCAACTCTACTTTGTGTTCCTCATGTTAATCAATTTGTTTTTGTTTTTGTTTTTGTTGAGACAGCATTTCTCTGTGTAGACTTGGGTATCCTGGACTCACTTTGTACACCAGGCTGGCCTCAAACTCACAGAGATCTGCCTGCCTCTGCCTCTCAGAGTGCCGGGATTACGGGACCGTGTCTCTGTGCCTGGCTTATGTTAATCACTTTTTGTCACTCTTGTTTACAAGATCCCAGCCAATGAACTTGATGTGTCGTAAGAAAAAAAAATCTTTTTCCCCCTATAGAATAAAAAAGGTAGTAGTGAGAAGAAGTATTTTGGGGGAATTGGCCTCTGGGGAAGGAACACAAGGATAAGTAGGAAGGAAAGAAAAATTACCAACTCCGAGACCTCCGAGACCAAGTTCTCAGCACAAAGTAGATTTATTTGCCCCAGAGGGGCAGAGGTAAAGAAGAAATAGGAGACAAAGACTGGAGATAGAGGACAAAGGAGAAGGGGAAGGGTATTTGTCCCAGATTGGGACAAAGGACAGCCTCTGGGTAGAGAGGAGACCGATGTGACATGTAGGTAAAAGGTGGTTTAGAAAGGTAAAGTTGGAAACCCCAAGTTAGGATGAGGTGTTTAGTTTTAATTGGGCATGTTCATTCGGGCAGCAAAGGGGGCTTTTGGTTGCTAGACTTCAATACTTTGATATCTGGGCATTGGTAGACAGCCTCAGGGGGAGGAAGGGAACAGACCTTGGTGGCTAGTTTCAGGAATGCAATATAATGGTTTTTAACAAGGCAGATGAAATGGGAGAAAGACCAAGGCCTGCCAGAGCCATGCTCGCTCACTGGAGCTGGTCAGCGTCCCTTTAGAGAATCTGTGGGCAAGACTACCACCTCTCAGAACATTAGCTTGTTGTTTATGTACAGAGAAGGGGGACCAGTGGAAGGGGCGCTTTGGATAGTCACCTGCATTGAAAAGCAAAGTTTAGTTGTTTCGATTCGGGATTCAGAGAGGAGGACAGTGGGAAGAGCTCCTCTGCCCATTGGTCACATTAAGTCACAGAACAGAAATAACCATCTCCTTTTTCACAAACTCCTACCTGGCTTGCACGTATGTATAAATGAAAGCCACTTTTCTTGGCTAAATGCAGTGGACAGTAAAGAAATAAATTAGCTTCTTCAAGCCCCCAAAATTACTCAGGTGAAGCCTCTTGACTTAGAAGGTTGCCCAAAAGGAGAGTGACTCTTTATAAGCAAACAAACAAAACCCGGAACAATAAAGCCCTTTAGTGCATGGCCTGTGGATTATGACCACTTTGTTCTTTGCAGCTTTGATTATTTCCTCAGATGGGACTCCAGCTCCTGGCCTTCTAGCACATAGCTCTCTGCTCTGTGGCAGTGGCCCAACCTTGAGACAATACAGGCAAGAAGCTTGCCCTGGTGGAACTGCTCACCCAGAAGGCAGCTGATTTGGGCATTCTTTAGCATTTTTTTTTCTGATTTGTTGTTGTTGTTGTTTTAAAATCTTTCTCCTCAGGAGTTAGCTTGGCCTGCTTCTTGCAGCCCAGAAGCAGCTCATAGTGGAGCTATGTACCATGGTCAGTACAGTGTGCTGTCAGTAACCACAATACAGGTCTTCACCAGGGTCTTAGATGCATTGCTGACAGCATCAGTGGTCCTTGCTTTGTGAGTACAGCACTCAGAGCCCCAGAAGACATTCTCCACATCCAATCCCAAGGCAAAGTAATTCTTGTTGCCCCCTTGGAATTGGAGTGTGTGTATGACAGCAGCCAATCTTAGTGTTGACAAAAGGATGGCTCAGCACTTACTTCTGCTTTTTATGGTAGAGATTTCTCTTGCCCTCGATGGTGTGGCTACTGTATCAGTTGTCCCAAGAGATGCTCATTGCTCGGTGCAGGATGGAAAGAGCCCGAGGGTGACTCTTATTAAGACTTGGCTTTATTTCCATGTAAATAAGCAACAGACATGGGAGATGCAATTCACGTAAAAGCTGTTTGTCTAAAGTACCGTATACCAGTACAAAGTTACAAATAGAACAGCTTTCCACTGCTAGAGAGATGGTCACATGACAATAAACCCACATCATAAAACAGTAAGGCAATCGAGAGATGCCAATGCTCTCGGAACACTGGCAAAGAAAGATGCCTTGAGAGATACCATGAAGTCAAAGTACATTTTGTGTAAGAAAGAGGGGACAGCAACTGTGTGTCTTCGTGTGTGTGTGTGTGTGTGTGTGTGTGTGTCTAACACCACATTATTATACTAGCTCCTGATTAATAAGGATGTCTAGTACTTTGGGACATATTTGATCATTGCCTTCACAATATCTAGTTTCTTCTTGTTGTGGTTTCTTCTTTGTGCATTACAACTTAATAAACCATGACCAACAGCAACCATCCACCAACAGCAACTCTACCTATCAAGTCCCTGGCATTTACATATCCTCTAAAAAGTCCCCAGAATTCCAAACATCACACAACCACAGAAACTATCTCCAGCTGGCAAAACCATGGCCCTGCCAGAGCATGAGATAAATCAGTCCACGTGGTATAAGGCTCACTCTCCCAGTTGCTGTGGACAGGCTAAAGCAGTCCCATATCCTCATACCTGGCATTAAAAAAAAACATTTTCTTATAATATTTTTCTGGGTTTTTTTTTTTGTAAGAAACCAAAATTCCAGAATTCTCACTATAACTTAGCATGCAAAATAATGCATTTCATGGTGACATTTTCACTCATATGTGTTCTTGTACTTTATTCTAATTAACCTGCTTTTTTTTTCTTTTTACTACTGCCCCCCCCCCCAACCCCTGGCTGCTCTAGTTGATTCTCTCCATCTTCTCAGATAGGCCTCCCTTCTGGTTCCATGTGCATCCAGTAATAGTCTCTTTCTCTCCCCTAAAGATTTCTCTCCACAGCAGTTTGTGGATGGGTTAGATATTGGGATGGGCCAATTCAAAGCCCTGGATCTGAGCCTTGATGGTAGCTTAATCAGTCAGCCTGCCAGCTTTCCTGCACCCATATCCACACCACTGGGGAGAGCACTGCCCCAGCTAGCTCACTCAGTGCGACAGGCAGAAAGAGGTGAGGCCAGTTCTCCTGCTCTCACACTCTCAGGGCTGCCTCACCTGTGCCAGTTCTGCTGTGGTGCCCAAGCATGGCATAAGGTTTACTCTCCCAAGTGCTACAGCCAATGAAAGGAAGGGACATCTCTCCAGTTCTCATGACCTCAGGGCCATCTCTCCCACCTGCCATAGGGGGAGAGGGGTAAGAGGCAGAGGAAAGCATCTCTCCTGTACCCATGCCACTTCATGGCAGATGAGGGGCAGGCCCAGCTCTCCTGCGTTCATGACTTCAGGGTCAGCTCACCATCGGCCCCCCCCTGGCCCCAATCAGGGTCAGCTCTGCTGTGCTGCCCAGGTGGGGTATAGGCCTTATGAACTACTGAGGCACATGGGCTGGTCCTGCCAATCTAAAGCTGTAGAATCTCCATGACATAGGGTAACTAGAGGCTATCTGAGAGGAGTCCAGTGAGGATCCAGTATTGGTGTTATAGCAGAAGCCTGAGGCCTAGAACCAGACCAATGACTCATCGCAACGAACATATCTAAGTAAAGATGTGTGTACAAAAAAAGGTATACTGTGTGACACATCATGACACACTGCAGCTTCTAAGGGAAGATGGGGGTTTGTTGTTGTTGCTGTTATTATTTTGGTTTTTGAGGGGGATTCTTTTTGTGTTTTTGTTTTGTTTTGAGAGGGTTGCTAGTTATGTTTTGTTGTCATTTGTTTATTTCCATTTTTATTTTCTTTTGTGAATGAGCTTGCAAGGGCAGATTCCAAGAGATGGGGAGATGGGTAGGTGGGGTGCATCATGTGAAATTCACAAAGAATAAATAAAAAAGTTTAAAAAAAAATCTTTCTCCCTTTTCAAAATCCCCTTTCTAGTTTCATATCACAGACACACACATACATACACACACACAGAGAGAGAGAGAGAGAGTTCAACTATGAAGGAAAACATGGGCTCTTTGTCTTTCTGAGTAAGACTTATTTTGTTTAATACAATGATTTCAAGCTCCTGATAAGTCATGACTTCATTTTTCTTTATGGATGCATAAAATTCTAGTGTGTATTTTCTTTACCCATTTATCTGTGGATGGAGATCTAGGCTGACTCCACTTCCTGGCTCTTGTGACTAGTGCAGCAATAAACACAGACGTGCACAAGCCTTTGTGTTGCGCTGACTTAGAGTCCTTCTGATTAAATCCAAGAGTAGACAGCTGGGGCATATGACAGTCCGGACTTTTAGGGTTTTGTTTTTGTTTTTGCTTCTTTTGGGGGAGGGTGGACATCAATACTGATAGCCATCAAGCAGGTGGCAAGTGGAGGCCTCTCAAACTCTTCGTTGAGTAGCTCGCAGAAGCCATTGATGTTGGCTCAGCTCAGCTTCTTGTCCCGGGGAACTTGTGGCTCTCTTGATTCGTGCCTCCTGAGTCTCTGGTTCTATCACATGCTCCATCCAACATGCGGCCCCACCTCAGTGCTGCCAGTAGTATCTACCTCTGCATCATCCAGCTCTCCTCACTGAGCATGGCCCAGGCCTGTGAGAGGAGGTCTGTGAGGCCTGTGGTGTGGGCAGTGCAGTCCTTACTCTGGCTCGACTTAAACAGCACCCCCTCTTCAAACACCATCTCCTTGGCCCGCACTGTGCCAGATTGCAACCCAAAAAGTAGCAATGGCTCACCAGAGCGTGGTCCTATGGTCTTGCGGTAGGAGGGCATACACAATCCATGACAGGATTTCCTTCTTTCTGGAAAACATCAGCACTGTGTTTTGGAGCTGTCAGTATGGTCCTTTGGTGGCTGTGCAGTCACTGCTGTTCTGCAGATCAGACAGTGTGCAATTGACACCATCTCAGCTTGGGTATTTCTAATACATTGTGCTAAGTGTTTCCTCCCAATCTGCGTAGCTCTGGAACACAATCATCCTCCTCAGAATGCATTGAGGACCTCATCTTTCAAACCTTGCGGACCCGCGCCTGCCGTGCAGACCTTATAATTCTTTTAAAAAGAAAATGTATATAATACTTTGTCTCTAAATATAAACTCTTCCTTTAATGATTTGATTCTTTTTTTAAAGATTTATTTATTAGTTATACAGTATTCTGCCCACATGTGTGCTTGCCCACCACAAGAAGATACCAGATCTCATTACAGGTGGTTATAAGCCACCATGTGGTTGCTGGGAATTGAACTCGGGACCTTTGGAAGAGCAGATGGTGCTCTTAACCTCTAAGCCATTTCTCTAGCCCTGATTTGATTCTTAAAGTCAATGCAAAGAACATTCATTGGATTGTAAAAAAAAAAAAAAAACAAAAAAAAACTCAGTTACACAAACCAAAATTTGGAACTGGAGAGATGGTTCAGTGGTTACAAGCAATGACTGCTCTTCCAGAGGATCTGGGTTCAAATCCCAGCACCCACATGGCGGCTCACACCTGTCTGTAACTACATGATCTGACACCCTCACCCAGGCATACACGCAGGCAAAAGATCATAAAATAAAAATAAACAAGTAAAGTAAAAAACATCAAAACCAAACTTTTCACTATGCCCCTGTTATTTATTGATTTTGTGGTTGTGGACACAAAAAGCCTTTGTCCTAGTCACACGTATAAAGTAGTTAGCAGCTCTTAGTGGTGTTGTATTAGATAGGGTGATATGTACAGAAGCAAAGAGAAGTAAACAGAGGCTTCAATAATATTCTCCCTTCCCCTTGGAAGACAGAATACAGGCCATTAAAAAATGACTATGGTTCTTTGAACATATTAATAGCATATTATTTTAACAAAATTTAAATTAAATAATATAAATGATGTTCCATTTGCTCCTTTAAAAAAAAAAGATTTACTTATGTATTTGTTTATTATGTATATAGTGCTCTACATGCATGTACACCTACAGGCCAGAAGAGGGCATTAGATCACATTACAGATGGTTGTGAGCCACCATGTGGTTGCTGGGAATTGAACTCAGGACCTCTGGAAGAACAGTCAGTGCTCTTAACCTCTGAGCCATCTCTCCAGCCCCCCATTTGCTCCTTTTTAACCGAAAAAAAATCTGTATTTTGCTGTTAATTAAGGCATTCTATTAGAATGACACAAAGCTTACATTCTCTTCAAAATAGAGGTTAGGAGAAATTGAGAGATTGCTTTATCATTAATAAGATAGAGATCTTCAGACATGGAAATATATTAAGTGTTAACATGCCCTTCTGGCATGGCACCCTTTCCCTGAAGAAGATTGTATGTCACTTCTGCACATGAGGATGCTGAGTAACGCCTCCCATTGCTACTTTATACATACCATTTAATGAGTGATAAATAATTGCTGAACCTTCTGGTTCAGAATAATTGGTCATTCAATTATACATAGATATCTACTTAAATTTTATCAAAGAGTTGGACTAATGTGATTTTATTTTAATTGCTACTTTTAAATTGGTATGTGTGTAACGTAAAGTTCCTATGTTCCCTTTGTGGCAGTGCAGCAACAAGGTTTCCTGACGCTGGCTCTAGTCAAGGTATAAATGGATGTCAAAATCCAGGAAGAAATCATAATTATAGATTGGTTTGCTCTGCAATCTGTAACTAATTGTCAGTATGCAAAATTGTGTCTACCCATCCCCCACCTACCTGAACACTCCCAATCAAAAGTCGCCCTTGCACCTAAGCCCAGGAGAGGAAAGTGTGATATCAAAGCAAACGCTTGCAGTATCAGTCATATAAAAGACCCATCACCTTGAGAATTCCTCTTGCTGCACCAATGAGAAACAGGGAATGCTGCGTTTTGTCGCTGTGGCAACCGCAGAAGCAAGCCTGGAGAGCAAATGTTCCTGAGTGGGTTGTGTGCCCCTCCGGCTCTGTAGATACTGCTAATGTGAGGACATCTCTGATTATCAAGTTGGTGGATTCATCTGACAGGAAAAAAATTGGAGCTGTGATCACTAAACAAAGAGATGTTTGTTTTGTGACTGACAAAGGCAGGAAAACACCCCTTGTTTAAAGCAGATCGGCTTTTAGTGACCGACTGAACAGCATAACAAATAACAGCAAAAAAAAAAAAAAAAATGTATCAAACGTTCTTTCATTAAATTCTAAGAACACAGGGCACACTACTTGGATTAGCCAAGCACTGCATTAATCTGCCCCTAAATTTGCAAATTTAAGATGAACACAGGAAAACTTTCAGAATACAGACTCAGAGCTGTTAGCCATACTGAGGAATATTTATGAGATGTTTGTTGAATGGTAGGAGCCAGATGAACAGAACATCATCTTGCTAAATGAGCAGGTTTTCCATTTATTTTTATCTTTGTTATACTTTCCTATTTTTACATTTAAAAGGTATTCATAGGGCAAGAACAGAGAGTATGCAGCAAATTAGAAAGAAAACGCCCTTCCTCAGCAGACAGGTACACCCAGACTTCTCAGATGTTTACATCAACTCACATTGTTGCTCAGGAGGCCAACGCAGGTGCTTGCAATCTCCCTGAACCTAGTGGGGAATGAAAGCTTCATGCATATGAATGAGCCACAGAGAGCAAGAGGTCCCCCATGGAGAGCATCCTCTCTTCCTCTTGGCTACAGGATACTTATACTGAATGCTTTCTTGGTGGCATGGTTCAGCTTACCTGGCAGAACACACACACAGCAGCAGCCTGTGGTAAGTCTTCCAGAAAAGCCTTTAAAACTGGGCTCAGTGTGACACAGGAGCAAGCCTGCGGACCCCGAGTATGGCGATGAGTTTTTGTATACAACATCAAATGCATGATCCATGAAAGAAAGAATTAATGAGGGAACTTCACTGAGGTTAAAACTTCCTGTTCTGTCAGAAGACAGCCTGCCCAGTAGAAGAAAATATCTGCAAAGGAAACCTGGTTAAAAACACACTCTCTCTCTCTCTCTCTCTCTCTCTCTCTCTCTCTCTCTCTCTCTTCTCTCCCCCCCCCCCCCACCGTGTGTGTCTGTGTGTAAGTATAGAGAGAAAGGTCACTAGGAATTATTGAAATAAGATTTGAAGCAATTATTTCTCTCTTCTCATAAAATGTCACAGAAATTCCTACAGGTTTTGATGTCATTAGTCACATCCATGTGTTTTCATCAAATCTTCCTTGAAATCACTCTGTTTGACCACACCCCCTTGGTGGGGAGGCCTGGTGGCACTCAGAGAAAGAAGTAGCAGGCTACCAAGATGAGATGTGATAGCCTATGACCATATAGTGGGGGAGGAGGTCCCCCTTGGTCATAGACCTAGGGGAGGGGGATAGGGTGAGAGCGGGAGGGAGGGAGGAATGGGAGGATACAAGTGATGGGATAACAATTAAGATGTAATCTGAGTAAATTAATAAAATAAAATTTAAAAAACTAAATAACAAGGTAAACTTCAGTAAACAATATTCTGTATGAAATTCGTTCTATCCACTGAAAACTAGACTTTACTATGAGGTAACATGTAGACAAGGCCATGACCTTATGGCACAATGCCTATAGTTCTTCATTTCCAAATATAATTTTAGTATGTATACAATATTATTATTTGGAATACTTTTAAGTATATGCAGAACCTAGAGATCCTGTATGTCTGTGTGTATGTGTGTGTTGTATATGTCCATATGTGTTTGGTGTGTGTGTGTCCATGTGTGGCATGTGTGTATGTGGTGTGTGTGTGTGGAAGGAGAGATAAACCTGTTTTTTATGATCCCAAGTGTGGGATCGGAACAGTCTTGTGAGAGAACAGGTGAGGTTAATCCACTAGAAGACTGACCATCTAGTGCAGGAGCTTGATTGTTGCCAGCTGAAAAGATCCTATGACCAGACTGGGAGGAGATACATAATGAGCCCAGAACTGGAGGTGGGGCCTTCAGAGACTTTGCACAGTTTTTGGCTGTTCATTGCTCCACTTTGAGACGCTCCTAGAGAGAACTGCTCTAGGGAAGGCTTCAGGGATCTGGCTCCTGCTGAGGTTCCAGGTTCTGGTTACTCCAGGTTCCAGCAGAAGAAATCTTGCTGATTACCCCAGGAGAATCGTCCCTCAGAACTGATATCCTTATGGTTTTGTTATTGTGTTCTTTAATCCTCCTTTCCTTTGTTTTAGTTAGTCAGGTTATAAGTGACATATGCTCAGTTGATAAGTTGTAATAAAATATATTGGTTAAGAAAGCTGAGCTTAAAAAAAAAAAGAAAGAAAACTGAGCTTACAGTGTGTGGTGTGTAGTGTATGTATTGTGTGTGTGTCTGTATGTGTGTGTGTGTGGTGTCTTTATGTGTGTGTGTGTGTGTGGTGTAGTATGTATGTGTGGGTGTCTATGTGTGTGCTGTGTCTGTATGTGTGTGGTGTGTGTGTGTGTGCTGTGTCTGTATGTGTGTGTGGTGTGTGTGTGTATGTGTATGTGGTGTGTGTGTGTGTGTGTGGTGTAGTATGTATGTGTGGTTGTCTATGTGTGTGCTGTGTCTGTATGTGTGGTGTGTGTGTGTGTGTGTGTGTGCTGTGTCTGTATGTGTGTGTGGTGTGTGTGTGTATGTGTATGTAGTGTGTGTGTGTGTGTGTGTGTGTGTGTGGTGTGTATCTGTATGTGTGTATGGTGTGTCTATACCTTCATGCCTGAGTTTGTACTTGTCTCTTACAGGTAATGATGAGGAAAGCAACTCTGAAGATAGAGCCCTATTTTTCTAACAGCAGGCTCACGCTACATCTGTGTAGAAAGATTCTTCAGTCTGGGCTGAATTAGTGGAAACTCAACGCAAATTATCTTCCCATGCTTCTCTGCTCTCAGTCACCCCACACTTTTTAGATACTCAATGACTGACTAATAAAACTCATCTCCCAAACAGCCTACAAAGGGTGGGTGAAAGACTGAGTAGTTTAAGGTTAACTCCCTAGAGGCAATATGCAAATGAAGAGCTCATGCAGGGAAAGCTAATGCCATGGGGAGTAAGTCTAGTAATAATCTTCCTCAGCTATGCCAACTTTATTGTCCCTAGCTAGTCCACATCTGCAGAATGAGAAAAGTACTAACAAGTAAGCACCAGCACTATAAACCATGACTTTCAGAAATGTGTCTGTACCAACTGTGCTGTAGTCAATCCACACATGTCACAGAATTTCAAAGCAATGACTCTCTTTCTGAAATATTAAAAAAGACATTTAAAATAAAAATCAACATTGACAGAAAAAGAAAAGACAAATATTGGGACCTTTTTACTGTTCTGCTATTTTTTTTTTAATATAAGTTTGTCAATATGTACCACATTCTCTTAGCTCAACTCCATACCTTCTGCCTTTCATCTGCTCATGGTTTCTGGGTGATTTCTATTGCTTGTTAGCTCCAGAAAAACCCATTAGACTGTTTAGAAAATAGAATATAAAGAAACATATGTGTGTATAGGGATCCAAGAGGAGAGGGAAGCAGGGAGGGGAGAGAGAAGTAGAGATGGGGGAGAGAAGAGGAGGAGGAGGAGAAGGGGAGAGACAGACAGAGAAACAGACAGAGAGGGAAACAGACAGAGAGACAGACAGACAGACAGACAGAGACAGAAAGACAGAGAGGAGGGAGAAAGAGAAATAAATGTAATGCATGCTATAGAGGAATGTGACAAAGAGAGAAACAGAGAGAGAGAGAGACAAAGAGAGAGAATATAAATGTTATTCAGTATGTTTTATAAGCATGTGTGTACACACATATTTAACATGATTTTCCATAACACTGATTTGTTCTAGCACTTTTCATAAGCAACAGTTTTAGATTTCATAATATAAACATACGTACTAACAAACAGAAAAAAAAATAGTTGCTTGTTTTTACTCAGGCAAATGGAGTCTGTCTGAGTCTATAAGTAATCAGTAAACAGTGTGAATGTGTACTGTCCTGGGGTGCAGAAATCCAAGATGGAGGCACTGGCCAGTTTAGTGTGTGGTGAAAGCCACTTTCTCATATGTGGTACCTCGTAGTGACAACCAGGAGGAATGGAAGAGCAAACAGTAAATACTTTTTGTAAGCTATTCCTCTTGTTCACAAGGGCTCCAGCCTCGTGACCTAAGCTCACTCAGGAGGCCCCACCTCTTATTCTGCATTAGTAGGGAAGGGCACAATGTCTAGCCACTGCAGCTACGTCTCACATGATGACTGGAGACACTGTCCAGGCTCTCTTCAGAAAGCAGCTCATGATCCATGGGATCTACCACTGTCTTTATTTTATTTTATTTTTAATATTTTTTTAATTTTGTGTATGTCTGAGTACCATGCCTGTCTCCCTCAGAGGCCACAAGAGGGCATCAGATCCTCTGGAATTGGAGTTACAGATGACTGTAAGCCACGATGTGGGTGCTGGAAACAGAGTTTGGGTCCTGTATAAGAATGGCCAGTTCCCTTAACCATGGAGCCATTTCTCCATTCTCCATTATTTTTATTTCTTAGTGCGATCAAATAAGGCGTACCTGCTCAATGCATTCCTTTAACCTGTAAGTCTAACCACCACCCGACCGAGGTGGGAGGAACTCCCTATACTTCCCTTTTCCAAGTCTCGTTTCTCAAGAACATGACATTTTATTCCCTTGCTGTGTTCTATTGCCCTCCACGTGTATATCTCAGGCTGTACTGCCATGTCTATTTTTTTCTGCCTTAGTTTTTCTGCATTGGTTTTCTTGCTGGAAGAAGAAGCTGCAGTTCTCTTACACCGTTCCTATGCCCTCAAAACCAAAGCCTCAAACTTCTTACCAAACTGCTGTGATTGTATAATGATGAAATACATTCAAAATTAAGCCTAACTCTGCTTAGTTGTACTTTTTCTTACACAAACATGTATTTTATTCATTAGTTACTGCCTTTGTTTCCTATTGGATGCTTCTATTTTTATACAATTATTTGTGAAATATATACACATATGGAGAAACACAAGAGACACCGATGCGCTGAGGGTATATGTGACCATGACTCAGATACAGAAAAGTCTCCTCAGCCCAGTTCCCTTCTCCCCTTACATGCAATCTATTATTATACCTTACTTTTATTGCTTAATTTACATTTAACTATTTGTCTTAAAGACTAAAATTTTGCCTGTTTGTGCTTTATGTAGTTTAGTTGAGAATGCTAAAGTGTTTTAAAATACAACTGTACTGTACAGCAGGATACATCTACAGTACTACATACTTTTCACAATTTTTTAAATTAGCACCCCCTCCTTCACCTACCCAGACAGGCAGGCAGACAGACAGACAAACAGACAGACTGAGACACAGACAGAGAGAGACTTAATTTTGCTGTTCTGTGCTTGTGACAATACCCACTGTGGTAAGAATTCACCCTTGTTGGGCCATCAACAGGATTGAGCACTTGGTATTTATTTAATGAGCTATTTAAATTTCCTCTTCCCTTCTTGGATTTATTGTTTGTTTATGATTTTGACTATTTTTCTTTTGGATTCTCTGTTTCATCCCCACTAGCGTCCGGCACACACTCTCCCTGTATGCTTTCTAGCTGTATCTATAATTTGTCCACTGTGTGCTTTACATTTTGCTCTCATCATAGCATCTTTGAGTAAACTATTTTATTAATACATTTTTTCCGTTATGGTAGATGCTTTTTTACATTTTTCATTCAGTCTGAAATTGTAAATGCATTTCCCATTTTGCTCTTGAAAAGACTGTGTACCTTTCACCTACAAATATAATATTACAATCGACTTTGCCAAATAAAGTCATTTAGTTCCTAATATAGGTGCCAACTGTACTAATATGTTTTGTTTAAAAAGTCATTTCTTCTTTCTCTGCAGAATCACCATGGCAGCCGGGACCCTGTACACATACCCTGAAAACTGGAGGGCCTTCAAGGCCCTCATCACTGCTCAGTACAGCCAGGTTCAGGTCCATGTGTTCTCCGCACCACCCCACTTCCACTTTGGCCAAACCAACCGACCCCCCGGACTTCGCCGAAAATTTCCTGCTGGCATGGTTCCAGCATTTGAAGGCGATGACGGATTCTGTGTGTTTGAGACCAATGCCATTGCCTATTAACATAAGCAATGAGGAGCTGCTGCGGGAAGTATGCCAGAGGCAGCAGTTCAGGTGGTACAGTGGGTGAGCTTTGCTGATAGTGACATTGTTCCTCCAGCTAGCAGCTGGGTGTGCCCCACCTTGGGCATTGTGCACCACACCAGAACAAACAGGCCACTGAAAATGCAAAAGAGGAGCTGAAGCAAATCCTGGGCCTGCTGGACACTCACCTGAAGACAAGGACTTTTCTGGCTGGTGAGCGAGTGGCACTGGCTTGACATCACAGTTGTCTGCACCCTGTTGTTGCTCTATAAACAAGTCTTAGAGCCTTCCTTTCGAAAGCCAGGCCTTTCCCAATACCCATCAGTGGTTCTTTATCTGCATTAACTAGCCCCAGTTCCGGGCAGTCTTAAGGGAAGTAAAGATGTGAGAAGATGGCCCAGTTCGATGCTAAGAACTTTGCAGAGAGCCAACCTAAAAAGGACGCCCCAAGGAAAGAAAGGGGTTCACAAGAAGAGAAGCAGAAGTCCCAGGCTGAGTGGAAAGAGGGGGGAAAAGGCAGCTGCCCCAGATCCTGAGGAGGAGATGGACGAGTGTGAGCAGGCACCGGCTGCTGAGCCCAAGACCAACGACCCTTGTGCTCACCCGTCCAAGACTACCTTTGTGTTGGATGAGTTTACTCGTAAATACTCCAATGAGGACATCCTCTCGGTGGCCCTGCCATATTTGGGGGAGCACTTTGTTAAGGATGGATGGTCCCTGTGGTATGCAGAGTACCGCTTCCCTGAAGAGCTCTCCCAGACCTTCATGGGTTGCAGCCTCATCAATGCAATGTTCCAGCGATTGGACAAACTAAGGAAGAATGCTTTTGCTAGTGTCATCCTCTTCAGAAGCAACAACAGCAGCTCCATTTCTGGTGTTTGGGTCTTCCGAGGCCAAGAGCTTGCCTTTCCACTGAGTCCAGATTGGCAGGTGGACTATGAGTCATATACATGGCAGAAACTGGATCCTGGTAGCAAGGAGACCCAGACCTTGGTTGCAGAGTACTTTGCCTGGAAGAGGGCCTTCCAGCAGGTGGGCAAAGCCCATCAAGGCAAGATCTTCAAGTGTCTTGCCATCACCTAGCTGCCTGCACCCACCCTTTGAGGGGGATGGGGGTCATTAAAGGAGACTGAACACTGCAAAAAATAATAAATTAAATAAATAAAAATAAAAGGTAATTTCTTTATCCATAGCATTGAGAACTATTGTTCTTAAGTTTAAAGTCCTTTGGATTTGTTTTTGATCCAGTAAATCTTCTTTATTATCCTATTTGGGATGCTCCAAGGACCATCATAGTTTATAATTTTATATTTTGATAGCTGGTAAAATTCATTTCACATTAATTAAACATTTAGCTGACTTAGTTACTCTGCTACTTTAATTTTTAATATACAAAAGACTTTTGTACAAAAAGTAATACCAAAAGGAAACTTGATTCTAAACAAGGAAACTAAGCACATGACAAGTGTGACTGTACTGGTAATGCCAGAAATTTCTGTTATTTAAATCACTCTATTAGGGTGTAGTGGTACACGCCTGTACTCCCAGCATTCTGGAAGGCAGAAGCAGGTGGATGGCTGTGAGTTCAAGGCCAGCCTAGTCTACAAAGTGAGTCTAGGACAGCCAAGGCTACACAGAGAAACCCTGTCTTGAAAAACAATAACAACAAAAAAATGAACAAATAGAAAAAGAATAGAATAGCATAAAAACACTCAATTATCCCTGATTACTTAAAGCAAAACTAATAGCCAATCTGAGTATTTCTTCACAGACAGTGTCGTTAAGATGGTGAAAAATGAGAAAAGTAGATCTACAATCTTGGCCAGCACATGTCTGCCCTGATCAGTTATACCTACCTTATTATAGGGACTTGCATAGGAAAAAATAATTAAGAATTATGTATTTTCAACATACATGGAAGTAAAATATGTCAGTCCACAAAAATTAACAGAAGGAATAAATGCATAATTTTATGCTTATTGCACTGTACATTAACACAGTGCTGTTTGAAGGTAAACCTGCAGCATATGGTTCAAAGTAGCCACTGAAATAAAATGAAAGTGTGTTTAATTATTTAATAGTGAGAGTTAGATATCAGTCAACACTTCACTGAGATACAGCTCACCCTAATCATAATGGTTAAAAAAAAAAAAAAAAAAAAAGCACCCAAAACCAACAACAGTAAAAAGCCTAATTGAGGTGGATCCAAGATGGTGGCACCGACACACATCTTGTTTGATCAGCAGGAGAGCAGTGACTGTATAAGAACCAAGGACCAGTCTGAGAACCACAAAACATCAGTACTGGTGACCCACAGGTGAGAGGCATCCAAATTGTGTGGAGCACCATTGGTTCTCGCCTCGGGCCAGCCGACTAATCCACAGAAAGATCCTGGGTCCTTGTAGGCGTGGGTGCATGCTTTGAAGACTAGTGTCACACCTGCCTGCTTCTGAACTCCCAGAGATCAGAGAGATGCAAAAACACCAGCATCTGTGGCTTCTAGCACAGAGCAGACACCGCAGTCTGGAACACAAGTGGATCTGACCTCAGGTCACCCAGTAAATCCACAGAAAGTTCAGGAGTCCAAGCAGGCACCCAGCTCACACTCCAAGAGCTAGCCACACACCTGGCTAGTTGGCAGTTTCTGACCACTGGGGCTCTGCAAAAAACAGCAGCATTGTTCTCTGTCCCTAGGAGATAAGCAGGCCCGCAGGAGCACTCTCTGCTTGGTATCATTCCGCCTGTTCTCCAGCCGCCTGGTATACCTGGTTCACAAACAGGGAGCCAACAAAGACAGTGAACTCAGCAGAGGTGAGTTGAGCTGGGTACGGAACCAAAGTCCTATGGCCCTCTGCCCAGAGAAACCAGGCGAGCCCACCAGAGCAGCTCTCTATTTTGATAACTTTCCACCTACTCTCCAGCTGCCTGGCCTACCTGGGTCATAAACAGGAGCCAACAGATACAATGAACCCAGTAGAAAGATTAGGGTGTGGAAATGAAACCCCATCATCTGTATCTACCACAAAACCTCTGTCCAGAGACCCCCAAGCCTGACATCACAATTGGAAGAGGTCAGTGTAAGAACACAAACAAGAATTCCCAGGACCATTTGATACCATCAGAAACCAACAGTCCCACCACCACCACAAGCCCTGGAGACACTAGCATACCCAGTGTACAAGAGAAGGATTTCAAATCTGAGGTTATGAAAATGATAGAGACCTTTAAGAAGAAAAATAAATCCCTTAAACTAGAACAGGAACACAGAAAGAAAGAAATGAAAGAATTGAACAAATCACTTAAAGAAGTTTGCAAAAGACAAGAAACTATTATCAAACAGGAGAAGGAAATGAATAAAATTATTCAAGACCTAAAAATGGAGATAGGAGCAATGAAGAAAACACAATCAGAGAAAATCCTGAAAATGGAAAACCTAGGGAAGAAGAAAGGAATTAGAGACACAAGCATCATCAAAAACTCATGTGACAACACATGCTGGCGAGGATGCAGAGAAAGGGCAATATTCCTCTATTGCTGTTGGGAGTGCAAATTTGTATAACCACTTTGGAAATCAATCTGGCGCTTTCTCAGAAAATTGAAAATAATGCTATCTAAAGACCCAGCTATACCACTCCTGGGCATATACACAAAAGATGCTCCACCATACAACAAGGTCATTTTCTCAACTATGTTCATAGCAGGTTTATTCATAATATCCACCATTTGAATAGAGCCTAGATGTCCCTCGACCAAAGAATGGATAAAGAACTCTGGTACATTTACACAATGGAATACTATTCAGCTATCAAAAACAAGGAAATCTTGAAATCTGCACACAAGACTCAGAAAGACAAGCATGATATATACCCACTTATAAGTGGATATTAGCCCAATATAGTTGTCCTCTGAGAGACTCCACCCATCGGGTATTAGGACAGATACTGAGACTCAAAGCCAGACTCTTGGTTAAGAGCTGCGAGTTGTATGGAAGGGATGAAGGATGGGAGGATGGGGGTGAGGGAACAGAGGAGGGCATGTCAGAGGCTCCACAAGAAGACTTTAAAGTCTGGCAGATCTGGAGCCAGGGGGGCCTGAACAAAGTGATGCACCAACCATGGACATTGAAAGTAGCAAACCTAGCCCCCCTGTTCAGATGTAGCCCATGAATAGTTCATTCTTCACATGGAGAAGGGGAGGGGAGAACAGGGAACTGCCTCTGACATGAACTCCGGTGCCTATGGTTTAATCGCTACCTTTTGGTGGAGAGGCCCTGTGGGACCACAGAGGGAGGAGATGCAGGCTACCCAGATGAGACCTGATAGGCTGTGGTCAGACTGTGGAGGAGGAAGGCCCCCATCAGTCAGAGGTTTGGAGGAGTAGAATAGGGTGCAAGAGGGAATGAGGGTGGGATCACGAAGATAAAAGTGAGATTACAATTGAGATGTATTGTAAATAAGTTATAACAAATTTTTTAAAAAGCCAAATTGAGTATAGAATAAAAGGAAACCTTGTACACTGCTGGTGAAAATGCAAATTAGTCCAGCCACTATGAGCATCAGTGTAGTAGCTCCTCTAAAAACTAAACACAGGACTAACACAGCATCAAGCTATCACACTCCTGGATTATCTCCAAAAAAAAATCAAGTCGGCCTAGGTAAGAGATCCTTACGTATCCATTTATTCCAGCATGATTTACAACAGCTGAACTTCAGAATCTGCCTTGGTGTTAATCTATAGCTAGACAGATATGGAAAACATTACATAGATACATAGAGAGATGACAGGTAATAGATGATAAATGGGTAGATAGGCAGACAGACAGATTTAGATACATACACGATGGACCACAATAGCAAAATGATGTGATACCCTTTGTGGGAATAGGATAAGTTAGAGGTCATGTAAAGTAAAATAAGCAAGACACAGAAAGCCAAGCATAACATGTTTTCTCTCAAAGATTTCAGCTAAAATAAAAGTGAAAACAGACTGAGTTGGAAGTGGCCGATGGGTTGGTTACAAAGAGAAGGATCAGGTGACATGGAGTTAATTAGGAGGGCTGACATAGTCAAAGCAACACAGATGTACACACGGAAGGGTAACAGTGAAACCCATTCACACGCATGCTAAATATGCAGTTTGTTACAACACTAAAAACGGAAAAAGCAGCACTGTGCAGAGTGTCAGTGTTTTGGACTATCCTTAGATGTCGTTCACCATTTCCCTACACCTGACTCTAATGAAGAGCAGGCAAATGCACTGTCTGCAAGTGGACCCTGGTGTTGTTGAACTGAGACTGATTTCCATGCCAGAGGGGACAGCAGTTATTCACCTCTCAAGCCCTGATACATTGGGGCCTTGCTGGTAGCAAGGTTTTTTTTTTTTTTTTTGCATGAATCCAGGAAGAGGTCTCAGCAAGGTGATTTGGCTGAATCTACCTTTCTCTGTGGGTGTGTCCCAGGGCTTGGGGGTAAGGAGCTCAGTTGGTCTAAGCAAATGCTCCCCAGAGAAGATGTCCTTCTCGCCCAAGTCCATCTTCATGGTCATTTTCTGCATGCAGTCTCTAGCCGCTTTGCTGCAAAATGGCTTCATGGCCACCGTGCTGATCAGGGAATGGGTACAGAGCCAAGCACTCCCTGCGGGTGACATGATTGTGGCCTGCCTCGCTGCCTCCAGGTTCTGTCTGCATGGACTAGCCATTCTAAACAACTTCCTGGTCAGGTTTATGCTTAGTCCCCAAAAGGAGTATGTTGGGGTCTCCTGGGACTTCATCAACACGGTCACTTTCTGGATTACCACCTGGCTTGCCATCTTCTACTGTATAAAGATCTCGTCATTTTCGCATTCCATCTTCCTCTGGATGAAATGGAGGATTTCTCGGGCGGTGCCCAGGTTACTGCTGGGATCGTTGTTCTTTGGTGGGCTGTCATCCATTTCCTTAGTCACTGGGAAAAAAATTGCCTGTCAAATGATGGCCTACGAAAACCGTACACAAGCTCATACAGCAACAGCGTTCTATAAGTATTATGTTCGCTGCCACGCCGTGCTGATGTGGGTCGTTCCCTTCGTCCTGTTTCTGTTGTCTATTATCTTCCTTATGTGCTCACTGTACTGGCACGTGAAACAGATGCGGTACCACGGACCCCGACCTCACGATCACAGGACCCAGGCTCACACCATGGCTCTGAAGTCTCTCACCTTCTTCCTCATCTTTTATACATCGTATGTTCTGTCCCTGGTGATGTCTGTCACATACATTGTAACTGCCTACGATGCCTGGCACTGGGCCCGGGAAGTGATCATCTACACGGGCATTTCCCTACATTCCACCATTCTGATAGCAAGCAGCCGCAAAATGAGAAGGGCCCTCAAGGTGGTTTCCCAACCTTTGTACTGCCAGCTCATAAGACGTGAAGGGCCCTGGGCATGAGGTGGCTCCACCCTCAAGGTACCGGCATCAATAAGCTCTTCTATAGGGAAAATAGTGCTTGCCACGGCGGCAGGAATTCGGAAAGCCTGAGGACTCTCTCTCTCTCTGCTCATTCGCTCCCATTCCCTTCTATCTCACAGTATTTACTTTTTTCACATTTCTCTGTTCCTCTTGCCCGTCCTTCTCTGGACTGAGTCCCAAGTCACATTGGCCTCACCCAATAGTCATTTCCTCATAGGTCTTTAAGCGATAGTCCTCAAACATTTAAGTCATTGGTCTTCCCTTCTTTATGAACAGCTGTAGCCACTGTCAGCTTCTCTCTGGGCAAAGTCAAGTCTGGTTTTAGTGGCATAGATTCGCCAGCACTGTCCTGTGACTCACCAGCCAAACTCCTCAGTTCGGTTTTCTATTGCGCAGCTTCTGGCCCACTGTCCCATGACTGCTTCCCTTCTCTCCCCTGCTCTTTTGACACCAAAGAACAAGCACTTCCCAGCTCCTTCACCCTGGTTTCTTTCTGCTTTGTTTTCTCTGTCAGTCTCTGCCATTCTCATCTTTTTGTGCCTCCCTTAAGACTAATTCCATCCTGGAGCTTTCTCAGTTTCATCCCGTACGAAGCTGAGGACACGTGTGAATTTTGTCCCATTATGGGTGCTAACAATGACTTGGTGTTCTTCCTTAAGTTGAATTAAAAGGAGTTGTATGGTATGGAAATGTTAAGTTTGGTCCAACAGAAGACAGATGAACACAAGGAAAATCTTCAACGATTCTTCATTTTAGTAACCCTGCTCTTCTTGTCGGTCCACTTGGAAGAGGTACCTAGATGCTGATGCCTAGGCTTGTAGACCCTAGAATGGAATATTCCCATGATGGTCCCCTAGAAATGGAAAAATACATCGGAACCTCCATTATCATATACTTTTATCTTCTTCTGTAAATTCTTAGTTTTCTGTGACTTTGTGGTTCACATGTCACTCAACTGAGGTATGTGTGTGTAAGTAATAATAAATATGAACATTATATCTTGGACATCTGAGGTGCTATAAAAGAAAAATGCTGGAATTGTCATGCTCTTATTAAGCTATTTTTCAAAACAAGGAACATGACAACATAAAGTGAGTTTCCTTTCATACTACTGCGGGGATCCAGATGTCATGGGTGGGTTCTTAAATGTATGTACTTAATAGCAGTTTCAAAACATACAAAGGAAAAAGAGAAGAGAGTAATAGAAAAGCATACATACTATTACAACCAGCCATTAACACTCTTTTCTTAAGAACTGATCTAATAAGCAGACAATGAATCAGTAATGATACAGCGAGGTGGAATAATTCTGTCAGCCAACCTGACTTAGCTCCCACCCACGGAAAGCTCCCCCAACACCAGAATGCATCCATTTGCTAATGTATACATGGAGCAGTTATCAAAATGGACCACCTTCTGCCTTCAAAATGAGCCTCAATAAGCTTAAAAGAGTATGTGCTTTCTAATCACAATAGGATAAAAGTAGGAGTCTATAACAGAAAAATATCTAGGAAATGGTCAGAGGCTTAGAATTTAAATAATGTGTGTATAAACAACCCTCTGATCAAAGGAATCACAGTAGAAATTAGAAAGCAGAATGAAAATGAAACATTTTCGGATGTGTGGAGTGCCACCTACTAACATAGAAACAGTATGGGAACTAACAGCCCTAAGTGTGCCTGTTCAAAGAAAGAGCTCAAATCAGATTCCACCTCAAAAGAGTAGATACAGGAGAGCAATAGGAAAGCAGAAGAAATGGAATTAACAAAAACCAGAGTGAAACCAACCAAGCAGAAAGGTGAAAAACAACAGATGAGGTAAGTGAACCAGAATCTGGTTCTTTGGACTTGTTTGGATAGATTATGCTTTAGATGCATTGATGGGAAGGGGCAAAATACCAACAGCAAGGATGAGAGAAGTAGCATCATTATATTTTTGAAGTCATCAAAGGAAAACAAGGGGCTATTTGAACAACTTCATACTAATAAGTTGAACACATTAGGGAAACACAATTGAGGGTACCGCCTTGCTGAAGGATGGCTTCAGGGTACTGTAGTCTTCCTTCCAATGGGATTAATGGTTCCACAGAGAGCTTGTGGGACTCTGGTCCTAGGAATTTACTTCAGCGGTGACCCCAGGACTTAGCTTCTCTTCTGTGAGAAGTCTCATGTCTCCTGCGTCCCATTATTTAATAAGTTTGTTGAGTTTGGTTTTGTCTTCCTTTATCTTCTGTCTTGGTGAAACCCATTCCTCCACCTGCAACTCATCAGGCTTGATGGCAGGTGCCTTTCCCATGGAGCCATCTCACTGGCTCCCACCTACTCTTTTGAAACGGTGTGTGAGAGTATATTTCTTGAGAAGTTATACATCTGAATGCATTGTATTTTCTTCACAAACTTGATTTACAAGTTTCCTGAGTACCTTAGGTAGATTTTTTATTATCTGCCCCCAACCCCACAACCAGCACACAGAGGGAATTATAAACCACCTGCCTCTGGTTGCCTATAAGTTATCATCTTTCCAAGCATTTTTTGCTATATCTTCCTGAACTTATTATGTGTCCATCATGTTTATCCAAATGTCTTCACGTTGTGGGAAGCAGAAAAGCAATATGAGTAAAGAGGAAATGAAAATATAATCAGCACCTTTTAATTATTACCCAGTACATCCTGTTTCTGTCATTATACCATATTCTGCCAAAAGGTTGTGACCCATTTTTGGTAAGCGGCCAGCTAAATTTGCAATAGTAAATATACTTAAAAAATCCCAAGAATAGAAATATTGTTATGTTTATGGTTTCTCAAGGTACTTTTAAAAAAGAGGAGGTTAAGGAAAAAAAAAATAAAGCCAGATGGTACATATTTTTAATCCTAACACTCAAGAGGCAGAGGCAAGCGAATCTATGTGAGTTCAAGGACATTCTGGTTTATGGAGTGAATTCCAGGACAGCCAGAGCTACACAGAGAAATCCTGTCTTTAAAAAAAAAAAAAGAGTAGATATCTAGACTATAATTTAAAAATTGATAGAGTTCTTTGTAATTATGAAGGTTATCATAAATGTCATTTCATACCAAAACAGACCACAAATTGAGTGGATAGGGCATCAAAGACATCATGTTCAGACTTAAATCAGTGTGCAAAAGCTTAAATTAATCTCCACTAGAACTGCTTTAGAATGTTGATATACGCACTGCTAATTTAACTTGCAGCCCAACACTCACAAACAGATGTATACTGTTACGTATGAGATAAAACACAATTTTAATTAATAAGTAAAATACTGCCTTGGCCATTTGCACCAAATCATTGCCAGTTGTTGTAAAAGTAGAGTAAAGAAAGAAGGCTTTTGTGGTTTATAGTTTTTAAGTAATAGACAATTATTATTATTATTATTATTATTATTATTATTATTATTATTATTATTATTATTACATTGAAAGAAGAAAAGAGTTTAAAATTGATAAGAAATCTTCAAAAGTTCCTCCCCAAAAGTCATCATAGGTTGTGTGGTGCAGGATGAGATATTTTCTATTCTATGATATTGGATCAGCTGGAATTACTTTAGCACTCCTAATATGCCATAACCATCGAGTTTTCAGGGTACAGTTGGCAAAGCATTGTGTGGCTGTTACAGGGACATGAAAGAGACATAAGATATATTTTCTTTCAGTGAGTTCTGCTAAAGAGCCAGTAGGATTATAGACTTCCACATTGACATTCAGGGGCAAATAAAACGTACCTCTACCTCTGTTGCTTAAAGATGCTCTCTGCTTTGCCAGCCTGCAAGCTCACTACCATCACCTCGATACAAATCTATTACCCTAGAGAGCATGCACATTGTGGTTAAGGTGTGATGACCTCATCTATGCTCAGTTCCATCTCTCCCAGCCACAGATGGACTCATATTTCAGATTTGGCCCTGGGAGAGCCAGTCACCATGGTAACTGCTGCAGACATGCACACAGCTCTTATGGGGTCAATTAGTGCCCTTGCCAGAAATGTTCCACCAGAACTGACTTGTTCACCCTTGGGTTTCAAGCTATTGAGTTGCCTATAAGCCTGCCATCTTCATGAGAGGTACAGAAACAAGAGTCCTGAAGTGTTCTCTGCTCTCCTGAATGCTGAGATTGCTGATGACTGTGGAGATGAGGACAGTGTGGCTGGTGACTAACGCTGAGCCAGGAACTTGTCTATGTACCTTCTGCGTGTAATTCACTTAATGCCTCAGCAAATTTATGAGCCTAATGTGACTTTATGAGATTTACAGAACAGGAAATTGAATGTTGAATGCTTTAGTAATTCTCCTAACATGTTACAGATCCTACACAGCAGGCTAGAGTTACTATCCAAGACGTTTTATCTCAGAGCTCTGTATTACACTATATCCATGGCCTTCCTATGGCTAGACTGCCATTTTTCTGAGACACAGTTTCCTTCTAATTGAATTAGTGGGACCTAGACTTCAATTTGCTCATATTCTTAAGTTTGGATTACTGAAATCTTAATAATAAAATACTTTGTTATCAAGCAAATCTCAGATGACACTTTGAATCTTCTCAACCCCATTTGTCACCTAAAACCCAATTCTACTTCCTTTCAAGGCCCTTCACTCTAGCTAGTGGGGCAGTGGCTCACTTAAGGCCCTGCTGAGTACCTCTCATTCTCTTGTAAGACTCTCTGGTGCTCAGCCATGGGCCACCTGTGAAAAATCCATTTGGCATCCATGCCCCTGCAAGTACAACCAAAGATAAAGTATCATCCATGAGCTTATACTTGACCAGTTGGAAACAGGAAATAGGGAGTGTGTGCTTCCTCCTTTCACTTCCTGAGTAGACGGCTGTGGGGTCACATCCTGCAGCTATAACACCCCTGGGTGATACACCCAAAAGATGCTTCACCATATCACAAGGACATTTGCTCAGCTATGTTCATAGTGAGTTTATTCACAATAGCCAGAATCTGGAAACAACCCAGATGTCCTTCAACTGAAGAATGGATAAAGAAATTGTGGTACCTTTACACAATGAATACTACTCAGCTACTTAAAAAAAAAAGGCAATCTTGAAATTTTCAGGCAAATGGATAGAAACTATCATCCTGAGTGAAATAATCCAGACTCATGCATATAGTATGTATTCACTTATAAGTGGATATTAGCACCATAATACAGGACAACCACACCACAATCCACAGACTAAGAAGCTAAGTAACAAGGCCCCTAGGGAGAATGCTTAAGTTTCATTCAGAAGGGCAAATAGAATAGGCCCTGGATGTGGTTGAAGAGAAGGAACAGTTCAGGAGCCAACCATAAAGGTCCTCTGAAGGACTCCATTCATCCATCAGGGGATCAAACCAGATGCTGAATCTCACCGCCAAACTTTGGGAGTCCTGTGGATGAATGGGGGGATAGAAGGACCCACAGGATACAGAAGCTCCACAAGAAGACCAACATAGCCAACAAATCTGGGCCCAGCGGGGCTGGCAGAGACTGATGCATGGAGAGGACCTAGGCCCCTGACTTAGATGTAGCCAATAGGCAGCTCAGTCTCTCTGTGAACCTCCTAGCAAGAGGAGCAAGGGCTGCCCCTGCCATTGGCTCTGTTGCCTGCACTTCAATCACTTCTCCAGGCCTGGCACCTCACCATGCCGCAGAGGAAAAGGATGCAGGCAGTCCTGATGAGACTTGATAGGCTGGGGTCTGTAGGCTCCAACTTTTCCAAGCCTACTTCATTTGTGGTTCTTTAAATGCTTATACCTCCCTTCCAACCCACCTACACTAGATAGGCGAGAAAGGAGACTTAGGGAGAACAGGAGAAGTAGAACTTGTTGAATTCAGTTCCTGGGAACAGTTCCCTTGGCATAGTCAGCAGGATTCCAGCAGACCAGCAATTCCACTAGAGTTCCTGCTGGAACCTGGAGCATCAGCTCTCAGAGTCTGTACTAGGATGTTTTTCAGCTGGCAAAAACCAAGCCCCCCACAAAGTGGTTTGATTTCTAAGTGGATAAACATCACCTGCTCTCTCACAAGTCTGTTCCCCATCTCATACTTGGGATCAAAACAAAGACATGTTTACATCCATTACATATCCCACACTAGGGATCAAACCAAAACATGTGTATAGCCACTACAGACGACTAGGAATGGAGAACTGGGGGAGGGGAGAGGGAGGGAGGGAGGGAGTGACCAGGAGGAAACAAAGGAAAGGGTTATGATTGGGATGTAATGTAAATAAAATTTTAAGCATAAATTTAAATTAAAAAAAAAAAAAAAGCAGGATGAGAAATCCACGAGAGGCAAGCCACTAAGCGGCACTATTCCAATGCCTCTGCTTCCATTCCTGCCTCCAGGTTTCTGCCTTGGCTTCCTACCATGTCCAGGATATACAAGCCAAATAAACCCTTTCCTCTTCGAGCTGCTTTTGGTCATGATGTTTTATCACAGCGATAGAAACACTAGGACAGCGAGGCTAGGTCGGTGAACTGAACGTCCACGTACCAACTCGTGATGAAGCACATGGTTGAAGAAAGGTGGCATTAGTGTAGAACCCTGATCACACTATTTTAAAATTTTGGTCTGGGGTATACTTGTGTACTAGCTAAAGACATTTTTGAAAGAAATTTTTTTTTTAAAAAAAGGAAAGGAGAAAGGGAGAGAGAAAAAGGAAAAGAGGAAGAAAGGGAAAGAAATAAAAGAAAAATGACTCTGAAATTAAATACAATGTCATTTTTTTCATGTAGCCAACTATTATCTAAAAGAAGTGGCAAACACACAATTATGCATCACAGAGGGCTTCTTCTGTGCTCTCTCTATCATTTTCAGCCATTAGTCTTCCAAAGGCCAATAATCAATATGCCCATAGCCGCAGGCCAATATTTCTTTTTAGTTTTAGGCCAATATTTCTTGTTGGGCTTCATATAAATAGAGTCATACATTATCCAATATTGCTTTACGTCTGATTTTTTAAAGATTTATTGATCATTTTTAAAATGTTACGTGTAAGAGTGTTTTGCCTGCATATATGTGTATGCACCACATGCATGCTTAGTGCCCTGGAACTGAAATCACAGATGTTGTGAGCTTCTATGTGGCCACTGGAAACCAAGCCTGGGTTATCTACAAGAACAACAGGTGCTCTTAACTGCTGAGCCATCTCTCCAGCCCTGGCTTTTAAATTTTTATTTATGCTTTCATATTGCAACATATATATACACAAATATATTTCAGTCATCTCTTCTGGTTATTTTGTCTCATCCACTTCCCACTGAACCCTTTCTTCTCCACAAGCCTTCCTCTTACTTTTATGTCTTCAAAGAAGGAACTGCATTTAACTTAGTTGCATACACAGGCAGGACTGGGGAGGATGTTATTTACTTAAACATAGGCAACTATTTTGCTCAATAATGTTTTGTAGTTTCCCATTTGTAGTTTTTGAATCTTTGGAAGTTTTACTCCTGAGTATATGTTGGTTTTTATTTAAAAAAAAAAAAAATAGACTTGTCCACATACTTGTTGATATTATGTAGGAAAACAGGGTTTTGTGTATTTATCTTCTATTCAGTGACTTTGCTAGTTCGCCTATCAAGCTGGTGTGTGTGTGTGTGTGTGTGTGTGTGTGTGTGTGTGTGTGTGTATTTTATCTATATATTATTTTGGATTTCCTTGTGAATTATCACATTAACTTCAACTAACAACATTTTAAAAAATTTTTATTTTTTCATAACTCTCATTTTTTTTTTTTTTTGCTTTTTTTGATCCAATATACTGGCTAATCCCTGTATACTATTCAAACAAAAAGTACCAAATAACGTTGTAGACCAAGGTGGCGTTGAATTCACAGAGATCTGCCTGCCTCTGTCTCCTCGAATACTGGGATTACAGGTATGTGTTACTGTGCCTGGTTTTCTTATATTATTTTACTATGGTATATTATGATGATTGATGTCTTACTATTATATCAAGTATGCCTAAAAGAATCTCATTTAGCTTGCTAATAACTTATTTTATATTTTTAAGATATACTTCTATAGAAAATTGAATTTTAACTTTTACTTCTTTTAATCTCTTAGTTTTCAATTTTAAGGTTACAGTAGACTCATAAAAGAGGATGGAAGATGTTTCTTCCCTTTATCCTTTACTTTTCTCTGGGAGCATATTCTTCCAAACATTTCAAATGCTTGTATAGAGTACTTATAATTAAAGGCTAAAATCAACTTTCCCCCAGTCTATCAGCTTGTAGCCCACCACCAGCTCAGTGATTCCAGCCTCAGCAACTATCCTCTGTGGGGTCTGTGTGTACAGCACAGACATCATTCAACACCTCCAGCTCCTGTACATAGGCCACAAGCTCAGTCTTCTGCTGCCTTCTGATCAATGAGAATGCTCTTCACTAAGTGGCCCCCAGTGGCCCAGGCTGATTTCTTTCCACCCCCAGGGGGCAAGTGCATCATGGAATTCAAGCCTTACTTCTGCTCTTCCTTTCTCCGAGCTCTCCTAGCCTCTCAGATCAGAACTGACTAGATTGTCCAGGCAAGAATGCAGACAGGTGGATCTGTGTCTTTGCTGTCCCTTGTTTATCTAGCTTGTAGAGTTGACATCAGCCATAAGATTTCTCTGAAGAGAAGTGCCCCATCGGAGCTGGCATCAGAGGTCCCCTTTGCAGACCTCTAAGGACAGAGGCATTACTACTTTGTCACTTCACATCTGGGAACCAGCAGCTCTTTTGCAGGGGTCAGGAGTTTTCACCCCAGGCCACGAAAGGATGGAAGCCAGTCTCTTGCCCTCCTGAGCCCTGTAATTGTTCGCTAGATGAGACTCATTATCACGGTCAGTTGGCAATGCTTTCACACAGGAGATTGTTCTTGTGCTGAGATCTATGGGATTGTCCATTGAAGCATACTTTTTCTCAAACTAGATTTCTCCAATCTGCTCAGATGACAGTAAAACATGGGGTGCCGTTTGACACAGTAAGTTTGCTAATTGGCTTTACTGTTCAAACAACTAGCTTTTCTTCCTGTCCAGAAACAAAACGTAACAAAAAACACTAAATATTGTCCCATAAATCAAAAATATTTCTCTACTCCCTGACCGAGAGCAATGCACATATCTATGATTGATGCAACACATCTATGACCTGTAACGTCAGCAATAGCAGTGTGTCATGAAATGTGTATAGCATAAATTTCTTCTGCATGGGGTCCCAATCTATGTCCTGTTAATGGTAACTACAGAGACAGAATTTTACAAAAATAAAGAGAACTCCTCTGAACCGTGTGTAGCCTCTGATCTTAGTTTTGGAATCAGTAGTTTATCATGAATTTCTATAGGGATTAGTGCCCAGAAACCAGAATACTCTTCTACCATCATAAACCTAAAGTCAAGGTGGAAACAAGTTAGCCTAATCTTTATTAATACTCTCAATTTTAACCAATTTATTCAGAGCCTCTAATTTGTTAAAAAAACAAAAAACAAAAAACCTATAACAGAAAAACCATTAATGTGTTGGTGATGGCACTGAAAAGCCCAGGTGCCATAACTTCCAGGTAGCCATGCAAAGCTATACGAATGGGAGGGAAGAGGTCTTAGAGGGAAGGTGACAATCATTTAAGAAGATACTTGGCCATTGGTGTGAGGCACCGGAGACTCTGTAAGTCGGTCTCTGTGGAGCTTCTTTGCTCTCTTTACATTCTCCATTTGTGGTAGGACTCTTTGGTGGGGTGCTGACTGTTACTGATCTGAATCACTTTGCTACTGCAGTTCACTCAAGCTGATAGCTTTGAACAGGTTTACTTGTGTTTTAGCTTCCAAGGAAGAGATCTTGCCTTTGTTGAGGCTCGGGATGAACCACTCTAAAACCTCACACCTTAGATTCATGAAAATCACTGAGATAAAGAGCATTTCTGACCTTCAAGCAGCAGGAGGAGAATCTCTGACCTTGAAGACAGCACCATGCCACAAGAAGCTGCAGCAATGGCCCTGGCCATGTCCCGAAAATGTGTTAGCATGAGTTCATGACCCTTGTACCCAGCCATGGAGACACTGTCTTTCTTCCTCACCATGGTGTTGCTTTCTTTGCCTGCCTATGTGTCCATTTATAAAGCCCCCCACTGCCCACATATGCTTGACTGAATAACTTTGTTATGCTTTATTCCTGCATACCTGCCTTTGTCATAGATACATGAGTCATTAGTCTGACAACAGATTTTCCTTTTTTTTTTTTTTTTTCTTACTCATCATCAGTGAATAACATCATGTAGGACCGCCCTCATCTCCAGCCATTTACCAAAGCCTTGACCAAACATCACAAAACCTTAGAGGGCAACACTTCTGCTTTAGAACAAAGGCACTTTGTTTCACTCCCAAGGCACTTGAATTATTAACCTTAGAATAACCGATGTTAACTTAAGGTAAGAGAGTTGTTACATTGCCTATCTATGGACTATGCAACCATTCAATTAGGACCCCCAAAGGACCTTGAGAGATGGCTCAGTGGTTAAGAGCATGTGCTGCTTTTGAAGAGTATTGGAGTTCAGTTCCCAGAACCCACCTGGCTACCACCTGTAGCTCCAGCTCCTGGGTATCTGATGCTCTTTGCTGGCCTTTGTGGATGGTTAAATGCATGCTTGCACACACACACACACACACACACACACACACACACACACACACACACACACAATAAATAAATGATATTGTGGGGCCTGGAGAGGTCTCACCAGCTAAGAGAACTTGCTACTCTTGCAGATGACACGAGTTTGATATCTAGTAGCCAATAAGAGCTTGCAACTACCTGTAACTACAGTTCCAAAGGAGCCACTGCCCCTTCTGACCTACACAGGCACCAAGATTGCACACAGTGCACATACATACAAAAAAAAATCATATGCATGCAATAAAAATAAATGTTTTTTTAATTCCCAAGACAGAAGTTCCCTTCGTACTGTACTTTTCTTCTAAAAAAAAAAAAGATCCTGTGGAAATGACTCCAAAATAGTCCTTGAGGAATTCATAGAAAGATCAAATAGGTAAACAATATAAAAGCTGATTCACAAAGTAGGACATGCTCTCAGTAGCGCTGAGGGAAGCATCGTCTTTGTGCATATACTCTTGAGGAATCTCATTATGTATCTTACATAAATCATTAGAGCCAGGCTAAGCAATGTCTACCATAGTGGGCTCTTTGGGTGGCCAGCTTCCAGAACAATCCTCTCTGCTACCAGAGAATATCTGGATTCTATCAACCTGAGCATTTAAGGATATGTGTTGGAAGTTGGTCTAATGTATTTTGAAGTTAATTACTGGCTGCTGTCTCTGTGCCCCACCTATATCTTGCCTAAGAGCCTAACCTATTTGAGCAATAAAAAGACATCGCACCTGGGCAGGGCAAATGAGATGGGCGTGGCTAGAGTTCCAGGACAAGGAGGGACAGAGAGAATCTTAGGAGGAAGAGAGACTGCAAGTGAGGAGAGGAGAAGAAGGTTACACCATGGGTTAGGTGGAGGAAAAGCACATGGCCAGTGTGGATGGAGATTTGGCCCAGATGAAGAACATTAGCAAATATTTGGGACTATGGGTGGGAGGTAGCTTGATAGAAATTATTAGAACCAAATAGCATGGGATTGGAACAGGTATCCCATACCTGCCCCTCTGTGGGATGTAGTTTAGGGGATTAATATCTGCCCTGCCCCAGGTTAACTAAGGCTATTCTAAAATAGGTGTCTGTGTCTTGATTGATTGCTAGCAGATTAAAAGATACTACTGTAATAATAATTATAGGCCTAAACATAAGCATTATTAGACCGCACTTGTAAATTAACCACAACAGATATGACCACATGCTCCAGTGGATGGTGCCTCACACATGAGTAATCAGCAGCACAAACTGCAATCAATGGATTATTAAAAAAATAAAATAAGAGGACACAAAGTTGGGAGGAGGTGATTCTGACAGTAGTTAGGGAGACGAATGGGGTGACTGTGATCAAAATATACTGTGTAAATATATGAAATCATCTCAAAGTATCATACTTTCAAAAGATAAAGAATTTAATGATGAGCTGAGGAGATAACAGTCAGTTAAGAGAACAAGTGCTGCTCCTGGCGTGGACTGGAGCTCAGCTCCCAGCATCCACTTCAATTTTCTTCAGAGAAGTCAATACCCTCCTCTGGCCTCCATCAGCACCTGAATATCCATGGACACACAGAGACACACATGTGGGGGAGGGGAGCTTTTTTTTTTCTAAAGAAAAGAAATGAAAAAGAAGGATTCATGAGACCCAGGAGTCTAGTGAGGTTACTTTGACTAAATGGGAAGCCATCGCTTTGGGCTGAGCCACTGCATTAGGCATCAACACGCTCTTGCAAAGTGGGGCCGATGGTGTGGAGATCCATCCAGCCCCTATCTAAGCTGTTCACTGTTTGCGTGGACAATGAGACTTTCTGAGAAAGTGGGAGAGATGTGATGGTCCCTTTTAAAACAAGTCAGGGGGAAGAGGGAGAGAGACGAAGAGAAAGAGAGAGGGAGAGAGAGGTTGAAATTAGTTTTGATTTACAGCAACTCTTCTGACGTGGCCCTGTCTATCTAAGCGGCTCAATCAGGACATGCCCTCAACTGTAATCCACGCAAGGAAAATAAACAGAAGCATCCTGATCTCACCAAGCTTCTGCTTGTACTGTGCTGTTTCCTCACTGTTGCTCAGCCTACTTTACGTAAACCCAACTGCATTTGTAAGTCAGGCGGTGCTGCTCATGGATTACCAATAAAAGCCAATTCCATCTTCAAAACTTGCCTTGTAGCATTTGAGGCTTTCCTTTTCCTTGTTCTTGTTCTGTTTTGGTTTTGAGACAGCTTTATTATGAAGTCCCAACTGGCCTCCAACTCTCTATGTAGACAAGGCTAGCCTAGAACTCACAGAGGACTGCCTGCTTCTGCCTCCCAAGTGCTAGGTTAAAGACACGAGCCACCCTGCCCCCAGAACATACCAGAGATTTTGCAGGGACTGAAACTAACTAAAAGAAAAGATAGGGATGAGCAGGAAAGAAAAGAACAAAAGGGCATATCCACGGGGCTTTAAAGGAAGAAGCTGTGGCCATTGCTTGCAATGGAGGCAAAGACCTTTTGAGTTACAAACATGGACCCTCCACATGCAAATACTAGCAAACCCAGTTGCTGTGCTCACTTGCCTGTGACTTTGTTGCTGCTGCTATTTCATAAAACCATCCCCAGAAGGTGGCTACGAAGAACCATTCCAGGTACTATTTGTTAAATATGAAAGAAAAAGTATTATTTAAGGGGATGATGAAAGAAAACATTAGAAAAGCTTCAACAAACTGGAAAATATTAATATTTCAGATTAAAGCATTTTACTTTCTTGTGCTTGTGTGGGAGGCTTTTGTTATTGTAAGTGACACAAGAGTTCACTGCTGATGACACCTATGGCGTGCTGGGGTCTTTACATCTGCTCTCAGGCCCTTCATTTCTGCTCGAAAGCTGTCAGTAAAAACGACCGGGTCTGTGGCTTTGGTCTTACCATAGACACCGGGCATCTGCTGCATTTCCAGGTGGAATGTTCCAGAAGCATCAACACTGTTGGCTAACCTAAGTAGAAATCACGAAGCTCAATGATTTGCAGTGCTCATAGTTGAACCACCAGCTCAGATCGGCATTTCTTTTTGTTTGTTTGTTTGTTTTCGTTTGGATTTGGGTTTTGGTTTTTCATTGTTCGTTTGTTTATTGTTGTCTTTTAAAAATGAGGTTTGTGAGCTGAGCATGGTGGTACACGCCTTTAATCTCAGCACTCGGGAAGCAGAGGCAGAAGGATCGCTGTTCAAGGCCAACCTGGTCTACAAAGAGAGTCTAGGGCAGCCAAAGCAGCACAGAGAAACCCTGTCTCAAAAAAACAAACAAAAGAAATGAGGTTTGTTATATAACCTCAGTTGGAGGGGTACTCATTATGTAGCCCAGGCTAGCCCTGAGCCTAAGATAATCCTCCCGCCTCCTGCCTCATGAGAGCTAGGAATACTGGCATGTGCTATCACACCCAGCTCACATTTTTAATATTTGGCTATTTTAAGGAGGGCATGACATGTCACCTTAGCACTTAAGGAAATAAAACAAGGGATTTTGACTTTCTCACTGACTCAGGGAATGAATATAGTCTCAAACTTCCTCTGAAGCAAGCTATAAAACTTTCAATTTAGAGGTGCCTTCCCGCTACCAGGAGGAGAGAAATGGCCTTGCCTTAACAGCACAGAGACAGCAAGAAGAATGTTACTGTTTGGGTTTTGTATTCTTTGGTGCTGGGGCTGAAGCAGCACTTGTGTGGGCTCATCAAGTGTTCCACAACAGAGCTCCACACAGCACAGCACAGTCCTCGCTCAGGTCCTTCTGCCTCGGACCACTGCATCTACCCCTACATCCTCTAGTCATGTTTCTCCATGGCTGCCCACACCATCCAACTTAGTGGAAAAAAACACTCGCCATTTCCAAGGCACCTGGCTCCAGGGGAGTGCCTATTGTACAAATGTAGATACTTTTATCTCCTTAATTTTGTTTGTTGTGGAGTTCCAGCTGTGGTCAGAGGAAAGGAGAAAACATTTTACCCCTTATATTTTTAATCTTTCTTATTGAAAACATCCATAATAAATTGGATTCTCAGATCAAAGTAAGTTTCTTTAAGTTTTAGAAGAAAGCCTGTTGTGACTTGTGCTATATTTTATGACATTGTTGGGGACATCCCACTGCTGTGTGCTAAGTTTGGTGTCCAGTGCCATATGAGGAAGGGTCTCTGGACACGGTGCTCTAGTAAATGAGCACAGGATTTTTAGATAAATAAATTGATTTTATTTATATAACTGAAGCAAGAATCTTGCTACTTTTTTTTTTTTTTTTCACTCATTTCATCTTCTACTAGCCAGGCTGGAATGTTCTGGACTCACTTGAATGCTCCCAAATATTGAGCCAATAAGGAGATCTGGGCTTTTGAGTTCCCCAAGTTCCTGATTTATATGAAATGTAGAATATGCTCCAAACCCCAGATAATGTTGAAAGAAAATGGCCCAATGAATGAGGCATGTTTATCCTCGTGG